>NC_132923.1:50269534-50909844 GCF_047675955.1 Chlorocebus sabaeus | reverse complement strand
ACCTTTTATGACCTAGTTATTAACAAAAGGTATCATAGAAGTACATATGTAGGTCTCATCATTTTGGCCCCTAATAGAATTACTTTTACTGAATTATGCTTTCACATTATAACTTCCATCTGTATTGAATAGTGGAAATGACATAATACAATGAATTGCTACCTCCTTTTGAATAATTAATATGTTCTAATCCAAAAGACAGGAGAATCATATAACTGATCATGTGTCATCCTTTTGGCAGTGGGAAGATGGTATTCAAATCTGAAATCCCCTTACAACAAAATGTACAGAGCTTTGTGACTGTATTTCAGGCAAAAGCCTCTTACATTTCAAACTAACCAAAAAATGGGCCAGGCATGGTGGCTCATGCCTGTAATCCCAGCACTTTGAGAGGCCAACGCAGGCGGATCACCTGAGGTCAGGAATTCGAGACCAGTTTAGTCAACATGGCAAAACCCTACTAAAAATACAAAAATTAGCCAGGTGTGGTGGCAGGCACTTGTAATCCCAGCTACCTGGGAGGTTAAGGCAGGAGAATCGCTTGAACCTGGGAGGCGGAGGTTGCAGTGAGCCAAGACAGCACCACTGCATTCCAACCTGGGTGAAAGAGTGAAACTCTGTCTCAAAAACAAAAACAAAAACAAAAACAAAAACCTTATCCAAAAATTACCTTAACCAACAACTCAGAAATTATTTTATGATTCCGCAGTCACTCACTCACTTACTTTTCAAAGAGCTCCTGCAGCTCCTTTCTCCTGCACAGTCCCCTTACTCTTGAGATTTAGTCTCAAGACTAAGAAAACAGAGACTATCCTATTTACCTCTTTCAACTTCTTTCTTCTTTTGAAACAAATCCCTGGAGTTATGCTGTATATAACTCATTTATTTTTTACCTTCTTTGCTTTCAAGAAAAATGAATTTGTATATAAATTGCCCCCTAAATGTTGCTTCAGCTGCAACACTCAAGTTTTTATACTGATTTGTTCTCATTCACTTCTAAACATTTTCTAATTTCCATTGCAATATTTCTTCTTTCCAGACCATAAGTTACTAAGGAATGTATTTTTCAATCACCCAAAATGTTATTTTACTGACTTTTTATTACCAACTTAAAACTTTGCTGCACTGTAGACAAAGACTGTAGCCTTCCAGGAGTGAGTTTTCAGGTGTAGTGTTTTTAAACTTTGTTTTAATTCATCTATTACATTGCTTCATCTAATACCTTTATGCAGATGATTATATAAGTATGTATCTCTAGTCTACTTTTCTGAGCTTTAGGCCTACAGTTTTAAGACACTTATTAGACTAATTTTCTATATCTCCTAAAGGCCTTTAAACCTTAACAGATTCAAAGCCAAAACATTATTTTCAGCCACCCTGAATCTCTTCCTTCTCTTCCTCCTCCTCTTCCTCTTTTATTTTCTATTTTTGGAATGATGATGCACATTCTACCCAACTTTTCAAGCAAGAAGCGTTAAAATTGCCTTTTATTCCTCTCTCTCACAATTGGAATGAGCTAAACTAATTGTTTTATGTGTTGTGAATTATATTTTCTAGTTCTCTCTTTAAGCTATCCTTTCCTCTCTATTGTCACGGGACCTCATGATCAATCCCCTGCTCTGCTGCACCATCCTTCTAAATAACCTTTAGTTTGTCTCCTTGGCACCCCTCCTTCCCTTCTTCTCTTTTATCCTTTCCCCTGCTGCCTTGCATAAAGCACAAGTCTGATAATTTCATTCTCTTGCTTAAATATCTTTGGTCAATGCATACAGGATAAAGTCTGAATTTAGCACAATGCATAAGACCCTTTACCTGAGAAAAATTCATCCGCTATACAAGCAGAAAGTTTTCAGGCTTGGTTTACTACTAAACATACTATTTAAAATTCTTGGACCTGCAAGTTCATTAAAAGCTTAATGTTGAGAAGGATTTGGATAGAAGTGTTGTCTCAAATATAGTTGCCTAGGTACTATATTTTTATGATCAAGAAAAAGTTATGCTCCTTGGATTAGACCCTGTTTCCCAAAACAATCTAGCATCAGTTCTTGACAGAGTACAGGTTACATTTTTAGCTCCATGGAAAAACTTAAGACAAATGAAGAGGAAGGACTGGTACTCTGAAAAGGCTGGGGCTCAGGAGCTTATATTAGTGGTGCTGAAATCAGAGATAATGACACAATGTTTTCAGTGTTGATGGATATTATGAAATTTTAAAGGGAAGAGAGAAATAAAGAAACATCTTTGGAAGATCAAGTAGTAAGTGAAAACATCGCTTACACATCCTTTAACCAAGCTTTATGAGAAAGAAGAAAAATGACTGAAAATCATAATGACAGCAAGGAGGCAACATAGACGTTTCTAGTGTACATATTACCTGTAACTGCAGTAATAATGGGGCAATACAGTCATAATAATAACCTTTAAAGATAATGAAAATTAAAATAGATTCTTTATCCTCAGTATGACAAGAGTGTAAATACTATTCACTCCAGGAAAGCTTTCATTAAAAATAATTAGAATAAAAATTGTAGGCTCATATGGAGAAGCTTATACTAATCTGAAGTTTTAGTTTTAATTACTCAATTTCCTTCTTATCAGAATGCAGAGATCGATATACTACTGTATTTTACTTCCTGTTTCCTCTCTATTGATATAAAACTAAGTACAATGAAGTTTCGAAGACGATTTCTTCTTTTTTTTTTTTTTTTTTTTTTGAGACGGAGTCTCGCTCTGTCGCCCAGGCTGGAGTGCAGTGGCTGGATCTCGGCTCACTGCAAGCTCCGCCTCCCGGGTTTACGCCATTCTCCTACCTCAGCCTCCCGAATAGCTGGGACTACAGGCGCCCGCCACCTCGCCCGGCTAGTTTTTTTGTATTTTTTAGTAGAGATGGGGTTTCACCGTATTAGCCAGGATGGTCTCGATCTCCTGACCTCATGATTCACCCGTCTCGGCCTCCCAAAGTGCTGGGATTACAGGCTTGAGCCACCGCACCCGGCTGATTTCTCCTTCTTCTTCTTTTTTTTTTTTTAAGATGGGGTCTCACTTTGTCACCCAGGCTGAAGTGCAGTGGCGCCATCCCAGGCTCATGTGATCCTCCAACCTCAGCCTCCCAAGTAGCTGGGACTACAGGTGTGAGCCACCAGGCCTGGCTAACTTTTAAAACCTTTTTTTTTTTTTTTTAAAGCACCAGGGTCTCACTGTGTTGCTAGGGCTGGTCTCGAACTCCTGGACTCAAGGCGATCCTCTCACGTCAGCCTCCCAAAGTACTGGGATTGCACCATGCCCCGCCTGCTTTTTAGATTTTTGAACCATCAATACCCAATGTGTTTTTAAATCATACAGTAAGTAAGAATAGGCATTTTCCAAAAAAATCAGCCAACCCTGAAAGACAGCTGCGAAGCAATCGAAGTAGATCTTATGGTTTACAAAGAGAGGGAGACAGCATCAGTACAGCAGTAGTCTTAGAAACTCTGCCTACCACTCTGACACTATGACATTATTGCTCTAACTTATTTATTCTGATGCCAATTATTTTCTCAGCCTTCTGCTGAATCTACGACTCTGAATTAAATATGTATGTACACTGATATGTGTGTGCTTGTGTGTATGTGTGTGTGTGTAGACACCCACAGGCACACACATCTCAATATAGGCATGTATTTTTGAAACTAGAGTGAGCTTCAGAAGTTTCATCTCCATGTAATATATCTTTGACTCATAGTTCTGACTCATAGTATGATTTTTTAAATCCAAATGTTTCATCTCAGAAGCTTATGTTCTATATAGAATTTTAGAAAGGAAAGCCACTCTGTATCAACCATTAAACCAAAGTCACAAATTTTAAAGTATATACAAACAAATTTGATACATGTACTACAGACTTAATTGTATTTGTTTTAGAATACTGTATGAGATTTCAATGATATATGGATATAGCAATAATTGGAAACATTTTGCATTAATAATTCACTGGAGTTTCTTTCCTGAAATTTGGTTCCAAGTCTCAAGTACTTGTTATTAATAGCTGTGCAGAACAAATAAATCAGCTGTGATCCTAATCAGTGTGAAAATGTGGCTAATGTGTTTTTCTGTTTCCCTAGGATCCCTGTTGCATACCTCGTGACACAACAGAAAAAATTTAGTCCACACTATTTACAGAGATACAAACTTTAAAGAGGATCTTTCTTAAGCTTCCTATGTTTAAACATGTTTTACCAAACAAGTTTAATTTCCACCATTTTGTTTCAAATTTATTATCTTTCCACCAATATTTTACCTCTGGTCCTGGAGGGCCAGATGGTCCTTGGAGTCCTGGGTCACCTGTTTGGCCCTAAAATGGGGGGGAGGATCAAAGTATAAACATTAACTTAATAAACACAATTAAAAGAAGAAACAGGCATATGGTAAAGAAATAGTAGTCATTATATTATCATGTCAAACAAGGTTGTAATGACTTTTTAGAAAAATTTGTAACCATCATTACCGTAAAAGTTTTTAAATAAGATGTTTATGGGTTGAATATACATTCACTCAAGTGTTAGTGATATAAACAAATTAATGAGTCAAGTGCTCAAATCAAGAAAAAAAATTGTGTGTTTATGCATGTTTCACAGAGATAAGACAATAAAGCTGGACTCAACAAGATACGGAATTCTAGATGAGAAACCGCTTTTATAAATAACCACAGTCCCAGGGCTGTCTCTGAAAATTCCTCTCTCCTTTGATACTGTAAGTGGCCTGAATTAGTAATTAAGACTCACCTGGATTGAAATCCTTGTTACTTAATCTCTCTAAGCCTCAGTTTTCTCATCAATAAAGTAGAAATAATAATTATAGTAGTAACATTCTCAAAGAGTCATTGGAAGTTAAATTAGATAATATATGTAAAGTGCTAAGCAGAATGTCTGACATATGAAGTACTCATTAAATATCAACCAATTTTACAATCATTATTCCTTCTCTTCACACCCTTGCTGCTTTCCTGGCTCATACACAGAATTCCTAGATCGTTTTCATCCTTTAATTGAAGTTTTGAGGATTCAGTTTTCATATCTCTGAAGCTAGTTTCTGAGATTCATGATAAAGATGTGAAATCAGGGTTAAAGGAGAAAGTGACAGGAGAGAGAAGTAGGCATAAAGCCTGAAACCAGAGAAGGCTAGCAATGCTCTCAAGAGATGAAAGTTTGGAAAGGGAGGACAGTAGTCTGATATATCTATTTTCATAAGAAAAACTATTGCATTCATTATTTCTGTCATATTAAGTTTCAAATTTAATTTAAATAAGCCTCAGATCGCCTAAACTTGCAAGTTACAATATGGGATTGCCCATTTTCCAAAACCTAAAGCACAGTTTCCAATATGCACTTAATTCATTCTCAGTGCTGAGGTATCTGGACATAAAACAGGACACCATACAACTACTGCAATCAAACCTAGAGGAAGGCAGTGAAATACTATGGAAAGGCTCATTTAAGTTTCCCTTTCCAAATAAACAAAAACAAAATCTGTGATCTGTCAGAATCAGTATACTGAAGTTCTCAAAATGACAAGCATCTCTCTTTAGAGGTAGAGATAGGGGCGAGGGGCTCTCATTGGAGCCCTCTAGTGGCAAAATCCAATCACAAAGCTAAATTTCTAAGCAGTGAGGATAAAATAGCAATACCCTAGGGCTTTGTTTTCAGAAAAGCTAATTGACAATCAGATATTTAAAAACAGAAATTGTGTCATGATTTTATTTGTTCTTCAGAATAATTCTTTGTTTTAAAAAACTTTGATTGCAAATTTCCTATGAATGTCAATTTTCCTTTATAAAAGCTGATATTTTAAGTAACTTAGCAGTTACTTAAAGTTACTTATCTATAGATAACTAATATTAAATAAACATCTATAAATGACAAAAACCTCTAGCTAAAAAATGGATAGGGCATAACAATTGTGTTTGTTTTCTTGGTCTAAAGGAAAGTGTATTTACTGACAACCTCAGAGTGGTAGTTTTCTCTATTTTTTTAAAATACTTATAGAGCCAAAGCTTTCCTATTCAAGAACTGTACCAACTTTCCAAATCAGGACATTCTTTCTTATATCTTGAAAATATTATTTCATGTTACAACTTAGATCTACTTGGAAACAATATTAGTTAGTAACACCAACCTCTTAGGTAACAGAAAATTAAAAGTAGGATCTATAAAATAGGGAAGACATCCTTATGATGTTGACATTCTTTCCATGACAGTAAACAAATATTTTAGGTAGGCATTAACTTATATAATTGAGTGTGGGAGTTTGTTTCTTAATATAATAACTGATTCTGCATAAGCAACTTCTCATCAAACAAGTGTCTCCTTCCATAAAAAGCAAAGTTTCCCTGGTCAAATATCTACAGTTTTTCTATTAATAACATATAGAGTCAGGTGCAATGGCTCACACCTATAATCCCACACTCTGGGAGACCGAGGTGAGAGGATCGCTTGAGGCCAGGAGTTTAAGACCAGCCTGGGCAACAAAACAAGACCCGGTTTCTACAATTTTTTTTTTTTTTTTTTAATTAGCTGGGCATAGTGGTGAGCACCTGCAGTCCTTGCTACTTGAGAGGCTGAGGTGAAAGGACCACTTGAGCCCAAGAGTTGGAGACTGCAGTGAGCTGTGATGGCACCATTACACTCTATCCTGAGCAACAGAGGGAGACCCTGTCTCCGAAAACATTTTTTAAAATTAAAACAAAAAGATACAAACAAGTAATAGATACAACAAGAGACTAAAGACAAGGCTATCTCACTAATTTTAATTCATGAATGCCTATCTTACCTTCAGCCCAAAGTGTTTTCAAAAGTTTGGTAAGACAAATAAAAAATCAATTATCTCCCTATCAAAGTAATTCCTGCTGACATTAATTTTCTTTATTAGAACAGTACACAAAGGTGTAAAACGAGTAAGTAAAAGACTCACTCTCACTGTCTCTTGCTCCCTGCCCTAAAAGAACATCATTAGCATTTATTGTGACTTCTTTCAGGAAAAAAATACTAAGGGCTTTAAGATAATGTGTTAAAGGTGAAATAGGCTCTCTGTCTTTTCTTTAGCTTACACTAGAGGAATATTAATAAGTACTATTTCTAAAAGAGAAAAACATCATAATCACAGGACTATACGGAACCTTACATACGATATGGCCTAACTTTCTTTTTTTCTTTTTTTTTCTTGAGATGGAATCTCACTCTGTCACTCAGGCTGGAGTGCAGTGGCACAATCTTGACTCACTGCAACCTCTGCCTCCCAGGTTCAAGCTATTCTCCTGCTTCAGCCTCCTGAGGAGCTGGGACTACAGGTGTGCGCCACTACGCCTGGCTAATTTTTGTATTTTTAGTAGAGATGGGGTTTCACCATGTTGGTCAGGGTGGTCTCGAACTCCTGACCTCGTGATCTGCCCGCCTCAGCCTCCCAAAGTGCTGGGATTACAGGCATGAGCCACCACGCGTGGCCCTAACTTTAATTTTAAACATGAGAAACTGGTATCATGGTAGTTAAATACCCAAGGTTAAATACCCTAGCTAGTACGTTAAGTGCCAGAGCTAGGACCAGAATCCAGGTCTTTGTCTCTCTAGCCAATGATTTTTTTACTCCCATAAATGTGTTACAAATAGAAATTTAATCAAAGAGTAAGGAACACTAAAATGGTTTGCCTTGTGTAAGCATGATACTTAACTCTAGTTTTCTCAAAAAGTTAATTGTAAGGTACAAAAGAATAATACTTATATTATTTATTAGTTAATAGTGCCCTTAGAGCATGTATTGTATCATTTCAACCTACTTGGTCAAGTGATAGAAAACTGTCACATTATTAAAAAAAAAAAAAAGAAATATGTAAAAAAGATCTTATTTTGCCAATCACTGCACATCAGAGTGTCTTTATATGGTTTAAGAACCATCCTTGAAAAACAGAAGTAGTTTGTTAGCTTCATGATCTATTCTCATGATCCAGTTTATGCACTCTAGAGCTTCTGAGATTCAACTCAAGGGTACAAGGGAGGGTACATGGCTTACTAGGTTAAGCCCTTATGGCAATAAACCCAGGGCAAAAAACTACTATAAGCAAAGGTCACCACTAACATTTCATCGAAAAGATGCCAAAAATTGTTCTTTGGGTTAAATAATTCCGAAGAGATGTATATAAAATACTATCACTGTTAGAAGTCACAAAGAACGGGGTAAAGTTCTGTAATTTAATACTGCTTCCTGAGATTAAAAAAAATAAACAATCCTTAGATGGAAGGGTAGAGCTAGAGGGAAGACAATAAACTGCTCAGGAACACAACACTTATTTTTAATGTATGTTTTAATGTGACATTAACAAATTATAATCCTATATGTATTTTTATATGTATAATCATCTCTATCTTTTTTGTAGAATTGAATCCTATATCTAATTTTTTCTATCTGTAATCACCTTTACCTTCATGGAGCTGTAATCAATACTAAAATCCTAAAACCATCTTAAAATATTAAACCCTAAAACAGTATGGCACAGTAGGTAAAAGCATAAACTCGGACATACCTGATTGCCTAGGTTTTTCTGAATGGTCACCTACTAAGTAACTGGTGGCTATCCAGGTGACCTTAGACATTTTCTAACACTGTGTCTCAATTTTCTTAATATAAAAATTAGGAATAATAATAGTACCAACTTTGTAGGATTGTTGTGAAGATTAATTTAGATGTATAGTCCTTTGAATACTGCCTGGTATTGTGTAGATAGTCAGTAAATGTCAGCTACAATAATTATGATTTTTAATATTTAGAAATATATTTTGTCTCATGTTTTAATCATTTTATTTAAATAGCTCTAATAATTAAGTAATTTTGATTTACAATTTTTTGAGTTTTATGTTAACAGCAATATAAGGTATCTTTTTCTTTCATCTAATTGATATCCAAGGGTTAGAAAAAAAAATAAGGATTTAGAATATTTTGTTCCACAAGAGAGTGCAAACATGCTACCTTTTCTTCAGACTGTTTCCTTAATAAAACTGATATTTTGAAAAGTTAAAATATTATTTAAGATGCTTCATATTTTCTGGCTTCAAAGCCTATTGTTTTAATTTAAATATTGTCTATAATAGATTATTCAGTAGAATAATATGACCAAGATCTTTAGGACTCTCAGAAACTTGGCTTTGGCCTAGGGTTGGGAGTAGAGGGAAGTCCAAAAGTCTACGGAATGTGAACTGAATACTTGAGGGATTTGCTATATTCTGAAACTGAGGAGGCAAATGCTCAGTAGGCTTATACCCTACTTAGATCAACAGTGTCGAGACTCATGCCATGGCATGCACTCTGTCAATTACAAAGAGCAAAGCAAAAGTTCAAACCTACTGAAGGCCCTGGCTTTCCTCTCATCCCTGGTGGTCCTGGCAAACCAACAGCACCCTAAAAGAAGAGAATAACAGAGAGAAGAGAAAGTTATTATAGCACAAAAGGCAGATATACCACTATTTACAAACTGCTAACAAATTTCATAAAGTATGCTAAAATATTGAGAAAAAAGTTTCAAACAAGAACTTAAAACCATACTGATACCACATTCTAACACAAGACATGGATAAAACAATAAGCAGTTCTTTCTTTTGAATTTACACTTTTTCATATTTACATAAAATTAATGGTATAAACATTACCTTGTCTCCAGGATACCCTGGTTCTCCTAGCTCTCCTGCAGTGCCTTGTTCACCCTGGAAAGCACAATTTCATGCAAAGATACTTATGTATCACAAACATGGCAATATTATAAGAAAGCAAATATTCATTGTAAAAGAATAATTTCTCTATTTTTCTTACTTCTGAGGAAAACTAATATAATTGATACTACAAATTAGACTCCATAAAAACAAAATATTTCATAAACTGTGTTGACTGAAAAGTAAAAGACAAATGTGATAAAAAATATTTTTATAATATTAATATTTAAATCACCTTATCACCTTTGATTCCAGGTAGTCCTTTATTCCCTGAAAGACCCTACGAAAAAAGGTGACATTTTGTGATATCATAGAGAGATTAAAGGGAAATATCCATTATACAAATAGAACCATACCACTGGGCCAGGAATTCCAGCAGGTCCAATTGGTCCTACAGGGCCAACACTGCCCTGAAAAACAGTAAGAAAGAAGTGCACCATTAATCATTCATTAGGATTAGAAAGAAAATGTGGCAGAATTAATAAATTAATGAACCCAAAACAGTCATCTCACTAAGCTCCTACACGTGCCTTGTTCTTCAACAACTTATTTTCCTCTCTACGTTTATAAATCATACCAATATTTCAAACTTTAGTGAAGTCCATCATTTTTCGGAAACCTTTTCATATTTGTCTAGTCCACAGAGATTCTTTCCTCCTTTGAGCTCCTATGATACTGTCCATGACATTCATCTTGCAATATTTCTCCAACTAGATGAAACCTTTAAAAAATATTTCAGTGCCATACTCCCAGGAAATAGTCAACAGATACTTCATTTGATTGTCTTAGAGTTTTATTTCACCCACTTATTCAGCCAATATTTATTGAGCAGTTACTATGTGCCAGACATCCTAATGATTTGATTTTATAATTTCCAATTTGTAGAATGAGAAAATTTATCATAATTTCAGGGATAAACTCAGAGGCAAACAAAAGGCTGGCTGGGCTTATCTCATTTATTCATCATTTAATATTTACTAAGCATAATATGTACAAGACACTGTTGAAGAAAAAAAGAGAAAAAAGACATAATCTCTAACATCAATGTAATGCTCTAATTCCTCAGAAACATTACCACTATTATCTCCCGCAAGCAAGAGACAGAAAAAACTCTTTCAATATGTCATCTTAGAAAACAAAGGGCACTAGCAACATAAGGGTATGAAAGAAAAGTTTGCAAAACAAAATGGCACTTCTTGGTGGTTTGGGATCAGTTATAATTTCTGTGTCATTGAGGTCTCATTTTTCTTCTTTCACTCACTACCTTTCTTTGCCTGGTTTCCTTAGTACTCTTTATAATGGAAATCCAAGTTAGTTCAAACTTCTCTTTTTAGTTTTGAAATATTAAGGAACTCTTGAAGTTGCATTTGTGAAATGCCAAAAATGTTACCCCTTGTAGTTAGAATTCCAATTTCTTAGGATAGCATCCTAGGTCCTCTCTATCAGACCTCCATCAATCTTTCTGGTCTCCTTTCCTTCCATTGTCCTCATTTCCATTCCCCTTTACTTCTCCCTCCCCGAAATCCTCTGTTCTAGCTGCAGTGGACATGTTCTCCCTTATCAAATGCTCAGAACCTTTCAGAAGACAGTTACCAGTACTAGAACGCCATTCTACTTCACTACTTAGTACACAGCACTGTACTTTTTTTTTCTGCCTTCCTAGTCTGTGCATTTTGTGACAGCAGAAAAACATGTCTCATTTGCTTTTTTAATTTCCCAGACCCAACATAATAACTGGCAGATAACGGTTCTGAAATAAAGTGTAGAATGAATACTGAAGGGATTAATTTGAAATGGTGATTTCTAGAGCTCAATATCCCAACATAACAGCATTTCTAATTGTCTACATTTATATAATACAAATTTCAGAATGGAGAATATGACATCATATGGATGAGTCTTAAAAAGTCTTTGAAATATAACTATGGTAAATTATTTCTAACATGTTTAATCCTGAAATATATAACACTGTTACAGGCAAAGTGTAATACTTTCCAACTTAACAGATATGCAATATTAATACATCATGCTTGTAATTTCAAATTATGTCAATAGGAAAACTTATGCTTATGATTACAGTGGATAGTTTATTCAAAGTTCAGAGCTTTAAAACTTATGATGGGTTAGAAAAATACAAAAATATCTATGTTTGGAAATTGTGCAAAAGTAATCCAAGAAAGTATGGAAAGGACTATCTTAACAAACACACAAAAAAATCTTTCTTTGTGTCCTGTTGTTTTCTTCATAGATAAAATAATATTCTTAACTTTTTTCAGTAAGTATATTACTGGCATCTTCAGATGAATATACTTTGTATGTATAATATCCTATTTTACTTTTCAGTGACTCTATAAGAAAAATCACCTAATGATAAGTATTGGGAGATATGAAAAATACATTATAATGAACTTAGAAAAATAAAGAACTATAAAGTAAAATTGAATACTATGGAATCGAAATTTCCAAGAAACAGCATGTCACAGATTGAGTGGAAATTCTACTCCTGAGAAACTATAGCCTTCTGAAAGTAACTCAGTTCTCAGTTCTACAAAGGTAACCTGGAAGTCCTTCAGCATTCCCTGCCTACCAACTCATCTTCCACAAGAATGTGGAACAGACAGAAGAAATACTTTCGTGCATGGGAGCTTTGCTGAGGGTGTTTGGGATATGGTATCAGAGACAGAGGCGCCTCCCACACAGCTCCTCTGAGAACTTCTGAATTAAAGTCAAAGAAATAGAGAGACCCAAAGGATAAGTTATTTATATTAAAAAGAGCAGGCCGGGCGCGGTGGCTCAAGCCTGTAATCCCAGCACTTAGGGAGGCCGAGACGGGTGGATCACGAGGTCAGGAGATCGAGACCATCCTGGCTAACACGGTGAAACCCCGTCTCTACTAAAAATACAAAAAACTAGCCGGGCGAGGTGGCGGGCGCCTGTAGTCCCAGCTACTCCGGAGGCTGAGGCAGGAGAATGGCGTAAACCCGGGAGGCGGAGCTTGCAGTGAGCTGAGATCCGGCCACTGCACTCCAGCCCGGGCTACAGAGCAAGACTCCGTCTCAAAAAAAAAAAAAAAAAAAAAAGAGCAGTCACTGGCCAATTAATGAGAGTTCATATGAGTATACTGCAGAAAGGACTGTGAGTTCCACATGGTTCTTTTTAATCACACCCATCATACTCATACGTGATACACATTGTCACTAGTCTAAGAAAGCATATAACAATGATGACCAACTGCATGGAAAAAATAATTTAGTTAAAGCAATAGCATCTTTTATCAGAAACTAAACCTGCTGGAAGGGAACACCTGAGAGATAAAGCAGAGGCTGCTGCTCTGGGCAAGCAGACAAGTTGTTTACTATGTAATATAAAGGTTCTTCATAATCCTTCCCAATTACTTTCAAAACCTCAATTCCTTCCATTCTGCTCCCAACCCCCTACTTCCTATGCTACAATCCCACTACTCCTCTTTCCATTCCCAAACATTCATTTTCCCTCATCTTCTGTGTATTTGAACACAGCATTTTTGTATCTAAAGAACCCTCTTCCCCCTTTCACCCCACCCCATTCGTATATAATCTTCAAGATATAGCCCCCAAAATATCTCCTTTGTGAAGCGTACTCTGACTTTCCAAGATAACACAAATTGCTCCTTTCTCAGTGGTTTTACATTTAATCCATTATAGCAGCAATCACAGTATATGACACTACTTATTTTTCCTTCTATGCCATTAGATTGTAATATTGCCAAAAATAGGAATCCTAACTTGTTCATATTATTAGGCCTAGCAGTTAGTTCAGCCATTTGGTAGGTGTTCATGTTGTTTTAATTTTTAAAAGTAATGAATGTAAAATGGAAGTAACAATAACTGCTTTATTTACTTTACAACTCATTGAGGAGCAAATAAGATATGTATATGAAACTACTTTGAAAAGTAGAAAGGACCATCTGTATCAATTTAGAAGAGATGAGGACTACAAAGATGACTCTTACTATCTGATGGTTAATTCTCAAATGGTTTTTGGGCTGGGCCCAGGGCCTTGCTGCTTTGTGCAGTCTCAGGACTTGGTGCACTGCATCCCAGCTGTGGCTAAAAGGGGTCAACACAGAGCTCAGGCCAGTGCATCAGAGGGTGCAAGCCCTGAGCCTTGGCTACTTACACGTGGTGTTGAGCCTGCAGGTGCACAGAAGTCAATAATTGAGGTTTGGGAACCTCTGCCTACATTTCACAGGATGTAAGGAAATGCCTGGATGTCTAGGCAGAAGTTTGCTGCAGGGGTGACGCCCTCATGGAGAATCTCTGCTAAGACAGTGTAGAAGGGAAATGTGGGGTCAGAGCCCCCACACAGAGTCCCCACTGGGGCACATTTAGTGGAGTTGTGAAAAGAGGGCCACCGTCTTCCAGACCCTAGAATGGTAGATCCACCAACAGCTTGCACCATTCACCTGGAAAAGCCGCAGGCACTCAATGCCAGCCCATGAAGGCAGCTGGGAGGGGGTCTGTACCCTTTAAAGCCACAGGGTGGTGCTGTCCAAGGCTGTGGAAACCCACCTCTTATATCAGTGTGACCTGGATGTGAGCCATGGAGTCAAATTGAGATCATTTTGGAATTTTAAGTTTTAATGACTGCCCTACTTGATTTTGGACTTTCATGGTGCCTGTAGCCCCTTTGTTTTGGCCAATATCTCCTAATTGGAATGAGAGTATTTACCCAGTGCCTGTACCCGCATTGTATCTAGGAGGTAACTAATTGCTTTCAGTTTTACAGGTTCATAGATGGAGGGACTAGCCTTGTTTCAGGTGAGACTTTGGACTTGGACTTTTGGGTTAATGCTGGAATGAGCTAGGACTTTGGGGGACTGTTGGAAAGGCATGATTGTGTTTTGAAATGTGTCCTCACATGAGATTTGGGAGGAGCCAGTGGCAGAATGATATGGTTTGGCTATGTCCCCACCCAAAATCTCATCTTGAATTGTAATTCCCATAACCCCCACAGGCCAAGGACTGGACCAGGTGGACATAATCGGGTCATGGAGATGGTTGCCCCATGCTGTTCTCACGATAGTAAGTGAGGCTCATGAGATCTGATTGTTTTATAAGCATCCGGCATTTCTCCTGTTTGCATTCACTCTGCCACCCTCTACAGAAGGCACTTGCTTTTCCTTGCCTTCCACCATGATTGTAAGTTTCCTGAGGCCTCCCCAGCAATGTGGAACTGTGAGTCAATTAAACCTCTTTCCTTTATAAATTACCCAGTCTCAGTTATTTCTTCATAGCAGTGTGGGAATGGACTAATACAGTTATCATTAGCCATTTCCTTTTCTGTAGAATCTCTTCCCATGAACTGAAAGGTGAATGAAGAAAGAGAAAATACAGAAGATTCAGTTATTTTTCCTGAGTACTTTTATGTGCCAGGCAGTGTGCTAAGTGTTGGAGAAAATTAGAGATAGTGTTTCAGGTAGACAAACATGTGCAAAACCTTGTAGCAAAGATGCTGCTGCATGGCATCTGAGAATTAACAGCTTTGCTAGTATACAAATAGTATGCAATGAACATGTGGATAAGAACCAAACCAGACTAGATATCTTGGCCCATATTTTAAAAATTTGGTCTTAATTTTGAGAGTAATAACAGAAGCTTTTTAGCTAATCAACTCCATGCTAATAGATTAAATAAAAACTGCATGAAGAGCATCTTTGGAATCTAACTCCTTTTGCTTACTTCCTTTCTCTACCCATTGACTAATACCTACAGGTTTAACCCTATTCTAAGTTCTCAGAAAAAAAAAAAAAAAAGTCAATAGTGTTCCACCATCACATAGAGTTTCTCAGGAAGGACTAATGAAATCTTATAAGGTAGATAATATACACTTAAGGGAGTATAAGTTTTAAGGAGGTGGTAGAGCCCAGCAAAATTCTGGACTCTGGATTTGGATCACCTGGCTTCAAATCTGGGCTCGAACACTTAGCAGCTCACTAGTCACGGGTTGGTCTGAGAATGCAATGACTTAACAATTGTGGCCAGTCCACTGAAAATAGTAAATAAATGTGAGGCGCCCTCAGTAATTTTATTATTACTACTACTACAAATCTTACCATTATGTTAGAGAAAAGTTTAAATGTTTCAGACTCACACAGGTTCTTTGACTCTAAATCCCATATTCATGTTATCCCAAGATGGCAAATTAAAGCTTATGCTGACTTAAATTTTACTACAGTTCCAATAACTGAGCTCCTGACTTATTTATTTTTATTTATTTGATTTTTTTTAGAGAGATGGGGCCTTGCTTCATCACCTAGGCTGGAGTGCAGCAGCATGATCACAGCTCACTGCTGCCTCTAACTCCTGGGCTCAGGAGATGCTCTCACCTCAGTCTCCTAAGTAGCTGAGACTACAGGTGTGCTCTACCTCACTTGGCTAATTGAAACATTTTTCTCAGCTTTATTTTTTAAACTACTTTTTTATTTAAATAAGGAGAATACTTCCCTATGGAAAGAGCTAGCACAATCACATATTTGAAAGGAGAAACAGTAGGTACTGAACTGGAGGAAAAGGGCGAAGGCTGAGTGTGCCAGCACCAGCCTGGAGAATCCACAATTCCACTTTCTATCCAAGCTAAGTTTCCCAAAATAATATATAAACAAGCTGCACATTATACCTTTAGCCATTGTCTGCCCTTTCAAATATCTGGTCTACATGAAAAGACAAAGAGGAAAGGCCAAAACAAAAACAAAAGGAAACAAAAACAAAACGCAACCCTCTCAAAAACAAAAGAAAAAAAAACCCAAATCTTTTTTTACTACACAAGGCATGAGGTCAAAAGCTTAGAGTACAGTGTCTCCTTTAAGCCATGGAAGAAAAGCATCCACATAGAGCCTTAGCAAGAATTTCCACTCTGAGGCTTTGTAACATGCTGAAGACAGGGCCCTAGGGGTGCTGCTGACATCTTGGAGGCCACCAACTGAGGTGGAGAATCAGTGAACAGCAGGTCTTACGCACTTGGAAGATCACCAGCCAAATATGCACTGGTGGCCTGGTGGAGCATGGCTGGGTGACTGTCTACCCCCAACACTGAACCACTCCTATCCCGGATGACCTACTTCTTAGGTCTGTCTCATATTTCACAAAAGAGCTGGAAGTCTGCATTTCTCATTCATCACAATACAGGACAAAGCACACACACTCTAGTATCTTTGGTCATCAAAGGCCATTTCCAACAAACTCTCAAAGGTTTGCTTTGCAAGAAGTGAAAAGGGACAAATGAAGATTTGAAGGGCAGCCTGTAGCCACTTGGCAGAAGGAAACCAAATGGCAGGGAGGGGGCTTCACCAGAACTGCCATGCTGCCACAGTGGGCCAGGCTAATTTTCTTTTTTCTTTCTTTCTTTCTTTTTTTTTTTTTTGTTGTTGTAGAGTTGGGATCACATCATCTTGCCCAGGCTGGTCTCAAACTCCTAAGCTCAAGTAACCCTCCTGCCTTGGCCTCCTAAAGTGCTGGGATCATAGGCATGAGCCACCATGCCCGGCCATGACTTCTTTGACCAAACTGTCACCTTGTGCTTTGGGACAGCTAAAGATAAGGGAAAGAAGACTGAAAGAAAGGCTATCAGTATATTGAACAGACATTTGCACTCCCATGTTTATTGCAGCAGTATTCACAATAGCCAATATACAGAATCAACTTAAGTGTCCATCCATAGATGAATGAATAAAGAAAATGTGGTACATACAAACAATAGAATACTATTCAGCTATAAAAAAGAATGAGATTCTGTCATTTGCAACAACATGAACAGAACTGGAGGACATTATGTTAAATGAAATAAGCCAGGTACAGAAACGTAACTAACACATGTTCTCACAAATATGTGGGAGCTAAATATATGAGAAGGGTAGGGGTGGAGGATATAAAAGGGATGATAAATAGATACAAAAATACAGTTAGAAAGAATAAGATCCAGTATTTCATAGCACAATAGAGTGGCTATTTTTAACAATAGTTGATCACAGATTTCAAAATAAAATAAAAGAATGAAATTAGAATGTTCCTAACACAAAGAAATAATAAGTGCTTGAGGTGATACAAGTACCAATTATTCAAATTTTGATCATTACACATTTTTTCTTGTAACAGATATCACATATACCCCATAAATATGTACAACTACTATGTATTGAAAATAATTGACAATTTTTTAAAAAGGAAAGAAGTGGGTCTTCTATGTCTTATGCTTTCGAGGAAACTTTTGTCTTAGGTATCCTTTAGCGTACAGGTACAAACACATACATACAGGTCTATAAAAATATATCATTATTTTTTCTTATCATAAAATACATTAATTTTTTGACTTACACTACTGGTCTAATTATTCATATCTGGTTGAAAAATACATTTAATCAAGGTTGATAACCAATAAAGACAGTAAAACTTCTCATTTTCCTAAGTTTCAAAAACACATCTAACATATATAAATTGCACAATAAAATATTTTTTTAAGAATGATGATATTTAGTGATACTCACTCTAAGCCCAGGAAACCCCGGAGGACCAGTGCCACCTACAAGTCCCTATTGTAAAAGAAATGTGCAATACTTATTAAATTTGATTCCCAACTACTGAGGGTATTTCTGAAGATAAACACAAAAACTTTCTAGCTAAGAATACATCAAAATGTACCTTCTATTATAGCTAACTTCTGAAACTCCCCTAATCTTATGCATCCTCCTGAGAAGGACAAACCCATGGTGGCCGTTTATGTTCTTCACAAGTGCCCTTGACTAAATGCTTTTGGACGCCAGGACTACCACTTAATTCTAGCTTAAGTAGAGTCCTCTCTGCTTCCTACGTATTTAACCAAGGAAGTAAATCCCATCAATAATCAACACTGTACATTTAATTAGGCTATCTATTCTATGAAAAGACAGGTGGTCAGCATGTAGGATTAGAAAAACATTTTCAGATGGTTTAAAACACTATCAACTCTTTTGAAGTACATTATTTAAATTCTCTAATCTTCATTTTTCTCATTAAAACAGAAATACCAATATCTCTTCTCATTGTAAAAATCACAATAAAATTTGTCATATGTAAAGGCACTATAAAAATTATAAAATTTTCAATACTGTTAAATTATTTATGTAAGTATCAGATTTTAATGATCATTATTAAATATTCCAGCTGATTTGTGATTGGTCTTTTGAACTCATTGTCATTACACTTTATAGTCTTTAAGATAATTCCTAATTCACTTTATGTCACTGTCACATTATTTACAAGGCACAAAGTACATGAATGTCCTTTTTTTGCATTTCAAATTCTGTTCTGAAACAAAGGCAGAGAATATACTATAGGGGATTATAAACCAGTAAACTAAATATATCCAGTTGACTCTTGTATTTTAAAGATTTTAAAAACTCAAAATGCTTCTGAAGAAACATTATTATATTTTAAATGAAGAGCAGAAAACTTTAAATATTTTAGGAAAACTTTAATATTAATATAATTTATATAATTAATATTAATTGAATATTAATTGAATTATATAAATCAATTATATATTAAGATATAATTAATATTAATTATATATTTATATATAATATATAATATATATAATATTTAATTATATATTTATATAATTATATAATTAATATTAATTAATATAATTTATATAATTATATAATTAATATAATTTAAAAGAAAACTTCAAATATTCTAGGAGTCTTAATAGACTTTGTGGATAGTAACTGACAAAATATTATGTAAAATGCCTTCACACTAGGTACACAAGAGCACAAATGGCATTAAAAATAAATAATGTTTACTTTATTATGCTTGAAATACTCTTCAGAATCATGTGCAAGAAATAAAGGTAAACATTCCACTTAAAACATCATTCAAGTTTTTAACAATGTATTTGAAAATCAGTTCTACTCTTATCTGCTATGCCTTATAACAAATGAAACCTTGGCTGAATTCACTGAATGAGCTAATATAGTTTTAATTTGGAAAACAGAAGTAAAAAAGAAGAAAAACAAACTAGTTTAAACTCTTTATATTAGTGATTTACTTATGTGTAATTATTGGAACTATTCCCAATTTAGGCTACAGAGATTTTGTGTTTTTTCTAACTCACTTTAAAATTATGAAAAGAATATGTAAATGGCATAGATTGGGAAATAGCTATTGGATGCTTTTTAAGGGCAAAAGCTAAAGCTGTTTCTACCTAGTGCCAAAAAATAGCAATCCATCATCATTCTTTGATGATATAATTAAACTAATTTTAGGACAGTAACTCTTTCTCAATCTGAACATTGACAGTTAAAAAATCCCAAAGTAGAATAATTTTCCATAAAACACTAAGAAGTAAGGTGGATCAATGACAGGTTTGAATCCAAAGAGCAATCACTGAATGTACAATTTTTATATAAGTCTTGTTGGTACTTTCATGTATAAGAGCCAATATCGTGATCATATATTTTTAATATTTTACTTAAGCAGTTATACCTATTTAACAGCATCAAAATAATTAATTTAAAGATTGAATGTCACGATGAAATTTGAAGTATTTTTGACTTATTTCCCAAGTTGAAAAATCACAAACTGGAATGTGCACAGTCGTGTGGAGATTGTTTTTCCAATAGTGTTTATTCACAAATATTATAATAAGGACTGTAAGTGCAGTGCTATAAAGTACGAATGATGTTAGAATGCAAGACTAGACCAACATAATGTACTCACAGGACTGCCATCAAGACCAGCAGGGCCTCTGTCTCCAAAGTCACCTGGAAAACCCTGTCACAGGGAAACAGGAAGAATGCCAACATATATAAAAAATTCATTTTTGCTGTATTTTCTAATAAAGAATTTAGTAATAGAAAATATTTATTTCCTAACTCTTAAACTGTAATGCAACAAACACACTCTTTTGCATAACACACTTAATTGATTTTAAATACAGTATTTCAAAAAATAAAAAACTAAATACAATATTTCTATGTTATAAAATTATTTTATATGCCACATAACATATACAGAAAATGAAACTGAAGTTTGTTCATCATACATAAAAAATCACCAAATGAAAGGAAAAATAATGAAGATTTCTGATTGAACAACTTCAGTTATCTCTGCTATTCCAAACTGTTCCTATACTCACTCCACAGAGAATAAAATAGCTAGTATTATTAAGCACTTACCATGTGCTAAAGGCTTTATGCACATAATTATATATACACACTTAATTTCATCTTCATAACAGGTCTATTTAATAGATACTAATATTCTCACATTGTTGTTGAGGAAGTTAAAGCACAGAGAGTGTAGGTCAGTTGCTCAAGGTTAGACCATTAAAGATGGGTGGGACAGAGATGTGAATGGAAGCAGACTGATTCTAGAGTCCATGCTTTTTCAACTATGCTGCACTGAATACTTTAAATCATCATTCCAAGACACATATGTAAAACAAAAAATCCTTTAAGTACAATTTTATTAAGGAAAGGAATAATACACATAAATACTACAAACTTAAAATGAGGTGAAAATTAAAAGCTTCCCAAATGCCTATTGAGAATTCTACATAGTAAAACTATGAAGGACGGTAAAATAACAAACCTTCTCATTGTAGATTCTATTGTAAAATAACTCAATGCTCAGCTACTCTTACTTTACAAAACTATATTTTTCTCTAAAGATTTACCATTCCTCAACTTTAAAGCTCACTTTTTAAGAGGCTATTTTATAAAAATGTTTATAAGACTTACTATTATAAGTATTTTCATAATATTCATTTACAACAACCAGGAATAACAAAAATAAAAGTCTATCATTAGATTCTTATAATCTCTTTACTTAGGCAAGTCAGTATTAAATATTATGTTTAACAGACTGCCAAAAATTACTGGTTCCCAGAACAAAAATGAATAGGTTAAACTTAAAAGATAGTTTAACAATTGAAAAAATGTACAATGTTTCTAAAATATAGTTAACTCCTACTAGAAGCACAGTTTCCCTTATCCTGTAATCAAAGGATAATGTAAAAACCATCTGTGTAGTCAAATACATTGTAGCCATACTCCCTTCAAAGTTATTTGAAGTTCAAGCAAGCATTTTACTTTCATTGTCTTTGGAAGTCAAATTTTGTTGTCAACAACTTGCAACTCTGCAATATATTATCCTATTCAGTATGAGCTAACATGGATATTTGGAAGTATTTATGACACACAGGTAATGGAAAAAGTAGAGGAAATATATACTACAGTAAGTTTGAAACATAAGAGATGATTGATTTTTTTAGATAGATCATAAGTAGGTTTTTCAGAAACCTCACTAAAATAATAAAGTATAGGGGACACACTGCAAGATTCCATTACTGTGTAATGTCCACAACAGGCAAATTCACAGGGACATAAAGTGGATTAGTGGTTGCCTGTGGCTGGTGATGTGGGGGAGGAATGGAAAGCGACTCCTAATGAGTACAGGATTTCTTTTGGGGGTGATGAAAATGTTATAAAATCAGATACTGTGATGGCTGCACAATTCTGAATATACTCAAAACTGCCAAATTATACACTTTAAAGGTGAATTTTATGGTATGTGAATTATATGTCAATAAAGTTGTTCTTAAAAAACAACCTGAACAAGGAGTAGGACTGCTGAAAACATCTTTGGGAATTCACTCAGAATTGCCTAGAGAATGTGCTGTTCTCCCCAGTCCTTCCCAGTCCCTTGCATCCAGCAGGAGAAACTGCTCTCTGGCTCACCTTCCCTCAAAATTAGTAATTTCTCCCCACCTAGCAGAGGGAAGTTGGGAGAGAGAAGAGGGGAAAGAATTGTGATCAATTTTTCCCTCATCACAAAATACTTACTTTCTACAACCAACATAAAAACAATGCAATACTCATTAATTTCAACTTCTTATTCTTCTGGTAGTTCACAAACATGTGTATTAGTTGTTCACCTTGACTTTGCCCCTGAAATAATTTAGATGAGCTGAGTAATATCTACTTTAAATTTTTAATGTATTTTTCTTTATTGTTATTATTATTATCATTGTAGAGATGGGGGTCTCACTGTGTTGCCCAGACTCTTCTCAAACTCCCAGCTTCAAGTGATACCTCCTGCCTCAGCCTCCCATAGTGTTGGGATTACAGGCGTAAGCTACCATACCAAGCCCTTGTGTATTGTTTCTTTTCCCACTTTATTACTCATTAAACATTTCATTTTAATTCTCTATTCTTGACAGAGATGATTTATTCTTTTAATCCATCTTATATATTGATCATGTATTATCAATCTTTGAAATAATTTCTATGAAATCTAGACACTTCTTGTTTTATGAAATATTGCACAGTTAATACCACAAAGGCATTATTTGGCTCTTTATTAGATACATAATATTTTCTTTTAAAGAAAATCATACCAATGTTTTATACTGTTGAATTTCCTTGCTTATTTATTGTTTATTCAGTTGTTTTTCAATGTTAATAACTGCATTAATATTTTTAATACAGGTGAGGTTCTATATTCTTTTAATCATGAGCCTAAATGTTTGCAGCCACATAGGTTCATTGCCAAAAAATGGTCTTCAAGATTGCTTGTGAAATATGGAACAGTAGTAACAAACTACATATTTTTCCTTTAATTTTATAATACAAAAGACAGTCTCTATAATTTCTTTAACCAGTCGAAAGAATGTTGAAGAATGAAATATTTTGTTATATTTGCCTGGTAGAAAATTACAATCATTAATTTAAATCAAATTGTGTTTTCCTAAAAATACTCTCACATTGCCAAAGGACATAACGGCCATTTTCCAGGATTATCATGCAACAGAGATAGGAAAGCTCAAGAGTTTTTGCTTTTCTTGTTCAATTTGCCAGTTTCATGAATGTAATTTTCACCTTCTAATGAGCATGCCAGAGTCGCACCATTGCTTCTGTGTTGTATATAGTTCTCTTTTTCACATTTTGATCAGTTAAAATATTTTATGTGATAAAGAATATGATGTTTCAGGAATTCAACTAATCTCTTCAACTTGTGAATAATTTTCTGTTTTATTGTTTATTTCCAATGATCAGTGTGGTGGACACTTTAAAGGATCTCCGAAGATTCCCATTTCCTGGTGTTCACACTTTTCTATGACATCCTCCCTTTGAGTGTAGCTAGCACCTATGACTTGCTTAATCTAACAAATAGTATATAGCAAAGCGATGAGATATCATTGCCATGATTATGTTACACTATATAAGACTGTCTTAGCAGCCTGGAGCTACAGGCTTCTCTCATGAGTTTGATGAAGTAAGCAGCTGCGTTGGAGAAGTCCATGTGGCAAGAAACTGTGGGTGACTCTGAAAACTGTGGACAGTCTATAAGACCTGAGGGTGGCCCATAGCCGAGAGCCGACAAAAAGCCAGAGCCCTCCATTCTACAACCTCAACGTAACAAATTCTTCCTACAACCTGAAAGAGTCTGGAAATGAACCTTTCCCCAGTCAAGCTTAAAGATGATAATGCAGCCTGACACTTTGATTGCCAACTTATGACTACAGCAGAAGACTCAGTGAAGTAACACCTAGATTCCTGACCCGTGAAAACTGCAAGATAATAAACGAATACTGTTTTCAGCTGCTAAGTTTGACATATGTTATTAATTATGGTAAAATATCAATAGAAACAAAAGAACCAGTTAAATTGGTAATTAAATCTTCTTTAGAGAATATATAAAGTCTTATTTCCAAATTTTACCATAGGTAATGCTCAACATAAGTCTACTGTTGTTTCTAGTTTTAAAAAACTCAAGTAGATCATCTCTGAAGATTTTCTACTGCTGTCTACTTCGTATTACAAATGATAATTAACAACAAATTAAAAAATATTAAAATTTTTGTATTTATTTTTTTTAAAATTTGACTTAATCTTATTAAATATCTGTATTTCAAACTGTATCATTCTAGCATTTCATGTCCATCTATTGCCAATGTAAAAAAATCTTATCATATTTCATGAATTTTTTGTCCATACTTATGTAAAGACAAATTTAATAATAATATGCATTGTTTAATAATGGAAAATGCTTGTCAGTCTCCAATTGCAACTGTTGCAAATATCACACTAATTCTATTACCTCAGGAACAATAAATTATAACAGAAAGAAAGGATAATAGAAGCTTTAAATTACCAGAAAACAATATTTTTATCATGTAAGATTCTATTGCATTCATGCTGAGAGAAAAATTAGATAATTAATTTCTCTTTCCTTTTATTGAAATGCTTCTACTGCCTTCTCGAACCCTTACCAAAATCTTGAGCAGTTTCTGTCTCCAATGTCAGCAACGGTACCACTTACAAACCTTCACGGCATTCAGACATGAAGATACAGGCAAGAGATGTGGAGAATTTCTCTGAAGCCTAAACATTATTAATTTAAACTGTGGTACCCAATCTCAGTGATGGACCTCAGTGATCTTTGATTCCTGGATTCCTGGTATTCATGCTCTTATGTAGTCCAGACCCACCCTGAATTATATGAGCCTATGTGACCAAAAGAATATAGAAGTGACAATGTGTAATTTCTGAAGCTAGGTCATAAAGATACTACAGCTATCACCTTGCTGTAGTATCTTTACACCACTCACTCTGGGGGAAGCCAAAGTTATGTTCTGAACATACTCAGCAGCACTGTGGAGAGGTCTCCATGGGGAGGAAGTGAAGTCTCTCACCAACAACTAGCACCAACTTGGCCAGCAAGTGAGCCTCCTTAAAAGGAAATCCTCCAACCCCCAGTCAAGCCTTTGGATGACAGTAGCCCTAACCAAAATCTTAACTACAACCTCATGATTCAGAACCACCCAACTATGCCACTACCAAATTCCTGACCCACAGAAACTATAAAAATAATATATATTTATTGTTGTTTTAAACCACCAATGTAATTTGTTTCATAGCAATAGATAGCTAATACATAGTAACAAGAGCGACTGTCTAGGATCACAGGGCATGCGATGCCAGTGCTAAGTGCTGGATCCCGAATGACAGAGGCACTCAAGTATTTTAAATGTATGATATGCAGGGCCCTCTAAAGCTCAGAGCCCACAGCAAGTTTCTCTGATTCCTGGGTCTAACAATGGTCCTGTTATCAAACATGGTAGTTATTAAACACTAAGACCAAAAGAAGTTTATTAGACTTGATAGGCCTGAATACATGTATGTGATATTAATATTTTAGATCACTCATAGATACTACATTTGGTAGTATATTTAAATATGTTTAAATAGTGAAAACCTTCTTCCTTAGCATGTCCAGTAAAAGCATTATTTTCCTAGCTCCACAAACAATTTTTTTAAATGTATATAAAATAACTAGGAAAATAAGAAGACCAAGATAACCATAAAATGGTCACAATGACTATATTTACAGAATTTTTAAAAAACAAAAGCAATGCAAAAATCCTTCAGGAGAACGTATTTTGTTATTTCTAGAGGAAGGTTTAGAAACAACATATTTAATCTGAAGTAGAAATGAATATAAATTATCATAGAAGGTTAATACCAAACAGGCATTAATAATCATAACAGAAATCATTTGTTCCAAAACTAAGCATCGAAAATACAGGATCACACTAACTTGTCTAGAATTAGAAACACTAAAATTTAACTTAGAAGTTATTTTTACACATTCTGCATATGAATACATATTACCAGGAAATACTGGTATTTTAAAATCCTTCATATATAAAACAAGATCACTGCAGGAAAAGGCTGGAGTGTGAAGTATTCTGTGATGATCTGATCTCTTCACCCTTCTTTTCCTCACAGCAAGGACAATTTGATCCACACTCAGGGTCAACCGGATCCTCATAATTGAGACTAATTCTAAACTTCAGCAGAAACATGAGTAGGTCTGGCCCCATTCATGGAGATTTGGCATCAAGGCAGGCTTAATGCTAACCTGGGCCTCAATTTCCAGATTCAAGTTCTGGCCCTGTTCTAAAAGACTGATTACCACATTGTTTCCTTTTTCTTGTGTCCAAAAACCAGATGTGGTATACAACATCATGCTCTATCCCTCAATAATAAAGGTCCCACCTTATTCTTGCTATCCGCCCTCCTAGAGAATATCATCCCTGAGCCCAACCTAGGCCTAACTGCCACATCTGCACTCACACTTCTGATTTTGATAACCTACAAGGCTCTTTGAGTTGTCCCTTACGTTATCCACCCTGAAGATAATTTCCATATTCCCACCCACTGGTGTTACACCCCTATGAAATCAATCATGTTCTGCCTGGACTTCCTCCAAATTATAATACGTAGTTCATTGGGTGTCCCTCTTCTTAGTGTCTATGCCAACCCTGTGGTGGGGTTAATTAAAAGTCCTGAAATCTTCCATACATCCCGTCATACTACTATATATGTATGTTAGCCAAATATAGCTACTACAGACTATGCCCAGTAAAGTAGAATACATAAATTACATTTTTCCTGAAGGAGGCAGAATCCCTTAACAATTAATAACAACTTTTTCATAATGTTCTAGCTAGAGTTGTACTTTATGATCGAATTAACTGCATTTTCTTCCTAAAACAAAACAAACAAGAGTCTCGAAATTTTCCACAAAATGTATGTATCTGAGATGCTACTATGCAATATGTATTTAAGACTGTCTTGGGCTAAAGATAAAAACTAATAACAGATGTCCAACACCAGGATTTTATATTCTGAAATTCTAATTCTAGATTTAGAAGCCAAAATACAGTTTACTTCAAATACACTCTTCTAAAAGAAAAACATACGAGAAAAGAGGCACAGGCACTCCTTTCTGTAATTAGAAAAGTAAACATCTCAGAAGTCTGGGTGCCTTAAGGGTGTTATTTTGCCCACCATTCTAGGATGTGATATTTTTATCTTCAGAGGAAGAAAACTAAGTACAGTTTTGCTGTTTGTCAAACTTTAAATGTAATGTGATTTGATTATTTATAATCTATTTCTAAGGGTCTGAAAAATTCCTTGAAAAACATCAGTATTCTGATAGCAGTTTTCTAGGTGTTGTTGAAAGTAACTCCCATCTCCAATTTCATGTTTATTTTCAATCCTGGCAAGTCAGTTCTGGCATAAATTTTTTAGGTCTGTGGACCCATATAAATTTGCATGGCTAACTTGGTACAAGACAGAGACTACTGATTAAATCAAGCTGAGAGCTCTGTAAATGCCTTTTTAAAAAGCAACTATAGAATTTCCTGATTGTAGCACTACAAAATAAACTTTGGAAACTTTACACTAAAAAGGAAGCTACTTGGAGTCAGGTATAAGAAATCTAAAGTTATCAAATACATAACGAATCCTCTCTCCCTGCCTCCCCTATTTATTTTTATTTTTATTTTTTGAACAGGATTCTTCTCTTCTGTTATGCATCAGTGTACTTAGGCTTTTAAAGAATCTGGCTCACATCAGATATGTTCCAAGAAGATTCTCAAATAAAGACATTAAAGCATGTAAAACAAAACAGTAGTAGTTCTATGGTGTTGAAAGGCTCCTGATCAATTAAGATTGACTACTATCTTGTCTTTTCCTGAAATCTTCGGAGAATGAACTTGAGTTGAACTCAAATATCCACAGATAGAGAGCAAAAGGATGAAACAATTATAGACTCTTGGGCTTCTCTATCTTCAACGGTTAGTTTTATTGAAGGCACAGACAGCCTCAGGGTATTCTCTAATATTAATTAACATTAAGGGTTTTGATCCAATTGTGACATGTAGGGAGTGCAGGAGGGAAGGAGAGAAAGAGGTCAGAACTACACATCACTATCCAAAAGCATGAGGACATACATACATTGACTAATAATAACTGTGATTACAGGAGGTCTTTAAAAATAATTGTTGTGATTAGCAAGTACTTATGCTAAAATCCTGAAATCAAAAATGGCTTAAAATACAAGGAAGAAGAAAAACATTTCAAATGCCAACAATATAAGACCAAGGAACAAGTGAATTTGTTAATATAACTATTTTAAAATAATCTTTGGTTCTAAAATATACCAAATGCCTAACAAAAACAGTTTTCCCACTTCAAACTAATGGTCCTTATTGAAGAAAGAAGTGTGTTACAAATATCAATTAAATCTAATAAACATAACATTTCATTTTGGGAAAAAAGAACTTTCTGGGAAATAAGATTTAAGTGGAAATAAACACAAATGTTAAATTTAAACATACCATTATGAGGCTAAATAATAAATACTTTATAAATACTTTTCTCTTTTTAAAAATAATTACCTCTTGAATAACCAAAATAATATGCTATTATAAAATGTGTCCATTTCAATTGCATTCATAAAATATTTATACTGTCTAAGAGAAGATAGCTCTTATTTGTAAGTCTATAAGTTCATTAAAAGAAAAACACAGACACCACTAAGCTCATTCATGACAACTTAATTCCAAGCTTTGTGTTTACTCAGAGAAATAAGCGATCATTTGGCTAGCAGTATGAGCACGTGATTTATAGCAACATCTTCCCAAAAGTTACTAACTTGTTGGACAATTTTAGACAAGACTTTTACTTCATTTCCATGCTATATGTATATATAATATGATTACTATTTTTGCAAATGATTCCATATGAAACATGAAGCTTTACTACACAGCTGAGAATCCAATTCAGTAGTCCAAAGAAACTTATCCTGATCAATAGGTAGAAAGACCTGAACTCAGATTTTGAAGATTTTTATGGCTATTGCTTTCACCGTATTGACTGTCAGACTGTTTCATATAATACATAAAACAGAAAGTGAAGTAATTTACTAATTTCTGGGCTTAAATTCAGAGTCTTAAAAAATCTAAGTATAAAATGCTAATAAAACTTCATAGATTTCTCTAAAAATAGCTACTATTGTTCTATAAATCATATGTTGTAACTATTTAAAACTGAATCACACTCCATGCTCATAAGACTAACTGTATCGCTCTACCTAAAATTTAAGGAAACCAGCTCATTTAAAACCCAGAAATCAAAACATATCATGAAACTCATAATTACATACACCTTCTATGTACCCACAAAAATTAAAAATAAAAAAGTTAGAAAAAACCAGAAATATTAATTTAAAAACTTAAGGGTAATAGTTGTGATAAAGTACATCTTCTAATACGATTCTACCTAATGATAGTAAATGAAATGATATCGTATCTACATAGCAGTACTACAATGAAACATCAATCCAAAATTCTCCTTCCTTTTTTTTTTTTTTTTTTTTTTGAGACGGAGTCTCACTCTGTTGCCAGGCTGGAGTGCAGTGGCACAATCTTGGCTCACTGCAACCTCCGCCTCCTGGGTTCAAGCAATTCTTCTGCCTGAGCCTCCTGAATAGCTGGGACTACAGGCATGCGCCACTATGCCCATCTAATTTTTGTATTTTTAGTAGAGACGGGGTTTCACCATGTTGGCCAAGATGGTCTCGATTTGTTGATCTCATGATCCACCCACCTCGGCCTCCCAGAGCGCTGGGATTACAGGCATGAATCACCGTGCCCGGCCCAAACTTCTAAATAGCTCTCAAACCAGCAGAAAATTAAAACGGTTTTTGACTTATGCAAAGCCAAAAGTTTCTCAGATGCTGGTACGTTCAGATTTCAGCATTTCCAGGTTTCTATCACATTCTCTCAAAGGTATAGGTGTCATCCATCTACTTCATAGTAGCCTGGAATCTTTTAGTTCTGTTCTGTATTTCACAATTAATAGTAAACATAATTTAACAAATTACCAGGAGAACATGACCATATTCATCTTCTATACACCTACTATTTTCTACATCAAAGAGAGTGGACAGATTATCAAAAGATCTTTTCCTTTTACTGTTATTAAAACAGTAATAAATGACCATGTTTCTCATGGAATTTTAATCATCTGAATTAAAATACAAGAATCCTATGGTGCATAATATCTTTTGAAGATGATTTTATTTATAATAAACAGAAAGAATGGGGGGGCATTTATACATAGGATAATATATTCTGGGACAGTCTCTGAGGTGAGTCTTGCCATAAGTTGACATGTGGCTGTAACTGTATTTTATTCTAAGTATTCATATTTTCCTTATAAATATAGACAAATCATTTTGTGGTAAAAATGATTTTAAAAAAGTACATATAGCATACATAATATATTACCATACTAGACAGACTTTAAAATAAACATTAGTCAGAAAAAATGAATATATGTTTTTCAAACACAATTTTTCAAAAGATCTAAATCTATTACATATGCATATATTTTAAAAGCAATAAAGCTTTGCAAATTTTATAATAAAAAGAAGAGTGCAATCAAACAAGAGCCCCATAATCATTTCATTCACTACTTTTCCACTGTTTTCTTAAACTCCCTTTTTCAATTCAATAGGCTCCAGTTGGATAATTTTATAATTCCCTATGGATTACAAAACCAGAAGTTGTCTATAAAGGTCTCTGGATAATTTCATAATTCATTATAGTAGGAAACTAGCAATCACCTATACATTGCCAAAGCTAAAATCAAGTTGATGTCTACATGAGATCAGCAATATTAGCAAATGAAATAATTGGTGGAAAAAAAAAAAAAAGAAATAATTGGTGGTTATCTAAGTGATACATATAAGGGCTTTGAGAAAATATTCAATTTGCTCATCAATGTCTAAAATTCCACCATTGCAGGTTAGTTATTTTGTCTTAAGACTCTATGTTATTTTTAATATTTATTTATTTGTTTATTTATTTTGAGATGGAGTCTTACTCTATCACCCAGGCTGGAGTGCAGTGGCACGATCTCAGCTCACTGCAACCTCTGCCTCCTGGGTTCAAGTGATTCTCCTGCCACAGCTTCCTGAGTAGCTGGGATCACAGGCACCCGCCACTACACCCAGCTAATTTTTGTATTTTTAGTAGAGATGGGGTTTTGCCATGTTGGCCAGGCTGGTCTTGAACACCTGATCTCAACTGATCCGCCCGCCTCAGCCTCCCAAAGTGCAAAGATTACAGGCATGAGCCACCGCGCCCTGCCTTCACACTCAATATACTTAAAATAATTGCCAAAGGGTAAGGCAGCATTTTAAGCATTGGAAGTAATTTATATATTACGGCAAATGATTTTCTTGGTTCTTTTATTAATAGCATACATTGATAGGAGAAGGGTGAAAATTTGAAGATACAGAATGGAGTAAACAAGACTAAAGAAAACAAACCACCTATTGTCAATCTTTAGAATTTTAGATTAGAAATTGGATGCCCAATAAATAGAAAGGCATTTTCTGTTGGGATATGTGTATGAGAGCTAAAATGTAAAAATAAAATAATAATAATAATAATAACACACCAATGTATTCAAGTATAACAGAGCATAGTTAAATGAGATGGCATACAAAATACTTATTACGGTGCTTGAGAACTTAAAAATGGTGATAATAGCAATAGTGATGGCAGTTTCTACTGTTATAACCATTATAAGATTAGCTTTTAAGTTCAATGTAATTGCAGGGAAACAAACCGTTTGGCTTATTTTGTATTTCTTGACAGTTTGGTAAGTTTATCTTAATATATTAAAATCTTTAAACTTTAAAATAACTGTATCTCAATTTGGCCAGACGTCATGAAAAAACAATTCATGCCTCTTCTAAGCAGTGTGAGTAGAAGACAAAGCAGAAATATCTAAGCAGTAAGGAAAAGGATTCTGGATTTAGATTCTGTAGAGCTTTGCTCAATTACTGATTTTACCACTTTCAACTATCTGATCTAAGCAAGCCTTTTAACATCTCTAAGCTTTCTTTATTTTCCTCACCTATATTATGGTGACATTAATACTTACTCTATTTTACCTTCAAGGAGTATTACAAAGCTTGAAGGATAAATGTTTCAAAATGATTTGAACATTCTGGTGAGAGCTGCAGTCCTTTAGTATTATCATTAAGATTTTACTCAAGCACACAAAATTTTAGAAAAGCTGTTATGAAAAATCTCACTTTTTATCTTCATGGACTATAGTAGATTTACAAGGAGAACCTCAGGATGCCTTTCTGGACCACATTTTTCTCATTTGTTAAGCAATGGGGTACTGGATGATGTCACAATTTCTGCCATCTCTGAAATTACAATATTACCTAGTAAAATTCACTTTCCTGGATTTTTTTAACCTGAAAATACAAGAAGTTGTAGCAAACTAATCTCTGAATTAACAGCTGAAGCACGCATTTTAAAAATCTCTAGAATATGAGGTTGAACCTCTACAACATCTGGTCATGTAGAATTGGTTGAATAGTACTACCATTTGTGTTTTAAGTTATTCACGTATTTTCTGTGGCATTTTAGCTCCTTACCATAGAGGTAAGCATTTTCCCACTGGTATGGTGAAAGGGTTAGAAGTGTTCAAAGTTGAGTTATTTTTTAATCTAAATTTTCCTTTATATTCTCAGGTATTATTTGATACACTATTCAAGAGGCAACAATTAAAATGGAACGATTATAAACAACAAACAGTAAAAAGTGTCTTCATATTTTCATAGATAAGAACACATAACCAGGTTATATTGCTCTAACATAAACCTCAAAAACACAAATGAAGATACCTGTCTCCCCTTAAAACCCTTCTTTCCACGGATCCCAGGAATGCCCTAGAATATAGAAAAGAAAAAGGAAATATTTGTTGAATGAATGAATTAGGTACTATAGATCTTTTTCTCCCAATATAAAGTAATAAAGTATGCAAAAGACAAAAACAAATTGTTCTATAAACTGATGTGATATTCAGAAAAGCCTCAATATATTAATTTAACTGAGGCAGCCCCTTTTTTCTTCAAAACAAAATTCTGCTTTTATTCAGGAATCCATCCCATCTATACTTCCAAATGGGATCTTGACGTTTCCCTGGTGATAGTTATTTGTCCAGAGATAGGCATATTACCAAAGTTGGCATAACCAGATGAACACGAAGGTCTTATTTTCCATATCTAAGGGAAAATGCCCTCCTCTCTGTCTTCCCCTCTCTATCTGGATATAAACAAAGACACATTTAACCGGTGCACTGGCAATCTTGCAATCACATGGGAAACAAGCCTTAGGGTAAAGACAACATTAGAAAAGGTAAAGCAGAGAGATGAATCTACAGCCCACCTAACCTATGGATTTCTGGTCATGAAAGAAGCAGTAGGGTACAGTACTTAAGTACTCAGGCTTTAGAGCTGACAAAACCTTGTCTAAATCCTGGCTCTGCTCTTACTGCCTGTATATAGCCTAAGACAAGATACTTCCTCTGTGTGTGCCTCATTTTCTTCATCTATGATGAGAAGAATAACAATACCTACCATTCAATACATGGTTTTATACATAAAGAAGTCAATTCATGTATATATACATACACATATATATAAGTTTATTAAAAATTTCATATATACATATATAAATAAAGAAGTTAATTCATGTATATAAAACCATTTATTAAATTGTTTTTATATACATGCACATATATAAAACCATTCAGTAAATCATTTGCTATTATCATCATCATCATTAAAAATATCCTTATGTTTAAGCCAGTTTGAATTGTGGTTTTCTGTTATTTGCAGTTTAAAGCATCTTACTTGATATCATCACTTTGAGACGTGCAGACTAAGCAGTCTGTCACAACCATGTAGCTTGAGATTAATAGCACATACAGGTAAGTTAGAAGACATCATTGGCTGAAGTAATCCATTCACTTTCAAGTCAACAGTGTTTAAAAAATACTCATGTATCTGATCATCAAAAAAGAGTTCACAGGTGAGCAAGAGGACTCATTTCATTAAGACTTTATATATATTTATATAATACAACCAACCTTTTAAAAAATAATAGAATAATTATTTCCTAAATTTTCAGTAGCCTCCCTAAATCTCATCAAGAAGTCAAATAATACAGACAGAATTATACAAGCATTTTTCATTTATATATACATATATATGTGTACATGTTTCATATGTGTGTGTGTATGTGTATACACACAATATGCACGTAATGTACAGTATTGACTCCCAGAAATGACTTTTTCTTTCCATTTGTTTTCAGGAATACTTAGCACTATTGTATCTTATTCCCTTCTGCTTTCTTTACTTAAATGTTTTATACATAACACCCTTTTAGTTACATCATTCATAGTTTTAATGAGAATTTTGACATAGCCAAATAATATTAGGACACAGTACCCATGATGGCCCCAATATCACAAACTGGTCTTGTGTATTTATATGTTGAGACACGTCTGGATATTTTCTTTCTTTTTTTTTTATTTTTATTTTTTGACAAAGTCTTGCTCTGTTGCCAGGCTGGAGTGCAGTGGTGTGATCTCGGCTCACTGCAAGCTCCACCTCCTGGGTTCATGCCATTCTCCTGCCTCAGCCTCCCGAGTAGCTGGGACTACAGGTGCCCGCCACCACACCCGGCTAATTTTTTTGTATTTTTAGTAGAGACGGGGTTTCACCATGTTAGCCAGGATGGTCTTGATCTCCTGAATTCATGATCCACCCGCCTCGGCCTCCCAAAGTGCTGGGATTACATGTGTGAGCCACCATGCCCAGCCAGGTCTTGATATTTTCATATAGACTGGTAAAAATTAGTGAATGTGATTACAGCAATGTGCCAATTGATAGCCAGTGTCAACACTGGACTTAAGATCACTAAATCCAAGATGACAACATTTTACAAGGACACATAATTTTGGTTTGTTAAATAACTTATGAGAAATAAGTTCCCGTCAAAGGATCAGAAAAGGATTGTTATGAAAAGCAGAGTAATTAACAATGTAAACCGGAATCATTGGGTCAAGAAGCAGCAGATCAATTCTTTGCATGATCAATGAGATACATCCCCTGCTAGTCTGCTGTAGTATACGAAGGTTAGGTGGCTTAGTTGTGGAGTTATGCTGAAGATATTTTTTGCTATTGAACAAAACGACTTGCTGTGTTCACCAGGGAAACATCTTTACCTCATCTCACCAAAGATGGCTAGACATTTTGATTGTCATTACAGCACATTTAAACTCTTTGATTATTTCTTCTCTGCAGGGGCATTCACAAGTAATTACAAGAAAATACAGCTTAACTCCCTCACTAAAAACTATTTATTTGAAAAATTCATTTAGCAAAGAATGTGGTTCACTTTCATTTGCAAAAATCACTTTCCAGAAATGAACATTTTGGCCTGAACTGCACTCTTATAATGATAGCAGTGAAGACTGAATTCTGAATATGACTCTCTAATTTCAAATTCTACGACAATATACTAATATTGTTCAATTCTACTGTTTTCAATTAATACTGGCAATGTAAATGAAGGAATACAAAGAGAAATTACTCCATATAGATTGCATATAGCACTGAAAACTAGATATGATGAAGCTGCAATGCCATCACTCCTATAAATAACTTCATTAACCCTTTTAGTATAACAAGCCGTTTTGCAAAGGTTCTGTCTTTACTTATAAGTACCAATATTTATTAACAGCTATCTCCCATTATTAAATTAAACAAAAATATATCTTCTAAGGCTAAATTCTACCACATATTGCTCTCAAAATCAAGACTTGTCAAGAATTTATACTCAAAGATAATGAATTACAAAATAAAAATTTCATAGATATTTTAGTATTTTGGTGTGTATTTTCAAAAATTTAAATTTAAAATATAATTATATTTCTATCATGCTATATTACTTTCTTTTAACAAAATTCAGTAAGATTTTCAAAAATCAAACTACATTTCTGGCAGGTGATTTTTCTTAAACCTGGCTTGGTAACTCAGTAAGATTACTTCCCTGACATCTGATTTTATGACCCCTGTTGTACATTATCATAAGTATATCATTTCAGAAATACTATTTGAAGAGAATGGACTTACCCTTTCTCCTTCAGGTCCCAGTTTTCCTGCTTCTCCAGGAGAGCCAATAAAACCCTTAAAACAAGAAAATAATCTGTATATTATTTCATTTGAATATTCTCCCCACAAATGATTCTAAAAAGAAGTACTTAAAATTTTATTTGTAGTAGCATGAAATTATGACTTACAAGTGTGAATAACTTCCCCTCACCTAATTGCTTTTCTTCCAGAAGTTACAGATCAATCTTCCCATTAAAAAATACACAAAATATAATTTAAGAAATGGTGGCTAATAAAAATGACCCTAAATAATTTCCTTCACTAAATTTTATAGTGGGCAGAAAATATATGTATATAATTAGCTAAAATTTAAGACAGAATGGAAGTATCAAAAGAATATAAGAAGTACAGTGGAGGAAGAGATACATTTAAATGTGGCAGGAGGCAAAGGCAATCAAAGAAGGCTTCAAAGGAGACTGTCACTTGAGATAGGTCTACAGAGTGGGTAAAATCTTAATAAGCAGAGACTGGAGAAAGAATTCTAGAAGAGCAATTAGAGTAAATAAAGACAAAATAGGAAGCCTTTGTTAATGGTAACAATTGGAGAGTGTTTGTAAATGGTAATTGATCACATTTTATATATAACATGCTTTGTATATAAGATGGTTTTATATGTTAGTTTTATGTGTAAGACCCATCCTGCCTTAGTAAAGATTCCAATCTGGTCTGAGAAACAAGAGATACATATAAATAACAATGCAAGGCACTTTATTCTAACATAACTTAGTTATATCTCACTTATGGGAAATAACACATTTCATCAATTTTACAGATAAAGTGTATGGTAGCTTGGGTGCTAGATTAAGGAGAGTCTTAAATTTTAAAATAAAAATTTTAGACTTTATATATTAGACAAATGGAAGCTACTGATTTTAGGGAGTATGGTAGTGCACTGATGTTATGCTGTATTTCTAAAATATTAATCTGTTGATAGGATACAGCATACAGCCATGACAGGAAACACTGAATATAGGCAAACCTATTAGAAGCTCTTTAAGTGGTCTAAATTTGAAGCATTATGGGTCCAGATTATTGGTTCAACAAACATTATTTTAGTAGCCATTTTGTGTCAGGTACTGGGTTTATAAAGATGCATGTGAAAATCAGTGCCCTCAACAAGTACATAGTTTATTAGGAAAGAGGGTCATACAAATAAATGATTGTAATATCATATGATAATTGTTACATGATTATGTAATAGGTGATATGACAAATAAACAATGGGAACTTTGGAAGCAGAATGACCAACTTTGTCTAGAAAGAAGATTAATGGTGCTTTGCTTTACTGAGGAAGCAACATTTAAACTAAGTCCTGAAGAAAAGAAAAGGCAGGGCTAACAATGTGCCATCAGTCAATCAATCAGAATGAAATGACAGCTTTTACAAAGAATTGCAAATAGTCTGTGTGATTGGTGGGCAAGAGGTGAGTTTGGAAAGGGTGGCAAGGGGTCATATCATGAAAAGTCTTTTTTGTTATGACGGAAAGTCTGCAATGTACACCGTGAGTCATTAAAAAACTTAGACATAGTTTTGATATAATCAAATTTTCACTTTATAAACTCACTTGGATTACAGTGGGTCACACAGGTCTTTATCTATAAGAATCAAGAGAAAAGATGACTCTAAAGTTTACAGTCAGCTTGACAGGCAAATGATAACCACTGATAGAAATATGGAAAACAAATAGAAAAGCTGAGTTTGGTATAAAGAGGATGAGTTTTGTTAGTTATTTGGAATTTGTGGTTATAATGAGGTATTCAAATGTAATTATCATGGCAGGGAGTTGCGAGATGTAGGGTTCATAGAAAAAGCTCATAGAGAAAAAAAATCTGAAGGACAGATATGTTTGAAGTCTTAAAGACAGACTAAAGCTCTGAGGAGAAAATAATAGGAAAAATTCTCACTGATCAGACAGAGGGTGAAATAGGGGTGTGAGAGAAGAGTAGTTATATGGATGCAGAGAAAAGCCAAAGTATAAAAGAAATTGAAGTAGAGATACAGTAGGTCATTTTCACTAAGATTTAAATAAAGGCTTCTTATTTTGAATCACAGAATGGATGATTTTTCAGAGTAAATACTTTCATAATAACAAATACTGAAGAATTCAAGCATTAAAAAGTAAATGTCATTTCTATGCCCATTCCAGCATTATTCACAATTATCAAAAGGTGGAAGCAACCCAAATGTTCATTAACAGATGAATGAATAAACAAAATGTTGTATATACATAAAATGGAATATTATTCAGCCTTAAAAATGAAGGATTCTGAAAACTGCCACAACATGGATGGACCTTAAAGACAATTACGCTAAGTGCAGTAAGCCACTCACAAAAGGACAGATAGTGTACGATTCCACTTACATGATATACTTAGGGTAGTCAAATTCATAGAGACAGAAAGCAGAATGGTGGTTGCCAGGGACTGGGAGTGGAGAATGGGGAATTGTTTATTGGGTATAGAGTTTCAGTTTGGGAAGATGAAAAAGTTTTTAAGATGGATGGTGGCAATGGTTGTACAACAATGTGGATGTACTTAAGGCCACTGACTATATAATTTAAGAGGGTTTATAAATAGAACTTTTTATGTTATGCATATTTTATCTTTTTCATTTTAAAAAGAAAGCGATAAATGTCTCAAGAATCATATCTAAGTTGCCTGGAATAAAACTTTTGGAAGATTTTAGTTCCTTAGAGTTTAGTTAAGTATTGCCATTAAAAAAGTTGCAATCATCCATCTTGAAAACTTTTTTGGTGTTTTTCCTTGTCAAAGGTGCCTAAAATTGCCTTATATTCCACAGATTGTATGAACAAGCAAAAACTGAAAGAAAAGAGAGAGAGAATGTGTTCCTTTATACATAACTTTAATAAAGCGAAACATCTATAATTTTCTTACTCGAAAGTCAAGCAGCTGGAGAATGGGAAATGTTTCTTTTAAAGTGAACCATACGAAAGTATTTCTGATACTAGAGCATTTAGGATTATGATGACAAGCTGTGTACATTTTCAGAATCATCTGTTGATGACTTCAAGTGTAAAGTCAGCTAACTTTTGTTTTAATATATCCAACAGGAGTTTTGGTTACAAATAAAAAGAAGACACTCCAACTGGTGTATACTTATCAGTGAACTAAATAATCAATTGGTAACTCAAGAACTGAAGTCAGAACTCCAACATAGGCTGTACAGAGTGTAAAGGGAACATTTTACAATTAGATATTTTAAATACAATAATGTTATAAGTAATTGCTTAGGAGTTTCATAGAGGTTTCTTGATCATCATTACACTGATTCTAACAGAAATAAGATGTCAGCAGTACCAAACAAAGAAACCACACAGAGTTGAGGTCATTCTCAAAATACCACCATTAAACTAGAGTTTACTGTGTAATGAAACAAAGAACATTAAAAAGAATAACACATGTTTTTGCTTTTTGGTTTGAAGGTGGTAGATCTGGTTAGAAGCAATTCTGTGTCACCAGCAGGACCACTAGAGGGTCGGGAGAGGTTCAATAAACTTTTACTTTTGGGGGCAGCTAGCACATTATTACATAAAGAAATGCCAAAGAAGGGTTTAAAAATTATGATGTGTTTTAAATGTTTACATTTGACAAAATATTTCTGCTAATACCAAAAAATATCATCAAATAACTGCCAATGAAAAGCTAATTTATCATGATTCATGAAAATATTCATGTACAATGCATAACATTTAGAATTTACCAGTAACAGGACACAAATTAAGTGAAAAACATCTATCCTATGAGTGTATTTCTACGATTTTTTCCTTTTTAACCAGATTTGAAGTTAATGCTAAAAATCTACACTTGATAAAGCCGCACCCTACAACTCACTGATCTTCGACAAAGTCGGCAAAAATAAATAATCGGGAAAGAATACCCTATTCAATAAATGGTGCTGGAAAACTGGCTACCCATATGCAGAAGAATGAAACTGGACCCCTACCTCTGACTGAGTTAATATATAAAAATTAACTCAGGATGGATTAAAGACTTAATATGTAAGACCTCAAACTATAAAAATCCTAGAAGAAAACCTAGGAAATACCCTTCTAGACATTGGCCTAGGCAAAGAATTTATGACTATATCCTCAAAAGCAACAAATGCAACAAAGAAATTGGCAATTGCGACTTAATTAAACTAAAGATCTTCTGCAGAGTAAAAGAAACCATCAACAGAGTAAATAGACAACTTACAGAACAGGAGAAAATATCTTCAAACTATGCATCTGACAAAGGACTAATATCCAGAATCTATAAGGAACTTAAACAAATCAACAAGAAAAAAACAAATAACTTTATTAAAAAGTGGTCAAAGTACATGAATAGACACTTCTCAAAAGAAGACATACAAGTGGCCCAAAAACATGAAAAAAATGCTCAACATAACTAATTGGAGAGATGCAAATCAAAACCACAGGGGAATACCATCTCACACCAGTCAGAATAGCTATTATTAAAAAGTCAGAAAATAACAGATGTTGATGAAGTTTCAGATAAAAAGGAATGCTTATACACTGTTGGTGGTAATGCAAATTAGTTCAGTCCCTGTGGAAAGAAGTTTGGAAATTTCTCAAAGAACTAAAAATAGAATTACCATTTGACCCAGCAATCTCATTACCGGGCATATACCAAAGAAAAATAAATTATTCTACCAAAAACACATCTGCACTCATATGTTTATTGCAGTACTATTCACCATAGAAAAGACATGAAATCAACCCAAGTGCTCATCAATAGTGGACTGCATGAAGAAAATGTGGTACATATAGACTATGGAATACTACAGTGCCATAAAAATGAACAAAACCATGTCCTTCGCAGCAACATAGATGCAGATGGAGGCCATTATCCTAAGCAAATTAACACAGACACAGAAAACAAAATATACTGCATGTTCTCACTTATAAATGGCAGCTAAACATTGGGTATACATGGACACAAAGATGGGAAAAATAAACACTGTAGACTCCCTAAGGAGGGAGGGACAGAAGAAGGCAAGGGTTGAAAAATCCATATATTGGGTACTATGTTCACTGCTTTGGCAACACGATCACTAAAAGCCCAAACCTCAGCATTACACAATATATCCATGTAACAAACCTGCACATATACCCCTAAATCTAAAATAATTTTTCAATCTACATTTGAGAACCTTTATGAATGTGAAATTCCCTCCTTATTCCAATCACACTCCCACGTGTGAAACCTAACTAAAGTGTGAAAACCTAACTAAAAGTACAACTTAAGAGGGTTGTAACCGAGAAAACAATTTTCAATACAAATGGGAGAAAGAAAAAACAAAAGGATGTATAATACAACGCAAAAATGGTACGCAGAAGAACACAGTTATATGGATCACTGAAGCAAGATGACAAAATCAGTAAGAGTAAGTTGTACAGTGCCAAATATATTTTGCATATATTCCTTGGAGTATTAGTTCATGAACAGAAGAAACTCTCAAATTCAAATAATAATTATAGAATCCATATAGTAAATACATGCATACACTATGCCCTATACCTTAAGAATGCTAATCTTGTTTAATTTTTCCCAACTACCTGAAAAGTAAGTTTCATTGTGACCATTTAACAAATAATGAGATAACAAAAATGAAGCAGAGAGAGATTGAATAACATCAAAAGTCACAAAGCTAGTAAAAGAAGTATTAAGAGGCTGGTCTCTGTGGCTCACACCTGTAATCCCAGTACTTTGGGAGGCCGAGGCAGGCAGATCACAAGGTCGGGAGTTTCAGACCAGCCTGGCCAATATGGTGAAACCCCGTCTTTACTAAAAATACAAAAATTAGCTGGGTGTAGTGGCAGATGCCTGTAGTCCCAGCTACTCAGGAGTCTGAGGTAGAAGAATCACTTGAACCTGGGAGGCAGGGGCTGCAGTGAGCCGAGATCACACCACTACACTCCAGCCTGGGCAACAGAGCAAGGCTCTGTCTCAAAAAAAAAAAAAGCCTATCTAACTCCACAGTCCATGTTCTTGGCCACTAATCTCTTCTTACTTCCCAAATCCTAGTCAACATGTGTTTTCAGTGTAATTTCTAATAAAAAATAAAAATACATGACTTTTCCTCATTATATGGTTACTTAATGCAAGAACAAAGACAACATGAGCTAGTGGAAAGAGGTCAGAGCAAAATGTGAAAAGACATTGGTTCCAGTTCTAGCCAGCTATAACTTTGGCAGATCAAGTAAGTTCCTTAGCTTACTATTTTTCTCATCAGTAAAATGGAGATGATAGGCCTGTTCTACGTCACAGGGCCGATGGCAAAATAAAAGAATAAAATACATATGAAAGTAGTTGGAAATGTTTAATAATTTTTTAAAATGTAAGACATATTGCACATATTGTTTAAATACCTTATGCTTAACTTCTTTTTAAAAGGCATTTTAGGCTGGGCGCAGGGGCTCACGCCTGTAATCCCACCACTTTGCGAGTCCGAGGCAGGCGGATCACGAGGTCAGGGGTTGGGACCAGCCTGGTCAACATGGTGAAACCCTGTCTCTACTAAAAATACAAAAAATTAGCTGGGTATGGTGGTGCATGCCTGTAATCCCAGCTACTCGGGAGGCTGAGGCAGGAGAATTGCTTGAACCTGGGAGGCAGAGGTTGCAGTGAGCCTAGACTGTACCATTGCACTCCAGCCTGGGCGACAGAGCAAGATTCCATCTCAAACCAAAAACAAAACAAAACAAAAGGTATTTTAGATAATATAAGGCACAAATGTAGACTTTGGACAATATCTGGCTATTAAAAATAAAGAATTTTAAATATATATTTTTTATTTTATACACTACATATATATGATTTGGATGTTTGTCCCCTCCAAATCTCATGTTAAAATGTGATTCCTAATGTTGGAGGTGTGGCCTGGTGGGAAGTGACTGGATCATGGGGGTGGATCCCTCATTGATGGTTTAGCATCATTCCCTTGGTGATAAGTGAGTTCTCAACTCAAGTGAGATCTGGGTGTTTGAAAGATTTGGGACCTTCCATTTTTCTCTCTCTTACTCCCACTTTCACCTTGTGACGTTGCCTGCTCTCCCTTTACCTTCTCCTGTGACTATTTGAGTTTCCCAAGGCCCTCACAAGATGCAAATGCCGCCTTATCTGCATGGCCTGCAGAACTATGAGCCAACTAAACTTCTTTTCTTTATAAATTACCCAGCCTCAGGTATTTATAGTGATGCAAAAAGTGACTAACACAATATAATATAGAAATGTTTATTTTGCTTCCTTAGTAACTAAAAATGGCTAACATTTCCTTTAATGGTTTGGGAGTGAAATGGGATGCTCTGGATACAATAAGGTTATTTCATTCCTTGCAGATATTTCTTTACTCCTGACAGTTTCTGTATAATAAAATTATCTCAGCCTTGAACCACTATGAATTTCTTTACCTCTTCATATTTTTTACATCATGACTTCCTTAGGTCTGTATCCATTCATATATAAATAATACTACAAATGTTTATAGAGCACATTCTAACATGCCAGATATTATGCTATGGAAATAAATATAAAATAATTATGCAAAACCTACCACAACGAGACTGTTTTCTGTCACCATAGAAGTGAAAGTAACTACTGTAGTAAGCAAGTGTATTCATGCTACATCTGAATTAAATTCAAAGCTACTAAGAGAGTGTAAGTGTTTTATATATTTCATTCCACTTTTAGGCAAGCATGCTTAAGAAAATGATGGAAATGCCTACTTACTCGTGCACCTTTAGGACCTGGATGACCTTCTGGTCCAGCTAAACCCTGGTGTAAACAAAAGACATTGTCATCATACTACAGTACATTTTAAAGAGCTAATAAATAGATTAATAAAAAGGGCATATAAAGAGGTATCATTTTCAAAACTATAGAATTCAGAACTCTGTATAACTAATGAAGATTACCAATGTTTGAGGAATTTTAGAATTTCTGAACCAAAAGAGCCATCGGAAATAATCTATACACAAATATATTTTAGATATATAAATAAAGTACATTAACACATTGTCAGATTTTTAAAAATTTTTTCATTACATTATTTCTCATTGGAAGATTATCTGTGTTGTTTTAAAACATTTCCAATTAACTTATTCTAAAAGATATTACCATAAATTTTTAAAAAGATAAATATATTTTAAACTTTATATCAATGTCCATATGTTTACATATTCATGTTTCATATTTTTTATATAACATATATTCTCACTTGAGAGTAACAGTGTAATACAGAATACCTCTAAGTGTTTTTAAAGTCCTAAAAAATGGAATTTTGTTAATTTTTTTGCTTATTTATTTCCCTCATTCTTCAGAATAAAAAAGATATAAATGTAACTTTATACATTTAATTAATTTTAGAAGCAATCAATTCATGAAAACTTAGGAAAGATAGCTCGTTCTGTTATTAATCTACATGAAGTAGAGAAAGTTAGAAGTTATAAGGGAATACATATAAAATGATTAGAATGAATTTTTAAAACAGTATACAAATAACCAAATTCACTTAGATAAAAGTGTTTGCTAGTGGTATACTGTTTCTCAAATTTTTATAGCTGTGTTATTAAAAAATGATGTTTATTACAGAGAGTCTTAACTCTTACTTCATTTTGTTCAGTGACAATATTGTAAAATCACAATCAGCACTGTTTTAAGAACTTATTGGCCGGGCGCGGTGGCTCAAGCCTGTAATCCCAGCACTTTGGGAGGCCGAGACGGGCGGATCACGAGGTCAGGAGATCGAGACCATCCTGGCTAACACAGTGAAACCCCGTCTCTACTAAAAACACACACACAAAAAAAACTAGCCGGGCGAGGTGGCGGGCGCCTGTAGTCCCCGCTACTCAGGAGGCTGAGGCAGGAGAATGGCGTAAACCCGGGAGGCGGAGCTTGCAGTGAGCTGAGATCCGGCCACTGCACTCCAGCCCGGGCGACAGAGCAAGACTCCGTCTTAAAAAAAAAAAAAAAAAAAAAAAAAGAACTTATTAACACTTGGGCATTTTAATTTTGAAGATTCCATTGTATATTACATCAAACATATTTAAAAGCCCCATTCTGATTTTAAATAAAACTTTCTGCAGAAAAATTGTAATGGATTTCTACAACTTTGATTTTAAAATTATTTCTCTATGGCTTATTCATTATTTAATAAAAGCAATTATTTGAACATTAATTCTCAAAATCGAAATACAATATATTAATAAATAGGAACATAAAAAGTCTAAATATAGTTACTGCACCTGCCTGCCAGGGTAACCGGGTGAACCAATATTACCAGCAAATCCTGGAATTCCCTGAAATAATAAATAAAATAAACAGTACAGCAAAGCCAAAGGAGGCCCAAGGAAACAAATTTGGTGTATTTACAATATACAAGCTTGGAAATAATTTTTCCCCATAAAAATGTTGAGTCCTACACATGGCTTATGTAACTGAAATCACCTGTGTGAAGGAAAATGGGCAAAAATTGCTAAATAAAATAAGTAAAGCTATTAGGTTAGGGCCCTAAATGATATATTGATCATTAATAATGATAAATCTAGGATGGAAAAATCCATAGCTAAAACGGACATTTATTCTAGAAGAAGAGCTGGTATATTTCTTAATTACTAGTAACTTTTTTTACCAGTAGATTGAATTCTTTCTTGTCTCGATCATCCTACAACACTCCTTAACAGTCTGAGCATGAGCCCCAGAAGACTAAGAGGGGCAGTAAACCACAAAACCAACCTCTACTTCTTTCCTAAAGTAAACTAAGTAAATGAATATTAAGTAGCAAATACCTTTATCATGACATGGGTCTGATCTAGTAAATTTGAATGGTGCTATGGACTGAATATTTGTGTGCCTCAAAATTCATGTTAAAATCCTAACCCTGCAGATATTGCCTAACAGTATTAGGAGGTGGCTCTTTGGAAGGTAAATAGGTTGGAGCCCTCATGAATGGGATAAATGACCTTATAAAGAGACCATGTGAGAATAGAATAAAAAGTCAGCAGTCTGTAATCCAAAAGATAGCCCTCACCAGAACCTAACCGGGCTGGCATGCTGATCTCAGACTTTCGGCCTCCAGAATTGTGAGAAATTTCTGTTGTTTATAAGTCACCCAGTCTATGGTCTTTTGTTATAGCAGCCCAAACTGACTTAGACAAATGGTAAACTCATTTGGAATTTGCAACTTTGTATTCTTGATTTAAAACAAGGTTTGCGCAGGAAAGGCTGATAGATGGAAACCCAAAGGCATAAGACAGGAAAACTGCTACAGAACTGGGTGAAAAAGTGAGACAAAATATTATAGCTTCTATTTTATTAAAAAAAAAAAAAAACAACTCTTTTTCATTGATACATCATTCGTTCATTCATTTACTCATTAGTTTATTCAGAGTTTAGGTCTATCAAATAACTCTTGACCCAAGGAAATGTCAGAAGAAGGTGTGTTGACCTGATGACAACAGTGCTGTCTAGATTTCTTATTATCACCTAAAATTCCTTTCCTGTTTGTTTATAAATGATATAATGAAAGATAATTGCACTTTATCCTTTTGCTCTGAAGTAGATAGAAGAGTGTTACCTCCACTTTAAGTACAGATACACTAAAACTTCTAAAAATTTGGAAAATCTAGAGAAAGAACAGACCAAGGAAAAGAAAAATAGAGGATAATGGTTGAGTTTCTTCTCTCTACTTTTCTCAGAATTCATCTCTCACTTTTTCCCCTCTCATTTCTATCTCTCATTTCCCCTTCCCTTCCCTTGACCAAAATTAACATTTACTGAGCACTTTTTATTTGCTAAGCACTTTACATATATGAGATAGTCTTTTCTTCATTCTACATTTAAAGAAACTAAGATACACAGAAGTTATGACAATGGACAACTGAAGAGAATGTGAATAAACAATGGCCTTGTGAGGATTACAGAAGAAATTCTTGTCTATATGTAGAGAGATTATATCCTATGAATTTCAGAAGCCATATTTATATGTTAAATATTCCCCTATTCATATTAGATATCACATATTTACATAATATTTTATTCCCATAACATTTATTGAGCATTTATCATATGCCAGGCACTATTTCAAGTATTTTAGATGTATTATCTTATTCAATCTACTCAAAAACCCTGTAAGATAGATATCATTATTCCCACATGAGAGATGAGAAAAAATGAGACATAAGGTGTTTATGTTACCAATGGAAGGTTACTTAGCTAATAAGTAGGAAGTCAGGAATTAAATCAGCAAGTCTAATTCCAGAGACCACCATTCAAAGGCCCGTTTCCCTAGTGTGGGTTTGAAGTGCCAAAAACGTCCAATAGCACTCCAAGGAAAGTCCTCTAATTATGGGATTTGCTCTAGTATATTTACAACCACCTTCCTTTATGCCCCATCCAAATCCAAAACACCCAGGCCCACATTCTAGACATTCACAAAACCTTATATTGATGTATGCCAACAGAAAGGAAGTAAGACAAATGTAAAAGACTGTTTTTATTCTGTAGGTCACTATCTATCTGGCTAATGAAAACCACCATCCCTTTTCCATTCCTTTCCTAGTCAAATTAAGTTAACTAACCTCAATAAAAAGGCAGTCTGTTATAGAACATAAGTGAAATACTATTTCAAATGGATTGTCACAGAGGGTGCTAAAGCAGCATGTGGAGATCTAGCTAACACAGTTTAGCTATGCAGAGAAAGATACAAAAGAATTCCACTCAATGTCTAAGTTCTGCTATACTAGAACAGCAGTAAACAAAGTAAACAAGTAAGACTTCAGCATAATCTTTATATGGCATAAACCTATTCTGAGCCAACCATACCCTAGACTCACTGAGACAATCAAAGAAACTCAAAAGAAACTCAAAACAAACAGCATGACTTAATTCACTCTGCATTTAAAGATAGAGTTTTAAAAAAAGTTGGCTCACTCAAATCTGCAGATTGGATGGAGTAGTAGAGATACAGTTATATCAACAGCCCCTTGAGAAATCAGGAACGGAAAGTTAGGAAGCCTGCCCTAATCTTACTTAAAACACACCTTCTGAGTCAGTTAGACTTCATTCAGAATTCCAGCACTGCTACTATGGTTTCTGTTCTTTCATTAGTAAAATAGAATAACAGTACTCATTTTGTAGATAAAAGAGAACTATGTGTAGAAATATATTTAAAAGTGGAAGTAACTGCAATAACTCTTAGTATTGCTGGGCATTAGGTTAATTAACATATGTAAAACTGAATATATGACTAGAAGTTGTAGTTAATAGTAATATAGTTTGGCAAATAATAAGGGCTGTAAGTAAATGACAGCTCTTATTACTAGAGCTCACATAAATGATATAATTGCCTTTCCAAATGTGTGCTGACCAATTGAAGATATCTACAAATTTTCAAGACAAATGTCTTCCAGCAAGTCAGCTATGCTCCTCTTAATGTCCATAGTAATTTATTTTTTAAATTATTATTATACTTTATGTTCTAGGGTACATGTGCACAATGTGCAGGTTTGTTACATATGTATACATGTGCCATGTTGGTGTGCTGCACCCATTAGCTCGTCATTTACATTAGGTATATCTCCTAACGCTATCCCTCCCTCCTCCCTCCACCGCACAACAGGCCCCAGTGTGTGATGTTCCCCTCTCTGTGTCCAAGTGATCTCATTGTTCGATTCCCACCTATAAGTGAGAACATGTGGTGTTTGGTTTTCTGTTCTTGCGATAGTTTGCTGAGAATGATGGTTTCCAGCCGCATCCATGTCCCTACAAAGGACATGAACTCATCCTTTTTTGTGGCAGCATAATATTCCATGGTGTATATGTACCACATTTTCTTAATCCAGTCTATCATAGATGGACATCTGGGTTGTTTCCAAGTCTTTACTATTGTGAATAGTGCCATAATAAACATACATGTGCACGTGTCTTTATAGCAGCATGACTTATAATCCTTTGGGTATATACCCAGTAATGGGATGGCTGGGTCAAATGGTATTTCTAGTTGTAGATCCTTGAGGAATCGTCACACTGTCTTCCACAATGGTTGAACTAGTTTACAGTCCCACCAACAGTGTAAAAATGTTTCTATTTCTCCACATTCTCTCCAGCACCTGTTGTTTCCTGACTTTTTAATGATTGTCATTCTAACTGGTGTGAGATGGTATCTCATTATGGTTTTGACTTGCATTTCTCGGATGGCCAGTGATGATGAGCAGTTTTTCATGTGTCTGTTGGCTCTATAAATGTCTTCTTTTGAGAAGTGTCTGTTCATTTCCTTTGCCCACTTTTTGATGGGATTTTTTCTTGTAAATTTGTTTGAGTTCTTTGTAGGTTCTGGATATTAGCCCTTTGTCAGATGAGTAGATTGCAAAAATTTTCTCCCATTCTGTAGGATGCTTGTTCACTCTGATGGTAGTTTCTTTTGTTGTGCAAAAGATCTTCAGTTTAATTAGATCCCATTTGTCTATTTTGGCTTTTGTTGCCATTGCTTTTGGTGTTTTAGACATAAAGTCCTTGTCCGTGCTTATGTCCTGAATGGTGTTGCCTAGGTTTTCTTCTAGGGTTTTTATGGTTTTAGGTCTAACATTTAAGTCTCTAATCCATCTTGAATTAATTTTTGTATAAGGAGTAAGGAAGGGATCCAGTTTCAGCTTTCTACTTATGGCTAGCCAGTTTTCCCAGCACCATTTATTAAATAGGGAATCCTTTCCCCGTTTCTTGTTTTTGTCAGGTTTGTCAAAGATCAGATAGTTGTAGATGTGTGGTATTATTTCTGAGGGCTCTGTTCTGTTCCATTGGTCTATATCTCTGTTTTGGTACCAGTACCATGCTGTTTTGGTTACTGTAGCCTTGTAGTATAGTTTGAAGTCAGGTAACGTGATGCCTCCAGCTTTGTTCTTTTGATTTAGGATTGTCTTGGCAATGCGGGCTCTTTTTTGGTTCCATATGAACTTTAAAGTAGTTTTTTCCAATTCTGTGAAGAAAGTCATTGGTAGCTTAATGGGGATGGCATTGAATCTATAAATAACCTTGGGCAATATGGCCATTTTCACAATATTGATTCTTCCTATCCATGGGCATGGAATGTTCTTCCATTTGTTTGTGTCCTCTTTTATTTCATTGAGCAGTGGTTTGTAGTTCTCCTTGAAGAGGTCCTTCACATACCTTGTAAGTTGGATTCCTAGGTATTTTATTCTCTTTGAAGCAATTGTGAATGGGATTTCATTCATGATTTGGCTCTCTGTCTGTTTTTGGTGTATAAGAATGTTTGTGATTTTTGCACATTGATTTTGTATCCTGAGACTTTGCTGAAGTTGCTTATCAGCTTAAGGAGATTTTAGGCTGAGACGATGGGGTTTTCTAAATATACAATCATGTCATCTGCAAACAGGGACAATTTGACTTCATCTTTTCCTAATTGAATACCCTTGATTTCTTTCTCTTGCCTGATTGCCCTGGCCAGAACTTCCAACACTATGTTGAATAGGAGTGGTGAGACAGGGCACCCCTCTCTTGTGCCAGTTTTTATGGGGAATGCTTCCTGTTTTTGCCCATTCAGTATGATAGTGGCTCTGGGTTTGTCATAAATAGTTCTTATCATTTTGAGATATGTTCCATCAATACCGAATTTATTGGGAGTTTTTAGCATGAAGGCTGTTGAATTTTGTCAAAGGCCTTTTCTGCATCTATTGAGATAATCATGCGGTTTTTATCTTTGATTATGTTTATATGCTGGATTACGTTTATTGATTTGCGTATGTTGAACCAGCCTTGCATCCCAGGGATGAAGCCCACTTCGCAATTAAAATGCAAAATTATTTCAGCTGTTTCTCAAAGTTAACACAAATTTTGCCTCTTTTTTTTTTTTTTTTTCTGGGAACAAATAGAATAGAAAGCAAGAACTGACTAGAATATACATTTTCCAACCTTAAAAATTGGTTTTAGACTGTTCTAAAAGGTATATAACCCTCAGAGATAATATATACACCACCACAACTAGTTTATGGAGCAATTTTGTGAGTGAACTGGTCAGTAATGACATATGGCCAATTTTCCACTTGTGAAGTATCAGGTTTCCTCCGTTGGAATCCACGTTTCTGCCAAAGCAGTATCCTACAAATTTTTTTCTCCCCAGGGACTAATCCCACTCACCCTTCTCAACTTTTTCTCTCGTAAATGCTCAAGTGCTTTTCAGTACATGTTGATTTGCAGGAAACTGATATTACATGTGTTACAGATACATATATCACTTTGCTTGCCATGTCTAGTAATTAGTAATCTTGAAAAGTTGTGCTTCAGGGACTGAACAGAGTACATTGTCTAACTTAACATGAATGAAAGGGAAAACTGGCTTTGTTTCTTCATTTACAGCTTTCCCTCAGGTACCATGCATTACATTTCTTCCTGGATCTCCCTTTAGAGCTTCCTGAGTCTCTGTGCTGATTCTTTAATAAAAGTATCCATCACCGTAGTGAGTTTCTAATATCTTACCCTTTTCACTGTTATAGTCACACTATATTGTCAATATAATAACACTATAAGAGATATGACTTTATTTTTTTCTATGACATAATGATATATTATTTTCTGATGAGAGAGAAGCAGTTACATGATCAAAAACTAAATAGTTCCAAAACTATTTTGACTTTTAAATATTGTGTATGTGTACTATGGACAATGATATATGTACCATTCTAATTTGGACTGTTATTGAAATTTATTTGCATTTCCTCAGGAAAAGGTCAGGGAACAAACAGCTATGGATTGGGCTTTAGTGAACTGGTAAGCTACTGAAATTGTACAAAAAAGTCAAGTCTCTGTGTGTGTGTGTCTGTGTGTGTGTGTGTGTGTGTGTGTATGGATATGGATATTTTCTGGGAAAGGATTCAAAATATTTATGAGATTCTCAAAGAGGTCTGTGAACTGCAGAAGTTTAAGAGCTACTAGTCTGAAACATATGGGGCAAAAGCAAAAAATGAATAACAGTGAAATAATATCTGTTACAGTTTTTTAAATAAATAGGTCTACAGCTAATCAATTAAAAGGTTGTCCTGCACTAAACGGAGTAAAAAATCACTGTGAAGAAAAATTGAAAAAGTAGGGGCAAATAGTCTCTCAATGGTGTTCTCTAACATGTGTCTTTTTCACACATGATATAAGTCTTATAAAGGAAGTACCTACTTGTTCACCTCGAAGTCCTGGGAGTCCAGGATGTCCTTTGAGACCCTGCAAAAGAATAAGCAAAGACACTCTATGAAAAGTAAACTCATATGCGCCAAATAACGAAACATAGGTTGCAAGTTGCCTTATATCCCAACTTTTGGTTTCCTCTTCAGTACAAATTTAATTGTTACTAATTTATTTCTTATTAAACTTAATCTTTTTTATTTAATAAGAATTACTTTTTTATTAAATAACAAATTAATTCTTTTAATAATGTAATCTTGCATGCTTTTTTTTCTTTTCTTTTTTTTTTTTTTTTTCTGAGACAGAGTCTCGCTCTGTCACCCAGGCTGGAGGGCAGTGGTGTGATCTCCGCTCACTGCAAGCTCCGCCTCCCGGGTTCACGCCATTGTCCTGCCTCAGCCTCCTGAGTAGTTGGGACTACAGGCACCTGTCACCACACCCAACTAATTTTTGTGTTTTTTAGTAGAGACAGGGTTTCACCGTGTTAGCCAGGATGTTCTCGATCTCCTCACCTCGTGATCCGCCCACCTCGGCCTCCCAAAATGCTGGGATTACAGGCATGAGCCACCGTGCCCAGCCTTCTTGCATGTTATTTGAATGACTTGTTACTATCAACTAAAATGGTAGCATAGTACTAAATAGAGACTAAAGCACAGTATATTTTATAAAAGGTTCATATCTAGCAATGGATATGTTAAGTTTGCTGAAGCTTTTAAAAAGTTAGTTTTAGTTGAATAATGCTAAGACAAATGGTCTCAGACATAATCTGTTTGTAATTATTGAAAAACTGGATCATATCCAGGCAGTTCCTCTAACCCAAATCATTGTCATAACACCCCAAGAATGACCTAACTCAAAGAATCATGAGGCTACTCACAGGTTCATCAAAAGGGGTTCTATAAAGTTGTCTAGGGAATTAGTAATAAAGAATATTTTCCAAATAATAGAAGCAAAAGAAAATCTTACTCTCTATAAGTAAACACCCAAAGCTATAAAATAGACAATATCTTTCTTCAAGAAAGATATAGGGACAAAATAAAGGAAACTAAAAGAAAGGACAGGAAGAATGAAATAAAGAAAGATTTTGGAGCTTATTTGTACAGTTCTACATAAAAATTAGTGATTTGATCTACTGTTTACCACAGGATTTTGGTGCATACAAAAGAACAAAAGAAATTCCTTTTCTTAAGGACTTGAAATATAACTCAAAAGCCTGAAATAAATCATAGTTTATGAATATCAAAAATTTCCAATTAATATACTGCAAACTAAAGACAAATTTACTGGGTTTCAGAATATAGCCTAATGCAGTGAAAGAATTATTCAGTATTAATCACTGAGGGTTTACCAGAAGAGATGAGTTTGGATTAATGGATGAGAGAAGGGAATGACACTTTGGTTAAAAAACATCATTTAGAAGAGGTGCCTATTTGAAAACTAAAGGAATGATTTCAACAGCTTTTGTGATGTTAAACTTAAAACAGTTTAACTGTTTTTACATTTTTAAAGAGAGTTCAAGATTAGGCTAATTACATAATATAATACATATCGTGCTCAGTTGTCTAAATGTTTACACAAAATTCCACAAGTAAAATATCTACAAAGCTTAGTTTTTTCACTTTTTACAACAGGAGATAAGAAACATCCTCAGTGCTAGACAGGGGTGGTGGCTCCCTGGGATGAGGCAGCAGCTCTAGGAGAGTGTGAGCTGGAAGTTTCCTGGAGGATGACAAATAAAGAGCCAGGGTAGGAGGCTCATAGGTTACAGAGACTCTCTGCCATGAGCCTATTTCCTTTTCCTATTTTTTAAAAAAGTGTGTGTTTATTTATTTACTTATTTTAAATTCTGTGAACCCTTGAATCTAGCTGTCTAGCTACAAGCTTGATTTTCTTTGGCCAACACCTGTTTTTCAGATCAGAGTAAGTTTCCTCACTAGCCTATAAAGAAACAAAATGCAATGGTGGCACAATTTTATTTTAGCTTATTTTCCCCAAATCACTCCATAATAGTGAACTATGTGTATATGTTAATCATGGTATCTTCTGTATGTACACTTCTCTTTAAAGGGGTTCTTCTTCATTCAGAGACCCTGACAAGGTGGCAGCACCATGCAGTCATAATCTGTTTTTTATGAACTCACTCCTTCCCCACCTCAGCCACAGGACTTGACACTTAATCTAAGGGAGGACAATATAAATCAGGCCAGTAGCTTACAAAATGACTTGGAATAAAGATTTATTTAAATAAATTCATTCATTCATTCATCCATGTCAATAAAGTTTTATTTAAATAAAAACAAGCTGGGCCAGGCAAATGGCATTCCTGTAGTCCAGTTACTTAAGACGCTGAGGTGGGAGGGTTGCTTGAGCCCAGGAGCTCAAGTCCAGTGCGGGCAACATAGCACCCTCTTAAAAAAAAAAAAAAAAAAAAAAAGGACAAGCTGGGCCAATAAAAATCTCTTTTTTAAAAAAATAAAGTTGATTAAAACAACAACAATAGAAAAATGCAAGTACTTAACAGTGGGGGTAGGAGGGAGCTAGACAGATTCACAAAGAAAGGCTAAGAGGAAGAGTAGCGTCGCTGAGATGCTACAAAAAAGCCAGAGTATACATAAAAAGTAGAAACAGAAATTATGTTAAGACAGTTGTCAGAGGACAAGATAACACAAAAAAAGCAGATGCAGAGAAAGTAGATAAGTACTGGTAGAAAAGTACAATAAAAGATTCACAAACTAATGCTGCTAAGATACAGCTGCTTTGAATCAGTGTGTATGTCAGACCAAGTCATATTACAGTACCTGGCTTTAGATTCCATGGGATCCCTGTTTCCTTATTGCTGCAGAGAGGATTGAAATAATCACTATTTCTTGAAATATCCTAAATCCCCTTTCTAGGGAATCCGAAGAGCCTAAGTAAAGCAATTTTTGTTTGTTTGTTTTACTGATAATAACAGTAAATCCAATTTTACCATAGATCCAATTTTACCATAAACTAGTCATATTGTTAACATTAATGTCTTAATTTGTAAAGTGACAGCATTCAATTACATTTTTTGCTAAATTTTTTAATTGCTTAACTACTTTGACTACTGTAATCTATAAGAAAGTCATTACTTTTTTCAATGTAGCTGTCACTGAGTAAAAAACAAAGCAGATATAAGAGTTACTTCAGGAAGGCCAGGTGCAGTGGCTCATGCCTGTAACCCCAGCACTCTGGGAGGCAGAGGCAGGCGGATCATCGGAGGTCAGTAGTTCGAGACTAGCCTGGCCAACATGGCGAAACCCGTCTCTATTAAAAACACAAAAAAATTAGCCAAGTGTGGTGGCGTGTGCCTGTAATCCCAGTTACTTGGGAGGCTGAGACAGGAGAATTGCTTGAACCCGGGACGCAGAGGTTGCAGTGAGCTGAGATCGCTCCACTGCACTCCAGTCTGGGTGACACAGCAAGACTCCATCTAAAAAAAAAAAAAAGAGTTATTTCAGGTTTGGAGACATAGGGAGAATTCATGTAAGGTCAGTGTACATATCAGAGAAAAATCCAGATTCAGGCACCCATGGGGCACTTCCTTAAATGCTCTAAAACAAAGATGGGACTCTGGAGTGGGCGAAATGGAAGAGAGTGGGTTAGGCAGGAGGCTATTATGACAGTCTAGGTCAAAGATAATGATAAGTTAGCCTAGGTTGGTAGAGTTAAAGATGATATCTAAGCCCTTGAAAAAGCTTAAGCTTAATTTAAGCTCTTCATTTTACTCACTGTAGTGTCCCCATTGTCTGGTACATAGATGTTGCTTATTAATTAACTGGTGGAGAGACATGGATGGATGGATGAATGAATGAATGAATGAATGAATGAATGAATGAAAAGACTTGGATTAATTTAAGAATCACTTGGGTAGAAAATAGATTCTAAGTATTTAATATGGTAATTCTATTACCTGAATGTTGAAATGAAAGGTAATAAATAGAATAAAGACTTCCTTTCTGTTATTTTAAAATACGTATTTGTAATATACTGAAGTTATCTCCACTATTATGTACTTTCATTTATTCCCATATGCCGTATTTGTTTTCTACTTAAACACTAGTCTCTAAAGTTTTTAAAAGCAAAGGGGATACATTCCTTGGAAAACTGCCTACATTCAAGCTTTGGCATAGCTCCACTCTAGGGATTTTATTTTTAAAAACTAGTTTATATTATGGTCTTTTGAAAATATTTTTTGAGTCATTATTTTCTATATTCATACAGGAAGAATAACAAAAATGTTTCCATAACTTGCATATGATTTTTCTCTGATTAGCATTCTGAAGACTGAATACATTCCTTAAGGAATGCCAATAGGAAAATTTACTAATTGTTTCAATACAGATTTAAAACACATTACAATAAATTACAGAAGTGTCTTAATTTTTGTTGTAATATAAAATCAGTTTACAAAGGAGTGCAGAGCAAGACAGCAAAATAGAAGCCTATGCTATTCGTCCCCTCCGCATCGCTGGAACATCAAATTTTAACAACTATCCACACACAGAAAAACATAGTCACAAGAAGCAAAAATCAGATGAGCAATAACAATCACTGTACCTGGTTTTAACTTCGTATTGTGGAAAGAGACACTGAGGAGGACAAGCGATACCGTCTTGAATAGTGAATGCCACCCCTCCCCGATCTCCCTGCAGTGTGGAAAGAGATTCTGTGCACTCTAGGAAGGGAAAGCTCAGTGACTGGGAGACTTTACATTGAACTCAGTACGTCCCTGTCACAGCAGGAGCATTTGGACCAGCCCTAACCAGAAGGGAATCGCACATCCTCAAGGAACATGAGTTTCTTGGCAAGCCTTACCACCATGGGCTGAAGTGCTCTGGGGTCCTAGGTAAACTTCAAAGGCTGTCTAGGACACAATGACTGCAATTCCTAGGCTATGCCTAGTGCTAGGCTGGGCTTACAGCCAGTGAACTAGGGAGGAATGTGAACTAGGGAGACAATAGCTGGCATAGCTAAGGGAGTGTGAGCACCATCCCTTCCCCAAGCCCAGGCAGCGCAGTTCATAACAAGGAAGGTGACTCTTTCCTTCTGCATCAAGAGAGAAGAGTGAAGAGTAAAGAGGACTTTGTTTTGCATCTTGGATACCAACTCAGCCACAGTGTAATAGTGCACCAAGCAGAGACATGAGACCCCCATTTGAGGCCCTAGCTCCCGGTAACATTTCTAGACACATTCTGGGTCAAAAGGGAACCTGCTGCTTTGAAGGGAAGGATCCAGTACTGGCAGAATTCATCACCTGTTGACCAAAGAGCCCTTGGGCCCTGAAAAACCACCAACAATACCCAGTGAGTATGCTGTGGGCCTTGGGCTCTGAGACATGCTGGCCTTCAGGAGTAGCCCAGTACATTCCCAGCTGTGGTGGCTACAGTGAAAGACTCCTGTTTGAGAAAAGCAAAGGGGAAAAGAGACAGGATTTTATCTTGCACCCTATGTACCAGCTTAGCCACAGTAGGGTAAGGCAATTAGCAGGCTCTTGGGGTCCTTGAGTGCAGGACTAGGATCTTAGACAGATTTCTGGACCTGGCCTACTGTGCTGAAGGATGAGTCACAGGCCTGGCAGCATTCAACACAAGCTGATGGAAGACAGCCCTTGGCCTTTAAGTAAACATTGGTGAAAGCCTAGCAGAAACCCCCGTGGACTAGTGTTAGTGGCCACAGGGAAGGGCCCATTTGCCTATGGAAATTACTGGGAAGAGTGGGAAGGACTCTATTATGGTTTGAATGCCAGTTTAGCCACAGTAGAGTAGAAAAGCAGGTAAGTTGCTAATGTCTTTGACTTCAATCCCTGGCTCCCACACAGCATCCCTGGACACACCCTGGGCCTGGGGGAAACTCATCTCTCCAAAGGGAAGGGCCTTGGGTGAGGCCCAGTAGCTCATGTCTGACCCAGCACAGTTCCAGTGGTGACAGCCACACGGGTGTCTGTATCACCACACCTCCAGTTCCAGGTAGCCCAGCAAAGAAAGAGAAAGAGACTTCATTTGTTTGGAAGAAATTAAGGGAAAAGAACAAGAGTCTCTGCTTGGTAATCCAGAGAATTCTTTCAGATCTTCTGTAAGACCACCAAGGCGGTACCTCTACAAAATCCACAGTGTTACTGGGCTTGGGGCCCAAGTCCCTTCAAACACTTGGAAAGCCTTCCCAAGGACAGGCACAAACAAGTCCAGACTGTGAAGACTACAACAAATATCTAACTCTTCAATGCCCAAACACCAATGAACATCTACAAGTAACAACACCACCACAAAAACATGATCTCACCAAATGAGCACGGGGCCAGTCCTTGAGAAACAGAGAAATATGACCTTTCAAATGGAGAATTGAAAATAGGTGTTTTGAGGAAACTCAAAGAAACTCAAGATAATACAAAGAAGGAATTCAGAATTCTGTCAGAAAAATTTCACAAACAGATTGAAATAATTAAAAAGGCTCAAGCAGAAATTCTGGAGCTGAGAAATACAACTGATATGCTGAAGAATGTATCAGAGTCCCTTGATAGCAAAACTGATCAAGCGGAAGAAAGAATTAGTGAGCTTGAAGACAGGCTGTTTGACAATACACAGTCAGAGGAAACAAAAGAAAAAAGAACAAAAAACAATGAAGCACACCTACAAGATGGAAAACAGCCTTAAAAGGGAAAATCTAAAAGTTATTGGCCTTAAAGAGGAAGCAGAGAAAGAGAAAGGGTTAGAAGGTTTATTGAAAGGGATAATATCAGAGAACTCCCCAAACCTACAGAAAGATATCAAGATTCAAGTACAAGAAGGTTATAGAACACCAAGCAGATTTAACCTAAAAAGACTACCTCAAGGTATTTAATAATCAAACCCTCAAACGTCATAGATTAAAAAATGATCGTAAAAGTGGTGAAAGAAAAGAAACAAACAACATACCATGGAGCTCCAATACATCTGGCAGCAGACTTCTCAGTGGAAACCACACAGGCCAGGAGAGAGTGGCATGACATATTTAAAGTGCTGAAGGAAAAAACAACTTTTACCCTAGAATGGTATATCCAGCAAAAATATGCTTTAAGCATGAAGGAGAAATAGACTTTCCTAGACAAACAAAAGCTAATGGATTCCATCAACACCAGACCTGTCCTATAAGAAATGTCAAAGGGAGTCATTCAATCAGAAAAAAAAAGAATGTTACTGAGCAAGAAGAAACCATCTGAATACAAAACTCACTGGTAATAGTACATACACAGAAAAACACAGGCTAATATAACACTGTAATGGTGGTGTATCAACTTCTCTTGAATTAAGTGGAAAGATTAAATTAAAAACCAATAAAAAATAATAACTACAACTTTACAAGACATAGACAGTATAAAAACACAAAAAAAAGACAAAAAGTTTAAAAATGGGAGGATGAAGTTGAGGCATAGAGTTTTTATCAGTTTTCTCTTTACATGTTTGTTGGTTTATGCAATCAGTGTTAAGTTGTTATCAGTTTAAAATCGTGGGTTATAAGATAGTATTTGCAAGCCTCATGGTAACCTCAAACCAAAAAAAATACAACAGATCCATAACAAATAAAAAGTAAGAAATCAAAGCATACTACTAGATAAAAATCACCTTCACTAAATGAAAACCTGGAATGGGAGGAAAGAAGGAAGAGAAGAACACAAAACAACCAGAAAACAAATAACAAAATGGCAGTAATAAGTCTCTACTTATCAGTAATAACACTGAATGTAAATGGACTAACTTCTCCAATCAAAAGACACAGAGTGGCTGGATGAATGAAAAAACAAATCTCAATGATCTTTGCCTGTAAGAAACACACTTCACCTATATACACATAGACTGAAAATAAATGGATAAAAAAAGATACTCCATGCCAATGGAAACCAAAAAAGAGCAAGATACTTATATCAGACAAAACAGATTTCCAAACAAAAACTATGAGAAAAAGAAGGTCATTATATTGTAATAAAGGGGTCAAGTCAGTGAGAGGATACAATGATTGCAAATATATATGCATTAAAGCACCCATATAAATAAAGTAAACATTACTGGAGCTAAAGAGAGAGATAGACCCTACCACAATAATTGCTGGAGACTTCAATACCACCACTTTCAGCACTGGACAGACTGCCCTGACAGAAAATCAACAAAGAAACATCAGACATAATCTGCACTACAGAACAAGTGGACCTAATAGATATCTGCAGAACATTTCACCCAATGGCTGCAGAATAGACATTTTTCTCCTCAGCACATGGATCATTCTCAAGGAGAGGTCATATGTCAGGTCACACAACAAGTCTTAAGACATTCAAAGAAACTGAAATAATATTAACCATCTTCTCTGACCACAATGGAATAAAATAACAAAGGAATTTTGGAAATGACACAAACACATGAAAATTAAACAGTATGCTCTTGAATTGACCAGTGAGTCAATGAAGAAATTAAAAACGAATTTGGAAAATTCCTTGAAATAAATGATAATGAAAACACAACATATCAAAATCTATGGGATACAGTGAAAGCAGTACTAAGAAAAAAATTTATAGCTATAAGTGCCTACGTCAAAAAAGAAGAAAAATTTCAAATAAGTAACATAATGATATGTCTTAATAAACTAGGAAATCAACAGCAAACTGAACCCCAAATTAGAAGAAAAGGAATAATAAAGATCAGAGTGGACATAAATTTGAAATTCATTTCAATACAATATAAAAGATCAATGAAACAAAAACTTGGTTTTCCAAAAAGATAAACAAAATTGACAAATCTGACTATGAGCAACTATGTGCCAATAAATTGGAAAATCCAGAAAAAATAAATAAATTCCTAGACACATACAACCTACCAAGATTGAACCACAACCAAGATTGACAACTTGAACAGACCAATAACAAGTAATGAAATTGAAGCCTTAATAAAAAATCTCCCAGAAAAGAAAAGCCCAGGACCCCAAGGCTTCACTGCTGAATGCTGCCAAATATTTGAAGGAGAAATAATATCAATCCTACTCAAACTGTTCCAAAAAATAGAGGACCAGGGAATACTTCCAAACTCATTCTATAAGGCCAGTATTACCCAGATCTTAAAACCAGACAAAGACACATCAAAAAAAGAAAACGGTAGATGACCTAGGCAAGATGGCCAAATAACAGCTCTGGTCTGCAACTCCTGGTGAGATCAATGCAGAAGGCGGGTGATTTCTGCATTTCCAACTGAGGTACCCAGCTCATCTCATTGGGACTGGTTAGACAGTGGGTACAGCCCACGGAGGGCAAGCAGAAGCAGGGTGGGGTGTTGCCTCACCTGGGAAGTGCAAGCAGTCAGGGAACTCCCTTCCCTAGCCAAGGGAAGTCATGAGGGACTGTGCCTTGTGGGACATAGCTATCCAGCCAAGATACTACAGTTTTCCCAGTCTTCGAAACCCACAGACCAGGAGATTCCCTCAGGTGCCTACACCACCAAGGCCCTGGGTTTCAAGCACAAAACTGGGCAGCCATTTGGGGAGACAAGCTAGCTGCAGGAATTTTTTTCATACCCCATGGTGCCTGAACACCAGTGAGACAGAACTGTTCACTCCCCTGGAAAGGAGGCTGAAGCCACGGAGCCAAGTGGTCTAGTTCAGTGGATTCCACCCCCACAGAGCCCATCAAGCTAAGATCCACTGACTTGAAATTCTTGCTGCCAGCACAGTAGTCTGATATCGACCTGGGATGCTCGAGCTTGGTGGGGAGAGGGGCATCCACCATTACTGAGGCTTGAGTAGGTGGTTTTCCCCTTACAGTATAAACAAAGCCACTGGGAAGTTCAAAATGGGTCAAAGTTGCTGTAGCCAGACTGCCTCACTAGATTCCTCCTCTCTGGGCAGGGCATCTCTGAAAGAAAGGCAGCAGCCCCAGCCAGGGGCTTACAGATAAAACTCTCACCTCCCTGGGTCAGAGCACCCAAGGGAAGGGGTGGCTGTGGGAGCAGCTTCAGCAGACTTAAACATTCCTGCCTGCTGGCTTGGAAGAGAGCAGTGGATCTCCCAGCACAGCACTTGAGCTCTGCTAAGGAACAGACTGCCTCCTCAAGTGGGTCCCTGACCCCTGTGCCTCCTGATTGGGAGACACCTCCCAGCAGGGGTCAACAGACACCTCATACAGGAGAGCTCTGGCTAGAACTAGTGGGTGCTCCTCTGGGACAAAGCTTCCAGAGGAAGGAGCAGGCAGCAATCTTTGCTGTTCTTCAGCTTTCGCTGGTGATACGCAGGCAAACAGGGTCTGGAGTGGACCTCCAGCAAACTCCAGCAGACCTGCAGCAGATGGGCCTGACTGTTAGAAGGAAAACTAACAAACAGAAAGAAATAGCATCAACATCAACAAAATGGACATCCACACAAAAACTCCATCTGAAGGTCACCAACATAAAAGACCAAAGGTAGATAAATCTATGAAGATGAGGAAAAAACCAGTGCAAAATCCTGAAAATTCCAAAAAGCAGAACGCCTCTTCTCCAAAGGATCACAACTCCTCACCAGCAAGGGAACAAAACTGGATGGAGCATGAATTTGACAAATTGACAGAAGTAGGCTTCACAGGGTGGGTAATAACAAACTCCTCTGAGCTAAAGGATCATGTGCTAACCCAATGCAAGGAAGCTAAGAACCTTGAAAAAAGGTCAGAGGAATGCTAACTGGAATAACCAGTTTACAGAAGAACATAAATGACTTGATGGAGCTGAAAAACACAGCACAAGAACTTGGTGAAGCATACACAATATCAAGAACCGAATCGATCAAATGGAAGAAAGGATATCAGAGATTGAAGATCAATTTAATGAAATAAACCATGAACACAAGATTAGAGGAAATAAAATGAAAAGGAAAGAACAAAGCCTCTAAGAAATATGCGACTATGTGAAAAGACCAAACCTATGTTTGATTGGTGTACCCGAAAGTGACAGGGAGGATGCAACCAAGTTTGGAAACACTCTTCAGGATATTATGAAGAACTTCCCCAACCTAGCAAGGCAGGCTAACATTCAAATTCAGGAAATACAGAGAACACCACAATGATACTCCTCGAGAAGAGCAACCCCAAGACATAATCATCAGATTCACCAAGGTTGAAATAAAGAAAAAAATGTTAAGGGCAGCCAGAGAGAAAGGTCGGGTTACTCACAAAGGGAACCCCATCAGACTAATAACAGATCTCTCTGTGGAAACCCTACAAGCCAGAAGAGAGTGGGGGCTAATATTCAACATTCTTAAAGAAAAGAGTTTTCAACCCAGAATTTCATATCCAGCCAAACTAAGTTTCATAAGCGAAGGAGAAATAAAATATTTTACGGACAAGAAAATGGCGAGAGATTTTGTCACCACCAGGCCTGCCTTACGAGGAGGAAGCACTAAATAGGAAAGGAAAAATCAGTACCAGCCACTGCAAAAACATACCAAATTGTAAAGACCATCGACCCCATAAAGAAACTATATCAATTAATGGGCCAAATAACCAGCTAGCATCATAAGAACAGGATCAATTTCACACATAACAATATTAACCTTAAATATAAATTGGCTAAATGCTCCAATTAAAAGACACAGAACAGCAAATTGGATAAACAGTCAAGACCCATCAGTGTGCTGTATTCAGGAGACCAATTTAATGTGCAAAGACACACTTAGGCTCAAAATAAAGGGATAGAGGAATATTTACCTAGCAAATGGAAAGCATAAAAAGGAGGGGTTGCAATCTTAGTCTCTGATAAAACAGACTTTAAACCAACAAAGATCAAAAAAGACAAAGAAGGGCATTACATAATGGTAAAGGGATCAATGCAACAAAAGAGTTAACTCTTCTAAATACATATGCACCCAATACAGGAGCACCTGGATTCATAAAGCAAGTTCTTAGAGACTTACAAAGAGACTTAGACTCCCACACAATAATAGTGGGAGACTTTAACACCCCAATGTCAATATTAGAGAGATTAATGAGACAGAAAATTAACAAGGATATTCAGGACTTGAACTCAGCTCTGGACCAAGTGGACCTAATAGACATCTGCAGAACTCTCCACCCCAAATCAACAGAATACACATTCTTCTCAGCATCACATTGCCCTTATTCTAAAATTGACCACATAATTGGAAGTAAAACACTCCTCAGCAAATGCAAAAGAACAGAAATGTTAACAAACAGTCTCTCAGACCACAGTGAAATCAAATTAAAACTCAGGATTAAGAAACTCACTCAAAACCACACAACTACATGGAAAATGAACAACCTGCTCCTAAATAACTACTGGGTAAATAACGAAATTAAGGCGGAAATAAATAAGTTCTTTGAAACCAATGAGAACAAAGACACAATGTCCTAGAATCTCTGAGACACAGCTAAAGCAGTATTTAGAGGGAAATTTATACCACTAAATGCTATAGGGAAATATCTAAAATCAACACCCTAACATCACAATTAAAAGAACTAGAGAAGCAAGAACAAATAAATTCAAAAGCTAGCAGAAGACAAGAAATAACTAAATCAGAGTAGAACTGAGATAGCGACACAAAAAACCCTTCAAAATATCCGTGAATCCAGGAGCTGATGCTTTGAAAAGATTAACTAAATAGATAGACCGCTAGCCAGACTAATAAAGAAGAAAAGAGAGAAGAATCAAATAGACACAATAAAGGGGATATCACCACTGATCCCACAGAAATACTACCATCTGAGAGTACTATAAACACCTCTATGCAAATAAGCTAGAAAATCTAGAAGAAATAGATAAATTCCTGGACACATACACCCTCCCAAGACTAAACCAGGAAAATGTCAAATCCCTGAACAGACCCATACTGAGTTCTGAAATTGAGGCAGTAATTAATAGCCTGTCAACTAAAAAAAAAGCCCAGGACCAAATAGATTCACAGCTGAATTCTAACAGAGGTAAACAGAGGAGCTGGTACTATTCCTACTGAAACTATTCCAAACAATAGAAAAAGAGGGACTCCTCCCTAACTCATTTTATGAGAACAGCATCATCCTTATATCAAAATCTGACAAAGACACAAGAATAAAAGAGAATTTCAGGCCAATATCCCTGATGAATATCGATGCAAAAATACTCAATAAAATACTGGCAAACTGAATCCAGCAGGACATCAAAAAGCTTATCCACTACGATCAAGTCAGCTTCATCCCTGGGATGCAAGACTGGTTCAACATACACAAATCAATCAACGTAATCCATCACATAAACAGAACCAATTAAAGAAAACACACAATTATCTCAATAGATGCAGAAAAGGCCTTCAACAAAATTCAACAGCCCTTCATGCTAAAAACTCTCAGTAAACTAGGTATTGATGGAACGTGTCTCAAAATAATAAGAGCTATTTATGACAAACCCATAGCCAATATCATACTGAATGGGTAAAAGCTGGAAGCATTCCCTTTGAAAACCAGCACAAGACAAGGATGCCCTCTCTCACCACTCCTATCCAACATAGTACTGGAAGTCCTGGCCAGGGAAATCAGCAAGAGAAAGAAATAAAGTGTATTCAAATAGGAAGAGAGGAATTCAAATTGTCACCATTTGCAGATGACATGATTGTATATTTAGAAAACCCCATTGTCTCAGCCCAAAATCTCAATCTAATAAGCAACTTCAGCAAAGTCTCAGGATACAAAATCAATGTGCAAAAATCACAAATATTCCTACACATCAATAACAGACAAACAGAGAGCCAAATCATGAGTCAACTTCCATTCACGATTGCTACAAAGAGAATAAAATACCTAGGAATCCAACTCACAACGGATGTTAAGGACCTCTTCAAGGAGAACTACAAACCACTGCTCAAGGAAATAAGAGAAGACACAAATAAATGGAAGAATATTCCATGCTCATGGATAGGAATAATCAGTATCATGAAAATGGCCATACTGCCTAAAGTAATTTATAGATTCAATGCTATCCCCATCAAGCTACCATTGACCTTCTTTAGAGAACTAGAAAAAACTACTTTAAATTTCATATGGAACCAAAAATGAGCCAGTATGTCCTAGGCAATCCTAAGCAAAAAGAACAAAGCTGGAGGCATCACACTACCTGACTTCAAACTATACTACAAGGCTATAGTAACCAAAACAGCATAGTACTGATATCAAAACAAAGAGATAGACAATGGAACATAATAGAGTCCTCAGAAATAACACCATACATCTACAACCATCGGATCCTTGACAAACCTGACAAAAACAAGAAATGGGGAAAGGATTCCCTATTTAATAAATGGTGTTGGTAAAACTGGCTACCCACATGCAGAAAACTGAAACTGGACTCCTTTCTTACACCTTATACAAAAAATAACTCAAGATGGATTACAGACTTAAATTTAAGACCTAAAACCATAAAAACCCTAGAAGAAAACCTAGGCAATACCATTCAGGAAATAGGCATGGGCAAAGACTTCATGACAAAAACACCAAAAGCAATGACCACAAAAGCCAAAATTGACAAATGGGATATAATTAAACTAAAGAGCTCTGCACAGCAAAAGAAATTATCATCAGAGTGGACAGGCAACCTACAGGACAGGAAAAAAGTGTTGCCATCTACCCATCTGACAAAGGGCTAATATCCAGAATCTACAAGGAACTTAAACAAATTTACAAGAAAAAAATTTACAAGAAAAAAAAAATTAAATTTGTTTGTAAACTTAAACAAATTTACAAATTTACAAAAAATTTACAAGACAACCCCATCAAAATGTAGGCAAACGATATGAACAAAGACTTCTCAAAAGAAGACACTTATGTGGCCAACACACATATGGAAAAAAAAAAACTCATATGTTCATTAGAGAAATGCAAATCCAAACAACAATGAGATACCATCTCATGCCAGTTAGAAAGACGATCATTAAAAAGTCAGGAAACAACAGATGCTGGAGAGGATGTGGAGAAATACGAAAGCTTTTACACTGTTGGTGGGAGCGTAAATTAGTTCAATCATTGTGAAAGACAGTGTGGCAATTTCTCAAGGATCTAGAACCAGAAATACCATTTGACCCAGCAATCTCATTACTGGGTATATACCCAAAAGATTATAAATCATTCTACTATAAAGACACATGCATACGTATGTTTATTGCAGCACTATCCACAATAGCAAAGACTTGGAATCAACCCAAATGCCCATCAATGATAGATCGGATAAAGAAAATGTGGCACATATACACCATGGAATAGTATGCAGCCATAAAAAAGGATGAGTTCATGTCCTTTGCAGGCACATGGATGAAGTTGGAAACCATCATTCTCAGCAAACTAACACAGGAACAGAAAACCAAACACTGCAAGTTCTCACTCATAAATGGGAGTTGAACAATGAGACCACATGGACACAGGGAGGGGAACATCACACACCGGGGTCTGTGGGGGGGTGGGGGGCTAGTGGAGGCATAGTATTAGGATAAATACCTAATGTAGATTACAGGTTGATGTGTGCAGCAAACCACTATGGCACATGTATACCTATGTAACAAACATGCACATTCTGCAAATGTATCCCAGAACTTAAAGTATAATAAAAAATAAATAAATAAGTAAAACTGCAGGCCAACATCTCTGATAAATATTGATACAAAAATCCTCAACAAAATACTAGTAAACTGAATTCAAGAATACATTAAAAAGATGATTCATTATGACCAAGTGGGATTTATCTCAGGGATGTAAGGATGATTCAACACACACAAATCAATCACTGTGATATATCATATCAACAGAATGAAGGTCAAAAACCATATTATCATTTCAATTAATGCTGAAAAGGCATTTGATAAAGTTCAACACCCCTTCTTGATTAAAAAAACCTCAAAAACTGGATATAAAATGAATATACCTCTTCATAATAAAAGCCATATATGATAGATCCACAGCTAATATCATTCTGAACGGGGGAATACTGAAAGCTTTTCCTATTAGATCTGGAATACGACAAGGATGCCCACTTTCACCACTGTTATTCAACATAGTACTGAAAATCTTAACTAGAGCAATCAGACAACAGAAAAAAAAAATAAAGGATCCTAACTGGAAAGGAAGAAGCTAAATTATCCTTGTTTGCAGATGACATGACGTTACAGCTGGGAAAACCTAAAGATTCCACCAAAAAAACAAAACCTATTAGAACTGGTAAAAAAATTCAGTAAAGTTGTAGAATACAAAATCAACATACAAAAATCAGTAGCATTTCAATATGCCAACAATGAACAATTTGAAAAAGAAATAAAAAAGCAATCCCATTTACAATAGCCACACATAAAATAAACTAGGAATTAATCAAATAAGTAAACTATCTCTATAATGAAAACTATAAAACACTGATGAAAGAAATTGAAGAGGAAACCAAAAAATGGAAAGATATTCCATGTTCATGGATTGGAAGAATCAATATTGTTAAGATGTCCATACTGCCCCAAGCAATCTACAGATTCTATACAATCTGTATCAAAATATCAGTAATATTCTTCACAGAAATAGAAAAAAAGCAATCCTAAAATTTATGTGGAACCACAAAAGACAGAGAATAGCCAAAGCTATCCTGAGCAAAGAAAACAAAGCTATCCTGAGCAAAGAGAACATTACCTGATTTCAAATTATACTGCAGAGTTACAGTAACCAAAACAGCATGGTACCAGCATAAAAACACAGACCAAAAGAACAGAATAGAGAACCCAGAAATAAATCCACACACCTACAGTGAACTCATTTTTGACAAAGTTGCCAAGAACATACATTGAGGAAAAGGCACTCTTCAATAAATAGTGCTGGGGAAACTGGATATCCATATGTAGAATAATGAAACTTGATCCCTATCTCTTGCCTTGTACAAAAATCAATTAAAAATAGATTAAAGACTTAAATCTAAGACCTGAAACTATGAAACTACTACAAGAAAATATTGGGGAACCTCTCCAGGACATTGGTCTGGGCAAAGATATCTTAAGTAATACCCCACAAGCACAGCCAGCCAAAGCAAAAATGGACAAATGGGATTGCATCAAGTTAAAAAGTTTCTTCACAGCAAAGAAAACAATCAACAAAGTGAAAAAACAACCCAGAAAATAGGAGAAAATATTTGCAAACTACCTATCTCACAAGAGATGAATAACTAGAATACACAAGGTGCTCAAACAACTCTATAGGAAAAAAAAATCAAATAATCCAATTAAAAATGGGCAAAAGATTTGAACAGATATTTTTCAAAATGAAAAAAGAAAATGGTAAACAGGGATATAAAAACGTGCTCAACATTATTGATCATCAAAGAAATGCAAATCCAAACTACAATCTTACCCCAGTTAAAATGGCTTATATCCAAAAGAATGCTGACGAGGACATGGAAAAAGGAGAACCTTCATATACAATTCACTGGAAGGTAAATTAGTACAACCACTATGGAGAACAGTTTGGAAGTTCCTCAAAAAACCAAAAATAAAACTACCACTGGATTTAGCAATCCCACTACTGGGTATATATCCAGAAGAAAAGAAATCAGTATATTGAAGAGATATCTGCACTCCCAAATTTGCTGCAGCACTGTTCACAATAGCCAAGATTTGGAAGTGACCTAAGTGTCCATCAACAGATGAATGGATAAAGAAAATGTGGTACATATACACAATGGAGTACTATTCAGCCATACAAAAAAGAATGAGATTCTGTCATTTGCAACAGCATGGATGGAACTGGAGGTCATTAGGTTAAGTGAAATAAGCCAGGCACAGAAAGACAAACATCATGTGTTCTTGCTTATCTGTGGGATCTAAATATCACAAAATTGAATTCATGGAGACAGGAAAGGAAGGATGGTTATTTGAGGCTGGGAGGGGAACAGTAGAAGAGGCGGAGGTAGGGAGGGGGGCATAGTTAATGGGTACAAAAAAATAGTTACAAAGAATGAATAAGACCCAGTATTTGTTAGCACAACAGACAAACTATAGTAAATAATAATTTAATTGTACAATTTAAAATAAATAAAGAGTATCATTGGATTGTTTGTAACACACAGGATAAATATTTGTGAGGATGGATATCCAATTTTCCATGATGTGATTATTATGCATTGCAGCCTGTACCAAAATATCTCATGTACCCCATGAATATACACACTTACTATGTACCTACAAAATTAAAGTAATAAATAAATAAATTGCCTCAGCAAGAATTCCAATAATAAATGGAGCTTATAATCCAATTTTATATAGACTTCAATTTTAATAAATATGTTAACAAAAATTTGAGCCCTAAAAATGTTATCAATAGGTGACCACACAGGACAGAAAAAAAAAAGAGACACAATCGAATCAAAATCAGAAATATTAGTGGTTACAAAAGAAACCAGTTTCAAACTACTCCCAGTAATTAAGATTTGAATATGTAAATAAAATGTTTAATCATAAGGAAAACAGTAGTATCATTTATACACAGATCCTCCTCACTTTGCACTATAGTATAGGACAATAAAAATAACTGTGCAAGCTGAAATTGTACAAAGCAGTCTTATTAACCAATGGGAAAATTTACAATTGTTCCATGACCTTTAAATATTTTTGTCAAAATGTTAAAAACTCTCTTACTGTTGGTTATAGTTGCATGGAGAAATAAAAAAAAAATACTAGTATTAATTTAGTACAGTATAATTGAAAACATTAGAAATTAAAGCATCATTTATTTTGAAAAAAATTATCAAAATTAGTTTGAAAGTGTTTGCCTTCTTGTTGTAGTCTAAATTATCATGCTAAGCAAGCATATTTCCTATGCCTTGGCAAATTGTCATACTCGCTTCTAAGTATGGATCGATTCCCAACATTTCATCTTTTGCACTTTCAATGTCATGACATATTTCCAAGAGTTCTTCTAATGTGAAGATTTATTTTTTGAAAGTGTCACTTCCTCTGGAACATCCTTGTCCTATTCATCATAACCACTTTACTCATTTATGTCTAAAAGTTCACCAGCAATAAATTTCCATGGCTGCATATGCAGTCTTAAATGTCAGCAGTATCTCATGGTCAGCTAGTTCTAAAAAAAAAAAAACAAAAAACAAAACCACTATTCCTTTATTTGCTGTTCTTTCATCTTTGTTAGCTAATACTCCTTTTGATTATTCATCTGTGTAAAATATTACTTGAGTTTATCACTGCAAAACAAGGAAACAACACAACTTTAGTGTCTGTACCTGATTGAATAACAGATACACAGTGAGCAATCACCAACAGAGTGAATGAAATGACTTGATTGGTAATTGGTCATGATGGACTCCATTACTTATGCAGTGATTTGTGGACTAAAGGGCCAGTAGCAAAGTCTGTACTTTATGTAGTTAATCATACTTAATATACTGTGGTAAATGAAATATTAATTATGTTTTTGGGAACAGATGCTATGTAATTAAATTGTGGCAACCAGAATATATGTATATAGGAACCACAGAGAGTAAGGACTGCCTGCATATAAATATCGAGAATTATTCTCAATGCCCCTATAATTTACATGTTATTAACTTTATTTATCAATGGTTTACTCCTTTTAACAGTTTTCTTTTCCCCCATTAAATGGGAAGAACTTATATTCATGGAGATAAAGACTTTTCCAACATATGAGAAAGTATTCTACATAGCACAAGGCAGCTTCTGTATAATCACCCCCACTCTCTATCATAAGCCTGGTTTCAGAAAGATAGAAGCATATCTCTCTCGAACTCATAAAAATGTTAAAGAAATTCTGGAGACTAAAGGATTTGCCTCTGGCACTCCCCTTCTTACAATCCTGTAGTACCTCTCTACTACACAATAATGTACATGCTTTAACATGGCTTATAAATCCCTTTATAATTTGGTACTTCAATACTCCTCAAGCTCTATCTCTTGACACCTTCTCCCTCACGCTTCATGATTCATGAACAAAAAAGTGTTTCTTACCTTTCAGCCTTTGCTTATGTGTTATCTATGTGTAGACAGCATACTTGTCCACTAGGTGCAATATCATTAGGATAACTTCTGCTCATCCTCAAGAATCATCTTAGATGCCACCTTTTTCCCTGATTCCTGTATCCATCCACCCCTCACCTCCAGGAAGCTTATGTGAACCTCAACTATGTACTATAATAATTCTTCCATATCTTCATAATCACACTTGCCATAGCATAATTTATTTATATAATATATAAATATAACAATTTTATATATTTGTATAACATAAATATAATTTATATATTTACATAATATATAAATATAATTTATATTTACATAATATATAAAAATTATAATTTATTATGATACTTTAATTATTTACTTTTGTATAGGTTACATATCCCTTACCTGAAATGCTTGGGACGAGAAGTGTTTTGGATTTTGAAACTGTTCAGATTTTGGAACATTTGCATTACACCACTTGAGTCTCCCAAATCTGAAAATCTGAAATCTTAAATGCTCCGATGAGCATTTCCTTTGAACATCATGTGGGCGCTCAAAATAATTCGGATTTTGGAGCACTCCAGATTTCAAATTTTTAGATTTAGGATGCTCAGTCTATAACTGTTTTCTTTTCAAGACAGTAAGCTACTTGAAGGCAAGAACTATATACATCACATATAGTTGATATACATATCAACTGGATATCATATATGTATATCATTTACATAACAGTGGTTTGCTGAACAAATTGCAGGACAAAAAGATGTGACTAAAACAGCTGCAGAATTTTAGGGTTAGTTACAGAATTTATCTAAGGAAAAAACTGCTCTTCTGCTTGAGGCAATTTTCCTGGATCTTTTGCCTCTGTCTAGTCTCGGGAAGCTGAGGCAAAGGTGAGCTAACCATCGTGCATAATCCTGTAAAAGGCAACATCAATGAGTGATGAGTAACAGGTTAACTAGTTCTACTTAGCTAACCTGAAATAAAATGATGGGTGGTTGGAGCCAGAGGATTCAGTGAAAATAAGACAGCAGAGACGAGGTGGTGCTTTGACAAGCAAGCAAGGTAAAGGGGCACAGTCAATTGAATCTAAGAGCAGCGTTATCATTCATTCAGTCATAATATGTGCTTGTTATGTGCCAGACACTGAACTGCAATACCACAGTGAATGAAATGTAGTCCTTACATTACACTTAAGCAACTTATACTATATTTCCTAAATCCATATATTTTTCCCTTAGCCACTGTTACTGCATTGTTGTCTAAAAGCCAACATTAAATTTTCTTTCTCTACAACGTAATATCCTTATTCTACAGATTAGGTAATTATAACTCTCTACTAAAGTTCGTCAAATATTACAGGACTCATGTCAGCAATGCCTTGAGGAATACAACAAAGGCCTATAACCATGGTTTGGCCAAAATAACCAGAGAAAACTATGGCAAAATTGAGAAATAGTGATAAAATAGGATGGTATAGTTATCAAAAAAGAATCCCTAAGCAAGAATTCAGAACAAGATGAAAATCAACAACCAGAATAATGTAAGCACTTCTTGAGGTAAGGCCTTAAGGTTCCTAATGTTTTAAGAATAAAGATTTTAATTATTTTTTTAAAAAAATATTAAATAAAAGAATAATCCCAGATAGCTGGAGAACTTTGGGAGACTTAAATTATAGGATGAATACAACACAAACCTCTCTATTCTACCCACCTTCTAATTTAGAACATACTTCCCTAAGGCATACAACAGACTCATGCCAATGTTAGTCCCAAACTCCTCACAATATTGACTTGCTAATCTCTTTTAAGTAGTACTTGGCTTTTTCTGTGGTCCCATCGATCCCTAGTACCTCTCAACCAGCTCTCACATAGAAAAACAGTATGATAGATGAATTCTTAAAATGATGCTAAATCACAGATCACAGCTTATTCTGAAGACACAGAAATATTTACAAAGACTTCTGGAAACTGAAATACTTTTAGCCAAATGAATTTGTCATTAATGTTGGAATTTCAATCATACGAGCCAGACTGAGGGAAATATCTTTGGACACAGGGAAGTTTTCAAAGTCCCCAAAACTACGCCACTTTGGCAACCACTGGCTTGCCTGTTGGAGAGTTCAGTACTGTGATACCTTGTTCTCAGCTTCCCCTACCATTAGCAGAATTAGTGGGATTGCAGAGATGGTAACAGTGGTGGCAGCACAACTTCCAAGCAGCAGCATTTGTATTAGACTCAGTACTACACTTGAATTGGGAAGCAACTCAAAGTAAAACACAGCTCTGCAGATTTTTATAGGAATAATAAGCCAGTGAGAGATGATCTATAGAGCTGGCTATAAAGCAGTAGAATTCTCCATTATCTTTCTTCAGGCACTGATTTTTATGCCAACTCTGATATTTTTTTTTTTGGTCATTGTGATTATCTATATTCAGTATTAATATAGCTCCTTAGTATTATCCTTGCTTTAAAAAGTTTATGAAGAGCTGCACACTTTGGGGGTGACTGATAAGTCACAGTGCATTCCACCCGATGCTTTTGGTTCATTATTCCTGCCCAACTTTATACAGATATTTACTGTGTGCCTCCTATGCGATAAAAAGATTCTTTTAAAAAATAATTGAACAAATTCTCTCAAAGTAAAATAAAAATTCACATGGATTTATAGTTATCACTAAACTGAGAGGATTTTTCAATATCCAGAAAAATATTGTCATATATTATTTACAAAAATTTGTTTTAAAACGTGTGCATCATATTTCACAACTGCTCTGAGTTGTGGTAAGGGGTGCTTAACTACTTCAATATGGCTTATCGTCTCGAACTTAGAAAAACAGTTTCAATTGATTGGATTGCTAATGTTCTTATAATTATAAATAGAAGGCTTCCCATTCTAATGTACAACTCATTGGCTATATTAAAAAACTTAAAAATCTATCCTGATTCCAAACTCAGAATTAGGACTCTTGTCTTTCATCCAATCAAGCATGCACTCTGGATCAAACTTATCTGTTTTTTGGCAAAAATTCAGACACTCAGTAAGAAGTAAAACTATACTTCAGTTCCTAGGAAAATAAGAGTTACATGAAAGTTGCTTAGTTAAGGCAATATAACCAGTCAATCTAGGGAAAACATATTGCTCATTAAAAATGTTAATACTGGTTTCAAAAAGTGGGAATGGATGGAAAAACGGGAAAAAGAAAGAAGCAAACCAAAAAATCTATTAAAGACTGAAGAGAATACTGCTGCTAATTTGCTTGCCTTCTCTATCTCAATTTCACTTTCAATTTTCAAGACTTTTTTTACATTAATCTTCTATTTATTTACCTCAACAGTTTTTATCAGTCATTAGTGTATTTCACATAACTTTCTTGCAGACATTTTAGCTTTAAGGATTACTTGAGTTTGGTTTATATTAGAAATATTTTAATATTTACAGGTACTTTCCAGAGAAAAAGAATAATGAAGTCATTGTTATCTGTCATCCAAAACTATATTTGTTCCCTTGGCTTTCATGAAAAACAGTATTTTACTTCCTCTTGCAACATGCTAGAGATAGTCAGATGTACTTAAATACCAGTATCTAACAGATATTGACTTAACATGCTTCCAGCCAGAGTAAGAGACCCATAGCCCCAACCCCAGCCCTAAGTTGGCTGACTCACCATGTGCATGCACATGCCCCTGACCTGAGAAACAGCCTGGCAAGCCCACCCCTGGCAAAGCCTCACCACCACCGTCGCAAACTCTCTCGGCCTAGGCTACCGAGACACTCATAAATGTCACTAGCATGGATTACAACTGAAGAAACTACATGGAGACTACATACTGTTTCCATCTAGAACCAAAGCCAATATATCCCACCAAAACAACACCCCAAGAGTAGTTCATATGAAAAAGTCTTTCCCTAGGAAATCTATTCCATAAAATTAGAAGAGGTAATTTTTCCACCAGATGTGTAGAAATCATTGTAGGAACACATCAAACATGAAAAAGCAAGGACACACCACACCTCCAAAGGAATAGAATAATTTTCCAGTAACAGGTATCAATCATAAGGAAATACACAAAATGCCAGAAAAAAAGAATTCAAAATAATAATCTTAAGGAAACTCTGTGAGAAACGAGAGAATATAGATAGACAAGTCAACAAAATCAGGAAAACAATTCATGATTTGAATGAGAAATTCCATAGAAATAGATATCACAATAAAGAACCAAACAGAAATTTGACAGCTAAAGAATTCCATGAATGAAATAAAAAAATACAATCAAGAGCCTCAACAGTAGATTAGACCAAGCAGAAGAAAGAATTCCTGAACTTAAAAGTCATTTGAAATAATAGAGACAGACCCCCCCATACCCCCAAAAAACTAAGCCTACAGAATTTATGGGACACCATTAAGGGAACAAATAGTTGCATTATGGGTGCTAAATAATAAATTAATTAATAAAGAAGCAGTATCCAAATTATTAAGAGCACAGTCATATGTGTCAAACAGGCCTGGATTTGAGTTATAAATCTTCCAAATAATAGTTGCATGGCCTTGAAAGTGTGACTTAACCCTCATACACCTCAATTAACTTATTTATGACATACCAAACATAGTATCTGTCTCAATGGGTTGTTTTGTTGTTGTCGTTGTTTGTTTAAGTGACAAGATCTCACTATGTTGCCCAGGCTGGAGTGCAGTGGCTATTCATAGGCAGGATCATGCTACATCACAACCTGGAATTCCTGGGCTCAAGCAATCCTCCTGCCTTTGCCGCCTAAATAGCTAGAACTATAGGTGTGTGCCACTGCTCCTGGCTTCAATGAGTTGTCTTAAAGATTAAAAGAAACTTCTCAGCAGAAAGATTAGAACACTGTACACAATAAAATAGCTACTTTAAATGTTAGTAGTAATAGTTACAATAGTAATTCATAAAATAGTTTAACAGATAAAAAGATATAATTACTTCGTATTAACCAAAACCTAAGTACCCTTTCATCTCTCATAATATGAACTGAATAGTTAAAAGCACAGCAATTTCAGTATCCTGCCATCCCTCTCAAAGTGACCCTGAAGAATTATTTTAACCACTCTGGGCTTATCTTTGTTTTCTCACTTAGAAAATGAATAACTTAAATCTTTGTATTGATCTTAAGAATTCATTCAGCACTTTCGGGGAGAATTGCAAGGATGAAGGAATAGGAGTCCCTAGGTTACAGCTAATAGGAGCCACTATTCTAGGTTCTCTTAGCATGGATCCTGTTTGCAGGAAGCAATTCTGTGAGTGCCTTAAGTGTCCAAAAATGAACCACATTAGTTCAAATTGAACCAAATTCAATAAAAAAATAGCTCACTATTTACCTGAACATTCTACGTAATAATGAGTCTTGTCCTTTCCCTTTTCCATACAAACCACAGGAAAAGTATATCAAGTTCATTTTGAATGTATTTCTATTGTATACTCATATTAAAGTAAGACATACCACAAGGAGTACGATACAAACTTGTCCCAAGCCCGCTAGGTGGAGAATTAGTCTAGGCTTAAATTGAGCCATTGTATCCTTTTCCTAGTTATACTTGTTTTTCAAAAATCTGTACACAGTTTCCATTAATAGAAACACTCTGAAAAGGAGGAAAATATTCCAAGAAATATTACAAAATAATCTCAAATATTTCAGCACTATTCTGAACTACTGTCAAATCACAGTGAACCAGGGATTCTTCTTTTATCAGAAAGTAAGTCACTTTCTAAATACTTTCAACTAAATTTTAGCTTGAGAAGATCGTGCAATAGCTCCTAATTGATAATACACCAAGATCCCCGACTTCTATAGGGTCTACTTCTATCAGCTAATAATAAAAGCCAGATTGAAAGGTTTTAAAAAATCATATAAGAGAAACAAGAAATCTGTGAAAGATAATTAATGGCCCAGTATGTTTAAAATAATGCTGTTTTATGACTTTACTAGAAAAGAAGAATGCAAAATAATATTACACAGACCAAAAAGAATATATTCTTAATATTTTAAAATACTGATGGGCCATATAACATGTACACAGGTCTCTGAAAGTTAGTAATTCTGCTTTAAACAAGTACAACTTCAAAGTTAAAACAATAATCTGCTCTAACGGTTAAAATCAAAGTATTTTTTTCTTTGGTCTATGAATAATATGTATTCCCAGAGATTGCATGTTATATACTCTTCTACACAAAAACTACTCAACATTTACTTAGTGTGTCCCTTTCTGGAGTGCTAATTTCAGGAACCACAGACATCATTTAACTACAGAAAGTAATGATTATTCTTCTGTCATATACAGTATCACTGCATAGGATGCAATAACTGTATATTTAATATCAACTAAAGTAATTGAGAGCATATCCATATTATGAGGTCTCGTTTGATGATATATGTCAGTACAATCTCCTAAGAGATATGAGTAGTCATATGTATACTCAGTAGCATTAAATAAACAGATTCATGCCTGTGTATCAAGATCAATTCTGTCAGAAATGATCACTCTGCAGTTTCATGTCTCCTTGAGGGGCAGCCAACAATCTCAAGGGAGTTACCAAATTCTAACTAAGGTCTAGGATGAAGACCAGTCTGAAGAACATTAAAATAATGGTGTGGTCATTGAAGACAAAATACTCTCATGAGTACTTTTTCATCATTGCACAATTCAGCCCTATAATAGGGGCCATGAAGGGAAGCAAAAGAGGTCAGGATTATTTCCAAAACCATATAAATAGCTGATGGTTTACATTTATTAAGGGCTGACTATTTATGTGACACATTGTTGCAAGGATTGTCTCATTCTATCTTCCCCCAAACTCCCTATGAAGTGGATAGTATTATCCTTACAATTTACAAATGAGGCAACTGAAGCTTGGAAGTTAAGCAATCTGTCCAAAGTTGATGGAACCTACAAAATGGCAGTTGGGATTTGAACCAAGCAACCAGAGCCTGAATACCACTTGCAACATAAGTCTCCCAAGAGGAAAGGGATATGGAACACTAAGACAACAACACAGCTCATTATTATATGTATTTAGACATCCATATCAAGTCAAATACTGCCCTACAATATTTTGGTACCCTTAATACCTTAAGAAGAAATTTTTTGTTTTCCTCATTCCCTGTAGAAAATCAGTAACTTAGTGTTTGGGAAAAAACAAGCTGACCAGATAGAAAAGAAGTTATACCTCTTTCATCCAGGAAACTACAAGATATATTTTATAAAATAATTATTGCAGCTGTGTCAGTACTCCTTTCTACCTCACAAAAAGCTTAGTCATATGAACATGACTACTGTTTTTTACTAGCCATCCCCAATCATCACTTCCATCCTACCCTTCACGCCTCATATCTGTATATACCTCAAGACAGAGATTATTATTTCCCAGTAAAATGAGAACCCCTTAACAAATCCATATGTATTACCTATAAGCAGGTAAACCTCACTTGGGGCATATAAAAGTCATAAAGTGACTTCAAGGTCTCAGAAGTAGGTCGTTTCCCTAATGTAGTTTAAAAAAGGAAAGCTTCAATATTCTATCAGTGACTGACTTTCTCTTGCATGTGAATTCTGTGCCCATCATTAATTGAAGGGTCTTCTTTTATTTTCTCAAGATTCTGCCTTTTGTGGGCACCACTTTCCGGGATGATGATGGCATCCTAATTTTCTTTTGCTGAGAAAAGGAATTTTAAAACATTAGTTTTAGGCTCAACTTCAAAACAAGATCATAGTGACTGAAGACCTCCAAGATCCATATATCATCCAATTACGTTTCAGAACAAGGATCCCTGAAGAAAAAGACAAAAGAAAAAAAGAAAAACAGAAAAGAAAACAAGTAAATTCCATCTTACCTTATCACCTTGCATACCAGGGGGGCCCATTAATCCAGAAAGGCCTTGGTCACCCTATAAACAAAACACAGAAGTTTAATGTCATGAAAGAGAATTGAAAATTAGAATTCTCTTGAAAATTAAAGCTCCCTTTAATCTTAGACGTCAGCTCTTATTACAATCATTTCCAATCTTCACAATCTTTGAGCCCGTTTCTGAGACTTCCCGCCCTTCCTTATCTCTTCCAGGGCTTAATAACTGGGCTGTATTTCCCCACCTCCATATTCTTGTTTTGTTTTCTCTGTTCTTTTCTGTAATAAGGCTCTTGCTATCAAACTTCGCCTCAGTCCAAGGTCTATCGTGTTTTAAAAACTGAAAATAGGGCTGGGCACGGTGACTCATGCCTGTAATCCTAGCACTTTGGGAGGCCGAGACAGGTGGATTACTTGAGGCCAGGAGTTCAAACCCAGTCAGACCAACATGGTGAAATCCGTCTCTACTAAAAATACAAAAAAACTAGCTGGACATGGTGGCGGGCACCTGTAATCCCAGCTACTCAGGAGGGTGAGGCAGGAGAATCACTTGAACCCAGGAGGCGGAGGTTGCAGTGAACCAAGATCTCGCCACTGCACTCCAGCCTGGGCAACAAGAGTGAAACTCTGACTCTGTCTCAGAAAATAAAAAAAAAAAGAAAAGAAAATTGGAAGTAGTTTCCCTAAAAAATCTACAAGTGCATTGTGAAGCAGCTGTTGAGGTGTCACCCCTATTCCGTTTCTGTGAGGACCTGCAGCCTGGTAGGATTCCCAGAGAGAATCTCACGGGCTGTGGTGGGACCAGCTAGGTTCACGCGACGCACAGAAGGCACTTCCGCTTCCGGAGCTGAGCTGGTGCCTTCCGTCCTGCGTGCCAGCTCCACAGAACGTCCCTCACCCCGGCGTAATGAGAGAAAATTGATTGGTAAGTCCATCATGTGCTTGGCTCGAATAGACTAGGCGTTACCGATTAGCGCTACCTTTTTTACATTTATTACTCTGATAGAAGGAAGAGAAAACTGCACGAGGAAAGAGGAGACAAGAGGCTGGTCCTCTTACAATAGCTTTAGTCATGAAGGAATCATTTAATTTCTCCTCAAATTCCTCCATCTGGAAAATGAGGTTGATAATGATGATGGTGATGATGATGATTTCGATGTCATCTCACCTGTCTCATGGGAAAGGAAAAACTTACACCATTTAAAAACTATCTATGCATGCTCTTTTTAAGCCCCAAAATGGCTTAAATCTTTGTGTATGGTCTATTACAGATATTACTTAGTGGATGTTACATGGTGAAGTACTGAATCCTGCATTTCTTTTTCTCTTTCACCATTGACTATATATTTATTGTTAAAAATGGCTAAATGGTTAAAATAAAATTGTTTGCCAATCCCCTTCTACTTCCACCAAGTTAATGTTTGTATTTTATTTGTATTCAGATTTATGTGTATAACCAGTTTCCTGTTTCCTCAGTATATTTGAATCCAATTTAATGTAAGTACAATTTCTAAAGATCATTTTTAAATTTTACCATTTTAGGAATACCTCTATTAATTTTAAAAGTTGGATTTTACTAAAGCTCTATGGCAACATACTATTAAATTTTATATCTTACTATGTTTCTGTTACAGTTTTAACCACTGTTAGTATACAAGTAACTCAAAAAGTAAAAAAAGACTAACATGCTTCCAAGTCTGAACTCTCATATTGAATCACCCTATATTTTGCTCAGAGAAGCCACAGGGAAAGATAAAACCAAGCATTTGATATAAATATGAATGTTTAATCTAGGGGTTTTACTTGAAATAGTCACCAAAACTGAGTGGGCCTCTAATTTCTAAATTTTAAGTTAAGAAATCAAATGTATTATATTTAGATATTTTTAAATATGGCACTTGTGTTTCTCAAATTGCAGAATTTTGTCCTTGCAATAATTAAGACAGTAATGAAAGTACTATGTTTATACTAATAATCTTCTGACTCAGCGAACTCAGTTCCACCACAATAATAAAATTACTAAAATTTTAGATTTAAAAAATGTTGAGTATGTACTCCCAAAATATGTGTAACTATTGCATAAAAGTAAAAATTTAAAAAACAAAATAAAATAATTTTTTGATGATTTACTATTTCATATAGTATCTGTAGAGTAATTATGTGATTTTTTAAAGTTTATAATTGTTTCTGTAAGCCAATAAAAAGACAGATTTCAAACTTTATGATAGTTTCTGTAAGCCAATAAGATCAGATCAATTTTGGAACCACCAAAATTGTTCAGGGATTTTTAAAGTTTGTGAATGTATACTACATAAACAAACACATCCTATAATTATATTACATTTATAAAGTGCCTGTCTAAACCAAACTTCCCAGATGTCCTCCTAAGACTCCATTTGTATTTATCCTCACTAGAAAACAGTATTCTTCTCCCGATAAAGTTTTTGTAGTTATCTTTGCTTTAAAACTAGTTTTTACTTAAATATGTATATGTTTGTATTGACAGCATTGTGATGAAATGAAAAGCATACTGGATGAGAAGTCTAAAAATTTGGATATATCATCAACTCTGCCATTTACTATCCATGTGATAAGTCCGCTAAAATCTATGAATTCTGTTTTCTTAATGGGAAAATAAGATAATGATGAGTGATTCTCTCACAGAGAGTTACCCTGGTAATTAAACATCATAAAGTATGTGAAACTATTCTAAAAAGATGTAAATTGGCATTACAATTTATATATTATTGTGTGCATATGTATTAACAGAAAAATCTTTGCAATTAGGACCGCATCCTGTTCTAATTTTTTACCCCATCCACTCCCCATTGGCAGATAGTACAGTGGCAGGCCACTGTAGACATTTAATAAAAGTAATATTAAGACTTAAATCAATAAGTGAAACGGGTGATAAAATTTACATAATTCTTCAAATAGTTCTTCTTTCATTAAAATCCAATAATTCTTATTTTTTTCTTCCTGTCTGATACAGTAAAATCTACATTTTAAAATGCTTGAAATATATTACCATAATTTCATTTCATGGTCAAATAATTACCTTTTCTCCAGGAACAGCTTGACCTGGGGAAAATCCTGGATCTCCTTTGGGGCCCTAAATAAAATAGTTATAAAACAATTGGTAAAGCATAAGTTGCATATAATGTGTCATATATCTTCAGGTATTTATTACCAGATGTTATATACATTATATGGTGTTAAATAAAATAATTTTACATTGAGACAGGCATTGTTTATTTCATTTCTTAATGTATATTTTTCTTAGCCTTATTTTTAAATGATGAGAAGATTCCTAAAAATTCTCTAGACATAGTTGATTTTTTAATCTAATAAATTTAAAGTTATACACTATTGAAACATTTTTCTTGAAGGACCTAGGTAAAGATTTATTATCTTTTCCATTTTTGTGACATATTGAGTTGTTATTCCTATTTTAGCATTGAAAGACTATTACTTTAGTAAAAGAAAACTGCTTATAATAATCCTTAAAATTCTAAGATATCTTTCCAAGTTTAAATGTTTTCCAAAATATTACAATGCACATATATTACTTTTATTATTATGAAAAATAAACAGAAAAGAGATACCTCTAATCCACAAAAGTCTTTTTATTCTGTTATAAAATTAGATGCTTTTCATAGTCTGGGGATCTTTATCTTTTACATTTCAAGAAAAATATGACATTAGGTTTCAGCTAAAGTTTTTTGGTACAATATTAAAATATTTTTATGATGCACAGTAGCAAAGTAACTCTTTTTCAAACTGTTTGTCATATCTCAAAATATAGGGACCACAATGGAGATTCTTTAAAATTCAAATTCTGATTTCATTACCATTCTCAACTAAGAATAAATAGTTCTCCTTTCCTAGATACTTCTAAATGCTATTTTCACTGGGAAATAGTCATGTCTTTTTACATATTCAGGGATGCTTTTAAATGACACTTAAGCTGACTGATGAAAGATGGAATACCAAAAGAAAAGTCCTGCGTGTCCCACAGTAAGTACTTGCATTTTACAAATTAGAAATGAACCCTCACTGGCAAAAAAGTCCTATATTCTATAGTCAAAGAAAAATTCTATATGGTGCAAGGAAAGGGGGTCCAGTTTTAGTGTTCTGCATATGGCTAGCCAGTTATCCCAGCACCATTTATTGAATAGGGAATCCTTTCCCCACTGCTCGTTTTTGTCAGGTTTTTCGAAGATCAAATAGTTGTAGGTGTGCAGTTCTTATTTCTGGGTTCTCTATTTTATTCCATTGGTCTATGTGTCTATAGATTAAAAACTTAAATGTAAAACCCAAAACTATAAAAACCATAGAAGACAACCTAGGCAACATGATTTAGTACAGGCACAGGCAACGATTTCATAATGAAGACACAAAAAGCAATTGCAAAAATAACAAAAATTGACAAATGAGATCTAATTAAACCAAAGAGCTTCTCTGCACATAAAAAGAAACTATCAACAGTATAAACACAACCTACAGAATGGGAGAACATTTCTGCAAACTATGCATCCAACAAAGGTCAAATATCCAGCATGTATAGGAACTTAAACAAATTTACAAGAAAAAAAACAAACAACCTCATTAAAAAGTGCACAAGGGATATGAAAAGAAACTTTTCAAAAGAGGACATACATGCAGCCAACAAGCATATGAAAACAATCTCAACATTACTGATCATTAGAGAAATGCAATTCAAAACCACAATGAGATGCCATCTCACACCAGACAGAATGGCTATTTTGAAAAAGTCAAAAAATAACAGATGCTGATGAGGTTGTGGAGAAAAAGAAATGCTTATACACTATTGATGGGAGTTTAAATCAGTTCAACCATTGTGGAAGACAGTGTGGTGATTCCTCAAAGACCTAGAGACAGAAATACCATTCGATGCAGCAATCCCATTACTGGGTATATACCCAAAGGAATAGAAATCATTCTGTTATAAAGACAAATGCATGCATATGTTCATTGCAGCACTATTCACAATAGAAATGACATGAAGTCAACCTAAATGCCTATCAGTGATAGACTGGATAAAGAAAATGTGGTGCTGTACATACACCATGGAATACTATGCAGTCATAAAAAAGAATGAGATCATGTCCTTTATAGGGACATGGATGGAGCTAGAAATCATTATCCTTAGCATACTCACACAGGAACAGAAAACCAAATACCACATGTTCTCACTTGTAAGTGAGAGCTAAATGATGAGAACACATGGACATATAGAGGGGAACAACAGACACAGGGGCCTACTTGAGGGTGGGAGGAGGGAAAGGATCAGGAAAAATAACTAATGGGAACTAGGCTCAATACCTGGGTGATGAAATAATCTGAACAAGAAATCCCTAATGACACAATGTTACCTATGTAACAAACTTACACATGTGCCCCTGAACTTAAAAAAATTTTTTTTTCTTTAAGGAAAGTTTGTCTTCTAGGTTGACCTCTCCTTTATCGTAGCCATCACTGCTCGTTCCACTACTAAGGCTACAATTTTAGGTCACTGGTTACAAGGTTATGAAACCTAAGAAATGGCTTTGGTGATATTTTAATATTTAAAAACTTAAGTCATCATCAAAAAAGGTAATATACTTAGAATTTATAAGAGAAATTAGAGCTTATCTAGTAAAACATATTTTGTAGATAAAAGAAGCAATAAAGCCCAGAAAAGTTAATTGACTTGCTAAGGATTACTTAGGAAAATATTTGCAAACAAGGTCCATTTTCTTTCTTGTGTCACAATGCCTATTAAAAATCTTATCTATTGGTTTTAATATATTTTAATCTTTTATTATAAAAGCTAACTAGTTGATTCAAGGCAATAATTTACAAGGAATTTTAAAATAAGATATGATAGCCCTTGAAAAGTTTAAATATAATAAAACCCTTTGTGACCAATGTTTTTATTATAAATATGTTAAAAATTCTTATGTTTAGATCCTACTTGAATTTTCTATCATCTATCAGTGTGGCAGGACAATGGTGTGAACCCATTCTTTACAATACAACAATAAGATTGAGAAAGAAAAAGTGAAGTAGGATAGAGGTAGGGACAAAAATGTCTGTGTAGAGTAGGTCCAGGAGAGAATGAAAGCAGAGAAGTCTCCTAGCTAACAGAAACAACTTAGGAGTTTCACTCTAAAAGGGAGCAGCATAAGGAGCAGAAAGGAGACATAAAAAGAAATGGGGAGTGTGGAGCTTTTATGCTCTATCCTGCCATACCACCTTCCCAGGAAATCAATGTGTTCACCCACAGAAGCTCTTCAAATCTTGTTCAAGAGTTTTTATAACCCAGTTTCCAGTCCCTCTCTCCCCTCCCTGGCAAAGGGGGTAGGGGAAAGTAGGGCTGAAAGTTCCCATTCTCTAATCATTTGTGTGTCTTTGTGGTGACCAGACCCCAATGCCGAAAGCTATTTAGGGATCCCAGCCTGTGTCATCTTATTAGAATAAACTCTGGTGTGGTCAGAAGGGGCTTGTTATGACTAACAAACGACACCCCTATCACTCAGAAAATTTCAAGTTTAGGAGCTCTATGCCAGGAACTAGGGACAAAAACCAAATATATATATATATTTTTTTTATTATACCACATCATTATTTTTTTAAATCCCCAATTATTTGCCTTATGTCTCTTTCATTAGGCTGTTTGTGAGTTATGTCCTTTACAATAAACTGGTAAAAGTAAGTAAAGTGTTTTCCTGAGTTCTGTAAACCGTTCTAGTAAAATATTAAATCTGAGAGGATGGGTCATGGGAACCCCTTAGCTTGTAGTTTGCCCAAGCAGAAGTGTGCGTCGTGGTCTGGGCATCTCATTTTTGGCTGGCAGCTGAGGTGTGGGAAGTCTTGTGGGACTCAGTCTTAAAAACTGTGGAGACTCATGCTAACTCTGGTAAGCTGTTGTCAGAACTGAATTGAATTGTTGGATATCCAACTGATGTCAGAGGATATGAGGATCTTACAGATATAATCACCTAGCATCATCAAAAGATGATGAATGACTTTTCTGAAGTTATGTATCAGCTTAAGGAGCTTTGGGTACAAGACTATGGGGTTTTCTAGGTATAGAATCATATTGTCTGCAAACAAGGATAGTTTGACTCACTCTCTTCCTATTTGGGTGCCCTTTGTTTCTTTCTCTTGCTTGATTGCTCTGGCCAGGACTTCCAATACTATGTCGAATAGAAGTGGTGAGAGAGGCATCCTTGTCTTATGCTGGTTTTCAAGGGTAAAGCTTCCAGCTTTTGCCCATCCAGCATAATGTTAGCTGTGCATTTGTCATAGATGATTCTTATTATTTTGAGGTATGTTTCTTCAATGCCAGGTTTATTGAGAGTTTTTAACATGAAGGGGTGTTGAATTTTATTAAAAGCCTTTTCTGCATCTATTGAGATAATCATGTGGTTTTTGTCTTTAGTTCTGTTTATGCGATGAATCGCATATTGCTTTGCATACGTTGAAATAACCTTGCATGGCAAAGATAAAGTCTGCTTGATCATAGTGGATAAGCTTTCCAATGTGCTGCTGGATTCAGTTTGCAAGCATTTTTGTTGAGAATTTTTGCATCAATGTTCATCAAGGATGTTGGCATACAGTTTTCTTTTCTTGTTGTACCTCTGCCAGGTTTTAGTTTATGATGCTGGTATCATTTAATGAGTTAGAAAGGAGTCTCTCCTCTTCAATTTTTTGGAATAGTTTCGGTAGGAATGGTATCAGCTTTTTTTTTTTTTTTTTTTTTTTTGGACATCTAGTAGAATTTGACTATGAATCTCTTTTTTTTTTTTGTTTGGAAGGCTATTTATTACTGATTCAATTTTGGTGCTCATTTTTGGTCTGTTCAGGAATGCAATTTCTTCTGTGTTCATTCTTGGGAAGGTGTGTGTGTGTCCAGGAACTTACCATTTCTTCTAAATGTTCTAGTTTTTGTGTATAGAGGTGTTTATAATATTCTTTGATGGTTACTTGTATTCTGTGGGGTCAGTGGTAATATCTCCTTTGTTTTTTCTAATTGTGTTTATCTGAATCTTTTCTCTTTTCTCTTTTATTAGTCTAGCTAGCAGTCTATCTATTTTACTAATTTTTTCAAAAAACTAGTTCCAGGATTTGTTGATCTTTGAATGATTTTGCATGTCTCAATCTCCTTCAGTTCAGCTCTGATTTTGGTTATTTCTTGTCTTCTGCTAACTTTGAGGTTAGTTTTCTATTCGTTATCTTTTAGTTGTGATATTAGGTTGTTAAATTGAGATATTTCTTTTTGATATGGGTGTTTAGTGCAACAAATTTCCCCTTAATACTCCCTTAGCTGTGTCCTAGAGATTCTCATATTTGTATCTTCATTCTCATTAGTTTCAAAGAACTTCTTGACTGCTGCCTTAATTTCATTATTTACCCAAAAGCTGTGCAGGAGCAGGTTATTTAATTTCAATGCAATTGTATGGTTTTGAGCAATTTTCTTAGCCTTGATTTCTAATTTTATTTTGCTGTAGTCCAAGAGAGTGTTTGGTATGAATTAAATTATTTTGCATTTGCTGAGGATTGTTTTATGTCCAACTGTGTGGTCGATGTTAGAGTATGTGCCATGTGGTGATGAGAAGAATGTATATTCTGTTGTTTTGGGCGGTGAGTTCTGTAAATGTCTATCAGGTCCATTTGATCCAGTACTGAGTTCAGGTCCTGAATATCTTTGTTAATTTTCTGCCTCAATGATGTGTCTAATACTGTCAGTGGGGTGTTAAAGTCTCCCACTATTATTGCATGGGGATCTAAGTCTTTTCAAAGGTCTCTGAGAAGTTGCTTTATGAATCTGGTTGCTCCTGTGTTGGATGCATATATATTTAGAATAGTTAGGTCTTCTTGTTGAATTGAACCTTTTACCTTTATATAATGCCCTTCTTTGTCTTTTTTTGATATTTGCTGGCTTAAATTCTGTTTTGTCCAAAATTAGGATTGCAACTCATGCTTTTTTTCTGTTTTCCATTTGCTTGGTAGATTTTTCTTTATCTCTTTATTTTGAGCCTATGTGTACTACTGCTTATAAGATGAGTCTCTTAAAGACAGCTTACCATTGAGTCTTTGTTCTTTAGCCTGCCACTCTGTTCCTTTTCATTGAGACATTTAGCCTGTTTACATTCAAGATTAGTGTTGATATATGTGGATTTCATACTGTCTTCATGATGTTAGCTGGTTTTTATGCAGACTTGTTTGTGTGGTGGTTTTAAAGTGTCACTGGTCTGTGTACATAGCATGTTTTTGTAGTGGCTGGTAATGGTCCTTCCTTTCCACATTTAGTGTTTCCTTTAGGAGCTCTTGTAAGGCAGGTCTGATAGTAATTAACTCCCTCAGCATTTGCTTGTCTGAAAAGGATATTATTTCTCCTTTGCTTACAAAGCTTAGTTTGACTGGATATGAAATTCTTGGTTGGAATTTTTTTCCTTTAAAATGTTGAATATTGGCCCCCAGTCTCTTCTGGCATGTATGGTTTCTGCTGAAAGGTCTGCTGTTAGGCTGATAGGCTTCCCTTTCTGGGTGACCTGACCTTTCTCTCTAGCTGCTTTTAACATTTTCCTTTCATTTCAACCTTGGAGAATCTGATGATTATGTATCTGGGGGATGATCTTCTTGTGAAGTATCGTACTGGGGTTCTCTGTATTTCCTAAATTTGAATGTTGGCCTCTCTAGCTAGGTTAGGGAAATTCTCATGGATGATATCCTGAAATATGTGTTTCGGGTTGTTTCCATTCTCCCCATCTCTTTCAGCAACACCAGTGAGTCATAGATTTTGTCTCTTTACATAATCCCATATTTTTCAGGGGTTTTGTTCATTCCTTTTCATTATTTTTTCTCATCCTTGTCTGACTGTCTTATTTCAGAAAGCCAGTCTTCAAGCTCTGAGATCTTTCTTCGGCTTGGTCTGTTTTAACACATGTGATTGCATTATGAAATTCTTTTATTTTTTTTCAGCTCTATCAGATCAGTTACATTCTTTTCTATACTGGCTATTTTGCCTGTCAACTCCTGTATCATTTCATTGTGATTCTTAGCTTCTTTAGGTTGGGTTTCAGCTTACTGCTGCATCTCAATGATCTTTGTTCCTATTCATATTCTGAATTCTATTTCTGTCATTTCAGCCATCTTAGCCCAGTTCAGAACCTTTGCTGCAGGGTTAGTACAGTCATTTGGAGGAAAGAAGGCACTCTGGCTTTTTATGTTGTCAGAGTTCTTGTACTGGTTCTTTCTCATCTTTGTGGGCTGATGTTACTTCAGTCTTTGAAATTGCTGTCCTTTGAATGGTTTATTTTTCTTTTATCCTATTTGAAGCACTTGAGGGTTTTATTGTGGTATAAGGCTGGCTCAGTCAACTGGCCTCATCTCTGGATGATTTTAAGGGGCCAAGGCTCAACTCACAGCTCCTGGACTACATGCTCTAACTCTGAGGGACTGATATTGGACCTTGACTTTGTTCTCTGGCTCTTCAAGGTTTGGAACCCACTGCAATGTAGGGAGCTAAGTTCCTGGACCATTGGTCACAGCACTCCAATGGGTAGTGCCAGCCAAAGTGTTTCATAGGGTGGTAGCAGCAAGATCTGTCTTTGTTTGCACATGCCAGCAGAAGTGGCAGCGTGGCAGGATGCTGGCGGGTACTGAGGGACCAGCCTCCATGCAGGTATATACAGCAGTGGCAGAGGTAGCATGACTCAGGAAGGTGGGGGTCACACTGGTGGACTGGTGGTGGTGTTAGCACAAGGGCGAGGCACTGGCAGGTGCAGGACTGTGTGTGCCCTCTGTGCGTGTTTACACAGGTGGAGGTGGCTGCTCAGGGTGGGAGAGGGTCCACTCTTCTTTGTGCCTAGTTTCACTCCAGTGGCAGTGTTGGCACAGGGTTGGGGTGCTGGTAGGGGCGGGGCTGGAAGACTCTATGCCTGCCGGGGCTCCGACTGCAATGGCGGTATGGCAGAGGGAGGGGAGGTGGAGTGCACACACGCCAGCAACAGTGCCATGGCAGGGTTCACATGCAAAACCGGTGGAACAGGGAAGGCAAGATCTGCCTGCACACACATGCATTGGCAAAGCAATACAGGGAGTGGCCGTGGAGCCTGGGGATGCTGCAGTGGGGGAAGCAACAGGTCGGCTGTTGCATGTCAGAGGGCTGCTCTGCTGGTCAGGCACAGTCCAACAGTGCAGGAGTTATGATGCGGGCCCCCAGGGCCCCAGCCTGGCTGTATCTGTTTGCAGTGCAGCACTGGGTGCCCTAGGAAAGGCCAGCAGATCAAGGAAAGCTCAGATCAGACCGGCTCCATCTGATAGGGAAGACCACCCTGCAGAGTTTACAGCTGGGTTAAAGTTCCCCCAGGGGAACAGTTCCCCTAGGGCTAAAGTCTCCTATGGGAGCAAGTGGAGCTTAGGGGGACTGGCATTCCTGGCCATGCTCCACTACAGATGCTCCTGCACCAAACCCTCTGGGCTCCACACTTGCTGAAGTGCTGCCCCTACCATTTATCTAAGCAGCTCTCCCTGCCAATCAAGTGGCTGTGGTGGTTGATGGGTCTTCTCCTGCCGGGATTCCAGAGGCCCATGGTGAAAGCAGGTTGCTCCATGCCAGTTCAACTCACCTGTTCCCCAGGAGCTGGGGTCCATGATAAGTCCTGATGGGAAGTAGCCCTGTGCAGGATTCCCAGCTTCCTCCCTCTTCCACCCAGCTTCTGTGTCTTCCCTCTATCCACTCTCCGTGCCCTTTCTCTACAGATCTGTTAGGAGTGTGCCAGTCATCCCAGTCTTCAGTGGCAGCTGTTCCATCTGGCTGTGTCTAGTCAGTCATCTTGCCCAGCTCCCATATCATTCTTTACATTTTCATAATGTTGGACTGACTATTTTTTATGGCAATCTGACCCACTAAAAATTCTTATTGTGGGTAAGCATCTGTACTTAAGATATTTATTTAATTCATATGGAAGGAAAAATTGTACTTCTAGTTAAGATAAATACATGATGGAGACATAGAAAAAGACAGTCTTAACCAGGGATAGAACATAGCACCAAGATACTACTCTTTGGTGTTCAATACTTAATATATATACTAATATATTAAATATTATTAATGAAACATTGTTACTGTGGGTTATTAAGGCTAGATGTTTTCATTTAACTGGATTAAATTTGAAAGAACTATTGGCCCTGACTAAATTAATATAGGATGTGAATGTTTGTAGGAAGGTTTTAGGCTTCCTCCAAGAAGCATTTTTTGGAAAAGAACTATCTTGACCACAGATTGCCTGGACTGGAATTGTAAGCACATGGTAGGCTGAAGATACAGACTCTATGTGCATTCATCACTCATGTTCAAAGATCTATAGCATAATTTTCCATATTTAATTAATAGCAATGAACATTTCCATCACCCTGCAAATAAATAGAAATATAGTTCATTTAATAGATAAATATGACAAACTATACACCCAGGTGGCATTTGATAACAAGAAAAAAGCCATTCTCTCTGGCAAACAGGAAATGGAATTTACTTTCTTATTTTTTTTAAGAAGAACATTATTTCTACCATCAGTCTCCTGATTTCAGCCAATGATTTCAGTTAATGATCCCCGTAGTCTTTCTCTATTTTAAATCATATTAGTTTTAGATGCTGAGAAAAATTGCTGCATATCCACTAAATTTGTGTGTGGCACTTTATATTTCTATTATTTAGCAATTTAACAATACAATCCTCAGGGATTAGGAATCAGTTTCACTCCTCATAGAATGTCTATATTACTATCATTATCTACAGGATAACCTAAAACCTTTGAATATAACTACTTTGTTACTATTACTAAATAAATTCATAAAGTCTTTAAGTTAGTTAACCCCACCACTATCCTGCCTTCTTAAGGTGGTATTTTATAAAAGAATTCCTCATTGTGTTGGGAGAGACAACCTTGCGTGAAGAAAAGACCAAGACATTTCCAATTTTGTCTCCCCCTCTACCACTTACAAACAGTGTTACCTTGGGTAAGTGCTTACTGCTCTCAAGTGTTTTCTTCAGTGCAAACCAGAAGGTAATAAAGCCTGCTCTCATAGTACTTATGATTGGGATAAAACTAAAGAGATGTCATACATAAAGTAAGTGGCAGATATTGGATGAAAGGATTATAAAGTATAAAGCTTGAATGTTCTATTAATTCTGATTACTCTAAAAATGCATGTTAAGTACCTAAGAAAATCGTTTTCACAAAATCAAATACTACAAGATTTATATGATACATTTGTGACACAATGGTAATTTTTAATACCTGTCACAAATCTACTGTCTTCTACAAATATATGCAGTTAAATCATGATCAGTTTTGGCTAGTTTGGACACAGTTATCAAATCCTCAAATTAAATATTAATTAAAGACTATTGTTCAGGTTTATATGACTAAATTCCCAATAGGCCTAAGTTTTTGCAAAATAAATGTAGGTTTTTAAATCCCTAATATGCGGGTTCATGAAATATCTTATTGGTGAATAGTTATAGTCAAAATTAAGTCCATCCTACTAAATATAATATTAAAGAAGACTCTTGAGATTACATTTTCTTCTCTCCTAGGTTATCTCACAGACATATATTAATACTAAACACTATTTAAAAACACTGTTTTTAATATTTTTAAAATTTATTTTGATACATATTTTCCATAATTTGATATACTCTTATAATCAAATCAAGGTAACTGGGATCTCTATTACAATGTGTTTAATCTTGGAACAGAGATAATTTTACTTTGATACAAAGTTCTTCATTTTCTCAAATATTTTTTCTCAATATTTATACACATTTTAAGAAGTCAATGAAATAAAATACTTTCCACCATCTCTACGTTATCTCTCCTCACTCTATTTTCAACATGTTTTGTTTGTATTCGCTTCTATTCTGAAACAGCAACAGTGCTTATTAAGAAAGGACTCGGGCTGGTCGCGGTGGCTCACGCTGGCACTCCTCAGGTGGATCACCTGAGGCCGGGAAGTTGAGACCAGCCTGACCAAAATGGAGAAACCCCATCTCTACTAAAAAAAAGATTAAAAAAAAGAAAATTAGCCAGGCATGGTGGCACACGCCTGTAACCCCAGCTACTCAGAAGCTCAGAAGGCTGTGGCAGGAGAATCGCTTGAACCCCAGAGGCGGTGGTTGCAGTGAGCCGAGATCGCACCATTGCACTCCAGCCTGGGCAATAAGAGCAAAACTCCGTCTCAAAAAAAAAAAAAAAAAAAAAAAAAGGATTCTCTAAAAGGAGTAAACTGGTACTTGCCACTGCGGATTGAGAGATAAATTACAAGAGTGCCTGTTTGCTACTGGCTGAAGTATTAGGTTGGTGCAAAAGTAATTGTGGTTTCTGTCTTTTTAATATGCAAAACCCGGAATTACTTTCGCACCAACCTAGAAGAGGGAGAAGAATAAAAGCCATGTGGAAATTCCCCTCTCCTTTTTTCTGTCTCCCTGGATCTTGTGGAGAGGAGGCAATTAGCAGGAATATAAACCCACTATAACTTCAGCCCTGTGGAGAAATATAATCTGAGCCCTTACAGCTACTTTAACCTTACTAGACTAATTATAAAGTCCCCAAATAAAGCTCGAAGGGCTATGAAACCACAAACTCAAAAACAAATTCCTAATTTCTTTAGAAAGCATCTATCTTCTTCCCTATTACTCATCCAGACTTGATTTTAAAGATTGGTTTTTCCTCTCTGAGGCCCTTTTATTGAACTCAAAACAATTTTCAACACAGGTGAGAAATTTTAGAAAATTTAGATTTGAGTTATCCTTGTTATATGCTATTATTACCTATTAATAATAATGATACTACTTATGGCTTCATAGCACCATGTTAAGAGCTTTACTCACATTAATGTATTTAGCCATCACTATAGCACTATGACCAGGTAGCATGATTCTCCCTATTTTACAGAAAAGGAGAGAAGCTTGATGAGCCTAAGCAAGCAATTTGCTTTTAGCCATTCAAATTGAAAGTGCTAAGACTTGCAACCACATCTGTCAGACTCCAAAACTTCTGTTCTTAACCTCAATCTATATGATTTCATGTCTACTTCTGAATGTGATCACTGATAAGCAGAGGGGTGAGATCCTCAAAGATTCGTGAAGTGACTGGCAACCAAGATCCTAATACTTATCTAATCTGTTCCCCAACCTCTGTCATCACTCATATGCACACTTTTTTCTTTTCTCCTCTTCTTAATGCAATAGACTGAATGTTTTTCCCTTCAAAATTTATACGTTGAAACCTAATCCCCAATGTAATGATAGGTGGAGCTCGTATGAATGAGATTAATGCCCTTATAAAAGAGACCCCAGAGATGTAGTTAGTTCCTTCCATTGTGTGGTGACACATTGAGAAGGCTCTGCCTATGAACCAGAAAGCAAGCCCTCAGTAGATACTAAATCTTCTGGTGCTCTAATCTTGGACTTCCCAGGCTCCAGAACTGTGTGAACTGTGAGAAATAAATTTCTGTTGCTTATAAACTACTCAGTTTATGGTATTTTGTTATAGCAGCCTGAAAAACTAAGAATATATATATTGGGAATGGGAATACTTTATTTTATATGTTTTAAGGGAATGGGAATATTTTATTTTATATCTATTTATTTAATATATTATATATAATTGAAATGGGAATCTTTCATCTTAATGGGGAAGTATGGGAATGGAGATATCACTAAATATAAAATATTTAGTGATATCTCCATTCCCATACTTCCTCACAAGGTAATCAACCTGTGTTCCTGTATTCTTCCATACATTTTTCTATGTTCTTACTACTATTTATCACACAATCATCTATCATATGACTATCATATAACTATGTACACTCATATATATAGATTTTCAGGTTAGATGTTTTCATAAACATTTGATCATTCTTTAAACATCCTCAGTTTTTTCAGGTAAAAATAATTAGGGAAGTGTGGAGCAGGTAAATAATATTTTATTTCCTTGGTGTTTATTTACAAATTAAAATGACCCTTGAGTAAGGTAAATTACTCAAATCATAATCTTATATTTCAGAGGTTTCCATACATTGCCATCATATTTTTGACAATAATGATTTTGGAATACTAAGCAGGCCTATACCTGATTTTACTACCAAGAACATAAATCTAAGTATGGTGGGCTTTCAGAGGAACCTAGCTCTCTGCCAGGCTAAGACAATGATGTTGAAGAATCATGCTCTGGAGATGATAGAGATCTTTGATGTATCAAGACTGGCCTTAAATGTTAGGGATCTTCTTTTTAATGTCAGGAAAATCATGTGATACTCAGTAGTAGTCACTTACCTTTGGACCAGGTAATCCAGGTAACCCAGGATTTCCATGTGGCCCTGGTATGCCCTGCAAGTAGTGAAAAAAGTCATCATTCTTGGAACATATTGGAAGGGAACAAAGTACAATTGCTTACTTTCCTGTCAACATGTGTTATCCCTTTCTACACTTGAGTTTTTGCTTATTTTATTATGTATGCCTTAAAGACCTATTTCCTTTAGCTTATCCCCTATACCTACCCAAATTATTCTTCAGATGTCAACTCATTTTTAAATCCTAGTCACAAGAACATGAAGCAATATCTTTTTCCTACTAACTTCTATAGAAATTTCTTCATGTAAAATTCATTTGCCAAGTAATTGTATATTGCCTCGGGACATTTCTTATACTGTTCTAATCTGTTGCTTAAATACTTTATTGCTGTTCTAACTACCTTATGACATATTCTATTTAGCCCCAGGATTATAAATTCTTTGAAAAGAGACTCTTAAAAATATTACTAGTGTAGTACTTAACACATTGAATGGCTACATTCGATTAATATTTAGCAATTTGATTTTGCATCACTGATAAATTATATAATCTGAATTCAAAACTTGATTCCATTTCTGAGTACCTACTATGTGCTAGGAACTGTTAATGTTTTGTGCCTCTCATTACTAATCCTTATAACAATCCTGCAAAGTTATTATTTTTACTCCCATTTAAAAATCAGCTCATACAACCAGTAAGTAGAGGAACAGGTCACCCTCTCCAAGAAAGGCTTCCATGTCTCCAGGCTCCCTACACTTACTTCAATTTTGCACCCTACTTCTGTGCTCTTCAGTCATACCTCCCTCTTAACACATAACATATAGTTAATAATTATTTGTCTCTTCAATTCTGAATTAATAGAGCAGAATGCTTCAGAAAGGCAGAGATGTCAGCAATGTGAATATTGAAAATACAACTAGCAAGATGAAAACTAAAGAAAAAAGATTAAATTTTGGCTGGGTGTGGTGGCTCACATAGTAATGCTAGCACTTTGAGAGGCCAAGGTGGGAGCATTACTTGAGCTCAGGAGAGACCAGCCAGGGCAACACAGCAAGACTTCATCACTACCAAAAATCAAAAAAGTTTGCCAGGCATGTGGCCTGCATCTGTAGTCCCAGCTACTCAGAAAGCTGAGGTGAGAAGATGGCTTGAGCCCTGGAGATCAAGGCTGCAGTAAACTATGATACCCATCACTGCGCTCCAGCCTGGGTGACAGAGTGAGACCCTGTCTCACACACACACAAAAAAAATGGTTAGATGTTACGACTTATGTTATTGGTAGCCTTCAAAAAGTACATTTTAATAAAGTATATGTAAAACATTTATGGGGATTAATGAATAAGTTGCTTATCTAAAAGTAAGGACAATGGATATAAATTATTATTTCACAAAGCTCAGTAATGCAAACAACAGTGAGCCAAAACAACAGCTTTCAGAAAAATTAATATCAATGAAAGTTTGGGATTTATAAAAGAGGGTTAACTAGTTGGTTGTTGCCAAATAATATAAAATTTACAGAGAGAAAACATGTGAAGCTGCAAATTTTAAGTTAGATAATGTGAAATTAGGAACCCAAGTAAAATAATTCACCTTGAGAAAAACACTCTTTCTTCCTTAAGGGAATGAGAATTGGACAAATAAATGGAAGATAAAAAGTAAATTATGGAAGGAAACTGCTGTATTATGAGAACAGATGGAGATTCTGAACCTGAAGTTCACGCTGTTGAGAGAACAACCTTAGCAGTGGATAGGGAATAGAATTAGTATGAAAATGGGCCCAGTTTCTCAGAAAAGTAGGATCCAAATTCTCACAGAGAGGTAGGAGGATGGGAATGGTTCATGGACTAGAGGAGAATGAGCAAGATTTAGGAAGGGCTACACAAGAAATGTGATAGGTCATCAACTACAGAGAATTTGTTTTAATTCAAAACAGCTAGAGCCCAGTGAGAATTCATCTTAGGCCTCAAATGGACAAGAGTTTGATGTGACTATGGACAACTTAAAGTAATATTTTAGAGTAATTTTTTCCTTATAGTCTTTGTATGTTAAATAAAAATCAGAATAAAAACAAAGTGGATTATATAAAAGGTATTTGCATTTGTCATACAATTCTTTTTCTAACTTATTGAACAAAGGCGTTTTGTAGTAAAATATCCACACTTCTCTTAGGTTTGAAAGAAACTAATTTTAACACAGCAATAAGTCTTTTGTTGGGCCTGTGTAATGTGAAAAACTACTGCTGATCTTTAATGCAGCTTTTTCCCTCAGGGCAGTTATTTTCTAGTCAATAGCTTCAGAATTTTCCACTATGTAATCCAGGAATGTACTGTTTTAAGGCAGCCCACTCCTCTTCATTTCCCCAAACAAATGAACCTCACCTTAGACTACTGCGATCACTTTATAAGTAAGAATAATGTTATAAGTAGCACCAGAACAGCCACTAATTTACAAATTTGATCATCTTTGTTGGACACATTCACGGAGAATGCTTTGGCTGTGTGTTTACACTCAAAATAAACTAGGCTACATGTGTTCTTAAACTTCTCTTGAATTGGCTAAGGTAGGACTAAGTTTGAAGATCCAGGCAGGTTTCCAAAGGAAGTACATACTGTACAATACTAGAAAAAACATATTAGAAAGTTAAAAATTCTCACTGCCAGCAGGAAATGTAGCCCATCTACTTACCCGTGGACCTCTCTTCCCTGACGGACCTGGGATACCTGCTGGACCAGGTGGACCCTTGGAAAACAAATGCCAAGACATTAGGCATGATAGTAGATGCATTTTTTTCTTACAGGTCTTAATAAGATTTCTACCCAAAGACAACTGTTTCTCAGTTCCCAGTTCCCAGCTGATGATGATTTTTAAGTAACATGAACCCCCTTACCCTAATCGGCAGGGGTGAGTTGAAACTCAAGTGTCCTCTTTAATTGGGTCAGAAATGGCAGCAGGAAGTCTATGACTTATGGTTACAGCCACCGTATCTGGTTTTTAAAGGGACCACAACTAGTAGTTTTGTGGGTAATTTTTTACCTAAATTTACTTTCACTGCGGAAGGAGGAATTCAGTTTAGGGTTTGGAGACCAGCAACTACAAGGTTTTTCCAAACACAATTTAAGATTTGCTTTGAAAAATGAAAGCACTGGCCATTTTATGTTCTTTTAAAAGAATTATACCAAGGATCTGTGTAACGTGTTAAACTATTATAATGAAATTCTTCTTGTATATCCATTAATAAATCTGACTTACACCAATTGCAGCACACCAGGAAGTCACTAATAGAGTTAAATGATTTATAAAACAAACTAAGAAAGCAAAAACTGATCAATTGTTAAAGTGTTCTGAGTTATTTAAATGTTAATTTTTAAATATATCAAATAAGAAATAGGACACTACTTCTTTACTTCTCCATATAATGTTTTATGTTGTCTTCTTTACTTTAACAATCAACTGTGGAAGAATAAATGCTCATTTGTGATATGGTTGAACACATATTCATTCATTCATCTGTTCATTCATTCAATTGTTACTGAGCACTCTGAGATATGGCATTGTTCTCGGTGTCTATATAGCATACACATACTCCATTCAACAAATATTCATTCATTATTGCAGTAAAAATAGTACACACTTCCAAATTCGACACATCAGGGTTAAAATACTAGCCTCACTAGTAACAAGGACTGTGACCTAATGTGCTTTATTTTTCTTCATTGTAAAATGTTTATATATCTATGCTGATTGCACATAAAATAAAGAGATGAATCCAGGTGAAATCATATGTACTTGCCAATACATGACAGTTTTTTAACCTACAATTTCATAATTTCATACAGTTTAAACTGCAGCATGGCCAGGTACACCTAAAATGTACACTGAGTTTCAAAGGAGGAGAGGGAAAATGGATTGATGGGAAAGGATCATTCCAATTCAAAAACACAGAGGGAAATGAATAAATTATGTTGAAAAAAATAACAGTTATTTTACATATTTCTCATCTCACTTTTTTTGATATTAATTACTCCTTGAAACTTTCTCTTTTATTAGAGTCATTTGCAGTTTTCTGATATTCATTATATATTTCAGACTGTCCATGTTTTTCCTTTAGTTGTATTTTTTCTTCTCTTACCCCCTAAATTTATAAAACTTTTCATATATTTCCTAATACTGAGAGAGAAATGCTATTTCTATTCAGCTTCTAACTGAGGGCATTCTCCTTCCTCAGCTGTTCAAATATTTTAGCAGCCATTATCATACCACCAGCTTCCATCAAATCTTGATTTTCACTCATTGTCAAGAAAAATTGACTTTCTTTTCAAGTTAATTCTGGTCCTGTTGTTATAATCAAAAAGTTAGCAGCTATTGATTTGAATTTAATTTCCCAAAATATAAGAGCCAGTAGGAGAAATTGCAACTAAAATGAAAAAGAAAATGGACAGTTTTCTTTAAAAATGTCTAGTTTGGTTTAGTGCCCTGTCTCACTATTTGTGACAAAAGAAAACACTATTCCATTCACATCAGAAAGGCAGTTTGCTATGGCTTGCATTTGTGTCTCCCCAAAATTCATGTGTTGAAATCCTAAACAAAGTGATGGTAGTAGGAGATGGGGACTTTGGGAGGTGATGGGTCAGGGATTAGTGTCCTATAAAAGAGGCATAAGGGAGTTAGTTCATTTTGCTCTTCCACCATGTAAGCACACAGCACGAAGGTGCTGTCTATAAACCAGAAATCAGGCCCTGACCAACTACCAAATCTGCCGGCACCTTGATCTTCAACTTCCCAGCTTCCAGAACTGTGAGAAATAAATTTCTATAGTGTATAAGCCTCCTAGTTTATGGAATTTTGTTATAGAAGCCTGAACTAACTAAGATGCAATTAACATTAGATACTGGGGGGAAAAGAAGGTATATTTTATGTCATGATTTAAATATTTGAATTGTTTAATACGCACTAAATTAAAATCAATTCTCACGTCTTCATAATCTTGCGGTTTCAAAATCTTTGACAACATATTATTAATAGGCATTTTCTAGATACCAGAAAAGAAAGATAATTTTTATAGCATGACATTTTTGAGAAGAATAAATTACTTTCTATAAATAAGGTTAAGTACTAAGAAAGGCACTTTAACTTTCAGATTATTTGTTATTAAGAGAAAGTACAATTCAATTTAAAGAGCAATGGTTTTGCAATCATACAATGTAGATTCAAATGATGCCTCAGTCATTTACTTGCTGAATAACCTTGGATTAGTCAGTTACCCTTTCTAAGCCTTAGTTTCCTCATCTTTAAAATATTGATGATAGAAATTTACCTTTCAGGGTTATTGTGAGTATTAAAGCTGTTGTATATAAAATACCTGTCACTGTGCCTGGCAGTGATAGTAGTTAACCAGTAAACTGTAGCCTAATTAACCTTTTTTTTTTTTTTTTTTTTTTGAGACGGAGTCTCGCTGTCACCCAGGCTGTAGTACACTGGCATGATCTCGGCTTACTGCAATCTCCCCTTGTTGGGTTCAAGCAATTCTCCTGCCTCAGCCTCCTGAGTAGCTGGGATTACAGGTGCGTGCCACCACGCTCAGCTAATTTTTTTGTATTTTTAGTAGAGACGGGGTTTCACCATGTTGGTCAGGCTGGTCTCAAACTCCTGACCTCGTGATTCCCCCACCTCGGCCTCCCAAACTGTTGGGATTACAGGTGTGAGCCACTGTGCCTGACCTAACTAATTTTTTAAGGTATACATAAGGCACAGCAATCACTGAGTAAATGTTAGATATAATTATTACGAGGGTAATATATACATTAAGGTAAATCTATTTGATAGACCAATACTTCTAAAATATAATAACCCCTGGTCAGTTAACATTGGAAATCCTGCATCTTACATTCCTTTTTGAATTTATTCATTCACTCACTCAATAAATATTATAAAACATCAAGCCCTCCTGGAGTTTGCAGTCTAGAAAAAAACACATACATTAACAGATAAACACGCAATTACAAATTTTACTTAGTGATATGGAGGAAAAGAAAAGGCAACCAAGAAAGAGGTTAACATAGTGGACCTAATTTTTATTGTGATGTCAGAGAAGGCTTTTCTGAAGAAGTATTTAGTTAGACCTAAAAGACTAATAGGAGCTAGAAAAGAGAAGAAAATAAAATTCCAGAAGATAGGAATAAATGAACGAGGGCATGAGTAAAACAAAACAAAACAAAACAAATAACAGACACAATCATTTTGAGGAATTAAAAGAAAAACTAATAGAGTAAGGGGAAAAGTGGGGCAAGAGGCAGTTGTAGAGGTAAGCAGGGGCCATATCACATACCTGCACAGGTCAGGATACAGAGTTTGAGTTTAAGTGCTATAACCTTCTTCCACTGAAGGATTTAAGCTGATAAATAATGTTATCTGATTCATGTTTGTAAAAGATCACTAGATAATTTTGGTAAAAGATGTCAGAGTGAGAAGATTTTTCAGACTACTCTCCCTCCCTCAAAATCAGCTATAAACAACAAGAAGCACCAAAAGAAGAAAACATCATCTCCTCTGAAACACGGATCATAACCACAAACCACAAAATGTGAAGATTATCTGCCCAATACTGAGGAACTTTGGAGTGAAGGTGTTGAGAGAGAACCAAAACCAAAAACCTCCTCAGACCTCAAACCTTGGATACATATTCGTCTTCAAAATCCACTTCAACAATTTTTTGATTATGATAAGGTTTAAGGGAATGGGCCACAGGAAACATGATTCATGACCCAGTAAAAACCCAACTTCAAAGAGCCAAGAGTAGAAAAGGTGGAGCTGAAGAAGAAAATACCATTTTTATGATCCACAACCAGAACCCTCTCTGGTGAGAGGGGACAAAAGACAAGAAGAACACAAATCACCCTATCACTTCTGAGAGAACCTGTGATACAAAAGGCTTCACAACAAATTGTGTGTGAACATGAGAGGACACATGCCTCTGGGTAGAAGAAACAACAAATATAGTAAGATGGTGTTTCAGGCAGCAATCTAAATTTGAGTCTGTGTACCATTCCACCTTACTTTCCTATGCCTCTCCCTATACCATTCTGAAACAAGTCACCCAGATAGAGTTGCCTTTATTTTAAAAATGAATAATAACCAGAGAGCAATCAGTAGAGGATTTATAAATAGATGCTGGGAGGAAGGGAAAAGTGAGAGGACAGGAAAATAAATTTAAAGAAGAGCAAAGCTGGAGGCCTCACGCCACCTGACTTCAAACTGCAAGGCTATAGTAACCAAAACAGCATGGTACTGGTACCAAAAACAGATATATAGACCAATGGAACAGAACAGAGGCCTCAGAAATAACACCACACATCTACAACCATCTGATCTTTGACAAACCTGACAAGAACAAGAAATGGGGAAAGGATTCCCTACTTAATAAATGGTGCAGGGAAAACTGGCTTGCCATATGTAGAAAGCTGAAACTGGATCCCTTCCTTACATCTTATATAAAAATTAATTCAAGATGGATTAAAGACTTAAATGTTAGACCTAAAACCATAAAAACCCTAGAAGAAAACCTAGGCAATACCATTCAGGACATAGGCATGGGCCTATGACTTCATGACTTAAACACCAAAAGCAACAGCAACAAGAGCCAAAATAGACAAATGGGATCTAATTAAACTAAAGAGCCTCTGCACAGCAAAAGAAACTACCATCAGAGTGAACAGGCAACCTACAGAATGGAAGAAAATTTTTGCAATCTACCCATCTGACAAAGGGCTAATATCCAGATTCTACAAAGAACTTAAACAAATTTACAAGACAAAACAAACAACCCCATCAAAAAGTAGGCGAAGGAGATGAACAGACACTTCTGAAAAGAAGACATTTGAATAAATGACATTTGAAAAAACAGACACATGAAAAAATACTCATCATCACTGGTCATCAGAGAAATGCAGATCAAAACCACAATGAGATACCATCTCACACCAGTTAGAATGGTGATCACTAAAAAGTCAGGAAACAACAGATGCTGGAGAAGATGTGGAGAAATAGGAACGCCCTTACACTGTTGGTGGGACTGTAAACTAGTTCAACCATTGTGGAAGACAGTGTGGCGATTCCTCAAGGATCTAGAACTAGAAATCCCATTTGACCTGGTCATCCCATTACTGGGTATATACCCAAAGGATTATAAATCATGCTACTATAAAGACACATGCACACGCATGTTTACTGTGGCACTATTCACAATAGCAAAGACTTGGAACCAACCCAAATGTCCATCTATGATAGACTGGATTAAGAAAATGTGGCACATACACACCATGGAATACTATACAGCCATAAAAAAGGATGAGTTCATGTCCTTTGTAGGGACATGGATGAAGCTGGAAACCATCATTCTGAGCAAACTATCACAAGGACAGAAAACCAAACACCCATGTTCTCACTCATAGGTGGGAATTGAAGAATGAGAACACTTGGACATAGGATGGGGAACATCACACACCAGGGACTGTTATGTGGTGGCGGTAGAGGCGGGGGGATAGCATTAGGAGAAATACATAATGTAAATGCAGCAAACCAACATGGCACATGTATACATATGTAACAAACCTGCACATTGTGCACATGTCCCGTAGAACTTAAAGTACAATAAAAAAAAAATCTACTTAGTACCATTCTTTTAACATGAATATTGTTTTAACATTAATTCACTAACAGCAACCTTTTTATTAGCGCATAATAAATAGAATAATTGTTAATGTGAAAAAAAAATAATTTACCAGAAGAGGAATTACTTCATATAGCAGATAAAGAGTTCAGTTACATAGTTCACTACATATTCAAAGAATGTCAACATGACATTAATCTTCAAAAATAAAGCTCAAAGAAGAGTTGTGAAAGATTTTAAAAAATGTGAAAGATTTAAAAAAAAATGAGAGAGAAAAAAAGAAACTATTTGATGAAAGCCATGTCAGAGCAATAAAAACTGATTGAATAGAATTTAAAAATCAATGAAGGGATAGGAATATATAGAATAAATGAGTTCACACAAAAGGAAATGGAAAAGAGCAATCATGATGACACAGTTGTAGAGAAGATAATAAATACCATTCATCATCACAAATGACATTTGACATACACAAGCTTGTATGCCTGAAGAATTTAGAAAAATGGAACCAAGCAATATTTGGTTATTAAAAGGGGAGGTCTTTCTATAACAAAAAATAATCTTCTGATCAAAAGAGTATTCCCCCAAAAACCTGATTCAGAACCTAATAGGTTTAAAGAACTTCAAGGATACAGAACTGCATGGTATATAGGCAGGAAAAAATTGTCACCTAAAAGTAGGAAAAAACAGGCTGGCTTCAGGCTTTTGAGTCACATCTACTTCAAGAAGCAGTAAAACAATTCCTACAAGTTCATTATTTTATCACCATTCAGTCTCTCATTAGCTCTCTAAAATCTACCTTTAGTCTTCTACACTGTGCTGAAGTTAGGATTCTCAAAGTTCAACAATGACTTTTTCACCAAAATATACAACAGATTACCCCTTTTTCTCAGTCCTCATTCTCTTTGACTTCTCTCTTTTGGCCGTGCTGATCAATTCCTTCTCAAAAGTCTCTTCTTTGGCTTTTTGACATTGCTTCTTTTATATTTTGATATTACTATTCTTTTCTCCTGTCTCTCTGACTTCTCATCACATTTTTGCTTTTTCTTTCTATAACCAAAAAGCAAACATCCCCCTGATTTGACTGGTGACCCTATGCCACATTCCTCTCTTTGAAAATCTATCCAACTCTAGAGTTTCAACTATAATATCAATAGGAATACTCCCAAATCTATATCCCCAGCCTCGACATCTCTTCTTTACTTCAGCTTCTTCAACTCTTCTAACAGCTGAATTACCAACAGTTCTTTAAATGTTTCATTTTTCTCTCCTAAAATTGACTTTCCCTCTTAATTACAGTTTTTAATAATGATATCACCATGCTCTCAACCTGCAGGCTTAAAATTTGATAGTCATCTTTTATTCTTTTCCTTTTTGCTTGTTCCCTAGATCCCATTAATTTCCTAGTTCTACCAAATCTTCCTCCAAAATCTCTTGAATCCGACTTTTCCTTTGCATTTTCACTGCTGCCAACCTAGATAATGTTCTAGGCCTTTAACACCAAGATGGTAACAGAAACTTCCTATCCTTGGCACTGTTACCAGACCAACTTTCCGATTAATATCTCTGCTTAGAAACCTACAAAATTCCCCTTTGAGAACAAGATAAAGTTAGAATGATCATTTGACAGTTAAGAATGTCCACAACCTGACACCATCAAGCTTGGATCTTTATTTGTCTGCTTTAGAGGAAGAAAACATGGATTCAAATCCTGGCTCTATCGTTTACCAACGATGTCATTGTGGGCAAGTAAATTAACTCTTTGGGCTTCAGTTTCTTCACCTGAAAAATGAGGATAACACTACTAACTTTACAAAGTTCTTTTAAGATAATATATGTCAAGAGACTGGTAGAGCATCTTCCACAAGGTACTCAATAAATGATAGCTATTATGCTGTTATAAAAAAAAACTCACCTACTCCTCTCACCTATCAAAATCTTACCCATTCTTAGAGCTTAGGTCATAACTAACTTTGTCCACAAGATCTTATTCTGAACAGCTCAGCTTTAAGCGACTTTTCAAAGAGACTCCATCAAAAAAATACTACTTTTTTTAACCTTTGAACATCTCTAGCCCATACACTTACTTTGCATCTCTCTGCAACATTTATCCTACTTTATCACAAGATATATTTAATAGTTATAAATATCTTCATTATGAAATACAAGCTTTTTCTGAGCAATTACTGGGTTATACATACTATGTGTTCCTGCCTTGCATATAGCAGAGACTAAGTAAATATCTGCTGAATATTACTGTTTCACCTGCCAATATTGAATGACTATTTTTGAATTTATAGAAGAGATTGACGCTCATCTGATCAGACTGACTTTTTCTGAAGAAAGCAAATTACTTCTATAACTATTTGCTTAATATGACATGTCCAGTGATTCAATTTTATGACCAATATGTTGATAATTGCCATAGTTGAAGAGTTTATTTCTCTATAATAGTATATGCTTCATATTTTATTTTTAAACCTCAAACATTTACTCTAGCAAGAGTGGCTCAATACCTATCAAATCACTTTTAGGAATAACCATGAAGGAAACACAAGCTAAAAGAGTGACTTCACCTTCTCCCATTCTATGATTTCTAGAGCTAAGCCAAAGACTCAAATTTTATTTTCATTAAATAAATACTTTAAGATATATTTTAGTCTACTTGAAATTTTGAAAAAAACAACTTCCAAAGACATAAAGGTAAATTATACAAATATGAAGTGTAAAAACAATATTTCCAACACTGTGATTTTAAATGGCTTTGAGTGGTTTTTAAATGATTTTAGAAATTTTTAAATGTTGATCTCTAATTCCCACCTATACAACAAAAGAAATTCAAGGCTGAAAAATTCAGTCTATTATCTCACAGTTTTGTTTATATGATATTAAACAAGTGCCTTGGGTTTTTTGTTTTTTTTTTTTTTACCCCCGCCCCACATTGAATTGACTGATAACTGGTTCTCCTTGTGTTAGGCAAGGGGAGCTTTAATTAACCCATAAATATAAATTGACCATATCACTAAGGACAGTCAATGATTCATTACACAATAATCTCTATCTAAAGTAAGTTTTACACCCTATTTTAATCTATTTGATGCTATTTTGCTGTAATAATATTTAATAGGCATATTTAATGTATTTTTCCTTAATCTACCATATTTTTATATCCTTCTCTTAACATGACTATGCATTCTCCTACGGTTTTCAAAATATAAATATATTATCTATACTTAGCAGTTGAATTACTGATTGAATTTCAACTGAACAAGAAAAACAAATAGTTTGCCCACTACTTAACCAGAATGAAGTAACCTTTTAGCCTACCAGTTGAAGAACAAAAGCACAATATTTGAGCCAGGGTTACATTCTGGCAGATGTGTTACAGCAACTATAAATTCACTTACCGTGCCAGAATGCATTTCTGTGACAGATTTTATCTATTATGTATTGTTTGGTCCAGAGAACTCTCTTTAAAATGTATTTTAAAGAGAGTTTAAAATGTAAGTTAGCGTATTAAGAGATACTAAAAAAAACAAAACAAAACAAAACAAAAAAAAACTTACGGGAAGTCCAGTGTCTCCTTTTGGCCCTCTCAGATACTCCATTTCGAGCATTGTATTTAGATCCTCATAATAATAATAATCATAAAGCTCAGTTTCATAGCTATTTTCGATGGGATAAGTAGCATCAGGATAAAATTCACCTTCTTTCCTTAGATCAAGGTGATTATCCACAGACGGTTCATTTGACACTCTGTACAAGCTTGTGTTTAAAATCGGTTGCATTTCCATGAGTTCATTAGTATGTAGATTTGCTGTGATAGCCTTCTTGAGATTAGTAATTGTATCTTCTGTTATTTGTGGAAGAATAGATGGCATCTTCTTAAACAGTGACAGACCAGTTACTCTATCATCATGTTGTGTGATACTGTCAGATATGTTTAGGAGAGAACTAAATTTCTCTTTGGTATTCATTCCTGCCTCACTGATGCGATGAGGGGTCACTGACAGGCTTAAATTTGTCTGAGTATCTTCCTCAGTGATCATTTCTTTGGCCTGAATCCCATGGTTTGTGAGATCCACAGCAGAGACATTTCCTGACTGAAGAGAAGATAACTGAGATCTTGATATCTGGTGTTCTCGTCTTTTATACACTGTTTCAGAATCATTATTTATGATATTTGGAATACTTCTGCCTTCAGTAAATGTATCCTCTGACAGTACTTTTTCAGCAAATCGTTTGGGCGGGGGAGAGTGTTCCAGTATCTTAGTTGGTATGAGAGTTGTATGAGGAAGGCTTGTTTCAGGTTGGTATTTGTCTGCTTGGCGACACTGCCGTTTCACATATCTGCAGTAGTCTGCAGATGCTTCTGCAGAAGGAATAATATCTAACTGACATACTATTCCTTCAAAATGGACAGAATTATTATTCATACTTCCTAAAGTAAACACACTATTAGAATCAAAGGTCTGAACTTCTGAAATAGTCTCTGTGCTAAAATATTTCTTTCCACACTCAACAAACATTGAGACACTTTGGTTTCTAATAGTAATGGCAAATAAATGCCATTGCTCATCATGAACACTGTAGTTGAAAACTACAGCCTCCTTTCCTCTAATGTGTACTACTAATTTTTTAGGTAGTAATTGCACTCCTAATTGCAGTCTATTTTTATTTCTAATGCTGAAGAGAAATGCATTGTTCACCCGATGTGACTGTAACCCAGTTAATATTGTAAATGGCCGCCCTAAGTTGACTGGTAAAATTTTCATGAAAGGTGTCTCAATATAAGCATCATTTTTTAAAATGACGCCTGATTCTGTTAAATGGACCCCCTGAGGTAATGGTGTAGATGATGCTGGTACAGCAGTCGCTGATGATGAGTGTCTTACATCTTTGCCTCCAAGGCCTAGTTGATGAAGAATATCTATGCCTGGAAATTTAAAAAAGAAAGAGAGAAAGAATCTTACTTTTATGCATTCATGTGTTCATATAAATGTTTGAATATGAGGAAATCTTCGTTGTAGCAACAATAATTTCTAAAATAACCATGTTCTATCAATAACTAATTACGGGTAATGAGAAATAGGGAGGAGGAGAATAAGCCATTGTACTCAATAATTTGAATAAAGTACATGCTCCTCCCCCTACACACACACCAATCTCTAAACCCAAAACTTATTTATTATTAGTTTATTTATTATTTTGGAGACAGGGTTTCCATCTGTTACTCAGGCTGGAGTGCAGCAGCATGATTATAGCTCACAGCAGCCTTGAACTCCGGGGCTCAAGGGATCCTCCCACCTCAGCCTCCCAAGTAGCTGGTACTACAAGGGCATGCCATCATACCTGGCTAATTTTTGTATATTTCATAGAGACAGAGTTTTGCTCTATTGCCCAGGATAGTCTTGAACTCCTAGGCTAAAGCAATCCTCCCACAGCACTGGGATTACAGGTGTGAACCACCACACCTGGCCTCCAAAATTTAATTAGTTTAGCTCTCTTGTTTTCCATTTGACTAGGATTCTTATTTGTTACTTCAATGAGTATACATGTTCAAAGATTCCCAGATGCCATTTGGTTCTTTAATTTAGAACTTAAAATTTAATGACATCTATGTTAAAGTGAAAGTGGAGTCATACTTCCAAAGATAATTGTGATTTGGAAAGCATTTTATAAATTAGATTCACAAGATCCCTTAAAGTATAATTTTTCAGGCCGTTTTTCCTTCTAACCTTCTGGGAATTTACAAGTTGCATGCAACCTTTCCCAATGCCTACTATCTTAAGTGTGTGCTACACTTAAAGTACTCTGGTTACCAAAGTCCTTTGATAATTCCTGGATAAAAGAATTTAAATTCATTTTATTGGCAATCACTCTGCTTTTTCTGTTCCTTCCAAGCTTCTCTTTCTTCCACTTTTTTCCAGTCCTCCAGAGTAACTTTTATCCAACTTTTAGACTCTTTCAATATCTATTATTGAATATGCATTTTACATAATATGGATTTGATATAATTATGGATTCATCTGATTTATTATTCATTGTAATACTACCAATAGTATATTGTTTGTCTCCTTTACCCAATTAAAAGCTTCTGGAAAACTGGATCTGTCTGATTCATTATTGGATCTCTTCAGCACCTGCCTTGCAAATAGTCCTGTAATTTCTGAATGAATGAATTTGCCCCACAGCAATCTGACCAGGGCTCATATTCACCTCTGGAGTGATATAAATTTAAATATCACTTATAAAAAATGACGAATTCTGTCTTTAAAATACAGAATGGCAGAGTCAGCTGTATGATCTTTATTATTCTTTGGGTTATAAATTTCCCATCTGTATCTTTGCATAAATATAATCATCTCCAATCAGAAATGTTAGAGAATTGTGATAAATGAAAAAAATAAAAGTTTTTGAAGATTAGCCAGGAACATTTGGCATCACCTTACTTTTTCCTTTTGTAGGAAATTAGTAGATATTTGATAATGCATGCTTGTTACAAATAACAAAAATAAGGGAGAATCTCAGTTCCCAAATCTCACAACTGTGTACAACAATGAAATTACTGAATGCCATTCCTGTGTAATCTAGCAATGCAATTTAAATGTTTTCTAACAGAGATCTTCGCAAAACACTCAAGTGTTTTAAGGTTAGAACAACCATCATTTTATCAATAAAATAGTTGTAATTTCATGACAGTTTTAAAGGATAAAAACATTTATATCTATGATATTGTATGACAGAGTGTCTCAAACTTTTCCACCAAAATATTCCTAACACCAGTATAGAATTATATGCACCTCCAGGAATTTAGGGAAATATTTCAAAGAGTCCCCATATAATCACCAAAGAAAACCTTTGACTTCTTATGTTTTATCGTCATAATTCATGCAAAATTTAAACTTTAATGCATAATATGTCTGGTTGTTTCAATATACAATATACATTACTTAGGAGCTAAATCAGCTAATTGTACTCATCCCCAATCTTCAGTGAAAACTTACAGTGCTGAAACTAGCTATGTTAGTCTGTGACATTGGATATCCTCACCCAGGGTTACCTAACTCTAAGGGTATGCCTAGCTCAATCTGAGAAGTAAACTATGGAAGGAACACTGCTTCTGTGGAAATCACAATGCTTAAATTTAAAGTATATACGATCATAAATTATCAGAAAGTTATAATTCTGAGATACCAGATAAACTACATATATAAAAAAGAATCATACATGTGTTATATCAAGGGCTGCACGCTGCCCCAGAAACATCTCCCCTTGCATTTATCAAGAACCCCTGCCATCTAGTGCTTCAAATTTCTGATCCTATTATACAGAAATATTATCGGGAAGAGTATTATTTGAAAACTTTAAAAAGCATATATGTGTTTTCAATGTTTCTTTATATGTATGTTTCCTCCAATTCTATTTTTAGTGGAGCTTTCATGACAAATAGCTGTTTTATAAAAATCAAATGTGTTTGAACACTTATTACTGAATAAATTTCCTGTTATTGAACCATGATTGCATCCCTAAAATAAAATCTTATTAGTTTTACGTTATTCTCTTGATACCTCGCTGGATTATTGACTAATAATTTTATGTAGAATCACTGCATCAATATTTATGAGTTGACTGGTCAGTGTTTTTCACTTATTGTCTTATCTTTATCAGACAATAATACTGAAATTTCATTATTTTCTATAGCCTAAAACAATTTCAGTAACCTTTGAAATTACATTTTTCCCCAAAAAGTTACAAAAACTCACCTCTAAACCAAATTGATAATGTTGGCTCTTTCATTGATAGCGCTTCATCCACTTTCCTAATCTCTTCTATGTTAATTGATTTATTCTAATTTTCAACTGCATCTTGAGACGATTTTAGAAATTTACATTTTTTCTGTGAAATAATAAATTTCCTCTAGGCTTTCATATGTATTACCCAGAAATCTTCACATAATTAATAATCTCTTATAATTATTTTTGTTTTCCTATGCCTGTGGCCCTCTGTCTCATTTTTCCAATTTTGAATATTTTGCTCTATTTATTCTTAAGTCGGTGTCATTACTGGTCATTTCAAATCTATACAGCCTTCAGATTTGTTTATCTACTATTTTTTTGTTTGTTTTCTATATCATTAACTTTAGCATTTATCTTTATTATCTCTTCCCATTTTATTTTGTTTAATTTTACTCTTTTTCTAATTTCTGAAGATGAGTAATTAGTTCTTTATTTTTCTTCTCTTCCTTGATAATGAAGGCGTTTAAGCTATATATTTTCCTGAGTGCTGCTTTAGCTGCATCTCATAGATTTTGATATGTAGCATTTGCATTTTTGTTGTTTTCTGGAAAATATTTTTATTTTTATTTTCTCTTTGACCCAAATGGTTTAAGAAAAAAGGTTTTTATTTTCAGTTGGAAAGGTCTTTTTGTTTTCTTATTTTTGTTATTAAAATCTAACTTAATAGTATTATGATCAGAGAATGGTGTCTAATCAGCACTTTCTTTTTTAAAACTCAATTAGCCTCATAAGTGATCAATTTTCAATAACATTTCATAAGCACTTGGAAAGGTGTTTCAAGGTACAAAATTTAATACATACCAGTTAGTTGTACATCATTGTTTATGTAATTTATATCCTCTATATTCTTGTTTATTTTTATACAATTAATCTGCCACCAACTGAGAGGTAAAGTCTCTTACCAGTAGTGTGTCTATTTGGTCTTTTCTCTCTTGTGGTCTTTGCTTTATGAATATTGATGTCATGGTTTTTATGCACAGATAATCATACAGTTCACATATTTATTGAGTACTGCCCCTTTCAGAATTACAAAAAGAACTTCTATGTCTAGTTTATTGGGTTTTTTTTTTTTTTTTTTTTTTTTTTTTTTTGGCGTTACCTTAACTGGTGGTAAGACTAAGCTTCCCTCAATAGACTTTCTTTTTGTTTACATTTGTCTGATACACCTTTGCCTTTGTTTTTGTCTTCATCTACTTTGAAACACTGTGCTTTAGGTAAAGAAAAGGGGTTTGTATTTCTTTTTTGATCCAATCTGAATTTTTTCTTTGAATATATAAACTAAATCTATCTACATTTGCTAATACGATGTTTTGTTTAATCTGTTGTATTATTTTATGTTTTACCACTTTAATTTTTTGAAGTCTTTCACTATGTAGTTTGTTTCCTTTGCTTTACTTTGTATATATCTTTTGAGATTTAGAAGGGTTTGTATTTTTATTCTAAGGGTTTCCTTTAAAATTTTAAATGTATATAATGCCCCTAGTCCTTTCATTAGACATATCTATTACTTCTTTCCTTTGAACAATGTTTTATTTTCCTCCCTTTAACCCTTTCCCATACCCTCTAATATTAGTCAATAGGAGTATCTTTCTTAGTGTTTATCTTTTCATTGTTAAATATCCTTATATTTCTTTCATCTAATTTACCAACCGTATAATATTTAATGCCTAGCTTCTTCAGATACGGCAATCAGCAAAATTAATCTACTCTCCACATGTTTCCTCTCTTCTACTATTTTTCTGTAATTGTACCATTCCTACATTATTAGTTTGTATGGCATTTATATTTTTTCTTTTTCCCACATTTTCTTTTGACAAATAGAGCTGGACTTTTGTAGTAGCTTCTCCAATCACTTCTCTTTGGCTGAAGTTTATCGTCTATTAGTTTCCTCAAGAAGGGTTTATGGGAACAACATTTCCCGAGTGTTGGACTTTCCAGAATTGATTTTTTGTAGACTTGTACCTTAAATTTCGTGGGATATAAAATTATTTCATGATACTTTATTTCCTTGAATATCTTGCAACTGTAGTTCCACGGTTCTCAGGTGGTCCTTCTAAATCTGAAGTCGGCTAAATATTTTTCTCCTTATAAGTGACTCCGTATTTTTACCAACATTCTCAAAAGAGTTATTCTTTATCTTTGAAATGCATTAATTTTATTAGAATATGGCTCCATATTGACCATTCTTGATAAATGTTTTCAGGTGCTTAGTATGCACATTAATTGCATAGATTCAAGTCTTTTTTTAATTTACTTCAGCAAACTTTTCATGAATTGTATCCTTGAATATTGGTTCTATTTCATGGTTTTGGTTTTCTTCTTTAAAAACTCCTATTATGAGTATGTTGAATCATTGTTGTCTTCTACATGTATCATTTCTCTGTAATCCTTTTTATTATGTTCTTTAAATTCATTTTTGTTTGTTTGATTTTCTTATTTTTTTTTACTGTTTCCTTGAAAGTATAACTTCCCTTTGTGCTCCTTCCAATTTCATCTAGATTTATGAGGTAATTTTTCTATGACTTCTTTACTGACTTCTACAAGCTCACAATTCATATTGTTTTAATATCTTGCCTTCTTTTACTTTTCCCTGAGTTCTTTCATTTCTGCCTTAGTATCTTTCTCTGTATAGGTGATAAGGGGGGCATATTTGGTCAGAATATTTGTCGGTTTAACAGCAACATTTTTTGTGTGTACATTCTCATTTTTGCTGCTTTTCCTTACATGTTTCCTTATTGTATATTTCTACTTGTGCTGTGCCAACTCCTTTTACTCATTAATTCCTAGCCCAGCAACTTATAGCAAGATGCTGGCGGAAGAAGATGATGGGCTGTGACTTCCAAGTCTCAAAACCCAAAGGCTCTGCTCTGGTACTACCAGTTTCATTCAAATGGCTTCTAGCCCCACCTTCTTCTCTAAACCAAATCTAGTCCAGGAGGACTTCTGCAGTCAGCCCTATGGACAACCCTTCATTCTCCTTCCTCCATATGCCCTCACATCGGTATATGCTTCAGAATGAATCCTTCATCTCAGCAGATTTTTGCATTTTCTGAGATCTGTACCCACTGATCCATTTTAGCTATTATCTGTGCTTCTTTATTATACTTTCCCCTTGGCAGCTTCTGCCTTCCCCAGACCCTGTAGCACTTGTGTACAGGTGCTAAAGGTGTATTTTGGGGTGTGCTTCTCACCTTCAGGAAGTCTGGTTTTGCTGGTGCTTTCTGAAGTCTCACTATTGACCTTATTCCATATGGGCTCTGCTTTTCTGAGCATATTTTGGGGGTTTGCAGATTATATTAGTCCCCTAGTTTTGCTGAAAGTGATTTTTAAGTTTATTATTTCATTCATTATTTTCTTCTGTATGATATCCAAGAACAAAAGTGAGAAGATAATATCTCTTGGTTTCAAGTTTATACTTAAAGTCTGCACCCATTTCACAAATGAAAAATCTCTGAAGCACAGAGAGATTAAGTAACTTGGTAAAGGTCACACAGCTGATAAATGGTTGAGCTTCATTTGAACCCAATCAATATGGCTTTAAAGTCTCTTGACTGCTCCACCACACGACCTCTCAGCTATTATATTCCCCACACCACTCCACATATTCCTTGGCAAACCTCACTGATTAATCATGGCAGTATTACTTTTACCCCACAGAAATCTCAGTGAGGAATACTCTCTAGATAGCCACCAAAATTGGTACCTGAAGTGAAATTATCAAATTGTCATCCTAATTTTAAGCTTTCATACCTGAGTATGAATACACTTAGCAAATGTGTTTGAGCAAGATGTTAAGAGAAGAGAGACTAAAGAACACTTAAGGGTAGAAGGCACATATGAGTGGAGCTGGGGAGAACTGGAGACAAAAAAAAAATGGGGGTGGGGGAGAGAAGAAGAAGAAAGGCTTTCACTCAGAGGTCAGACTCTTTAACATTTAATTTATACCTGGACTTAGATATCACCAAATTACAATTTGGGGTTGAATTTAGGTATTTCGTACCAATGTTAACAAGAAATAACTAAGTTGTCTGAAGTAAATTGCTTGTTTTGTGAGTGGCCCTATATAAAAAAATCAATCCAGTTCATGTCACTTGGAAAATCAGTTACCATTTAAAGAATATTAATGATCAACCCAGCACTATATTAGGTACTTTACATTTTTGAAAAGTAAGAATTATAGCAGCATTTACTAAATTTCCTTGTACCAAGCACTATTCTAAGAAATTTAATATTTTAAGTCACATAATTCGCACAACGACTATATGAAGTAGGCACTGTTGTTATCTCCTTGTGAGAGTTAGGAAAAGTAAGTCATAGAAAAGTTAAATTATCTGCCCAAGCTTACCCAGTTAGGGAGCGCAGAGGCAGAATTTGCACGCAGGCAGTCATCTAAAGCCAATTTCTTATGATGGTGAAATTTAGGAAAGGTATGTGTTACCTAACAGCAGAACTGACTGTATCTCCTTCCTTTATTTGCTTCTGAAGTATAAAATAAATGGTGGTGTCACCAAGACAACGCCTTGTTCTTTTTGCTATAAATACCAAGCCTAATGACTTCATCCAACCATGGCTACAACAACCACATATGCTGACTCACAAACCTCTCTTCTGGGCTTGCATATCCAATTGTCTATTGAATTTATCCAATAGAAATCAGATGTTCCAAAAGCATTTCCACTTCAATGTATTTTCCCCAAACCTCATTTTTCTTACTTGAGTGCTTCTCTCAGTGAAGAGTCTCACAACCACACAAGCAAGCAGAATAATCTTTTCATAGTGTAAAGTAGATTATGCCAGTCTTCTGACCAAAATCCTCCAATGGCTTTCCAAGGTATAAGACACCTATGCCATTTATTCTCTTCTTATCTCTCTGATCACATCTCCTATCATTTTATCTTACCTAACTTTGCTCCAGCCAAACTAGTATTTTCCTTCATTCTGAAACCCACCCAACTAATTTTAAACTCATGGCGTTTGTACTTACTGTTCTTTCTTGTTGCGACGCTCTAAACCCAGGTATTGATTTTAATCTGTATCCTTAACTGTGAATATATTGATTTTAATCTGTGTCCTTGTATTGATTTTAATCTGTATTCTTAACTGTGAATATAACACTTCAGTGAATTCTCTGAGTAAAACAAATTCGGTAAGTTCTGTGAGTCCTTCTAAAGTATCACTGAGGCTCAGAGTAGTCTTGGGGACCCCTTAACTTGAAGCTAGTGTCAGAAGTAAGGGTGGTCTTGGGGACAGCTCTCTAGCTTTATACTAGCCCGATATGGTTTGGCTGTGTCCTCATCCAAATCTCATCTTGAATTCCCACATGTTGTAGGGGGGACCTGGTGGGAGGTGATTGAATCATGGGAGCAGGTCTTTCCCATGTTTTTCTTGAAATAGTGAATGGGTTTCACTAGATCTAATGGTTTTATACGGGGGAGTTTCCCTGCACAGGCTCTCTCTTTGCCTGCTGCCATCGAGGTAAGATGTGACTTGCTCCTCCTGGCCTTCTACCATAATTGTGAGGTCTCCCCAGCCATGTGGAACTGTAAGTCCATTAAACCTCTTTCTTTTGTAAATTGCCCAGTCTTGAGTATGTCTTTATCAGCAGCATGAGAACAGATTAAGACATAGCCCTTATTCATTTTTTTCTTCACTGATACATCTGCTCATTTCACAGCATTCTCCACTCTCTGTATTTATTCTTCCTTGAATTTCTTGCCATAACAAACTTATCTGTTTTTTTATCTCATCCTGTCATAGTCCTGCTAAGTATATCCCTTCATTCCAATCTTTATTTATCCTACAAGGCTCAGTTCAAGAGGTTACCTCCCCTTTAAGGCATCAGCACAATTTTCGTTTGTTGTTTCATTAAACACTAATGAGAAATAGATCCTCTCTTAGTATGCTAATGAAATCAGTCTTCTAAGCTTACATACTATGTAGACACAGATAGCCCAAACTTTATTGTCTTTCATTTGAAACTTGTAGAGTAAGCAGCACTGATATTGTTATCGCAAGTTAGAATAAAAGAAAGATGAGGGAGAAGGAGAAAGGGGGAGGGAGAGGGAGGAGAGAGAAGAAGTAGATTGAGAAAGAGGGATGGAGAAAGAGGGAGGGAGAAAGGATAAATTAAGTCTTAGTAGAGGATAAAACTATGACTCATAACCAAGTCTTTGACTCTAAACTCAGTGACTGTATCAATTGACTCTGTGGGGGGAATATAGTATATGCCTAAAGAAATAGATATGGGAGATCCAATGGTTATACTCATTTTACAAGTACAGAGAACCAAAGAACCATTATATGTGTGAATATTCAGCGACACTCTATCACAAATAATTGGAAGAAGAAGAATTGTATAATTATGTTTACTCCCTCAAAATGGGGAGATTTTTACATTTCTTAGTAATTGGTAGTTTAAAATACTTAAAAGAAAGTTATCAATTTTTAGATAAAAAGGAGTAATGTATCACTTTATAAATTATAACAAGTTACAGAGCTAACTCTTAACTATTAAATAACTGAATTAATATAACATAGCACTTAAATTTAATGAATTCTCACTGTTTTAAATTTTCATATGTCTTGATCAGTTAAGTCCCCAAAGCTATATTCTTTCCAGTTTGTAGGAAAGAACAAATATGATTGTTTAAAATAAAGTCACCAAATTTGCAAATGAGAACGATTATACAGACATCAACATACTTTTCTTTTTCTTGCCAATTTACTCAAACTGACTAAATTAACTAGACAATTGCCCAATATCCACTTTGTATTATTTTGTATAGTCTCAGCTAAATAGTCAATGTCAGAATCAAGACTCAAACACAGCTTCCCAGCTCCAGTTCACTGAGTTAAGGAACTAAAGGAAATTGTTTAAAATAAACCGCTTTATTTTATTTTTTCAAATATTATGAGGATATGGGGAAAAAAAGGATCTGGAGTTTTCCCCTTCTTCTACTCAAAGTTATTGTATCCTTATGTAACAGGCACAAAGCTAAACACTTTGTTTTATCCACACAACAGCCTTGTGTAGTAAGTGTTATTATTTTCTTCACTTTAGCATTGTTAAAAAAGAGGCTCAGAGTATTTAAGAAACTTGCTCAAGGTCAGTTAGATAATAAATGGTTGAAGCTGGACCAGACCTCCAAGATGCTGGCTCTGGAACACCTGTGCTTAAATACCATCATCACACTGGCTATGTTAAAGGTGGCAATCGTTTCTTAAAACTATTCTTAGTTTAAATAGCACGTCTATTCTGTATAAAGAGATAAATTCAAGTTTATTTATAAAATGAGAAACGAAGCTCTAAGCTATGTATAAAAGTTTCGGCTAAGTGCCCATACAAGTGTTTGTGCAGAAAGGACTTGAAGTTACTGCAGCTACAATGAACTGCTTCTGTTAACAATAAATACATTTCAGATTAATTTCTATGGGAAATTCTTCCTTGAGATGAATATTCTACACGGAGATATTTACACATGTGGTTTTCGCACCTAGGGATGGTGAACCTGAGAAAGATGTGCATGTTAAGAATTAGTTACACATTATGCATGGTGCAAGTCATTGCAGAGAAGTGTTGTAGCTATGCCAGCATCTCACTGGCAGCCAGCCCACCAACACAGACAAAGTAATAACGAAAATACACATATCAGGTAAGAAAAGGTATCTACATCTGTCAAATCCTCAGAAAACTCAGGCTTACAAAATTAATTTTTCTTGAGATAGAATCATTTATTCATTAGATTACACCTAAAACTTGGACACAAAAAACTTACAATTTACATCTATTAATAAGGTACTTAAAATGTTTTTTCTTAGCTGTGTTGAAATTTAAGGGAATTTACTGAAACCATGACAAATCACATAGATGCTTATTTCTTCTCATTCTTAAAATCTTACTCAAATGAGAATAAGGAAATGTGGTTTAAAACTACAGGGACAAAGTTAATGAGTAGAAGAGACAACAGCAGACAAAATATATCAACAAATTTTTGGAAAATGAAAAGCACATGAAGAAATTACCAGAACTGAAAAAACTGAACCTAAGGGCTTACAGAGGCAAATGCTAATGACAGGCAGGCTGATTCATATTGCAAAATCCTGAAAAGGCTCAAGAATTGAAGGTACCAAATCAATGAATTCAGCAATGAGACTTCAAATTGAGGGTTGGGGATATGTGAGGGTGGAGGATTGAAAGTTTGTATAAGAAGCTTCCGGACTAAAGGAGACCAAAGGTTAATGACATAGAAACATTGAATCAATCATACAGGAAAATGGAAGGGAAGCACCATATTGAGAAAGAATTTGGCTAAAATTGACATACAAAATTGTGAGACAATCCTCCCTGCACCAACCCAAGAACCTCTTTATATCACTTAACTCTAATAACAGTGGCAACCAGGATTATATTCTACAAGTAAGATATTGGAGGATTCTTCTCTAGAGAAGTTCTGCAGCCTCAGACATGTGTAGCCTAACAAAATAGTCAGACAGATTTCTACTTAGTCATCCTCTATGTGAAACATCTCAGTTAACTAGCCTACCCATGCAAACAGTTGTTAAGCATATTTTTAGTGTCTTACTTTTTTTTCTTTTTCTTCTTCTTTTTTTTTATTTTTTTGAGACAGAGTCTCACTCTGTCAGCCAGGCTGGAGTGCACTGGCACGAACTCAGTGCCCTGCAACCTCTGTCTCCTGGGCTCAAGTAATTCTTCTGCCTTAGCCTCCTAAGTACCTGGGATTACAGGCATATGTCACCACATCCAGCTAATTTTTTTTGTATTTTTTAGTAGAGATGGGGTTTCGCCATGTTGGCCAGGTTGGTCTCAAACTCCTGACCTCAGATAATGTGCCCACATCAGCCTCCCAAAGTGCTGGGGTTACAGGCATGAGCCCCGTACCTGGCCAGTGTCTTACTTTTAAATGATAACAGAAATGCTGCATACTTATAAATAACTTCTCCAACATAAAAGACAGACCAATACAAAAATCTAGAACAAAGACAATGCAGAGAGCAGAAGAAAAGTTGAAAAAATCATCATTCTTATTTTTACAGAGATAAGAGTAGACATTGCATCAAAGAAATAAGAACAGGATGCTTAAAAAAAAAAAGGACTTGTCTCAGCGGAAAAAAAACCCTTAAAAATTTAAACACAGAAGAAATAAGAAATTAAACAAAATGTTTGGAATAGTAAGTGATGAAAAATCTCATATCAAGTAGTACATAAAACAAAGACGGAAAATAGGATCTAAAAATAAGAAAATAAAGAGCCCAATACTGAAGATTTAATATTTAAAAGATATTGAAGAAAGAGGAAATAAATATATCAGTAAGAAAAACATAATACAGGAAAATTCCCAGAAAATTAAGGATGCTTCCACCCTGAAAAGGCCTACTAAGTGCCTAGCACAATGAGTTGTAAAAAGACCTGTATCAAGAAAGATTATTGTAACATTCCAAAACATCAAAGATAAATAGATGATCTTAAGGGATTAAAAGGGAAATCAAAAGGTCACATATAAAGGACCAAGAATTAATATAACATCAGATTTAAAAAGTCTGCAAGCCAGATAAAAAAGGCAAAAGATGAAAATCTTTCAAATTCTGAGGGAATAATATTTACAGCCTAAAATTTTATACTCACCTGAACTACCTCTAAGTGTAAGACTGAGAATAAACACATTCTCAGAAATGGGATGTTCTAAAAAATGCACCACCCAAGTGCATATTCTCAGGATGCAACTGGAGGATATGCTGCACCCAAATAAGGAAATAGACTATGAAAAATGAAATAAGAGTTCCAAGAACTCCATCTAACACAGATATCAGCTCCACTGAAAGCTTAGAGAACTACTGGTCCACAGCAGAGCAGAATTTTAACATGCAGAAGGAATATCTCCCAGAAAAAATCAAATTTCTGGAGTATTTTGTGTGCTTTTGGGGAAAATATATTTCAAAATATCTGAGATTTAGTGATAGTGACATAGAATATAAAGCAAACAGAAAAGGAGGCAATCTTGTAATATTTACAAGAAAAAAATATAAATGTACATGGCTCAGTGATTAAAAAAATATGCACATGGTCATAATAAGCTGCATTGTGAATATTAATTTAACCAAAAATTGGATAAAACTATATTGAGAGAATAGAAGGAGGAAAAGAAGACACAGAAAATAGTATAGAAATGTTAAATCCTCATCATTAATAATAGGAAGTCAATATAATATTTAAACATTATAGTATTAAATATAGATGTTAAAACCAAAAGAAGGTGCTAAAGGAGTTTGGGCAGAGAATAGCAGGAGTAGGTAAGGGGAAGGGACACTACTTTTTGCTATATGTTTTGTCATACAATTTGGCCTTTAAACTTTGTACAGTACTTGTAATTCTTTGATATACTTTTTTAAGTTTTGAAAAATCTCATAAGCACACAAATATTTATTTCTGATAAGTCTAACTTAGAATATCTCTCACTCAAACATATTCAGCAATATGAATATAAATAATATCTGTGATCATATAAAAACACAATTTTTCTGATAATGGTTTTCCAATCTCCTGATTAGGTGTTACAAATTGCATCATGCCAATTTAATCACAAAATTTCTTTTAGGAAAAAAGTGTTTCTAAGTTTCTGATAGTATACTATTTCCATTTCTTTCCTGTGCTCAAAAATATTCAATTTTCTAAAGTCTGAGAGGTTTTCTAAAGGACTTTTCTTTTTGTTAAGAACTGGCAATAAAATTTTAGGTCTATAAGACTGAAAATTATGATGCTTGCCCTGAAATAAAAGAGCATATTTTACATTCGGTAAATGAGATATTAAGGGTGAAAGAAGTATATTGTTTCTTTCATTTGCTACTTTTGTTGGTTCTAGATTTTTAAAAAATCTATTCATAAATATTTAATTTTCCCTGTATCTTTCTTTGCATGGGTTTCTAATATTTTGATAATAATATATTTGGTAAATTATTAAACTCGTAATGCCAGTGGCTGGCAAATGTGAAGCTAGAGAATGTTTAAGGGAAAGAGTTTTGTCTTCAGAGATGGACAGACCTAGATTCAAATCTAAGCTATAGGTGAGCCACTTCTTTGAGTCTCAGTTTCTTCATCTATAACACCTACTATGTAGGTTCATTATGGTGATTAGAATAATATATGTAAAGTACCAGCAAAGGACATGATACAAAATATACATTTAATTAATAATTGTATTCTTCTCTTCCTTATCTTCTCTGTGGCTCTAGGAGTCTCAATTTTAAGGAATTTGTAGACTTTGCTGTCAAAATAGGAGCTCAGATCTTGGTTCTACCATTCATTAGGCTGTTACTTGGAGGTGGTTACCTATTCTCCTTAATCTTAGTTTCAGCTGTCCTATCATGGCCATAATTACAAAACCCTGCGATGAGGCAGTGTTGAAGAAAATGTATATTCTACTAGCACAGTGACTAGTAGTTCATAGTAAGTTCTCAGAAACAGTAACAGTGATAATACCAATAAATTAAAAGAGAGAGTTTTTTTCCTCTTCATGACTACTTCAAGCAAAATGAAGTAACCTAAATGCCTTGGTCAGTAATAGTTTTTCATGAAGTTACATGTGACATGTGGCTTAATTTAATCATTTCCCATAAAAGAGATTTAGAAAATGTCTCCTAAGAAATATTTTAATTTATCTATGTAATAGTTGAAAGAATATTTATCTGTATCTACTTGTCAATTTGGTCAACCAGAATACAACTCTGCCTTTTTGGCTTCTCTCTACCTTGCACATATTTCATTCTAATTTGTTTACTTGTATTTTTCTTACTTTCTCCAGCACAGTTCTAGGATTTTTCTCTTTGACTTTAGTATGTTTTTCACCTTTGACAAAGGCATTTTTTTCACTTTGGTGCTAGAGACATTATCTTATTTGCATTTTCAATCATTGGCAATAGGATATTACACAGGAAATACAAGATGCTTCAATCATGTTTAAATGAATGAATTAGGATATACATAGACTCCTGAAACTCTATCTTAATCATACTACCAGAGTAATTAACTAGCAGGCACAAACAAAACAGGTTTAGGTTTATTTTCTAAACCTCCCCATTTGAATTAAATAGAATCCTAAGCCTACTACTATGCAAATTCCATTTTGTTTCTTAATGATGCAAATCTAGACGGAACATTTATTATATGCTTTTGTTGTATCAAGAAGTGCAAAGGTAATGCAGTCACAGTTTACCACCCCCAAGAACTCCCACTTAAAATGAAGTCACAAGCAAAGCCTTTTTATTGTACAAAACTTCTCTTTTATAGAGTTTGCTTAAAAATGTAAGCAATTTCACAGACAGAAGATATGAGTAATTTCTTAAAGGTCATATTTCCCCCAAAAATTGGTTTTTTTAACCGTACATTCTCATGGTACTGGATGGAATTTTTGTTATTGTTTAATATTGAATTTAAGGCTATGATGAGTTAAAAGTTATGTACTTTTGCTGTCTGGAAGTAGAATTTTTAAGTAAGCAAATAAATTAAAAGGTAATTTTCTTACCTTGTTCTTGTGCATGAACAACAACCCCAGCCACACATAGCACAATAAAATGAAGAAGTCGTTTCCTAGGAAAAGAAAAAAACATTTGGGAAAAACTAGTTGGACATTTACAGTCTTATAAAATCCAAAACAAAGTCTATGCAAGATTAAGAATTAAGCGTTTATTTTAAATAGCATGATATTTTAATATTCATAGTGGTTAAGACCAAAGGCTCTGAAGGGAAATTCCAGTTTTGCCACTTACTGTGTGACTTGGGCACACTTTTTAACCATTCTGTGCCTTAGTTGCTTTATCTGTTAAACCTATCTCATAAGATTTTCTGAAGATTAACTTAAAAAGTTCATGTAAAGCACAGGAAACAGTACCTGGCACATAGGAAACATTCGATAATTATGAACTAGTGTAGGTAGTATTATTATCATATATTATGTTAAATTACCATGTATGCAATTTCATACAAAGTAATAGAATTTCCCACAAAAATAATGCAAATTATAGTTGCTTAACTATAGTGATTATAAATTGAGGGAACCAGCTATTTATTTGTTTAAATTAATGGTTATATGTGTGAAAGTCATTTGAATATCATACTTAAATTACTGGTACTAGATTCATGATTCTTTGGTTTTGAAAATAGCAATGACCTGTAGATGTCAACACTGAGCATTTTGATTAGTAGTAGCTATAAGCAAAGTACCCAATCACTACAAATTAAAATGTCCATTTGTATTGATGAGGTTTCTAAGCAAAAATATTTTGTGACATTGTTAGTATAACCAAACTTTTAACAAATTTTGCTGAACATTCTTCATAATTGGCTGTATCTACCTCCAAAATGAAAATTAGAGAAATAATTTTGAAGAGATATGATAAGCATGCTGAAAACAATACTTCATTACCTAATTTTGCTAATATAGACCCTGATTCTGTTTTTGATTCTAACCCAGGGACTGTTCAAATGATGTATTTGTAAAATGCAGTTCTGCAAGGAGTGATTATAGAGCTGTCTATAAACCATTAATTCCTTTTTATTACATTCCTGATGTGCTAGTAGTAATTGGTACATTTTCTATTTATTACTAATAAGATGTTTTTACCTTTACCAACTAGTATAAGGAGCATCTTAATGTAAGAAAGATGATCTTTTTACAAACTTTAAGCCAGCAAATATAAAATCAGACTATTTATAATGGAACACAAATCTCATTTGTATTAAAATGGTATTTATCCTTTGTTAGTAATTCTAAAATCGAACATTCTATGGCCATACTTAGTCCATAGCACAGCTCTTATAAGACAAGGTTTTGATAGAATACTTAACAACTGTCACTAACTCTACAAACAAATCAACTGAATCATTGCAGAAATTTCAGCTGATATGGATAAATAACTAAACCATATATTGCAATGAGGCCTATGAAACATTCTTATATATGACATTATTCATTTAGATGGATGGTTCCCAAATGTTAAACTCACCTGAGCAACTTGTAAAAAATGCAGATTTTGGGCCCCAACACAGAGATTATGATTCAAAAATTTGCGATGCATATCCAGGATGCATACATTTTAACTAGCTGATTCTAATGCAGATTGTATGTGTACCAAACTCTGAGACAAAACTATTTAGAACATTCACTGTGTTTACATTTACAATGTTATTAAAATACATCTAAATAGATTTTACTTTTGCTTACATCATATATATCTAATTTTATAACATGACATGACCCTTAAATTTTTATTTGGCCCTTTAAAAATCCTTTTCTACTGCACTAGGTCAGTGGTTTTCAAACTTTAGTGTGATCAGAATCACATGAAGGACTTGTGAACAATCGCTGGGCCTCACCCCCAGAATTTCTAATTAAGTATGTCTGGGGTGGGGCTCAAGAATATGCATTTATAACAACTTCCTGCATGTGCTGATGCTACTGATCTGGGACTACATTCTGAGGACCACCACTCTAAAATAAATGACCCTCAAGAGATGATATAAAGTCTGCCTGTTTGGATCTTTTTACCCCTTGGCTGCACACTGGAATTACCTGAGGAGTTTTGTCTTGTTTTTGTTTTTGTTTTCTTGAGACAGAGTTTCACTCTTTGTTACCCAGGCTGGAGTACAGTGGTATGATCTTGGCTCACTACAACCTCTGCTTCCCAGGTTCAAGCAATTCTCCTGTCTCAGCCTCCTGAGGAGCTGGAATTACAGGCACCTGCCACCACACCCAGCCAATTTTTGTATTTTTAGTAGAGACGGAGTTTCACCATGTTGGCCAGGCTGGTCTCGAACTCCTGACCTCAGGTGATCTGCCCACTTCAGCCTCCCAAAGTGCTGGGATTACAGGCATGAGCCACCATGCCTGGCCTACCTGGGGAGTTTTAAAAACTACTAATAATTGGATCTTTCTCTCCCTGCCCCACAGAGATTCTGATTTTAATGTGTCCATAGCACAGGCATTTTAAAACATTTTCCAGTGTTTCTAATGTGCAAACAAGGTTGAGGACCATTGTGCAAGATTAAAATGATGTGTGGGCTCTCCAGGATGTATCCTAATGTGATTTAGAGCTTGAGTAAGGAGGCTATTTACCTTTCAAACTTATATTTAAACATATAACTGGCAGGATACATATCAGTGAGATTAAGAAACTGCTTACTTAGGATTACAGTCAATGAAGGATGGTGCATCTGAATTATGCTGTCTTAAGTAGAAAGTTGAATGTGAATGGAGGCATGTCTCACCTGCCCAAGGTAATCAGGCTCATTCAGATGCATAGAAACAACCCAACAGGCACTTTTCCCTTAAAAATAACTAATGACGATTACAACAGCCAGCACTGCTCATTTAGCAATTCAACAAACTCATCAACTTCCCCAATGACCTCAGTGCAGAAAAATGGAAATAAACATGTTAACAAGTTCATTCCTGGTGTGAGGCAGGAAAACCTGAGTACATCAAACATCTTTCTTTAGACAGGTGATCCTAGGGGATTATGACAAATCAGTTGAGCCATACCTTACGTAAATGTACCTATGTATGAAAGCTGATGACTAATTGAGTGGTAGAGATCAATGACGGAAATAGATTCTCTTTCTCTTTGTTTAGTTACAACCAAAACTAATAGCCAACTGAAAAAGAACAGGAAAAGTTTCTTACAAGGCATTCAAGGCCCTTATTATTCAGCTTCAATTTCCTTTTTCAGCAGTATGGATCCCACTACCCCTGATATCTCCAAAGTTCCAGTCATACCAAGTTATTCTCCATTTGCTGGGAAGAGCTTGTATATGTCTGAAATGCCCTCCCAGTCTCCACCTATTATTCTTAAGTATACCCAAAGCCTAATTAAATCAATACTTGCTCCATGAAGTTTCCCATCATCTCTAAAGGAGAATGAGTCTTTCCCCCATCTCTGTACTTTTGATACATTAATTGTGACTTTATTATACCCCTATAAGTCCTACCTTTTATGAAAGTAAATATCTGAGCAAGCAGCAGGTCTTCATCTTTATCTCTAGTGTACCCACGTATTACATGAAATTGATAGTAAATACTTTTTAAAAGGAAATGATCAAAAGTATTATCTCCAAATGACTGAGGAATTCGCTTTTTCCTTACGGACTTGATTCTTTTAATACTTGGAAAAAATAAAATAAAACACAGGCAATTTTAGTTAGATATCCAAAGAAAGAGAAGGGAAATAGAATTTTTTAAATCTGCTATGGTAGCATATATGGAAGGCTTCTTCTTCTTTTTTTTTTTTTTTTACCTATTTTTCATTTTAGCTTTCTTGTCTTTGAAGTGGGTACACAGAGTAAGGATGAAGCTTCATTGACATAGTCAATTTGATAAAGAGCCAAACTTCATCATTGTGTAAAATGGGTATTTAATGAATCCAAGATTCTTGAGAAATATCTAATGGACTAGGTTTGTTTGTTTCTTTGGATTTTTCTCCTTATGATATTACATTTACTATACATTTCCTAAACAAATAAAACTTATCAAGTTGCCACATTAGCAGTAGATGGTAGAGTCCTCTAGGGAAGCAGCTGTTCTTTGTCCTCTTCTAGGTCTTAGCTGACTCATCTATTATGTGATGACATAATACAAATTTTATGTTTTTATGTTTTACATTCCAAATGTAAAATCCTGTAATTTGTGTGTATGATGGGATCATATTAGTATACTGGCATTAGAAGACAAAAAACAAATTACTTAGCAAAATGTTATATATATGTGTGTGTGTGTGTGTGTGTGTGTGTACACATACATATATATAAAAGGTTTGTTGTTTAACCACAAAACTGTAAAGGTCTTCCTATGGTTTTGGTCCAATACTATTTAAGTAACCTAAAATAGTCTACTAAGTTGTTAATTCATTCATATATTTAGTTTACTCCCACAAATAGTCTAGTTGGTATATTAAACATGAACATTTTTCAAATATTCAAAGCATGTTTGTTTGCATTCACTGGTTTGCATATGTGGACCATGTGTCACTAATACAAAGTTATAGAGTCATAGTTACTCAGACATTTAACAAAATCAGACCATATCCAAAAGAAGTCAACAATATGGTAACAAACACTTAATAAAGGCTCAAAAAATATAACCCATGATATAGATATCTAACAAAAGAAGAAACACTCTGCATGAGTCTGGCTGCTAGTCACATTTTCAGTTTGACACCAGCCACAGTCCAAACATAACTGGACATGTAAGGGTAAAGGCCTAAAGAGGAGAAGACAGAAAATATACATCCAAAGACCATACTCAGAACATGTAAATGACTAATATTCATCCCAGGCATCATTCCTAAATGATTCTTAGAGTTATTCAACTTCCTCTTTGTTCAAAGGATCCAAGTTGCTTTAGGGTAATCTGAGGAATCTTTTTTGTTTAGGGTACCCATGAGACTCTTAGGTATTATAACATATGTCTTCAGGCTACTGATGCTCATTCCTACATAGATTCAATTTATAATAGTGGGAAGGACTTCTGAAATCTTGTGAATAGGCAACTTTTTATGAGTTGGTGGCCTTCTTTTAAACCAATTGAAAATGGTGAACAAATCTGAAAAACACACACACGTGATATACATTAATAATTTCAACAATCTCCACCACCCTACATTTACATGCCAAAAACTTAGCTCTAAGTAATGACAGCTTTACAGATTTTGCTCTTTACTAGCTACTAAGATCCAGAAATAGTAAAATTTCTGTTCTTTGTTCTCAAAATAACTGAAAAAAAAAAAGAGTTTTCAATCACAGCAGTGAACATAAAGTTGAATGATTCAGGGAGCAAAGTAGTACTGTCACTAACTTACTTACAAAGAATTTTTCCAACTATTAATTCAACTCAGGTGGTAGTTGTATAGCTAAACCAGTGTGAGGCGTACTACAGGTTGAGCACCCCCACTCTGAAAACCCAAAGTCCTAACTGCTCCAAAATCTGAAAAGTTTTGAGGGCTGAAATGATGCCATACTGGAATGATTTTATACCTGACTTTATGGGTCACAGTCAAAACTTCATTTCATGCAAAAAATTAAAAATATTTTATAAAATTAACTTCAGTCTATGTGTATAAGCTGTACATGAAACTTAAGTGAATTTCATGTTTTGACTTCAGTCCCATCCCCAAGATATCTCATTTTATATATATATGCAAATATTCCAAATCTGAAAAAATTCAAAATTCAAAACACTTCTGGTCTCAAGCATTTCAGATGAGCAGTACTCAACCTGTAGAGCTTTTCATTAAATTCCAAGAATTCAAGCAATCCATGCAGTGCAAGGGAGATAAAAGCTTAAGAACTTCATATAGCCAAAGTGTCTAGAGTCCAGTCAGTAGGAGGGAAGAAAAATACAGCTAAACTAGTCTGTCCTAGTAATATCACAGAGAGTGTTAAACTACTGCCTAGCTTAGTAAAGTTCCTGGCACATACTAGTGTTAGATAAAGATTTTCAAATGAACTAATGAATCAGATAATCTTCCAGTGAAACTATCAGGTGGTCTTGCGTTTCAACAAATACATAAATTCTCTGGTATCTTCTACCTATACTCCAATCCCAAAATCAAGAAAAGTCAAGTCTCCCTAACCTCTAGTTGTTAAACATGGTTTAAAGGCCTTTCAGAATTTGGTCTCTGTTTATCTCTCCTGCCCCAGCTCCAGTCACTTCTTCCCTAGAATGTGTACTCCAACCAACTTCATTTCTTTCAGGTCCTCAAATGCACTGTGCTGTCTCATTTGTGAGCCTTTTATTGTTCCTTCTGTCTGGAAAATTTCATGTTCTTTTCACTAAGGTCTCAGTCTAGATTTCATTTCCTTTGGTTGCCTTGTCCTTCCGGTATTATCCTTTTCTCCCCTACCCACCCATCCAAGACTGCTAGGTTCCCCTCATGTATATATCCTCCTCTCATTTCGTTATATTTGGTTGTTTCATTTACTATTTCCTCTATTAGACTGGACACATTGGGAGGGCAGCAATTGTGGATCTGTCATACTCCATCATTGTATCTCTACTGCCTAGAACCACACTGGGCACATAGTTGGAGCTCAGTAAACATGTGTTGAATAAATATGTTAATGAATGATGAATAAATGAATGACAGAATAATGTTAGCCTTTTATGAGAATGAAAATAAAATTGTCTTTAGTTCTCACTTAGAGTTACAAATTCTAAAATAAGTCATAGTTGGAAGGCATGGCAAGGAAACTAGCACAGCTATTTTAATTCCCATAATAAAATTTACTTTTATTCTGCAGTTCACAAATTACCAAGCAGAATGTCTAAATGACACTCAAAAGTACTTTCCATAAATTACATTTCCTCTCCCTGAGTCATCAGTTTATTTTAAAAATTTATTTGAACACAAAGATAAGCAACTTTAAAAAATAGAATTTCATGCCATCTAGGAAATAGATCTTTATATTCCAAAAATTCTTTTTGGTTATAAAAGTCTTTAATTACCATAATAGCCTGCCTGGGAGACCTTCTGATAATATGTCAAATTGAGGTATCTAAAGCTGACTTTGAGATTTCATTTCCTTTTTTTAATTCTACAAATTCACATTAGGCCACCCATATAAAAGACCCCATGAAAGAAAGTGTCTGTAAAGATCCAGTTTTAAACTGGAAGTGTTTTTCGGTGACTAATCAGAACTGTGATTTTAAAAAGCGCTCCCTCTCTTACAAAACATCACCACAAAAGGAAAATAAAACTCAGGGATTTCATCAGAGAGTCTAAGGTTTAATTCAGTGGCCTGACATTATAAATCAGCTACTTCTTCCAAATCCAGCTCCCCGCCCCCACGCCCCGCCTCAAACTTCGAAGGGTTGGTGGCATTATTTTTCAAACTGAAAAATTCCAAATTATTTATGAAAATTGGATTTTCTAGAAACAATTTTTTCAGCCCAATCATTAACTATCTTTCCCAAGTTTGCATGTGTGTGGTTGGAGCTGTGAGTTCTGTAATCTGATGTAATTATGGATTACCCTTAATTCTCTGCAGCTCATCCCCAATGGCCCCTGTAATAGAACAAATTGGATATTATGAGATAACCAAGGGCTGCAAGGCCTCTGGTGGTCATGGGAGACAAACACCTTCATCCAGAACCTGCTACTCATCCCCACGTCTCTGCACAAGGGTTCTCTTCCCATTCCACGTTTTATAATTTTTCTTCAGAAGTTCCTCCGGTGCAATCCATTCTATTGGTTTCTCTGCCTCCCTCCCCCCAATCATCTGGACCCAATTTACAAACCCCAAACTGCCCAAGAATTTATGCAGGGCCTTTTCTGGGAGCGTCTGGAAGGGAAGTGTAAACCAGACAAGACAGAACCCAGGAGCAGATCTGCTTTAACCCGGGAGGTTGGTCACAACTACCAAGGGGAGTGTTAGCCACAAGCGTGGGCCTCGCGCGGTGGCAGAGGGAAAGCCCTTGGGGCGGGAGCGGCAGGAGGGCAGCATGCGGTGGCTGGCTGGGCAAGAGCCTTTCTGCATCCGCCTCTCCTGGAGTCTCCAGGCTGGCGGGGCTAGAGCCTCTCTGCATCCGCCCCTGATCAGCGGGAAGATCTGTCAATTTCGCAGGATGGGCTGCAACCCCCGACTCTCCAAGCTGGTCCACACAGAGGGATGTTTATCGAGAACAGCGGCGGGAAATCTTCTGCCTGGGAACCCCATGCGACCTGCGTGAGCCGCTTTGAGAAGGCAACCCGCAGAGCTTGACCTCTACTCGCTCCCAGGACTCCCCAGCCTCCAGCACCGCGCTGCCCTCACGGGGTTGAGGAGGTTGGGAGGTTTCCTCTTCACTGTTGAATGGGGATGGGGGTGTGCGGGGAGGTGCATCTGGTCAGCTGGGAAGCCCAGCAGCGAGGCTTCCAGGGGTCGGAGGAGAGCGCGCGCGCGAGCCCCAGCCAGGCTGGGCAGCATGCGGCTGGGAAGCACATGTTCATACAAACACTACCACAAGGCGCTCTTTCTCCGCACCCCGCCTCCGCCTGCCCTCAGCTGACAAGGTCAATTCTGTTCCCTGCCCTCCTCCCACCTTCCCTCCTGAGGGGCAGCCTCTCTGCAGAAGACTTCCACAGCCGCTTCACCCTTCTCACCCAGGGGCCAGAAGCAAACTTGTGTAACCCACTGACCTCTTCCAGGGGGACCAGGGCATCCAGCCAAAGCCGCGCAACCCCTGGTCCACGCCCTTTTCCCAGTGAAGGCATGGGAGCAGGTACAGCGCCCAAAAGGGAGGTGGGGTGCCCGTCAGGACCCGCCCAAACCCTCCCCAGGAAGGGCAGGCCCGCCCCCGTGTCCTGTTCCCCTCCCCAGTTCCTGCCGCGAGTGCCACTTCCCCAGTGACAGGGCAGTGATCAGGGCGCAGCCTCGGCTCTGATGGGCAACGTTTGTTGGCCTTTTAACAAGAGGGGATTGCCTCTGAGCCCGTGGGTAAAGCAACCCCTCGACGCCCGAGGTTCTGCAGCTATCCCCTTCCCCCAACTGGCGACCCTTCCTCACGCCTGAGTGCAGTGGTCCAGGCTGCGCACACCGACCCTGGGGGATCTCTAGCGTCACAGCAATCGCCAGGCTGGACGCCCTGAGAAGCACCTCGGGGAAGCAGGACCTCGACAGGGCCCTGCGGGAGGAGAAGGGGAGGAGGGCGCGAGGGCGGCGGGAGCTGGAGCCAGAGAGATCGTCGGAGCCGAGCTCTGGAGCCTCGGGAGCCGCTGCCCTGGACCTCGGGACTCGCTCCAGCGAACTTTCCCTCTCGAGCCAAAAGATCGCTTTAGCATAAACTTCTGAGATCTGCTGGCACGAGGCATCCTTTCAAACACGGTATTTTACAAGCTGAGAAGACAAGGGGAATATACCGCGGGTACTCGCCCGCTCCCAACGCCAAAAAGTGCCAAGGAGCCGGACCTCAGGTCTCCATCAGGCTCAGCAGAACCAGGGGGTGGAGAGAGGGGTTGGTCTAACCCCTACCCTACCCGGCGGGTGGGCTACTTACGTTTTTGCCGTGGGGGAGACTTTTCCACGCCTTGTTCTGTGGGCTCCTAAATGCATTTGTATGCATTTGTCCGTGCAGCAAAGCGCTAACGGAAAACAGAAGCCAACTCTGAATTGCTTAGGGTGCAGGTACTGTCCATGAAAAAGGGAAAAAACAATCACATGAAAACCATGCTCCAAACCCGCAACAAGAAAAAAAGTGGGGGGGCGGGGCGGTGAAGTCGGGAGGAGGTAGGAAATAGCACCCGAAGGGGAGGACAAGCTTCCTAGCTCTCTGGCTCGGTAATGAACGAGCCCAGGGTTGCGCTCCCCGGGGAGGGCGGGCGAGGAGGTAAACCTCACTGGGAGGCCGCGGGGCGCCGGCGGCAGCGAGAGCCTGGCTGCTAGTGCAGCACTCAAGTTCACTTGCGGTTCAAAGGCGACTCTGTGACTCCAGTGGAGTCCTCTGCTTTGGGCCTGGGAGGAGAAAGGGGTGGGGGTAGGGAAGGAGATGAAGTGGGGGAGGAAGTCCTTGGAAAGAGCCCGCGCCCGAACATTTGTCAAACAAGCACACACACCCACTTCGGAAATCAAGTCGGTGCGAGGGGGCCGGTGGCAACTGCAGGAGCTCGGCGTTGACTGCTGCCGGCTGCTTTTGCCTGGAAGAAGAGGAGCCAAGCAAATCTGGCCGGTGTTAAATTTCACCGCTCACTGACTTGCAATGACATCACCAAACACAGCGCACACCTCCCCCTCTGCCCCCACAACCTTCCCCGACCCAGCGCCCGTCCCAGGCGTCCCCGTTCGCCAGCCCTTCGGGGTCGGGCTGGGCCAGCCGCACCCCGGACACGCTCGCTGCTGCCTGGGTACCAACTGGATGCTCTCCTTCCCCACTTGCAGGCGGCTAGTATCCTTCCTTCCATACCATGTTGGTGTTTCATTCCCCATCTCAGCAGTCCCCAATTTGATGTTTTCCTCTTGCGTGTCTCCCATCCCCAATCTTTTTCTCTACCCTCTTCACCCACACCTTCTGAAATGACACTTAGAGGAGGCCTTCATTACCCTGCGACCTTCTTGCCTTCTTTGCAGTTAGGCCAGTGGCTTACCTGGTATTATTAAATGACTTTAACTGTTCTCATTTCTACCTTTCCTCCCTTCAGTCTTTCCTTTCAGTCTGTCCCCCTTAAGACCTTCTACTGACTTTTCTCCTGTAATTCACCTTTCTGCTTTTTCCTGCCTACAAGTGTGTTTTACTGGTTCACATCAAGAGCACATCACACACACTACACTCACACAATCTCTCTCTCTCTCACAAACACACACACACACACCTCACCGCCTTAACAACTTGAATACCTTCTCCAATTTTTGTAGCAAATTTCTTCTTTTGACACAAGTTGCTATGCCCCCATGGCCTTATACTAAGAAATCCACCTCCTGATGTTTGCAAAAACAAAAACAAAAACAGAAAACAAACGTTCTGATTTTATCTTCCTTATTAATAAGACTGGAAACTCCAAGAGGCCAGGAATCTATCATGTTGTTCATAGTCGTGTTCTTAGCACCTACCTGGCATATCTGTTGAATGAATGCTGTATATCACTGAGTATCATTTCTCCAAATTTTTCTTGTCTAGCCTGTGTGCCTCCCGGAGCTAATGACCCTTCCACATGCTGAAAGGGATCCCACATTACACATACATTATAAAGGTTAAAGTGATCATTTTGGTGAATAACAATAATTGATGTGACTCTCAAGTTTGGTAATTTTTTAAATGCAAGAATATAGAAGTTCATCATGTTCCCCCCCGCCTCAATTTTTCAACTGTTTATTTTGAAATAATTTTAGATTATAGAAAGTTGCACAATAGTACAGAGTTCCTATATATACTTCCCTCAGCTTCCCCTGATGTTAACAACTTACATAACCAAATTACAGTTATCAAAACTGGACAATTGGGCTGGGTGTGGTGGCTCATGCCTGTAATCCCAGCACAGCAGGCCAAGGCGAGCAGATCACCTGAGATCAGGAGTTAGAGACCAGCCTGGCCAACATGGTGAAACCCTGTCTCTACTAAAAACACAAAAATTAGCCGGGCTTGTTGGTGCACACCTGTCATCCCAGCTATTCAGGGAGCTGAGACAGAAGCATTGCTTGAACCAGAGAGGCAGAGGTTGCAGTGAGCTGAGATCGCGCCACTGCACTCCAGCCTGGGTAACAGAGCAAGACTCCATCTCAAAAATAAAAAAAATAAAAAATAAAAACCCTGGATACTCAACACCAATATAATACTAATAACCAATCTATATGTCTTATTAAATATTGTCAGTTTTTCTATTAATGTCCTTTATCTGGTCCAGGATTTTACTCAGGATCCTACACTGTGTTTAATAAACTAACACAGTGATTCACGGAATTGTTGGGTCTCCTTAGTCTCCTCCCATCTGTGGCAGTCCTGTCTTCCTTTGTCTTTCACGACCTCAACACTTTTGAAATGCACTGAACAGTCATTTTGTGGAGGGTTCCTCAATCTGGATTTGTGTGACATAGTCTCATGATTGGTTGCAGGTTATGTATTTTGGTCATAAATAACACTAAAGTGATGTTGTGCCCTTCTCGGGGCATCAATCTCAGGTATATATGACGTTCATATGTCACCTCCCAGTGATGTTCACTTTGATCACTTAGTCAAGGTGCTCACCTCACAGGACTTGCCATTGTAAAATCTTCTCCCAGTTTTTGTAACAAATAACCACAGATTTCTGAAATATTCCTAGAAATCCAGGACTGAGGGAAGGCAGTCATTCTTAAATGCCCGTAATTTCTGGTTTTCGTGCTTTTTCCTACTAGTCAGCTAAAGAAAGACGGCTAATTTGGCTTGATGGAAAGAACAATAGATGAAAATTGAGCAGAGCTTAAGTAACTCAATCTCCATCTCCATTTTTCCATCAGATACACTTCTGGAATAAAGTCTTTTTTTCTGTTTACAATACTGAGTCTGAAAATAGAATGCTGTATGAAATGAAGTTATTAAAATGTATTTCAGGTTATTTGAGCATAAGATGACAGTTGCTAGTTAGAGTTAGTGGAACACTTAATATGTAGAAGATGCTCAAGTGCACACATACCCTCAGAGTACATTTATCCAGGGAGAGGAGGCATTTGTCCAGTAAAAGATAAACAATGTAAGTTTTAACTCCTATAGACATTATAGGATGATGGAGATTAGCATAGATCAATTGATCAAGACAGATTAAACAGATACCTTGGGACTTAGCTGGTCCATGAAAAGCAAAAAGGATTTACAAACATAGAGAGAAGAAAGGTATTATGTTTAGAAATGGATGTTAGATGACTAACAGCACATGAACCAAGAAGAGTATATCTAAATTATATCCAGAGAAAAAGAACAGATTCGTCAGTCTGGATTAGAGGTTTCTGCATTGGAAGAGAGGTTGAAGGCAAACTGTGAAAGTCCCTGAATGTCAGGATAAGGGTTTGTTTATCATATTACCTACTATGTGCCTAGAATTCTTCTGGGCACTGAGTTACAGCAATGAACAAAATACATGAAAATCCTTCCCGTTATGGAGTTTAAATCGTACTGTTTAAGATTTATGCCTATAGCCAATAGAAAACTATTAGACTTTCGCTTGCTCCACACTCCCATTTTAAGATGAGTCAGCATCAGATGCCAGGATTGAAAAGGGGATAAGTTAGGTGTAGATGTTGAGATAGGTTCCGACTATAGTCAGAATGGTAGAAAAGCTAAATAAGAGAATCATTATTAAAATAAATCAATATCTGATAATTGGTTAAATTGGGAAGGGAGAAGGTATAGATGAAATTGAAAGCCTGAATGATAAAGAAATTATGATACTGGCCAATGTCAAAGAGTCAGACAACTAATTCACATTGAGGCATATTATATTATGTTTGAAGCCATAGTAAGACATTCTTTTGGAACTATTCAATAGAGTAGAAGAGAGAGAGTTCAGGAGAGAGGCCAGAACTAGAGTGTTAGATTTCTTCATCATCTGCACAAAACTGTATTTGAAGCCTTGACAGTAGAGTCTATTTTTAAAGAAAAGACTATCAAAACAGGGAATAGAGCACCAAGGATACAAACTTAGACTCCAGAAAGTGAAAAGAAACAGTACAGAATTAAAGGAGATAGAACAAGAAGCATATAACATTATTTAAATAATAGTATAGGAGCTTAAAAAACAATATAGCAAATAATAATACTTAGTATGCATCAGGATTTATTCTAAGTGTTTATTATAAACTTATTTTATCCCTTAAAATTATATTAAATTAGATATTATTTATCTTCCTTATACAGAGAAGGAAATAAAGGATTAAATAGCCTGAGATTATAAGAGATAATAAAACTGATCTTTTTTTTTTTTTTTTTTTTGTGATGGAGTCTTACTCTGTTGCCCAGGCTGGAAAGCAATGACACGATCTCGGCTCACTTCAACCTCTGCTTCCTGGGTTCAAGTGATTCTCCCACCTTAGCCTCCTGAGTGGCTTGGGACTACAGGTGTGCACCACCATGCCTGGCTAAATTTTTTTTGTAGTTTTTGGTAGAAATGGGGTTTTGTCATGTTGGCCAGGCTAGTCTTGAACTCCTGACCTCAAGTGATCCACCCGCCTCAGCCTCCCAGAGTGCTGGGATTAAAAGCAAAGCGTGAGCCACCATACCTGGCCTAATCATCAATATTTAAACCAATTCAGACTGACTCTGGATGAAGTCCATACCCTCAATAATTTCTCTCTCTCTCTCTGTCTCTCTCGCTCTCTCTTTCCTTATAAGAATATGAGATTCAGTATATAATGAAGGTGGCATTTCACAACTATATAGAAAGGAAGACCTGCTTTACAAATAGTGCTGAAACAATTCATCTTGAGGAAGGAAAAACTTATCACTACCTCATGCTGTATACCAAAGGAAACTCCATATACATTAATGGGCTGTTCAAAAATATTAAATTCTGAAAAGATTTAGAAATAAATATATGTAAAAATGTTCTTCTTTAGAGGTGAGTCTCTTTTAAGAATAAAAGCACAGGACAAAACAAAACAAAAAAAATATTTATATTTACTAATTTATCAAATATTTATGGGACAGCAATAGGTTCCACACACTTTGCTATGAACTGGGGATGAAAATCATCAGGCAGATTCATCCTGCTCTGGAAGATGTGCAGTCTCTCAGAAAGACAAAGCTGAATGCAGTGCAATTTAAAATTTCCAACTCATAAAATAAAGAAACAAAAGTCTCACACAATATAAACAAATGAGACAAATGACAAACTGAGGTAGCATTAAAATGCTACCAACTTTAACAGAGAACCTAATTTATTTGTAGTGCATGGCAGACAATTAACATCTTTAATAAGCTTTTATGTTGAAATAATTTCAAATTTATAGCAAAACAGTGTGAAAAAACTTTCTGTATGCCCTTTCCCCTACATTCAGCAATGTTAAAATTTTATCACGTTGATGTTATTATATTCTCCCTCTTTCTCTTTCTCCCCAAAATGTTTGAGAGTTAACTGCAGGCATTATGCTGATTAACCCCTTTAGTATACACCATCAGTGTGTATTTCCCAAAAATGAGAATATTCTTTTCCACAACCACAGCTCGATGATCAAAATTAGGAAATTAATATTTACATAGCACTATTATTTAATGTATGGAGCTATTCAGATTTCATAAATTATTTCTGTTTGTCACAGGAAACTCTCCCCTCCCCCTTTTTTTTTTCGTGCTCAGGATCACATCTTGTATTTAGGTGCATTTAGTCTCCTTCAATCTGGAAAAGTTTCTGAGGTAGAGTGACCAACCCATCACTGTTTGTCCAACTTTCCTGCTTTTGGCACTGAAAGTTCTATGTCTTGGGAACCCCACTCAGCCCCAGGCAAACTTGAATGGTCGGTTATTTCATGACCTTGACCATTTTTAAACAGTTCAGATTTTATTAATTATTTTTGTAGACTGTCAAGATTGTTAATATGTGAAGATTTTCCTTCCTTCCTTCCTTCCCTCCCTCCCTCCCTCCCTCCCTCCCTCCCTCCCTCCCTTCTTCCTTTCTTTCTTTCTTTCTTTCTTTCTTTCTTTCTTTCTTTCTTTCTTTCTTTCTTTCTTTCTTTCTTTCTTTCTTTCTTTCTTTCTTTCTTTCTTTCTTTCTTTCTCTTTCTTTCTTTCTCGGAGTCTTGTTCTGTCACCCAGGCTAAAGTGCAATGGTGTGATCTCAGCTCACTGCAACTTGTGCCTCCCGGGTTCAAGTGATTCTCCTGCCTCAGCCTCCTGAGTAGATTGCTGAGACTACAGGCGCCTGCCACCACGCCGAGCTAATTTTTATATTTTTAGTAGAGACAGGGTTTCACCATATTGACCAGGCTGGTCTCAAACTCCTGACCTTGTGATCCACCCGCCTTGGCCTCTCAAAGTGCTGGGATTATAGGCATGAGCCACCATGCCTGGTCATGGATTTCTTATGTCAGTAAGAAAAGTGATGAATATAGATAGAAGTATAGAAAATGCAATTTACATAGGAAGAAATAAAATTGGCCCAAAACATATAAAAATATTTAACTAATTCAGTTCAAAAAATGCAAGTTAATACAATAAGCTCCCAGAGCAAATGACAAAGATTGTTTAAAATTATAACATCCAGTGTTGGTGAGGGCAGTGTTAAGCAGGTACTCTTAGATACAACTAGAGGGAAAGTTGATAGTACTCAGTAGCAGCCTTAAAAATGTCATATTTTTTAAATCTAGAAATGCATCTTAAGTAAATACTAATCAGATTTTGCCCATGAAAACATATATAAGGATGATAATTACAGTGTTACTATATTTCTAGGTAAACAAATCATAGTACATTCATACAATACTAGGCAACTACAAAAAATAACATTAGGGATACTATTTCTTAACATGAAAAAATTCTTAAAATATTTTAGGTGGAACAAACAAGATTAAAAACTCTATCCTATATATGAGTGTGATAGTATATATTGTGTATCCTAGAAAAAAGACTGAAATGAAATATACCAAAATATTAATAGTAGCATAAAGAGAATTTCTGGGTGGTAAAATTAGGGATGCTGATTTAATTTTTATCCTTTATTCATTTGTATTTTGCCATTTTTATTTTTTACAATAAGCATGTATTATTTACATACATCAGAAAAGGACATAAGAGTTTCAAGATTGAGGGAAATAGATTGGGCTCCTGAGGACCGTATGGATGGTTTGGAATAACTAACATGGAAAAGATTCTAGGGAAGGAGCAAAAAGACATCAATAAATGGATTAAGATGTGTTTGTGTAGCTAGAGAAAGGCAGAGCCATAAATTGAGCTCGACTCTAGAACAACCAAACAGGTAGCTATGTAAACACTTGTATAGTCATGCCAGGGGGAAAACTCTACATTTTTAATGCCACATTGAAAGTTCATCTTCAAAAATCTCCCTAATTGTTTCTCCATAACAAGTTAAAGCAAGCTGGAGCACTCTACTGGAGTAGTCTTCTAGGAAGGGTAGAATTTATATTTGAAATTATAAAATGACAGGTTGATATGCTTCCATTCAGAGATGGAGGTTTTTCATATTCAGTGCTCCCAAGACTAATTTTCTACTAACCAGTTACTAATTTTTACAACGTCTTCTAGTATAAGGGGAAATATTATTCTTTTACTAATGAAAAGAAGAGGGTGAATGGAACTGAACTGCAGAGAATTCTCAATCCTCTGAGATAGTTACACACAACTGACCGATGTTTGCTTGAATATCTATGGAATCTCATTTAGAAGGTAACTGAAGAGAAGTAGGCTGAGATAAGAATATAATAGGACAAATAAACAAGGTTTTCAATTTCAAATGTAGGTAAGGATAAAACATAGTATTTTTCTTTAGAAAGTATTACAATAGGCCGGGAGTGTTGGCTCATGCCTGTAATCCCAGCACTTTGGGAGGCCAAGGTGGGCGGATCACCTAAGGTTGGGAGTTTGAGAACAGCCTGACCAACATGCAGAAAACCTGTCTCTACTGGGAAAAAAAAAAAAATTAGCTGGCTGTGGTGGCGCATGCCTGTAATCCTAGCTACTTGGGAGGCTGAGGCAGAAGAATTGCTTGAACCTGGGAGGCAGGAGAATTGCTTGAACCCGGGAGGCAGAGGTTGCAGCGAGCCGAGATCAAGCCATTGCACTCCAACCTGGGCAACAAGAGTGAAACTCTGTCTCAAAAAAAAAAAAAAAAGAAAAGAAAAGAAAAGAAAAAAAAAAAGTATTTCAATGATAGTTGCCATTTGGAATTATTAAAGGGCCAAATAAAATATCTTGCTTCTCTCATGTTTCATTATATCTTTGATTCTTTTATAATAAGGTTTATTTTCTCCATCTGTGATTCTTTTATAATAAGGTTTATTTTCTCCATCCGCAATTTCCTGAAGGTTTATTTCAAGTGTTTTAGTATTTTTTACATGAATACTAATACAGATGCTGCCAGCTTTAACAGAGAACCTAATTGATAGAAACCAGTGATAGAGTAGCATCATGTAAAGTCATATGAGAACTGATCGTGGATAGTCATCTGCCTGAGATGACACATAAGAACACAGAGTCAATCTCATGATCCTCGCTCACCACCTTTAGCAAAAATTCCTCCACCTTACTATGTACATTAGAAAATTCAATATGGGAAATTTATATTTTCTCTTTTCCAACAATTACAAAGTGAACACAGGCCATGCACTTTCACAAAAGGAAAACAGACAAATGGTAAGAGTATTTTCTGAGGCATAGAAGTGGAAGAAACTTTTCCATATTTTGGAATAAGATTCTTGCAACAATAATGGCAATATTATGAAAGAACATAAAAATACCAGTTTTTCCATGGAACAGGAGGAAAAGTTAATTTGCACCAGGCCAGTCTCTGAAATTAATAGGGAGGCAATGAATGCCTGCAGATGCCACCACATGATTTCAAGTCTTGGCATAAAATGAGAAAGGGGGTATCCATTTCTGCCAAAGTAAAACTTCTATATAACCCATATCAAAATCTGTTTAGTTCCTGCAAGGAGATTTAATTCTCCTATAAGGAGAATTTAATAAAAATATGAATATTTTAGCATATGCAAAGTTCAAACAATCATATTCAAAATTATTATGTCACCATTGATGTCAAGATTGCTTAAACTCTAAACAGTGGAGCTCTAAGGGACACACGCGATTGTTTCCAGAAGAGAGAATTTGGGGAACAAAGTGAAGCTGGAGTAGGGAGACAAAGAGATAATTGACATTATCACACATTTCTGTGTCATGGGCACAGTTCTAGGTGGTTTGCCTTATTTTACATAATCCTTTCAATTACCCAATGGGGAGACATTAGTATATTCATTTTATAAGTAAGAAAACTGAGGCTCTAAGAGGTTAGTTTACTTTTCCAAGGTCATACAGCAAATAAAGGGGAGATTCGGAGCCTTGGCTCAGATCCCTCACTTCCTGAAGTTCATGCTCTTTGGAATCCAATGATTCTCAAACTTAAGTGTGAATATAAGTCACATGAGTGGCTTTTTACAATTACAGATTCTTGAGTCTTATGCCTAGAGATTCTAATTAGGTCTGAGGTGAGTCTCAGGAATCTGCATTTTTAACAACAGCATTTGTTAAAATTATTACACGTAATCATGATGCAGATAGACTGGTGATCTTATATTAACATGTTAAGCCATTCCTGATTTAGTTACCAACACAGTACTTACAGACTGCTGTGAAATCTCTTAATGAGTAAATACTCTCGTTCATGATACCTGGGAAGAATAAATGAACGAGAATACGAATAAAAGAATAAGTGACTTAATTGAAATTTCATTTTTAAATATTTATTGAATGAGTGAATGAATGAATAACTAAATAAGGAGTTGCATGTCTAATACCCACCAGGCAATGTTCTAAGACCAGGAGTTATAAAGATATATGGTATAATTATCACCCCTAAGGAGCTTGTAACCTGCAGGGACAGAATTTAATAAGAAAAACCAACTGGTATAGATGATAGAAAAAAATAAGAAGAGCCAACTTGGTGATATAGGGCAGTTGGGGTACAAAGGAATAGAACGCAATCCTATTGTGGGTGAGTGGGAACATATAAAGCTCAGATTTTTACAAATAAATAGGTATTTACAAAGTAGACAAGAAAAGTCAAGCCATTCTGGGCAGAGGTGGCAGTGTGGGCAATTGCATGGAGAGATAAAAGACCCTGGCACTCTCACTGGGGACCTATAGCTGTAATGGCCACAACATAGAGATGAGGCTGGAAGGATCATGTAGGAATTTTCAGGAATCTGGACTTAGCCTAATTTTCTTCTCTATTAGACTAGAGTATCTCGAAGGATTTTTTTTGTTGTTGTTATTGTTTTTGTTTTTGTTTGAGACACGGTTTCACTCTCACTCTGTCGCCCAGGCTGGAGTGCAGTGGCGCAATCCTCAAACTCCCTGGGCTCTGGTGATCCTCCCACCTCAGCCTCTGGAGCAGCTGGCACTACAAGCACAAGCCACCACACCCACCTCATTTTTTTTTTTTCTTTTTTTTGTAGAGACAGGATTTTACCACACGTTGCCCAGGTGCTGGGCTTGAACTTGGGCTCAATCTGCCCACCTCAGCCTCCCAAAGAGCTGGGATTACAGGCATGAGCCACCATGCCCAGACTAAGGGTTCTTTTATATTAGTGCAAATGGTAATGATGCCTTGGAAACTGATGAAACATTTGAGAGAAGCATGCTTAAATGTCACTCAGTTTAAAATATGGGTCCTGGAATTTAAGATTTTTTTTCTATGTTTAGAACATAAGGCACCTTAGAGGCACAGACTTTATTAAAGTAACAAGGAATGCTGCAATAACCAGGTGGGGGCCCATGCCAATAGCTGAAAGGACTCTTTAGCTAAAAAGATTCATTAGAAATGGCAATATTCACTTTGGGAAGAGAACTACGTACATTTTGTCACATAGTTGACTCATACATGTTTATATACAACAGATTACAAATGACAAAATATCTCAATTCCTCCTCACAAGGGAAACTGATGAAAACCTTTAGCTTGGTTGGTGAAAAATTTTTTTCAGTGTCTGACTCTGTCTGGATTTCCTCTCTTTTATTACTCAAATGCTGTTGATCCTCTTTGTTGTTACTGTTTTCTCCCAAAATCTGGTTATGCTAGAATATTTCTTCCTGTGTTGTGGGCCTTTATTCTGCCTCTTGTAAATTTACTCAAATGTGTATCTAAAACAGTTAGCAGAATGATTTTCCTTTCTTGGTTTGCCTGGTCCTGGATCTAGTGAGCTCCACATAATGTGTTCTTCTTCCATGTGGATCCCCAGGGTCTTCTTGCTGCTTTGGGTCATGTGCCACCAAAAAGGTGTTTGATTCTGAGTTTTGGTGGGAAGTGTGACATGTTGACTGGGACTAGACAAGAAAAAGAGTATTTCCCTTAGATAGAAACAGACACTTTTGACATATTTTGCAGAGTACTAACCGTGAACCATTTCAGTCCCATCAATCACTTCCCTTTGAGCAGGATCTCAAGTTTACCCAGTTCAACCATTTCTTTTTCTTTTTTTTTTTTAACTTTTATTTTAGGTTCAGGGACACACGTGAAAGTTTGTTATATAGGTAAATTGCGTGTCACAGAGTTTGGTGTCCCGATTATTTCATCACCCAGGTAATAAGCATAGTACCCAATATGTGGTTTTCCCATCCTCTGCTTCCTCTCACTCTCTACCGTCAAGTAGGCCCCAGTGTCTGTTGTTTCTTTCTTTGTGCCAATATGTACTTGATATTGAGGATGCACTTATAAGTGAGAGCATATGGAATTTTGTTTTCTGCTTCTGCATTAGGATTTACTTAGGATTATGACCTCAAATTCCATCTATGTTGCTACAAAGGACATGGTCTCATTCTTTTTATGGCTGCATAGTATTCGATGGTGTATACGTATCACATTTCTTTATTACGTCTTCCATTTTGGGGCACTTAGGTTGATTCCATGACTTCGCTATTGTGAATAGTGATGTGATGAACATACACGTGCATGTGTCTTTATGGTAAAAGAATTTATTACATTCCTATGGGTATATGCCCAGTAATGGGATTGGTGGGTCAAATAGTACTTTTGTTTTAAATTCTTTAAGAAATCACCACACTGCTTTCCACAATGGCCGAACTAATTTAGTTTAGTCATTTCACACCTACTGTAGCCTAGCTTGCCTGTGCAAACAAAAGCTGGAATTGCCAGGAACTAAGATTATATACCTCTGCCATCCCAATTACTTGTTTCTTATTCTTCCTGTATGCTGTCTCACAATTCTAGCCATTTAGCCTAGATTCATACTGTTCATTTGTAAAGTGAACTAAATGGAGAGTAATAACAAATTTGAAGGCAAACAAACAAGAATAAACACCAAAAAAGATAAATTAAAAGGGAAACATATGTATGGCAGATTGCCCCACTAGCTACTCTGATATTTGATTTTGGTCCGCCCTTCAAACAAATCTGTATGTGTAAAGTTTAAGTTTAAAAATATTAAAATATGGCCACAGGGATGTTTGTTACAGTGGGCATCATGCCTACATAGTAAAGTGTTACAGCGGCGCCATTCATACCACTGAACTTCACGATCTGTCAGCATTTCCATTTTAAAACCCTTTCTGAATGAATTCCAAAAGCTACAGCATTACCAGAGAGCCCATTAATTTTCAAATGTATATATAAAGTTAAATTAAAACTGGTACTTTGGAATTTGCCTTTAAAATTTTGAGGATTTCTCCCCTGAGTCCCTCTTCCCATTAAAAAATAATTGCTACAAACAACGTGCCCCTAATACCAGATGTAGTAGCATGTTGGAGACAGGGGAGAGATTGATTGGGGGACAACTCTCTACAGTGATACATTTTTTTCTAAACCTTTTAGTGTATCTCTACCCAAATTCTTTTACAGAACTATTATTATAGAGCAATTTATATAAATAATAGGTATTTAAGGAGTGAAAGGAAAGTTTCTACCCAGATTTACTTTTCCTGAATCTCCTCTGGAAATTTCCCTCATTTTTCATATGACAAAATTTTGTTCTAAAAGTCGCTGAAAAAAAGTTTAAGGTTACATATTATAATTAGAATGCAATTTGTTCTAGATGTACACAAATAAAATAACTTTCAAGTAATAGTTTGCAGATATGCTAACAGATAATTGAGGCACTTAGAATCACAGTAACACACTACATGGCATTTCCTAATGTTAAAGTTTTTTCAAGAAATGTATCATTGGAAGAGAGTTCATTGTGTGTATATAAAATTTAAAGAAGAAAACAATAGTATCATATAAGAAATACTATATTATTAGTACCTTTGAAGGCTCTGTGTGCCCTCCAGACCCCAAATCAGAGCTTTTAACATTTGAAAAATTTATAACAAGGTTTGGGTCAAAATAATTTTGTTTTTCAGTATATGAAGAATTAATATTTAGTTAAAGGTTCTTGTAAAAGAGTACAGCAGGAGTTATGATATTTCTTTCCCCACTGAAAATAAATCCTTTGGGTTTTAGCTTCAGACACTTCTGCATTTGTCTGGTCAATCTGTCCATGTCTCCTCCAAGGCTAATCTACGTCTTTGCTTGGGAAGAGCTGTCCCTTTCTGATCTCTCTGTGCCAGCCCAATCTGTCTGCCACAGTTGTTTCCTGGCAGTACTGAAACTAAGAAGAGCGTGTGACTAATAGTAGGGCCCAATATAACTACACTTACCAGGAATTATTGGCTTTCATCCAATAGGGAAAATGAATCCAAACGATTATATTTGACCTTCTTGTGCTCTAAAATAAGATTTCCAACATAGGCACACTTTTATTTATTCAAATATCTCAAAGGCTTCAGATTGGCAAGAATTCGAAGATGAAATTTCTTAAATTTGCCCTCTGAATTGTGCCTTGTAAAATTATTTTTTCTGTCATACAATTTTTAGTTTACATTTACTATGATACAGTACATTTCTCCCATTGCTTTTCTAACCCAAATTGAGGTTTATACTAACTGTATAAGCTAATTATGTAGAGATATTTCCCTCCCTCTTGTTTTATTTAGTATTTGCACACAGATTATTAAATCAAGATTGTTTTCCTATGAATCTGGTGTGTGTGTGTATGTGTGTGTGTGTGTGTGTGCATGCTCATGTACACACACACACGTGTACAGAAACAGATACATAATTCAAGAACAAACTTATTTCTCTTTCGTCACTGGTCTTTATTTCAAGTCTGTCTATTCAGTTCATATTTCCACATTTTAATTTAGAAAGCAAATTAACCGAAAGGCACTAGTTGGTTAACATACAAATTACTTCTCTCCTCGGAGGAAATCTTAGTCATGTTTAAAGGCTCTATAACACTTTTTTAAATTAATGGAATTAAATTTTTAATGGAATAATTTGTGTTAATATTTACTAAAATAGAAAGAAATGTGAGAACACCTTGATGTTTAAACTGTTCCAAAACTAGGGAATTAGGATGGTAGCTGACCACCATAATTACCAATCATTTTCTTCTCAGAGGATGTTTTGGTTTTTAAAAATTTTCCCATTCTCATAACCACTATACCTGATGTGTAAAACAAAATATCTGTAGCTTAGGACCAGAAAAAGATATTTTTGGAATATATACTCAAGGAGAAAGTATTTAGAATTCCGTTAGTGTCAGCCCCAGAGTATGGAGTATTATTTTGGTTAAAGAAACACTAAATGTGGATAGAAAACATTTAGGAAATACAAGAAATGGAAAGAATTAGAGTATGTCTTCAAGGGTAACCAGACTAATTCTAGGAGAGATGGATGTTCTTCCTAAAAATCTTTGGTTTAGACTTTGGTTTGAATAAGATGCAAGAGAAACATCTCTCAAGCAACAGTAGCTAGGATGAATTTTGTTCCCTGAGTAGCATTTTATAAAAGAATGCATGTGAAAGGATTTTAAAGCTCATATACCAGATTGCATAAAGAATTATTTCCATTATATGAAGTTAGGTAGCACTTGAATATCATGAATGAATACAAGCTTTGTGTGGAATGTTTCTTTTCAATGCAATGTGATATTAAGTACATTTATGTAAATAATGGGTGAAATTTTTAATGTTATATAAATATTACCTTTTCTATGTGATACTTCTGGAAGAGTCTCTTAACTCCCTTACTTTTGACTTAAGATGTCAGTGAAATCATACAGGCTTTTTAGGAAATCCAAAGGAATGTATAAAATCCCCCTCTCACTCTAGATGAGAGAATCAATGCTCTTTTCATGTATCTACATTTCTACAGGTAGGTATATAGCTAAACAGAAGTCCGTGCACATCTATATCTGATATAGTAGAGTTGACTTAGCCCAGTGTATAATCAAGTCTTAACCTCGCTATTTAAAAGCTGTGGGACCTTAGGTACATTATGTAATGTCTCTCAGCCTCAGTCTCCCTGTTTGTAAAACAAGGATGATATTACCATGTTCATAGGGGTGCTGTGAAGATTAAGTGAAATAATCTATGGAAGATGCCATACAGTCCCTGGCACACGGCGCATGCTCAGTAAATGTTACTGTCTCCTAACTATGCCTTCAGACCTGCAGTATAGATAATTTTAATCCTAATTTTACAAATGATGAAATAGACTTAAAGACAAAGCTATCAAAGCTATAGATGCACAGCTAGTGAATAGCAGAGTCACATTAGAAAGGCAGACCTTTCTGATGATAATGATAATAACAATAACATTATCTTTACTACTGCTGGGTAGTGAATTTCATGCTGGTTGATTGATGACATTTTACTCTAAAACTTAAACAACATATTTCAGTCATAGTGGCAGAAATAGAAAGTTGAATCCAATTATTGTGACACAATAAAGAAATTATTATAAATCTTGTACATTAATTAACAAACCCTTTATCCCCCTTTCTTTTTAAATTTGCTTCTTACTTGCAACTCTTACGAAGCTTACATTGCAGGAAGGGAACAAACTATCCTCAGAGAGGGGAAAGGCTCTCTTCCCCAGCTGCATGGTCCAAACCCAGGACAACCAGAATCAGCCTGTTTTCACTTGGAAACAAAACTTAAAACAAATGCTGCAATTACTTAAGCTATCAGTTTAGACCAAGATGCATCTGCCTCCAAACCTCTCCAAATGTTAATAATTATTGGTTTAATGTTGCTGACTTGCCACTAATCAAGACCTGTATTTATATTCTTATGAATAAATGTGTATTCACATAGCTGGTTTACATGTGAAACAAACATTTCTATGAATCCCTATAGTTTGTGTTTGCTTTGGGCTCAGCCATTTCACCAGGAATTACCAGGTAGGAGCTCTGTGTTGGGAGAGACTATTTCAGTAACACAAACCCTGCCTAATACTGGGTCACTGAATCTAATGTGGTCAGAAGAGGAAAATCCTTTTTCTTTTTATTTACTTCAATAATTTTGAAAACCTAGGAAATCTATGACAATGTGGGTACAGGGTAGAATATAATATTTTTTCATAAACAAATAAAAGTTGTTGAGGGGTTAATTGAAACAGTTGTTCACACACACATACACAAGCAGCTCTGAGCACATGAAGCCAGTGTGAGTTCACAAAGAGCAAGCTCTAACAGATTAATATCTTTTTTGGACAGGTAGGCAAAACAGGCGATCAAAGAAATGCATTTCAATACAGTGATTCTGGATCTTAGAAAGGCATTTGACTAGATTTTTATGATAATGTCATGGAGAAAACAGAGAAATATATTTTAGATAACATAAGGCAAAGAATATACTGCATTATTATGCAAGGAATGTTAATTAATGGATATGAACTTTCATAAACATCTTTTAGTACATCGCAGAGTTCTGATGTCGATCCTTTCCAAATTGAAATTTTCAAGTGTTTAGATGAGGACACTTGAGAACATTGATCAAATTTGGAAATGATGTAATGCTGGAATTTGAGTGGAGTGACCAACTTGTCCCAATTTGCCTGAAACTTTCCCAAATTTTCAGTTTGGGCACTGAAAATCCTGAATCCTGGGAAACCTCTCAGTTCCAGGCTAACTTGATGGTTGGGCACCCTAGATTTGAGCAGCAACCAGAAGGAGGAGTAAAACATTGCCAGGCAGCGCAAAGCACTAACTCATGAGAGAGCCTCGTGTGTTTGAGAAACTGCAAGTGGCTCAAGGTTGCTAGACCATGTATTGGCAGACAAGAGAAGCTAGCCAAGAATCAGGTTCCATAGGATCTTTAATTGTGATAAAATACATATAACCTAAAATTGGACATTTTAACAATTTTTAAGTGTGTAGTTCAGCTTTAAGTACATTCACATCATTGTGCAACCATCACCACCATCCAATCCCGAACATTTTTCATCTTTCCAAACTAAAATTCTGTACCCATTAAACATTAACTCCCTGCAGCTCTAGCAACCACCATTCCACGTCTGTCTCTATGAATTTGCCTACTCTAGGTACCTCACAGAAGTGAAACCATACAGTATTTGTCCTTTTCTAACTGCCTATTTTCACTTAGCACAATATCTTCAAGGTTCATCCATGTCGTAACGTATGTTAGAATTTCCTTCCTTTTTAAGGCTGAATAAGTGTATGTGCGTGCCACATCTTGTTGATCCACTCATTCCTTTCATCTCATTCATTCATACATCAGTGTACACTTGGGTTGCTTCTGTTTTTGTTTGTTTGTTTGTTATTGTGTGAATAATGCTGCTATACCCACAGGTGTACCAATATCTCTTTGAGTCCCTACTTCCAATTCTTTTTTTTTTCACTGTAATAAAGTCACACCTACTTTCAATTACTTTGGGTATATACCCAGATGTAGATTTGCTGGATTATATGGTAATTCCATTTTTGAGGAACTACCACACTGTTTTTTATAGTAGCTGCACCATTTACATTCCTACAAGCATAAAGATTCCAGTTCTGCCATATTCTCACTTTTCTTTTTTTGATAAGTAGCCATAGTAATGGGTGTAAAGTGTCTCATTGCAGTTTGATTAGGATATCCCTACTGATTAGTGATGTTAAGCCTCTTTTCTTTTCTTTTGTCTTTTTTTGTGTGTGTGTGTGTGACAGAGTCTTGCTCTGTCACCCAGGCTGGAGTGCAGTAGCGTGATCTCTGCTCACTGCAACCTCTACCTCCTAGGTTCAACTGATCCTCCTGCTTCAGCCTCCTGAGTAGCTGGGACTACAGGCCTACACTACCACCCCAGGCTAAGTTTTTTATTTTTAGTAGAGACAGGGTTTCACCATGTTGACCAGGCTGGTCTCGAACTTCCGGCTTCAAGTGATCCACCCACCTCAGCCTCCCAAAGTGCTGGGATTACAAGCTTGAGCCACTGTGTGCCCAGCTATTAAGCCGCTTTTCAAGTGTTTCTTAGCCATACATATATCTTCTTTGAAGAAACAGCTATTCAAATCTTTTCCCCATTTTTAATTTTTTTTTTTTTTAGTTGTAGGAGCTATTTACATATTATTGTCATCCTAATGGGTGTGTGTGTAGGAACTTAAATGCCATCAAATACACTAAGCTTATCCTTTCACAAGATGAAATCATTCAAGAATTTTGAGCAGATGACAGCAAGAGATTTAAATTTTAGGTGGTTCAATCTAGAGAAGTTAAGGAGAAAGTTTGAAGGAGGTGAGGCCAGAAGCAGGGATGCAATTTAGAACCTCTTATAATTGTTAGTCAAGAAACAACAAAGACCACTGGTAGTGGAGTTGGGCAGGAAGAAATATACATGAGATTTTAACAGGGCACTATCAAAAGTGATGGACGACTGGTGGCAAAAATCCAAGAAACTTTCTGGTTTCTCACTTAGGAGACTGAGTGGATGGTGGCATCATTCACCAAATTCAGGAGTCTAAGGAAAGGTAAAACCAACTTTGGATAAATGGAATATGAGGTACCTGTGAGGCAGACAGGTAGATATGTTGGTGTTGAATATATTGACTTGCAGCTCAGCATGAAAGTGTGGGCTTGAGATACACTTTTCACTGTGAGTATGAACTATTAAACATAGATTGTCCAGGGACAATGTGTGAAATAAGAATATTGGTTTCCTAGGAACACCTAAATAGGCCTGGCAGAGAAAGAGAAGCTCATAAAGACGGGCAACAAAGAATATCCACACTGGTAAAATGTGCAGCAATACAATTTCAGGTCAAAATAAGAACTTTGTAAAAATTAGAGTTGTCCAAAAATGGGGAAAACTCACTCTGGAGAGTGAGTCCCCAGCCCCTGGAGTTGTTGTCAGAAGCAGGACAACTGACTCATTTGCATATCACAGGAGGGACCCATTCCCTGATAAGGATTTGGTTTCCATGCCAAGAGACTACTCCTTAATGACTACAAAAACTGTGTCATCAGAATATGAGAATTTACAAATCATTGGGAGCTCTTTGCTTGTTTAATATTTGAGGTTTCCAGGACTGTTTGAATTCATTAAGGAGAAATACATGAGCCTTTTTTTAGTTTTCCGAGTCAAGGGCCAGGCATATCCCACTCAGAAATTGTTGCAAATACTTTGGGAATCTAAGCCAAAATAATAACTGTGATTGTCTCATAAATAATGCTTGCTGAAAGATTTGGACTTAATGGCCAGAACATTTTGGTTCCTGTAAGATAAGTAAAAGAACTTGCCAGTATCTCAGCAGATAACTCCTCCTGTGTCAAAGAAAGGCTCTGTTATAGTTCTATTTATAGTTATTAAATATGAATATGGGAACATAATAAAGAAAATATGAATAAGAACATAAACCAGAATTACCCTGTTCTCTGTCCCACATTACAAGGTTTAGAGAATCCCAGGAAAATGGAAAGCAACAGAGTAAAATCTCCCCACAGAGTCACTTGATAAATGTTCCATCTTCCGGCTGGGAGGAGAGAGAAACCTTTGTCTTTGAGCCCTTTACTTGGTTCTCTAACTCATAATGAGGCCCACCTGCTTTAATACGCTGACTGACGGTCACAGCTGCATTCTCTCAGACAAGGTCTGCTCCCAAGATACACAGACCTGGATGAAGTTCAGATCACCAGTTAATGTAATCCCATTGTTGGTCTCCAAGGAATGGTAACTGGCTTTCCAAACAAATGGGAATAGTCTGGGAAACATCTCTGTATTCTACACATAGGCAAAATTGTTGGGAGATGAAGGCAATGCATTCTTATCGTCTCAAAGTCTGAATTATTCATACTTAATGCCCCCCTCCCAATTCCTGCAGGGGATGAGAAAGGGAGCTTCTATAAACTGTACCATTCTAATATCCTTCACTTAGTGTCAGTAATGAATTGAATTCTGCCTCTATCATTTATTAGCTGTATAACCTTGGATATCTTTGCCTCAGTTTCTTTATCTGCCAAATGATGATGTTGTGAGGATTTATAATACACAAAGAGCTTAGAACAATGTGTGCACATAGTGCTCAACAAATGTATGTAGGACACGTAGGGTTTCTGTATCTATAGATTTAGAGAATTCCTCAAACCAATTGATGTTATTTCCGAGCAGGCAAGGGGAGAGGATCAAGGATGCTTAGTAAATTAACCTTTGGTTCAAAATCTAAACAGGTTGCCTCCCTAATTGAACTACTGATATCTGGGGGTCTCTAGTCTGTTCCTTATGAGGAGCTATTTGTAATATAATGACAATTCCAAAATCTTCAGCAAGGACCCCTTTGTGGGGTCCTTAGAGTTCCAGGATGAAAGGTTTGGAGGCAGGAGAAAGCCAGTTGCTAAGAGCTGATATCATCTAACTCATTAACTCATTTTAACTAAAGCAACTTTCTATTTTAAGCTATCACCATCATCACCAAATCATAGAATTCTAAAACTGTAAGGGGTCTTTGATTTTTACCAAATCCAAGTACTTCATTTTACATATATATGAGGAAATTGAGAGACAAATGCTAAACTACTTGTTCAATTTTTCTGAACCAATTAGTTGTAGAGGACTAACATCTACTCCTCCTGGTCCAGTTCTCTCTTATTCATACTTCTGTCCAACAAAGATTTCTTAGACTCAAGCTGTGCAAGACAATGAGAGTAAGGAAGTGAATAAAACAGTCTCAGACTTCAAGAATCTTCTAGTATAGAGAATTCTACCAAATGTACTGACAATTATACAGGGCAGTAAATATTAAATGATACAATGTTTGGTGAAAAGATGTCAGAGGGGCATGTTATATTTTAATAATAACATTTCCTCATCACTGAGGAGGACCTAGTATATGTCAACACTGTCCAAGGCTTTAGCGATATAAACACGAAAAGGCTGTAAAACTCATCAAAATACAGTACAAAGTATCACATCCATGTTAAGGGTGTTGCAGACAGTTTAGTGCTAATGGAGTTTAGGCAATGGAGAGCTCACTAAGGGATGAGGCAACTGGAGGAGATCAAATGTGAGTGCCCCAACAGGGAATTTTGTGTTCAGAATTTATTGCGTGAAGAAGAAATGTAATTCTTCTTTATGTCACTTCTAAATCTGACTCCTTCCTCCAATATGATGGCTGTTCTCATGAGAGTGTTTTTCAGAAATTGCAAGAGAGAACTGAAATGTGATGGACCTAGGGCATCTATTCTTTTGCAAATATCTTCTCATTATGCTTCCTAGCTTATCCTTTGTCAAGGATTCCTTTCATATTTACATGCATTTTCAAGATCATTCACCTACTCTTTTCTGTAGACAGCATCCCTTCCTAGCTGTCCCTCAATAAGTCCTTTGCCTAATCCAGCCTTCTAAAAAATATTTCATAATGGGTTTTATTTTTTACATTAAACTGACATTTCCTAAACATAACTTGTGACTTTTAAGTAAAAAGTTTTCAAACAACAAAACTGTCACAATATTTAAATATTTTTCAGCCATATATGTGTGAATGTGTATATGTGAATTTTAAAATAAGTATTAAAGCCTACTAAGTGAATAATAATAAAATAGATTAATATTAAATTAGACATTATCTAAACTCAGACAAACTGGGTTATTTTCCAAATTAAATATGAAATCATCAACCCAAGATGATTAGGAGGAAAATGATGTAATAAAATCAACTTTTAAATAGCTGTAACATGTTGCATTTCCTAGGAATCTTCAAATGTTTGCTGAAAAATGGCCAAAACATTTGAAACAAAAGATAAAGTACCAAAACAACTTTTTGAAATCATATTTCTAAACGTTTATAAATTCCCCATATTCTCTACATTATTTAAGGGAAAAGTTACTTTCCCTGGAAGGAAACTTCATTTTTTAAAAAAACCACTCCGGTATTTCCCTTGCTAGGAAATAAGCCAGATGGTTCCAACACTCAGAATTTTACTCAGGAAAAATTCAGAAATACAGGACAACTTTGTTAATTCTTTTGGTACTACCTGCCATTGTAATCTCTATACATTTTCTCTTTGATGAAAAAAGGCTAGTACTAAAACACAAAATAAAGAATCTGATAACCACCAGCAAATAGTACCTGAGATCAGTAAGACATTCTAGAAAGAGCCTGGACTGGGCTCAAGACGCATGGATTTGCTGCTAGCCAAGGAGAAGAGAATAGATTCCACAGATAGCTTTTTAAAATGTTTTACTTTAGCTGTACCATTTGATGATTTTGACAAATGTACATACCTGTGAAACCATCACTGTAAACAAGGTATAGAACATTTCCATTACCTTAAAAGTTTCCCCATGCCTCTTTGCTGTTAACTCCCAGCTCCCTTACACACACACACACACACACACACACACACACACACACCCCTGACCCTGGCAGCTACTGATTTTATATCTAGCACTATAGATTACTGTTATCTTTTCTAGGATTTCATGTAAATTGACCCATATAATACCCTCTCTGATCTGGCTTATTTTTGCTCAGATGTTTTTGAGACTCATCCACGTTGTTGTGTGCATTGGTTTTCATTTTTCAGCAGAGTATATTCCACTGTGTAAACGTAACATAATTCATTTATCCATTTAACTGTTGATGGACATTTTGTTTGTTTCCAGCTTGAGATTATTATAAATAAAGCTGCTGTGGATAATCTATCATATATTCTATTTATCTTGCTAGTTGTTTTCCTTTTGTTCAAATTTTTCCAAATATTTTATTCCTCTCATTCTCCTTTCCTGACTTCATTTGGGTTAATAAAATACGTTTTTAGTATTTCTTTTGTTTCCTCTATTGGGTTCGTAACTTTATCTCTTTGTCATTATTTTTAAGTGGTTTTTCTAGCACTAATAATAAATGTATTTATTAAAGACTATTTAGAGTCCAATAATTTACCACTTCACTCTTTATACCTGACACTCAGACTTCCCATTTGCTACTTTTCATGTCACAAGTGTAATAATCTTACAAAAGGATAACTCCACTCACCTACCTACCCTCCCTTTGTTATTGTTGTAGCTTTTACTTTCAGGTAGCTACCAACCTCACTTTATATTATTTTTCTTTTAAATGATGATTTTCATACTTACCCATTCATTTACTGTTTCCAGTGTGCTCCATTTCTTACAATAGATTGAAGTTGTATATGGTATTATATTATTTCCATTTAGCCTGAAGAATATTTCTTAGCATTTCTTATAGTGCAGGTCTTCACTATAAGAATTTTTGAAGGATATTTCAAAATTTCTTCAAAAACTGGTTTGACAGTTTTAAAAATTTTATTTCAGCACTTTAAAGATAGAATTCTATTGTCTTTTGCCCCTCATTGATTCTGATAAGAAGTTAGTCATTTTTTATATCATCATTGTCCTGTATTTAATGTGTCTTTTTTTTCCCCTCAACTTTTCAGATGTTCTTCCTTTGGTCTTCAATATGTACTTACATATTTTGTTTTCTTTATGTTAATACTGCTTTAATCTTGGATCTCAGTCAATGTAATCAAATTTAGGGAACTTTCAGTTAGTATACTTTCCAATATGTTTACTCACTTTTTGGGACTCTATCACATATACCTTAGATCATTTGATATTGCCCAAAAGACCCTGAGTCTCTGTTCATTTTTCTTCAATTCTTTTTCTGTTTTTCACATTGGGAAATTTATCTTCAATTTTTTTCTCCATTCTTCAGTCTGGAAAGTTTACCTTCAATTCTTTTTCTCTGTTCTTCAGATTGGAAGACGCTTGGATCTTTCTTCAAGATCACCAACTCTTTTTTCTGCTATCTACAGTTTATTATTAAGCACAAACAGTGACTTTTCAATTTTAATTATAATTTTCCACTATATACTTTCCATTTGCTTTTTAAAAAAATAGCTTTTAGTTCTCTGCTGAGATAGTCTATCTCTTCCCTCATTAAGACTATGTTTTCCAGACTGCGTGCAGTGGCTCACGTCTGTAATCCCAGCACTTTGGGAGGCCAAGGCAGGCAGATCACTTGAGGTCAGAAGTTCAAGACCAGCCTTGCCAACATGGTAAAACTTTGTCTCTACTAAAAATACAAAAATTAGCCAGGTGTGGTGGCACACACCTGTAGTCTCAGCTAACCGGGAGGCAGAGGTTGCAGCGAGCTGAGATCTTGCCACTGCACTCCAGCGTAGGTGACAGAGCAAGGCTCTGTCTCAAAAAAGAAAAAAGAAAAGACTATTATTTTCCTCTACTTATTTGAACACATTTTCCTTTGATTATTTTAACATATTTATAATGGCTGTAGTAAAGCCTTTATCTGCTAAAACTAACAGGTGAGCACTCTTGGGGCTGGTTCATATTAACCACCCTTTCGTTTTTTGATTATCAGATTTATTTGCATGTCTAATAATTTTTGTTTACATACAAACTTTGTGGACAATTTATGGTGGAGACATTTGATAATCATCTCCTTTTGAAGAGTGTTGATTTTTGTTCTAGAAGTAGTTCAATTGCTGGCCCATCAACTTGAATTTAGGTAGACTTAGTCTTATACTTTGTTAGCATGGATCTATGGAAAGTCCAAGGTGTTTCCCAAGTCTCTACTATGTGGCTATATTCAACTCTACATGGGAACAGTTTGGAGGCTGAAGCTTCATCACAGTGGATCTTGAGTAGGTCTTATTCTGGAGGGTGGTCCTTATTCATAAGTAGAGCCTTACTGGTGTTTCCACTGAATGACTGAGATGTTGATGACATTACCTCAGTCTCTCCATTCTGGTTGGGCTGGAACTCTAAAGTCCCCCAGCATGTTTGGATTCCAACCTTGTACTAGGGTCAAGAAATTGTCCCCAGATAGAGGGCAAGAGCAAGCTTTCCTTCTCTCAGATATTACAGTTTTGTGATGCCTGTTGTCTAATGCTTAGAAATAGTAGGCTCATGTATTTTATTCAGTTTTATAGTTGTTTGTGGCAGGACACTAGTCCTGTGCCAGTTATCCAGTTTTAACCAGAAGCAGAGGTCCCCCATGGGTATACAGTGGCTTTGGGTTCTGGCTTGGATGACTAGGTGGTAATGGCTCCATTCACTGGATAGGAAATCTAGGATCAAGAGCAAGTTTAGGAGGAACAATGATGAGTTAGTTTTTGTTCATGTTGCATAGAAGGTATGAGGGAGGCTGGTAGACATGACAGTTTTATGCATTAACAATTAACTTAAAATTGATCAACATTTGTGCATGTATAGACTGTTTCTGTTATTTTACCTTTAAATATTCTCTTTAAATAGTAAAAAATACAAGTAACATTGATTTTGACCTTCCTTGAGTTATTTTATAATTAAAAACAAAGTTATAGTATAGAAAATATTTGCAAATACTTGAGAATGTTTTTCTTTTCTTTTTTATGAGGAGGGAATGAGCATCTATTTGATCTTGTGGTAAAACCATTTCTCTCGTTTTCTTCTGCCCTCCATGAGTATCACCTCTTGGCTACTGTAGACCAGATATAAACTCTCTACCACACAGTGTTTTCACTGAAACAAGTCCTCCAATGAACCAACCACAAATGTGAAACTAAGGTACCAATTGAACTGGAAGAACATGAGCAATAATGACAAATATATTTGCGTTTTCCCATGAGCTAAGGAACTGAAGCAAAAAACACTGTCATTGTACAACTCTGAGCCATTCCTGTTCCACTAAAAGTTTAAGTTTTCCACTTGTAGAGAAAAGGGCAATTGGGGATTCAATTGTAAAACTCCTTTAGCAGTTCAGGAGCAGCCATTGGCAAATAAAATTTATACCATTACTATTTCTGCATAATTCCAGAAGACAGCTTCTTGCTTATATCCAGGTCATGGCACACCTTATTAGTAGTTGGCAACTAGGAGGAGCCTAAGCCAAAGGTCCACAGTGATTTGTATCCTTAGGTTTCCCTTCTAAATCTGTTAAATACTGGTCCTAGACAGAAGGAACATTTTGGTGATACAGACTTACCAGTTTCTTCTTCTCCCTTCTCCTCTTCATTCCCTTTTCCCACCTCTTTCCCCTACTCTGTTTCTGACTATGTCATGTTCTGCTCTTGTTGCTACACAGATGCATATTAATTTAAACTAATCTTGATTGTATAAAGACAAACAGTAGAGTGCTATTGCTTGCTTTGAGGGTTAGAGAAGGTGAAATAATTCATGATGTTTTAACATTTTCTAGCTATCTTGGCAACCATTAAAAGTAGGCTACTCTAAAGTCTCTATTTGTTTACTTATTTAATATTTAAATTTCTGGTGCCTAACCCATGGAAACTGTCCTTGACAAATCTTTGCTATTGAAAGAACATCAAGGAAATACACCTGTTCCAGTTACTTTGGAACAGGAAACACTAAAGAAAGGAAACATTGGCACACTGCTGGGTAGGTTGGCTTCCTGCCTTAGTGGAATGAAATAGAAATTCTTTACCAAAGAAATATATATTGAATCTTGGACATATCACTTACTACTCAGCTGCATGACAATGGACAACCTCCTTAATGTCTCTTGGTCTCAGTCTTCTCATTTGTAAAATGAGGGTAAACCTGTACTGACTTCATAAAATTATGGTTAAGATTAAAAGATTAGCACTACGTATATGCTGGACACAGTAAGTTCTTTATATATAGTTATTACTGTAACTATTATTGTCATTATCAAATCATTTTAAGATAATAAATTAATAAGAATAATAATATTCATCAATACCAACCAGAAGGAGTCAATACACCTACTTTGGTTATTAACCAAAAATCTGACTTAGACCAAATTTTTCTTCTAGAAAATAAAAAATTAGTTCTTGTAAAAGCAAAGATTTTGAAAAACTTGTAAACCTCATGACTGAAGTAATATTCAGATATATTTACCTGATAACTGTAGTTGATTGAATTTCGTCCCCTGAAAAGTTACGTTCAAGCCCTAGCCCCTAGCACCTGTGAATGTGACCTTATTTGAAAATTGGGTCTTTGCAGATGTAATCAAGTTATGATGAAGTTATGTTAGATTAGGATGGGCCCTAAATCAAATGACTAGTATCTATGTGAGAAAGGAGAGGGAGATTCAGGCTCATAGACACAGATAAATGGAGAAGGAGGCCTTGTGAAATGGGGGCAGAGACTGGAATGACGCAGCTGCAAGCCAAGGAATGGCAAAGAACACCCGCAACCACCAGAAACCAGGAGGAGACAAAGAAGGATTCTTCCTGCGAGGCTTTACAGAGAGCACAGCCTCCAACACCTTGATTTTGGAGATTAAGCATCCAGAACTGCAAGAGGATAAATTTCTGTTGTCTTAAGCTGAGATATTTGTGGTGCTTTGTTTTGGCTTCCTAGGAAACTAATATAATCACTTCAGAAGCAGGAAACTATTTTTTCTCCATCTTTAAGTTCATTGTGAAACAAAGCTTTAAAAATATTTTCAGTCGGATTTTGTTTAAAATATATGGTTTGTAGGCAGGAACTTCACACTTCATTTTCCTTTTAAACTTTTTTGGAGGGGGACGATATTTATAAACTATGGAAAGACAACTACAGAAAGAGGTGTTTTAAACATGGGGATATGTTTAAGTGGTGTTAGTGATCTTGAAGGAGTGTGAGTTACATTCTAATACTGTAGAAGTCTTTATAATGTTTTCCAGGAGACCATGTTTTTGAACTCTATGTGCAGGAAACCATTACATGGGGGAAAATATTGCTTTATGGGCCTCTGGCTGGGACTTATGAGTGTTATATATGAGAAAACATTGAAATTGGGGAAAGTGAGAGACATTATAACAAAGTGATCTTGTGTATTATATTCCAAAATGTCAAATTGTGAGAGGGTTCATTCAAATTCATTCTTATGCAATTGCTTTTGTTCACATTTTTGGAGTTGATTTTACTTGCATTTTAAAAACAAACACAAAACCTTTCACCCAAAAGCACAGTGCATTTTGAGATATCCTGGTTATACTCAGAGGGTAGAGAGCACAGGACCAGCTCACTACTTATGAACACACACTGAGGACATTAAGTAGCAGAGAGCATCCAAGATTTGGTCAGCAGATGGTATGGAAGAGAAGAAAGAACTCTGAAGTTACATAGAGTCCAGATAGTTGTAGGATATTTTTCAATTCAGTTACATTTATTTTACCTTTTAGTTTTCTTACCTACATAATGGAATAATTCTTACCTTGTTGATTCTTAAATGGATTATTTGAACTAATATATACAAAGTAGATAGAATAATACCTAGCATAAATAGCTCAATAAATGTCTTTTCTTCTTCTTCCCTGTTAAATCTTTAGCACACGCCTGAGATCATCTCTCTGCCTTGATATCCTGGAACTGGGGAGGGGCTGGATGAAATACCAGCATCACAGACCCAAGTGATGGTTCAATGACTAGGCAATTCCAGAATCTGCCTTAGCAGCATGGAACCTGTTAGATTTCCTTTGGATAGAGTGGAGGCTTTCTAGCATTCCAAGCAGTGCCTGGGATTGTCTATTCTAGGTGTATTCACATTCTGTCCCAGCACTTGCAGATTTCTGCTCACTTTGCAATTCTGGCATGATGCAAAGGAAAGATTACTAAATTGGGAGCAATAAGAAATAGGCTGGGTAAATTTCCCTAATCTATCTGGTCCCTAATTCTGTCACCTGTAAAATCAGCAGGGTGGATTAGATTGATCTCTGGGATAATTTTGGAGATGTTTTAGCTAAGATATATTTTGGAGTCAGCCAGCCTTTTGATTGAATCTTAGCTCCATTCCTTAATAATCATCAGTCTTTGATACGTCATTTAACCTCTCTGAACCTTAGCTGCTCCAGTTGTAGAGAAAGCATCTAATTTGAAAGGGTTGTCGTAAGTTCAATGAGAAAAAATATTGGAAGCACCTGGAACAAATCAGACATTCAATATACGTTACCTTTCAGTAGATCAGTGGTTCTTTAACATAACTCAGAATTACCTAGAGGGCTTGCTTAAACACAGGAGTGAGCCCCCCTAGAATTTCTGATTCAGTAATTACGGTTGGGGTGGGACCCCCAAAATTCGCATTTCTAACAAATGTCCAGGTGTTGCTGCTGATTCAGAAATCATTCCTGGAAAACCACTGCTCTGGACCAGGGTTTGGCAAAGTATAGCAAGTGAGAAAATTTGTCCCACTGCCTCTTTGTGTAAATAAAGTTTTATTGGAACACAGTTATGCTCATTGGTTCACATATTGTCTATGGCTGTTTTTACACTGCAACAGCAGAATTGAGTAGCTGTGACAGAGACTGTATGGCCCACAAAGCCTAAAATATTTACTATCTGGTCCTTTACAGAAACGTTAGCAGTCTGCTCTAGACTGTCATATGGTATTCTCCCCAAGGAGTTTTGGGGGCTCTGACAGAGAACCAGGTTTTTCAAGCTTTTTAATTAGTACATGAGATCACTAAATATATTCATTGTGTGTTTATGATAGCAATGCAGCCACTTATTCTAAAATACATGATCACAAGTCTTGCTATCTCAAATGATTATCAAAAGCAAAGAGACAGAATTGCAGTTTTATGGGGGTGATTCATTAGAATTAATGACAAAACTAATAGGACCTTACCCAAATCTTTTCTTTTCCAGCAGTCCTTTGTGGAGCCTGCAAGGCTTTTCTGAAGTGGGAAGGAGATCAAAGGTTCTTTAAATCAGAAAATCCAGTGTATCATACTAAGGAATCTCTGTGGTCAAGCTTAAGTTTTTACCCTGAGTTGTTTGTCCTAAGTCTGAGGCTCTCCAGAAAAGTTTTGGGAAATGATAGGTTCTTTGGGGGATCTGTCATAGTGCTGTTTTGCTTGTGGAACTTTGCGTTCTAATAATATTTGAACTGGAGGCACCAAGCACACAATGATGAAATACAGACACTCCCTTGGTGGCATGAACACGGTGCCAGTCAGCTCCATCCTCGTTCCCATCTTATCCTGATTGCACTCACTCACATTCTACATTTTATCAACACTTTTTTCTTTTACCTCTTAAAAGTGCAGTAGTCTGGGAGTCAGGCAGATCTAGATTCAAATCCTAGCTTTTTTTTTTTTTTTTTCCTTTTAGAAATTGTGGGCCTGGGCCTCCATTTCCTCTTTCCTAAAATGGGCCAATAGAATAAAGTAGATATGGTGGACATTAAAGCATGAGTGTCTGAAAAGTGCCTTGCAGAATTCCTGGTGCTTGTAAAGGTGGCATCGATGTTAGAGCTTTGTTTTCTACCCCCACCACACCCACCATTTTTTGCACTATGTAATGAAACTAGTAATCTGTCTTTATTTAGTCCTTTAAAAATGATTTCCTAAATAATAAGAATCTGAATCCCCCCACTCAGGGGAACCGCCATCAGTGAAAGAATCAAAAGCCGCTGGGAGCAGGCAAAGACTTTTCTTTAAAAGGCAGTTCAGGGAGCTGGAGAGTGCCAGAGGAATCACTTAGGCCAGGATAAATTAATTGCTGCTGGGGAGCAGTTAATTGCTGTGGGAGAAGCCCTGTGGTGCTAATGAGGCAATTTACACTTGGGTTAAAAATAGCAACTAAATTCAAGTTGAAACAGATGGGGTTGAAAGTAATGACAATAGCCTGGGTGATTATAGGTAGATATAGGTGAACACATGAGTATTTAAAGGAAGTGAATTGCTGAACTAGTGAGTATACAAATAAGATTTTAAAAAAGAAACACCATCTAAACATATTTGCATAGGTAAGAGATATATAGATAGTATTAGAGTTTACTTTGATTAAACATGGGTGGATAGAGAGCTTATTCTTGTAATTGGTACATCTGTACAAGTAAGTCTCCTTTCTAGAAGTAAGTCAAGCTATCTTACCAATATTTCCCCAATGCTGTATTTCCTGGTGACCGCCTTGTAGTGGTTGTTGAAACCTCTATAGGCCTGTCCATCATTGCAATGGATCCGAAGTTGCCAAGCAAAACCATGAGTTACACCTTTCTTTTTCATCAAAACCAGACTCTGAATTTTAAATTTTGAAGGTAAACCTCTACAGTGCAACTCTCATTTCCCTCTACTTCTCTGCTCTTACCAGATAAAACATTTCCCATCCCCTAAGCAGGCACCCTGTTTACATAAATTTGCTGATTGATTCCTGTTTACATAAATTTGCTTCATTTGTTCATCCCAAACACTGCAACCCCCTTCTCCAACACACGTATAGAGCAGCAGAGATCAGCTTGAGTTTCAGTATTCCTGTTCATCCTGTCAGATTATTGAGAGATCCTGCAAAAGTCTTAAACTAGTACAAAGATGCTTTACATGACAATCTGATCTCAGCAACATCTCACTGGTGCCTGCTGGAAACTTCATTAACAAGATTACAATGATGATGAAGACATGAAGTAATCTATCTTTCTCCCAAACAGAAAAGCCTTACAATCTCAGAGCAGAAATACTTTGAATTCGATATTAATTTTATAGCAGATTTTTCATGTGGTTTTACAGATAATGTCTTTCAAAGTTTCCTGTAACCTTTAAGTAAACAACCAGGACTTCTTAAAAGCACTGGAAAGCTGAATTAAGGATAAAAGGTTAAGACATGCTTTGTCTGCTAGAATGTGGTAGTTAGAGAAATTCATCTGGTTTAGAGTTTACATTTCCACCCTAGCTCTAATTAATCAAGAATTTAAACTTCAGAAGGCAAGGAAAATTTGAGTAGGTTGATTTGACGAAGGTTGGCCTGACCAAGATTTTTTTTAATCCAATTATTCCTAATTTATTCCAGAATCTTTCTTACTGAAAAGCGTTTATGTTGAATTGCCCGTAAATAATAATCAATGGAGATATAAGTAAGTTAACTTGTTTATTGTTTAGATGTTGCAGAAACATTTTAGAGACATTTATAAAACATGAACAGTGACAAGAACAGTCACTTCAGAATTTATCTAGCATTCTCAGGAATTCAGCTATGATGTCAAGGGACAGCTCGTATGGTATTGTGACACCACCAGATGAAAAAAGACAGCACTGGAGGAAAAAAAAAAAAAAAAGCCACCATAGAGAAAGGAAATTACATATCTCCAGGTAGAAATATTCAATAAAAATGGAAAATAATTACTTAAAAAAGAAAAAAGGCACTGAAAAGCCACTGAACAGGACTAATGGGGAAGCATTCCTTCCTTCCACCACTGATGCCTTGCATGGCCATTAATTTGTAATAGTCATCTTTCAGTTTTTCATGATTAAAATCATGGAGGTCTAATTTCTCAAAATAACTGGATCAGTGGCAGAGAACTTATCAAGAGGGTCAGATAATTACACAATGATCTTAGGACAATGTGTAAAAAGCATCCTGATGATTACAATGATGTCTTTGTTTCATGCCAGATCATCTTAATTTTATTTGGCCTCCTTGATGCCGGCGTTGGAAATCACAAACAGCTGTTATTCATCAGTGCTCATTTGGTACATTCCACACAGCCCATCAGTTGTGAAGTGCAATCAATCAATTCCCCAATTTTTCAACAACCACAGGGCCAGATAAGATATGCTTTCTTAAGACAAAACAGCTTCTGCTCTAGCTAGCGTATTTTACACTAGACATTACCTTGCTCTTATCTATTAATATTGTTTTTACCATTGCCCTTAGCACCCCCATGACTAATAATACCATGTGCCTAATTTCAGGCCGTGCCCTTGTCCTCATCTCAACTTTATTAGTTTACCCAAGTCCTGTTTTCTTGAGTGAGTGTCACAGATGGCATCTTTTATAATTAGCACACTGGTCATACAGATTCAGTATTGTTTAGTGGTTGGTAGGATAGACATTTTTGTCTAGTGGCCCACGTTCACTCCATTTTCTCCCATCCACTCTGGGACCGCCATTAATAAAAATGTTATGTTCCTATTGTTGAAGAAGAGAAACATTTTTTTTAAATCATGCATATATGTGAGTAGTTATCCTTAGGGGAAAAATTGACTAATCAATCCATGATAGCAATATTTTCATAAGGCATTATAGGTAAAACATTGTGAGGAACTCTTACTGGCTTCCTAAAAAATACTATTATAGTTAATAATGTATTTTTTTTTTTTTTAGACAGAGTCTTGCTGTGTTGCCCAGGCTGCAGTGCAGTGGTGTGATCTCAGCTCACTGCAAGCTCCGCCTGCCAGGTTCACACCATTCTCCTGCCTCAGCCCCCGAGCAGCTGGGACCACAGGCGCCCACCACCGCGCCCAGCTAATTTTTTTTTTTTGTATTTTTAGTAGAGACGGAGTTTCACCATGTTAGCCAGGATGGTCTCGATCTCCTGACCTCGTGATCCGTGTGCCTCGGCCTCCCAAAGTGCTGGGATTATAGGCATGAGCCGCCGTGCCCGGCCTAATAATGTATGTTTTAGGTAGTAATATATCTAATAAATATTTGTTTATCAAATCCCATTTAAATTGTAGTGAGTAAAATTCCCTTTATTATAAGCTAAACTCAAGAAAAAAATAAAAATTAATAAAATATTTTTGATACTTCTTCTTCCAAATGCTGGTTAATTTGACAAGATTTGACTAATTTATTTCTGTAACAAAATTAATGAAATGCCAAAAAGTTTATAGTCCTTGAACTTGGCAATAGGGAGGGGAAAAAAAGGTGAGACTGAGGAAAATTAGCATAAAGTAAGGTACATGGGGAAACAACTGAGATGAAGCGATTTTCCAATATTGAAGAAAATGCATGCAGGCTGTCAAATCAACTTAAATGTGCCTCCTTGTGCCAGACTTGTAAGATGGAGAATGCTGACACTGCTACTGCAGAACTTAGTATGACTCAACTATGGCTAACAACCCCTGTTTTGTGGAAGAATAACATTCATTAGCTATTATTAGTGATATTGTGGACCTGACATCCTTTTTCCATCACTTAGTTACTAAAAAAAATAAGATATTCTAAGCCAATTCATCTGTAATAATTTAATGCCTGGTGTTTTCCTAAATTCACACCACTTCAAGATTCACTTTCACCCTGTGTTGTTGGAGCGATGCTGTCTTTGATAAGGGTAATCTGAGAAGTTATCCTTTGAATTTAAAACTCCACTAATTCGGCTCTGATTTGGGCCCCTAAATGGCTCTATCTCCTAGTTAAGTTCATATCAGCTGCCTCCATTGGTACGTGTTCCTCAGAGACCATATTTCTATCTTGATGCCAGCACTTATCTGGTCATAACTAAGAGAAATCTATTTCCTCACCTGCATCCCTATACTTAAATGAAAGGGATTTATTATTTTTGATTGCTCAATCAAAAGATGGCTTAATTGCTCTTCTGATCGCTAGCAAGTAAAGAAAGGCTAGTGAATTTAGACAAAATCTGAACTTGATGCAGCAAGCCAATTCAGAGAGAGGTTTCTGTAATCAAAATTAACTGCCACATTGATTGGAATCAAGGCATGGGAGTAAAATGTTAACATATCATGAAAAGAATAAGAGTCTTAGAGGGAAAAGTACATGCCCTCATCTATTTTCCCAAGACATCTTTCAAGGATCTTTTTGAACTAGGAATCAAGATCATTTTCCTTGTTACAAAAGGTCTATATTCCTAAGGCAAAGGGCGCAGTGGATTTTACATTCTAGAAGTTTATATTGACAATGCCAAGCTTTGATATTGTGTACGTAGTGTGTATGCTAGGCAATTTGAAATAGGCCCTGGGATCTCAACTGTTTTTAATGATAAGACTTTTTTTTTTTTTTCCTGAACTTCAGCATGAACTTCTGAAAACTAATTTTTTTCTTACATCTACTGTCCTACTGCCTAGACTTTGTCAGATGATTGTCCCATCTGTTTGAATGAAAACCCTGACTTTGGCTGGGTTTGAATTTTTGTTTGTTTGTTTGTTTGTTTTGAGAGGGAGTCTCACTCTGTCGCCCAGGCTGGAGTGCAGAGGCGTGATCTCAGCTCACTGCAAGCTCCACCTCTCTGGTTCACGCCATTCTCCTGCCTCAGTCTCCCGAGTAGCTGGGACTGCAGGCGCCTACCACTGCGCCCAACTAATTTTTTGTATTTTTAGTAGAGATGGCGTTTTACAAGGATGGTCTTGATCTCTGACCTCGTGATCCGCCTGCCTCAGCCTCCCAAAGCGCTGGGATTACAGGCGTGAGCCACTGCACCCAGCCTGGATCTTTTATTTATTAATTTATGTTTGAGACTGAGTCTCACTCTGTTGCCCAGGCTGGAGTGCAGTGGTGCATTCTCGGCTCATTGCGACCTCCGCTTTCCGGATTCAAGCAATGCTTCTGCCTTAGCCCCCTGAGTAGCTGGGATTACAGGCGCATGCCACCATACCCAGCTAATTTTTGTATTTCTAGTAGAGATGGGGTTTCGCCATGTTGGCCAGGCTGGTCTCAAACTCCTGACCTCAGGTGATCTGCTGCCTTAGCCTCTCAAATTGCTGGGATTACAAGCCTGAGCCACTGTGCCTGGCCTGGATCTTATCTTTTCCCGCCTCAACTCATCAGATGACACCCTAACCCATCAAACCACAAGGACCTACCTGCTTCTTCCCAGACTGATTGGCTTCCCCTTCCCAGTTGGCTACCTGGGCTCCCAGTCTGGGATTTGCTATTGCTGCCTGGCTCATCACCATGAGTTATGAAAATGTGCCAAGCACTGCAATACATTAGGCTTCAATTGCTAAGAATCCTGCTTCAGGAGGGAGTGGGTAATGCTGATTATCTTACTAAGTGATAGATGCATTCATGGCTTCTGTCTCTGAGGAAAAAAATACATACATCACCTTCTGGTCAGAGATAATAAGCATCAGTGAAATAAAAAGTTTGGGCCACATAATTTCTAAAATATCTTTCCAATCTAAATGCTGGGTTTCACATTTTATACATAAGAAAACTGAGGCTCAGAGACATTGACTCTCTAACAAAAAGAGAAAAAGTGAAAATACCTATTACTAAAAGCGGAGGTACCCCCAGAGGTGTTCTGGTAAATGTTTAGCCATCAGATTTTGTGGGGAGAAAAGTCCTGATTAGTAGCATTTCTGTGGTGTAATTCTGTGGTGCTAATTTCTGTGTTGTAGATACTCCTATAATAGCTGATTTCAAATTACCAGTGTAAGTCCAAAAGCTGCAAAGTTTCTTAAACTTCAACAGTCTCCTTTGGGAACTGGTATCAGTCAATCAGTCATTTCATTTCCGACACACCCCTGAGATAGTTCTGGTTTCATAGTGATAATGGAAGGACTACTCACTTGGTTTCATTGCCCTGCATTCTCTTTTACAGGTAAGGTCATTTAACCCTAACCTGTGGGCAAGGCGCCATTCCACATTTGGAGACTAATCTTATCCCCAGACCTGGGGAGCATGAGGCCCCTAAGCTGGTGATTCACTGATTCAGCACCGAGTTCCAGGCTTCCTCAAACCACCCCCCACCCCCGTTCCCTGCCTTATTCTTTAGTTGTACCGTGAGAATATCCAGTCTCCTCAGGGACTGGCTTGCTGCCAAAGAACGCTACTCACCTTAAAACATGGGTTTTCATAGAAGGTAACTAAAATCCATCCCAAGACACATTTATGAGTTTATTTTACTCTACTTTAATATTTTATCCAGTTGTGCAGGTGAGAACTGAAACACTGTGAGAGGCAGCTGCAGTTGAACTGGGGAAAGCAGGGGTGAGGGTGGTTTGAGAAACACTCATAATGAATAAGCTTCCAGATTTCTAGCCACTGAAAAACGTGTTATTTCTAAAGACATTGAGCTCCTTTATCTTCTTTCACTTCTGACTTATAAAAGACTAAAAATGCATGAAAGCCTTTGATGCTGAGTCAAAGAAATATCAGATAGAATTGTGGACCTCCCTCTTAAATAAAAGGCATTCCACTATGATGTCATCAAAGATACGTTGAATTCAAAATGTAGCCTAGGAAACTCTTCATGAATAGCTATGGTTTGGGTACAAGAATTTTAGAAATACTGACTCTGGCATAAAAATGAATGAATAGTCATACATAGCCATGACCACAGATCATAGTTCACCGAACAACTTGTTAATAATTCTGAGAAAATCAGTCTAACAATAGAGAAATAAATAAATTACAATGCATCCAGTGAAAGAACTATTACACAAACCTTTATTATAATTATGAAGACCACACAGCACATTAAGAATGTCTATGATTTGTTAGGTGAAAAGATATAAAATTGTGTATCACCATGAGTATAACAAGATTTTTAAATGGGCATAGGGAAAAAGCTTTAGGAGAAACTTCCAAATAATTACATTAGGGTCGATGAAATTGTTATTATTTTCTTTTTTCTCAATTTCCAAATTTTCTGCAATGTGGTTACATTGCTTTTATACTAAGAGAATACCTAAGTTAAAAGCAAATAATAAAATAAAAAGTTCACAAGCATCCTGGAATCCTAACCAGGACCCTGACTACTGTTGTGAGCACTGAGCAAGCCCTTGCCCAGAACGGGACCCTTGCCTCCCTTTCACAAGCCTTGTGGCAGCTCTCGTCACATCTCTGAGACCAGAATACCACTCAAATACAAAAACAAACAAACTAACTTGTGGTCAAGTTAGGACATTTGAGGCTAGTAGCTGTCGTGCATGCTTTTTTCTCAACTCATTAAGGGCCAGGCTCCCTTCCTTGTCATGCTCTTACTGCTCAGAAATGCCTCACCTCGGGTGCCATCTGCTATTGACTACCCCTTCTATTTTACTGTGGTCTCTGGATCCTTTATTCCAATGCTGACTTCCTTACATCTTCAACCTCTTCAGACCTTTGAGCCAAGAGGAGGACTTGGCCCTCTCCTGGCTTCCCTCAGTGGCTTCCAAACCACTGATGATTCCCACTCTAGTAAAATTTATCCTTCCTGAGCCTCACGTTGTTCCACAGTCCCATTTCTAACCCTCCTTGGTAACATCATTTACTGTCTCCTGGAGACTTTCTGTCTTTCACTGAAGTCTTTGGTACACAAATCACTATCTCCCTCTTCACCCTCACCAGTAAAACCAAAATCTGGATCAGTACTCCATCAGCATTCTCTATCCATATGCCTGGATGGCTTAAAACTGATGACAAAGCAAATAGCTCTGCAAATTGGAGCTGCTGCAAATTCATGATCTCCCAGCTTAATTGCTTCCTCAATCGTGTCCCATTAATCTTTACCAGCAATGGAAGAAAAGGCCTCTAGTAAACAAAGTAGCAAGTTGTACGGAGTCTGTGCCAATATCAGTTGATTGTCTCTCAGCTCCAAATCAGCCTCAATATATGCTCTGTGATAAAGCATTTCTCTATTAAAGTGAGCATGATATTATACTTTCTCACGAGAGAGCCCTGGAGGGACGTTGCAGGAAGAAGGGCTCTCCTGAGGCTTCAGGCTGTAGCTTAGTGGGTCAACAGTGTGAATGTGGGGACATCTGGAGGTGCTTGGCCTCAGCCACTAGCCCAGAAGGCATTGTCCTTCGGGGGCTTTGCAGCCCCAGTATGGCCTAGCGATCATCTTTCTGCTGCCTTCTCCATACAGACACCCTGTGCTCCAGCCTCCTGCTGGCATTGGCTCCCTGGTTGCTTGCACTCACCCCAGTCCTCAGGTCCATCTCCCACAGTCCTCTTGATGCTGTGCCCCTCTCAATCTCATTTTCCTCCCCATGTGAACTCCAGGCCTCCTGTAGCAGTAAGGTCCCACTCCTGCTGCATTGCCAGGCACTGGCCACCAGCTATGGCTCCCAGCCTTGCCTACCCTCCAGCATATTCTTCCCTGCTGTGACTGCAGTTCTGATGAGCAAACCAGCAAACTTCCCTACCATCTGCTGAATTCAACTACAAATTCTATAATGAGATTTGAACCACAGTCTTGGGAAGGGTGCTACCTTCCAAGTTTGTGCCTCTCTCTCCTTCTGCTCTGAGGTACCATATATAAAGTATTCTTTTAGTCTATGGTTACTTTAGTATCATAGCTTAATCACTTTAATTCTTTCTATTAAACTTTTCCTGTTTAAATCATGGTGTGGTTTCAATCTCCTGAAACAAGACTGCTAGAGTCCAAGAACCAATCTCTTTATTTACATTGTGAAGGTTGGTCAATGGAAGATTTGTCTACAGTTACTGCTTCCATTTCTTGATGTCCTATCCATTCTTTATCCTACTTCACTCCAGCTTCCACCCCCACCATTTCACTGGAAATGTTTTCTCCAAGATCACTAACAGCCTTGTTGCTAACTCTAGTGGAAAACATTTTGGACTTCATCTTGTTTGACTTATCTGCTCCATCTGACACTGATTGATTGCCTTTATTTTGTGACACTACATTTGCCTAGTTTTCCTTCTACTTCTTTGACAATCATTTCTCAGTCTCCTTCAAAGACCTTTCTTCTCTTGGCCTATTTATTCTTCTGGTGTTTTTCAGGATTCTGTCCTTGATCTTCCCACTTTATGTAATTCCTTAGGTGACTTCTTCCATTCCCATTATTTCAACTCTATTTACATATGGGCACATCTCAGATCTGTATGTGCAGAGCTCAATGGTTGAGATCTCTTTTCATAGCCCTATCTTCCCTCTGTCCATCTTCACCTGGATGATTCACAGGCAACTCACACTCAATGTGTCCAAATGACCATTTTCTTTGCCAAATCTACTTTTTTCTTCCATTGTCTGCATCAGTGAATGATACCACCAATCACTTACCCAAGGCAGGCACCTGGGAGTTATCATATATTTTTGTTTCTTCTCCCACTTCCAAATACATCAGTCACCAGGTCCTATTGATTTTCCTAAATTGTTCTTGAATCTCCTCTTTTCTTTCCATCCCCATGACCCATACGTTAGTAAGGGGGTGAATCTGAATGAATAAGTAGAAAGCTCATTCAGAAATAAGGAACAACATAAGGGAGGGCATTCCAAAGGGTGGTTATAGCTTGTACAAGGGCATGGAGGCATGAAACAGCATAATCTGAACCCGTGTTGTGCTTCTCCATGCCCGTCATGACAGTTTGTGTGTCAGCCTTGCTAGGCTATGGTCCCAGTTATTTAATCAAATATGAATCAAGGTACTACTGTGAAGGTAGTTTTGTAGAGGTGTTTAATATCTGTTATCAGTTGACTTTAAGTAAATGAATCTACCCTCAATAATATGAGTAACTCTCATCCAACAAGTTGAAGGCCTTAAGAATAAAAACTGAGGATTCTTGGAAAAAAAGAAATTTTGCCTCAAGACTCAATTAACAGCTGAGTTTCCAGACTGCCTAAAATTTTCAAACTTTCTCTACACACACACACACACACACACATATACTTACACACATACACACATATACATACACATACATGTCCACACATACACACATGCCCACACACGCATACACATGCACACACAATGCACACACATATACATACACAGAGATGAACACACACTCATGTGTTTCTCGGGAAGACTCTGATGAATACACCTGCAGAATTCCTGTTCTTGATCTCCTTGGCCAGGGATTCACTCATGGTTGGCTGGCTCCATAGGTGGGTCTAACTTACAGTCTGATATTCTGCATTTAAATCCTTTTACCATGCAGCTATATCAAAAGATATGAAAACCAAACATCATGTTTCTTCATATCTCATGTATAGAATCATGGTATTTGTAGTAAGAATTGTATTTTTTTAATGGTTGGTAATAGACTTTGTTGAAATGTTTGTTTGTGAGAAAAGAGAAGACAAAAACATCAGGAGAAAACCAGTATGTTTATCAGTCAATAAATTGGCCTGACAGCTTTAGCAAAGATTAGTAATTAATTTCTCCTTTGATTGGAAAAAGAAATAATTAATGAGTTTAGCACATAGATGGGAAGAAATCAAGAACTAAATTCCATTTTTGGCTACTGTCTCACTCATTTCTTTTTAAGAAAAGACAAAAACAAAGAAAAGCTGTGAGAACAAGGAGGGAGAAGTATCTGCTTGCTTAGTACATTTCATTTAATTTCTGGTGCTGAGAACTAGTAGAAAAAAAAAGTCTTGTCAAGTTAGCATTTGTAGCAATTAGGAGAGCCCATTTATACTGAGTAGTAATTTGCAGGAAGTTAAACACTCTTGAATTAAATTTACCTTGAGAAATTATCATTATCAGTATTTCTGCAATTCAAAGAAGCTTTCCTCAACTACTATTTATACTAAGGGAGCATCCCCAAACATGGGCTCCTTACTCAGGAACAATTCAGCAGAACCAGTGACCCCCAGAAATGATGCTGTGACTCATGCTAACCCCATAGTTCCTGCATAGAACTAAGAGGATTCATTCCTTTTTTCATTAGTCAGACAAATATTTTTGAGACTTGGTTTTTTTCTCTCCCTACTTCAGGGAAGAGATGAAGAAAAAAGCATCGGAATTGTTTTAAAGGATTTTTTTTGTTGTTTTAGCAGAAACAAGTCAATTTTGAATTAAACAACTAGACTGAAAAACTTTGAGTTAAGAATCTAATATCATATGGCAGATTTTTAGCTTCCTGACAGTTCTTTGCACTTAGAATGTGCATTAAAATAATTATGGAAGTCATTACCCAAAATGTAATCCAACTATCAATTGAAATGCATCGGGAAATCACACAGTAAGCTCAAGGAAACCTTAATAATAGTACAACAATGGAGAACTGACAGTTTTGGGGTGGGATTTAAATGCATTAATAACTATCTCTAAAAGGATCTTTCAAATTCAGTTTTCCTGTCTGAAGTTTTCAAGTAACATTTGATTTGACCTTTCTCTTAAAGATCAAAATTTGCCAGACAACCAAGTTTGTAGATCCCCTGCTGGTCTTTATGACAAATTTTAGTCTTATATGATTCTAAGAGTCAGAATCTACACAAAAGCCAGGAAATTTTCTGGTTTCTATTGTGGAAATTTCCATTTCTGAGTCTCATCTTAATATTACCACCACCACACCACCATTTTAATGTTATAAATATTCTTGAAAGGCACAAGGAGTTGGTAAAATAAGGTGTCAAGCACTTTCTTAGCACTCAAACATTTTGTTCAGTTGAAAGAATAGGAATTAGTGAAATCTAGGTGGTGATGGGAATTCTAAAATGTTTTAGGTAGAGGCACTAGATTATTATTCTAGCCTGAAATGCAGATACTATGAAGGCTATACTATGATGCTATATACATTCAAATAATAGGCTTAGCCAAAGATTCTATTTATGGGATCTGATTCTACTCCAGACAAAGGCATACCTGCTTTCAACCTCAATTTGACATTTATGGAAAGTAAGTAGTACTGTGAGAGAGAAAACAAACTAATTAACTAAAAAAGATAGAGACTTATTTACATTGTAAATGTTACAAATATTATCATTTAATATGAACACATAGTAAGTCCCTAAGAATAGAATCTGACATACAATCTGCACTTGAATGTTTGCTAAAAATATTAATTCAATAAGCACATGATTGTTTTTATATAACGGGAAAACTTTCAGGGATTCTTTCCTTATTTCGTAGTAGTGGGTCACATTTAACATACACACACAAAATGCTATTTCAGTTCAGTTCAAATTGAAGTAACTATCCAGTATTGGATATCCAGTCATGCATTGGTTTTGCATTAGTTATGCATTAGTAGGAGACTGTTTGGCAGTGGTGTCAATTCTGGCCTCTCGAAGAATTTATACACTCTATTCATTGCTGAATTAAAAATGCTACAGCTGAACTTGCAACAGATAAACCCTCCCTCTCTTTTTATGACTCCCTCATCCCCAGAAGTTGCAGGGGCAGGATTTACTTCTTGGTAGCACCTGAACCCTTGCCAAGAGTCGGTCTCAGGAGTGGCTGCTGTGAGGACTAGTCATCACCACCATTTGGGAAGGGGTGGGGATGGTGGCTAAGCTCTTTCCACTTGGCTCACATCCCAGGAGGAGGGAGGATACTGGAAGTGGAAGGAGTGTGATGGATAAGAATGAGGCAGACTGGCATGTAACTGTGGCTGTCAGCTCCCAAAGGTTGGGCTTTTCTCAAATGTCACCAAAGGAGCACTAAAGGCAAGGTTTGTAAACAACCACAGAGATAATAAGAGGCTGGGAAACAAGACTCAGTCAAAAGGTTTAAGGAACCAGGATGATTTCTTCTAAAGAAGGGAAGTCTGAGCAATCGGTATCGGGGGCTGCTTTTGACTCAGTAGGAAGAAATAATTCTACAGTTTACTAAGCACTTACATAATGAGGCAGGCATTTTCAGATATTGATCACCATTGTATCTTAATAGTAACCCTATGAAGGATCACTTTATAAATGAGGAAACCAAGGCGCTCACAGGTTCAGCAAGTTACTCAAATCACACAGATAATATGGATGAAGCTGGGACTCTTTCAGGTTAGCCTGACCACCGTGGTCCCTACATGGCAAGGCCTGCTCCATGAAGTGTCCCACACACAGATGGATTTGGCTACAATCCTAGAGTTGAGGGTCTAGAGGGGTAGGAACATGGTCTTTACAAACTTCTTAGGCCTCTAGTTACCTTGTGTCTGCTAACAGCAACATGAATTTCACTTTTCTTCATCTGACCCTACTCAACAGATGCCACACTTGTTGTCAGCCAATAGGACTCCACTCAAATCTCTAAGCGACTCCAAGACATAATGGCAATTTCTACACACACACACACACACACACACACACACACACACACACACACCTCGATGCTTTAGGATTGAGGTCATGTATTTAACTAAAACAGCCAATACTTTCCAGTAAAGAAATGTAGGAATCTGACTTGGCTAGTGTTTCCTGGAGAGTTAAACAGTGAAATGAAATGTAATGAAATAATAAAATAAAATAAAATGCCATTACTATAAAGATGCTTCTGGCAAAAAGCAATAATGGTATTTCAATAACAGTCCTTCCCCTGCAACCACATCCTGGGGCCATGGGTAGCACCATTACAAAATGACGTTAGTTTATGTCTGGCATTCCTAAAACCAGGGTAAGGCAGAAAAGGACCTGGATCACCTGGTCCGGTTCCTACATAACTCATGAGGAATATGCCACCAGATAATCTTGGTTCAGACACAACCAGGATTAGAATTTATGTTTCCTGACTACTCCAGGATTCTCCCACTAGGCTCCAACATAGTAATAGAGCTTCCTAGGTCCCAGAAAATGTTAAGACTCATTCTTATTTGGTCTTATATGTTGAATTTTTTCAGGCCAAGTACACAAACTCTAATCTCAGTCACCCAACCTTTCTACTTCATCTCCCAGCTCTGGTCCCATGTATCCTATGCTCCAGCCTCACCCTACTCCGTGCTATCTCCTGATCTGCCCATGCATGCTTACAACTCTCAAATTTTGCTCATGTACTTCCCTGGACATGGAATTTGCCTACAGCTTGAACTGGTAAACACTTATTCATCATTCAAAGCCCAGCTCAAAATAGTCATTTCTGTGAAAACTTCCAAATCTTATGCTCAGTGACAATTAATAAATACCAGTAGTGTGGTGTTTATCATGACGTATTGTATTTCCTACTTCCGAAGAAAGACATGTCTTGATTACATTCACAGATATAAGCACCTGTGCTGCTTTCCCATCTTTGTGTTCTCCTTCTTTCTCTGTTGTTTGGCGTCAGGGGCATTTTTCCTTAGGAAGTACCCATGATTCTGGAGACGTAAGAGGGGTCAGGTGAAGGCTGGAGAGTGGAAAGCAGGATGCTAATCTATTGGGATTGGTTCTGGGTTTAAGACAAATAAAAGTAATGGGGACCTTAGGTTTCTATGAAGATTATATTTCCCAGGTCACAGAACTTGGAAGAGGCAGCAGTTGAGTTCAGAAACCCTTTCCAGAAATGGAAACAATTTGTTTGAATTGTGCTTGGAGTTCAACTGGAGCTTGCATGAGAGCAAAAAAACTTCAAACCCCTGCCATATAGTCACACTTAATAAATATTTGCTCTGTTGGCTTGAACTGAAGAAAACTCTCTGACAATATGTAAATTAATTCTTCATCCAGACCTTGTGTTAAATATAGCTAGGTTATGCAAACTCCAAAAGTTCCTCTAACCCTGCCCCATTAGATTCTTGGCTAAGTCCCTGAATGGTCCCGGTCATATTAGGGATTAGGCTACTATCAACCATTACCCCCATGGCCCTGATTTGTTTCTCCAACTGACTAGTTACTTAGCCAGCATCTGGGGAATAATGAAAGTGAAATTCAGATACTGAGGTAATATATTTGAAAATTCCTGAAATGCTGTGAAGGCAGACACCATGGGAAAATGTGCTGAGAAAACTTAATGAGAAAATTTTATAATGTACACAGGTGTAAGGAAGACATTAAGAGTCTGGAGGTGACTAGGAAGAAAGTGAGACAAGAATAGAGGGAAGTGGGGAGAGCATCAGGATAAACAGCTAATGCATGTGGCCCTTAATACCTAGGGGATGGGTTGGTAGGTACAGCAAACCACCATGCACACATTTACTTGTATAACAAGCCCGCACGTCCTGCACATGTATCCTGGAACTTAAAATTTTTTTTAAAAGAAAAGATAAAAACTGACAATTGAGTAAACATGTAGATTACCTTTGCTTGGTTCTCAAGTTTTCTCTGGGTGCAGCCCTGCTCACCCCAAGTCCATGCCCCTAAACTGTTGGTCACCAGCCAGAGAATGGGACACATGACTTATAAAAGCCTGAAGAAGTCCATTGTCATCTAAGAGTCTATTATGTTCTTCTGGAAGCTAATCAGGGATCACAGCACCATAGCAATTTGGAGCTGCCCAGGACCTGTTATCAGCTAGTCCAGTTCTTTTAGGGAAAGACAAAAATGCCAAATCTCAAAGAACTTAAAGAATGTACTCAAGATCACACTTAGGCCCTAATTCTCACTCTGGGCTGTTTGTATACTGCACTGTCTCTCAACATTTTTACCAAACTAACAAAGAGATTTACATGAAAAATTATTTTTCTATAAATCATCATATTTTCAATGATAGAATTCATCTTCCCAACTCATAACCATCTCTTTATAGGTCATAATTACCCTTTTGCCCCCCAAAAACCACCTCATCCTGAAATACCCTAAGGAAGGTATTTTACTTGTTGTATCTATAGGCTTATAATGGACTTGGGAATATGGTTTAGTGCAGAGGTCCCCAACATTTTCAGCACCAGGAACCAGTTTCCTGGGATACAGTTTTTCCACGGACCAGGGAAGGGATGATTTTGGGATGATTCAAGCACATTACATTTATTGTGACTTTATTCCTATTATTATTATATTGTAAATTATAATTACAATGCTCATCATAATTACACAGCTCATCATAATGTAGAATCAGTGGGAGCCCTGAGCTTGTTTTCCTGCAACTAGACAACTCCATCTGAGGGTAATGGGAGATAGTGACAGATCATCAGGCATTAGATTCTTATAAGGAGCATGCAACCTAGATCCCTCGCAGGTGCAGTTCCCAATAGGGTTCACACTCCTTTGAGAATCTAATGCCAGGGAGCTCAGGTGATAATACAAGTGATGGTAAGCAGCTGTAAATACTGTTTAAGTTATCAGTAAGGCTTCCAGTCAACAGAGGGCTATTAGTAGTTACATTTTGGGAAAGCTGAAAGTTACAGACGGATTTTTGACTACACAGAGGGCTGTCACCCCTCACCCTGAATTGCTCAAGAGCCAACTGTACTCAGTCTCAGGTATTTTGTTATAGCAGTGCAAATTAACTACAAGAAGCTCTTTCTTTTCTGAGTAATTTTTACATACATCATTTCATTGAATACTTACAATAGCCCCATGTAAGGACTTACATACCATTATACAACTTTATAGGTAAGGAAACTGATCCACAGAACAGCTAGGTAATGTTTCCTGAGTCATGCAGCTAAAAGGTGTCAGAGTCTGGGTTTATAACCACACTCTTGAGTACTATACAGCATTGACTCTTAACACACAGCCTCTGCTCACCCTTTTTACCCCATTTTTTTTGTCATTTCTAGCTTGCAAATTAAGCTCTAACTATACTGACTCACTTACATTCCCCAGTATCTATCCTGTTTCTCCTTGCTTCCTCCTCCTGAAATGCCCCTCTTCCAGCCTCTTCACCTGCATAATTCCTATTTTTCTCTTTCAGGCCTCAGCTCAGATAGTAATGGGAACCAGGATTTCTTGTCTCCTCCTGGTAATGAGTCTTCCTTGCTATCACCCATCCCCAAAACAAAGCCCAGGATGACTCTGCCTTTTATCCATGCCCATGGCCCCTGTGCTTACTCCTCCTCACCCTTATCATGCTGTGTAAATTTGCCCTTTATTTATTTGTATGCTGCTGGGGACAGCGGGATGCTTGAGTGCAGGCCTTCCATTATGATGGGCTTGTGCTCCATGTGCCCAGCATTATGGCAGGCACATAGGAAAGTAAACAGAGATGAAGCAGACCTGACACTTATAGATGCTGTCCCCCATACTTGACTTCTAAAAGGATTAAGTTGCTGAGTACAAGGACATTTGTCAATTTTATTCACTGATGTACCACCAAGAACCTAGAATTGTGCCTGGCACATGGAGAGTACTCAATAATATTTGTTGAATGACATAAAATAAAATTTATCTGTATTTTTTAACAATGTCACTTAGTTGGAAATGTTATATTGAAAAGCATTTTTCTTTGGGAGGCGGAGGCGGGCAGATCACGAGGTCAGAAGATTGAGACCATACTGGCTAACACGGTGAAACTCCGTCTCTACTAAAAAATACAAAACATTATCCGGGCGCAGTGGTGGGCGCCTGTAGTCCCAGCTACTCAGGAGGCTGAGGCAGGAGAATGGTGTGAACCAGGGAGGCAGAGCTTGCAGTGAGTTGAGATTGTGCCACTGTACTCAAGCCTGGGCAACAGAGCAAGACTCTGTCTCAAAAAAAAAAAAAAAAAAAGAAAAAGAAAGAAAAAAAGAAAAAAAAAAAGAAAAGCATTTTTATGTTACTGTTTCTCTAAAGTTTTCTAATACCCAACCTCTTATTGGGTATGTATTTAAATGTTAATGAGTTATTGACTTTATTTTTTTCTGTGATTTACAAAGATACATCTGTGCTGACAGATTTTGCAAAATATATATTATTGTACATGTTTGAAGAATTTCCAAAAGGATATTGTTGTTTATAATTTTTATTCAGAATAATACATGTCAACAGGAAAAAGTATGACAATAAAAACCAGCAATAATCATCTTGCCAACGTAATAACCACTTTTAACATTTGGGTATCCTTCAAGTTCTCACATTATTTTTGTTTTATTTTCCAGTCTATAAATAAACATGATATATATGTAAATATGTATGTTATATATACCAAATATATATGTACAGATTGAAAGAAAAAATATGCATGTGCATATATATGTATGATACACATATACTATATATGGTTTTATAAATGTATTATACATACTGTCTTCTAATTTCCTTTATTCACTTAACAATTTATTATGAATATATTTCTCTGCCAGTAAATATTTCTCCTCATTGTCATTTAACCTAGTTTATGGGTTTATCCTCTGTCAGACAGTAAACAGCATTACTTATCTGATTCAATGATTTATACCATCTGAGATCTAGTATAGTAGCCATCAACAAATACCTGTTGAATGGATGAGTATTGTATTTAAGTCCCTAAGTGCATCTTTGGTGATTTCCACTGGAAACATTTTCTTTTCAGGGCTAATGTCTCAGTGAAGCACCATTAACCTCAGAGTGGTAGACAGCAACCTGAGCAACCTTGGCCCATAGGAGGAGGAGAATGACAAGCAAACTGGAGGCAGGAGCCATTTCTGAGCCTCATGAGGCGCTGGAAACAGAAAGTGCAACTCTAGAACTCCATTGGTATCCTATTCTTGAGGCTCTAAGTGCCGGCTTTATTCTGACCTCTCGCTGAGAAGAGTTTGCTCTGCTCTGTGGACAAGCAGAGCAATCACAGAACAGACTTCTCAGCTCACATATTTTTCTTCAAGCAATGAACAGAGTAGAGCTAGCACCTTTAAGTCTCATCTCCACATTGGGTTCAGTTTGTTTGTAGCAGGGAGACAGAACAAATAGGGACAACTCTTCAGTGAGGAAGGCAAGTGTCAGAGAAGGCGGATCATGAGCCAGTTTTGTTAAAGGTAATTCAATAGATTGACGCCAGGTGTATGTCTTGGAGAGCAGTAGGAATGAATACGAGTATAGATACTACTAGAACTGAGGCACACAACAATTTTTCCACCAACATTTCCAGCAATCATTTATCTGATGGTTCTGTATTTCCAAGGGCCTACCCTCTGCAGAACCATGAAACAAGGCAGAGTTGTCATCTGTGCTGTGCCGGCTCAGTTCTCCTTCACGATAAATGCTTCAAACCCATGAATTATTCAGATTCAGATTTTCAGCTTCAGGTGCTTGGGAGATGGCTGGTCTCAGAGCTGGTGGTACAGCTACATTGTACCATAAAACTTATTCATATGTACCTCAAAAGATTAAACTGGGAGATAAGGTGTGGCATTTTCCCCCCTATTGTGACCCAAGGGACAAGTTTTAAAATTTTTATTTTTATTTCAATAGTCTTTGGGATACAGGTGGTTTTTGGTTACATGGATAAGTTCTTTGGTGGTGATTTCTCCCTGCTGTGCAGAAGCCCAGACCCGTCCCCATCCCCCCAAAGCCCCCCACCAACACTCATGAAACAATGCTCTGTTCCTTCAGCATGCTGTTCACTTTCTGCAAATCTAATGAACAAAGTCTTTACTAAGTTAGCAACTGTGGACTTATTTTATATACTCTTCTCATTCCAGAGAGGATTAAGGGCAGCTTATGGGGATACCTAAAATAAAGCAAGAGAGCTTAAGTAAAAGTAGGAAAGAAAAACAATGAAAGGAACATAAAATGACACCAGGGATAAGGTTAATTTTAAACATGTTTCTTTCCACCCATGAGTTTTCTAAGAGTGGGTTATTATTTGACTCAATGTTTTAATAACAAGAACTAAAAAAAAAAAAAAAATGAATCAATTGCCCAATTCATAGTTTAGGTAAAAACTGACCAATTGCTTAGAAGTCATTCTTAGAATTAAGACTAAAATGGAATTGCTCTTATGTCCCTAATAAAGATGACACAATTTAATATCATAAAGATTCTTCTTAAAGACAAATTTATTCAGGTCATGGTATGGCTGATAATATCACACCAAGAGCTAAAGCAAGGGGCCAGCCTGCAAGACATATTTCTGAGGTGCTAGTTTATAAGAAACATTAAAACACTGTCTTCGATGAATTTGAAATTCAGTACCAGTTGACTCAGATTTCTATATGTGACTTCATACATATCTAGTAAAACAGAAATTGATCTTACCAAATGAGAATCTGCTGAAGAAACTGTTCTCCTTGGAGACTCAGGAGGAAAGACTGGGAGGTGGGTGAGGGATGAAAGACTACATATTGGGTACAATGTACACTGCTTGGGTGACGGGTGCTCTAAAATCTCAGAAATCACCACCAAAGAACTCATGTAACCAAAAACTACCTGTACCCCAAACACTATTGAAATAAAAATAAAAATTTAAAAAAATGTTTCCCTGGGTCACAGTAGAGGGAAAAATGCCACACCTTATCTCCTAGTTTAATCTTTTGAAGTACATAGAAATAAGTTTTACGGTACAATGTAGCTGTATCACCAGCTCTGAGACCAACCATTTCCCAGGCACCTGAAACTGAAATGCTGAGTCTGAGTAATTCACGGGATTGAAGCATTTACTGTGAAAAAGAGATTTATTTTATTCACATTTTACATAACTCTACATGCCTCCCAAGAAGTAGTCTAGTTCCAGTAATTGCATGTTATAAAGTTCTTATCTAAAACATAAAGTCAGTAGTGTTTTATTTCCAATATTGGAAACCATTTTTGACTGTCTCCACTAAATAATTATTTAAAAAGTACTTTAAACACATTAGTTTGATGGGTACTTCATTATTACCTTATCTGGGGCTCTCACCTTTCTCAGTCCAGACCTGATTATACCAAGTCAATTCAATAAAAGCAGCTCTACTGGAATATTCATTGATGACTTAATGTTTTTGCTTCTCTCAGAAGACTCTACACCAGCTGAAAGATGAGAGATTCCTATTGTGTGGTTAAATGTCCCCATAGCTATTTAGTTACCAGTCCTGGAATCCAGGTAGACTGTAACCTGACCATGATCAAATATTACCAACCAAATGGGAACCTGCTATAGAAAATTATTAGCAGCTTGAATGGAGTCAAAACAGGAACAGAGACAAAATAGATAAAAGAGCAATGCAAAGAAAGCCTGGAATACTGTTTCTAGTGACTCTACATTTGGCTGTGTAGTTGAAGTCAGCATGGAATGCCTCAAGTCTACTAGCAGAAATCAATTAACATTCATCAGCCCTTTATTCTTTACAGACTTCACAAATGCCATATAAGGAAGAGTGCTTATCATCTTGGAAGGTGTTCTGACTTCTTTGAAGAAAGACCAGATTGTTACATTTCAAAATTCAGTGTGATACAATAAAAGTATGGTCCCCAGAGAACCTGGAAGTTCTGAAATCGAGTTTCATGTCCTCACTAATAACATTTTGCTGACAGAAAAGTATTTCTGAAATAGAAGTAACTTCCCAAAATTTTCAAGAAAATGTAGGCAACTTGTTCCAGTTTGTACACAAAAGAGTGTAAATAAATATGTATATATTTTAAAGTATCAGATCAAAATACCTGGATCTTCATCTCTGGAAGAATTTGAGGGCTCCTAAAATCTTTCAAAAACTACTACCACTCACTGGAGAATTGCTACCTGCAATAACATGCCCTATGTTTTCACGTACCAAATGCTGAGAAGAAAAACAAAAACATATGTGGCTGAGATTTCTTTTTTTAAGAAAAGAAAACCATATTTAAGGTTTCCTGTCCAGATGCATCAGTGAGACACATCTTGCTTGTCTGCCTTTATCACATCCGGTCATGGTGCACAATTTTATGTCAACTGACAGATTCCTACGATGGGAGGAGGAAAAAAAAGCTTTAATTTATGCCATAAAATATATAAAGGTAGGTTTAGGATAGTGACATTTTCCCCCATTTGAGTCTTGTAATTTAATTTAATTTCAAATCCATCACAGTTCTTGTTTGGATAACAGGAAGCAATAAATGTGGCACTTTAGGCCCAAACTTGAGTGCTATTTTTGTCCCTGTCTCAGAGCCATTTAAGTAAATTAAAAAAGTCTGTTCTCTTCCCTCTCTAAATTGTCTGAATAGACTGGTAACTAAGACTGTCCCTACAGGGTGCTTATGTTTCTAGGCTGTGAAAGTTAATGGTGGGAAATGACACAGCTCAGTATTTTAATCCTGGGCTTTGCAGTCAGACAGACCTGAGTTGGCCTCTGCTTACTGCTATGTGACCCTGCACAAGATAGTGAATCTCACTAAATGTTGGATCTTCAACTGTAAAATAGGTTGTTAATAGTACTGATCTCTAAGGAGGTTGTAAAAGTTATACGAGATAAAGCACATGAAATGTTTAAATGGCACTAAGAACACTAAGTATTCACTATATGTTAGTTTAAAAATAGGAAGCTACCAATAGAAGACTTTTCTCCCAGTAATGAAGGACTAGATAATTTGTACCTCTCCCCTAGCGATAGTAACTAGGATAATTGGACAAAATATACTTTAAAAAATTCTTGAATACATCAGAAAGCTAGTAACATGGTGAAAAAATGATGGGAGTAATACCTGGAAGAAGAAGCAACTCCAGAGAGCTGAGACCTGCTTTGAGGGCCTTTTTTCTCCTAGCAGTTTCTTCCAATTCTGGAGGAAGTAGCTGAGAAACTGAGTAGAGCTTTTTTCAGCCTTATGGGGCTAAGGCGGACAAAAGCTGGAGTTCAAGGGCTTCCAAAGAGGGAGGTTTTGGATTAGAAACCAGGAGTAAGAGTCAACTTGAACTAGCCCTTGTAGTGATGAAAGCCCAGTTTCAACTTATCTCAATTATGAGTCTGTATTAGGTGAACTGGCATTGCTAACGACCTTACCTGCCTGCAACAAGGTACATACTCTTTGGGAGAATAAAACATCACACTGGGCTTCACATTATTCCTATAGATTTTCATATACAATCTCTGGTGCTTAATTAAAAATAACTAGACCTTCCTCCTTTCTTGGATAATTTAGTTCATAATCCATTACATGGGGCCTAGTGCCTTTGAGGATAGTACAGCATTGGTACAGACTGAACAGGGTGAGGAGGGAATCTGTGAAGCAAGAGGGATAATGAAGATGATGGGAGATTGTCACATACAGAAAGAATTTATCCAGTAAGTAAACATATTGAGAATAATAGGAGTCAGGTTTCTCCTATCAGAGAAGAGAGTTACACATATAGAAAGAAAGAAAAGTGGAATAAACACTGTGGTACTGGGTTAGAATGCAGGGTTTCAGTAAGAACCTATGTTTTGCAGCGGATAGAGACTGATATAAATATAGAAGTAAATTTGAGTACACACACACACACACACACACACAAACAGACATACATATCCCCTAGCTCTATCCAATGGGAAAGTCTAAGAACAAAACACTCTAAGAATATTGACACACCTAGCACTCAGGCCTTGTTTTCTAAATTCCATTCTCCACCAAAAGGTAGCAGAGATCCTTGCAAAAATGATTAATTCCATGTTTATTCACAGAAAGCACAAGCTGAGCCAGGAATATTCTGTTGGTCGTAAGGTAAGGAAGTGCTCAAGTATTGATGGAACATGTTTAAAAAACAGGAAATGTATTAGTTTTCTATTGCTATATAGAAAAGTACCACAAATTTAGATGCTTAAAACAATTTATGTTTATTATGTTATGGTTTCTGTGGGACGGGAGACCAGGGTTAACTGATCTGGGTCTTCTGTTCAGGGTCTTACAAGGCCACAATCAAGGTTATCATCTAGGCTGTGTTCTCATCTGGAAGCTTGACTAGGGAAAGAATCACTTCCAAGCTCCCACAGGTTGTTGGAAGAATTAATTTCTTTGCAGCTGCTGGACTGAAGCTTTAGTTTCTTGCTGGTGGCCACTTTTAGTCCCTAGAGGCTACCCTTTCTATTTAGTCCCTAGAAGTTCCTTTCTATGCAGAGCATTTACTTCTTGGTAGGCTACTTCTTCAAGACCGGGAGGAGCACAAGAAGAGTCTGCTTGAAATCAGCACACAAACTTGTCACCAAAACCTGACAGTGACATTGCAAGAAAAAAAGTACAGTCCAATCTCACTCTTGACATTAAGACAAAGATCCTAAACAGAATACTGGCAAACAGAATCCAATAGTCTATAAAAAGGATCATACATTTTAACCAAATAAGATTTATAGAATTGCAAGATTGATTTAACGTTCAAAATCTAAGTAATTTACCACATTAATAGAACAAAAGGCAAAAATCTCATATGATTATCTTTACAATCAATATTTAAAATTTTGATAAAATTTCATATCCATTCATGATAAATACTGTTAGAAGCTAGAAATAGAAACTTTCCTAATTTGATAAAAGGCTGTTTTCCAATAAACCTATTGCAAACATTACACTTAATGGTGAAATGGTGGTGGTGTTTCCTCTAAAATTGAGAATTTAAATATACTCTCAACCAGTGCTATTAAATATTATATACAAAATGTTATATAAATGAAACCTTATAAATTTAGACATTCACTATCAAATGAAAAATTTTGAAATAATTCTCCATCTCTTCCAGTCATCTTTCTCCCTTCTTCAAAGTGAATTCATGGGATGCCACCAACATCCTCATGCTATAATGTCCCATGAAGTTTCTAGTTTTTTCCCCAAACCTGCTATCTCTGTTATAATTAGTCAGATTTCCCAGGTGACACCAAAGGTTCAGTTCAACAATCATATATATGGACTATCTACTGTATTCTAAGAATCTTGCTTCAGCCACTCTGAGGAGGACTGTGTCCTGTTCATCAGCACAGATATTAGACTTTCTTCCATAGGAATTTCCTGGTGACTACATTGCCAAAGCTTATTTTGGGATTTTGCCTCACTTTATGGTGAACTCTAGAGTGACTGTTTTCACTTAAGAATTCAAACAAAATTGGAACAATGTCGTATTCTATATGTATGCATTTTGACTTTCATCTCTCACAAAGGGGTTGGAGGAGTAGGGTCAATGGGAAACATGAGAAACAAAAGGGAAATAGCGTGACTTTTGTACAGCTTATTCATGAGAGCGTAATTGAAACCAAAATAATGAATGCATCAGGTTATACAAATGAGGCATCTGTCATTATAGCATAGCTTATGTATAATAAGGCATAAAGAAGTAGCTGCATAATTTAATGGGATTAGAGCTAATTGAACTGGATGCCTCTTCACATAAATAACCTTCTTGCATGGCATAAAAATATTTTGGAAGTTTCTAGATGCTGTAAGTAATGAATGTGAAAAGGCAACAGGCAAACATATGTTTGATTTCTTCAGGAAAATATCTTAGCATAATTAAAAGTATGTAACTTTGCAAGCACTGAATAATGTATGCCAGTGACTAGATCATTTGTATAACTTGATATAGACTACAAATTTCTATAAAAAGTTATGAAACAAGTTTGTAAATATCCATATATAACAAGTACAGGTGGTCAGATTAAAGTTTCCGATGTAAAGCCACATGAGGCTAATGGTCCCCAACAATATACATTAAATAGTAAAATGCCACCACAGACTGCTACAAGCCTGATGGCAGAAATGACTTTTCCATTTCATTTCCTGATCTAACAATCCTGAGTTATATAACATGTTTGAAATGAATGAATTTGTCTCCTTGATGAATTTCCCAGTCTTCAGTTTTAAAGAGGAAATGGAAAAGACTGTGGTTCCTGCATTTAAAAAAAGTTTGTATGCGTAAGCTTCTCACATGCCTCATCTTTATTCAATCCAAAATAAACTTTGACCCTCTGATACTGTAGGTGGCTCCTTGGGGAAGGACTTCTGGACCAAACCAGAGCACAATTGCAGCATGTAAATGAATGTTCTTAGGCCCTTTTAAAACCATAGTGTCCCCACCCCTTCTGCACAGTGCAGGTCAAATATCCCTATCGGAAAATACAAAATTCTCCCAATTTGTTTGGATCTCTTAATTAGGAAAAACTATGCAAAATAATTTGTCCATACCCTATTTGTAAGTAATCAGTAGTTGCTTTTTTAAAGGCTTACAGCTTTTTCATATTTGAATTCTATAACCCAAAAATAATTTCAGAGGAATATTAATTTGGATTTCTTTCCCATTTAGCTTTGTCTCACTTTATCTTCCTTTAGCGTATGTGTATGAGGCTCAGTAAGCTATAAATTTCATGGATGTCTATGCGTTATGTTCAACGTCAATTGCCAGTACCATTGTTTAGAGTTCTGTATTTCACTCCCAGAACATGTCCTGGGAGATCTTGAACCACACCAAGGTTAAACTCCTAAACTCTCTTTAAATCACAGTTGCCAGCTTCATAGCCTCTACCTCAGCATCCACTTCTCTAGGAAGGTACCCATTTTCTTTTGCAAGAAAATATCTAAACATGTCATTGTGCTAAGATACCATGAGACGACAGTGCCTTTAAAAGGAAATAAGTCTGATTGAATAAATCTATTGCTAATTTTCTTTTTCTTTCCTTATCTCCACCTTCCTCTTCTTTCCTGAATTCCTCAAAAGCAAAGCCATCTAGGAAAATGCCCTTTCAAAGTGACAGGACCCAAGACTTGACTTCTATTAGGTTGGTGCAAAAGTAATTTTGGTTTCTGCCATTAAAAGTGATAGCAAAGTAACTTTTAATGGCAAAAACCTCAATTACTTTTGCACCCACCTAAAAGTTTTCTCAAGAAGGCTCAGGACATCCCAAACTAGCCAGAGCTGCTTAAGATTTGCTTTTGTTTGTTTTAGTATAATTACAATTATAATAAAGATAGTAATAATTATAGCTAATATTTGTTGGGCATCTACTATATATGAATATATACTAATATTATTCCAATTTGACAGGTGAAGAAATGGAAGTTTAGTAAATTCAGCAACTTGCCCAAAGTAGTTTAACTACCAAGTTACATCATCTCGCATTTTTTTTTCTTTTTTTTTTTACCTTGTTCTCTCCTTTTTCGAAAACAAGGATTTGAGGTAGAGATGTTATTTTCAGGGTATCAGTAGCAAGTTGATTAAACTAGTATTTTCTCCTGTCTTTCCATCATAAAGACATATGAGAATGTTATGAATGGTTTTAGATGACTACTATCAGATTACTGGGTTTGAGTAAATTGTGGCAAGAAAAACAGGAGAAATTGTCAAGACCTCAGCTCTAGTTCCAGCTCTACAATTGCTTTTCTTGTTACCTGACAACGGCTGCTGAGCCGTGCGATCTCAGTCTCAGTTTTGTTATCAGTAAAGTGGATAATAGCAGCTGTCCTGACCATATTACAGATGTTGCTAATCATAGGAATATTATAGGAATATTTTACAAACTCTTAATTGCAACCCAGTGTCTGTCAGATAGGAATGATTACATGTAGGGTCCTAGATACTGGAAAATCCCAGGAGGTCTTGCTTCTACCTTGAAAGGGTTAACAGTTCATTGCAGAGGGCGGAACATGAGGCATATTCTAAGTTACATATGCTCAGGATTCAGTTTATCAAACAGTGTGGGCAAAGCCTGAGCACTGGGATTTCCTGTGGTTGAGCTGGCATGCACTGAACCTGATGTGTGAGGGGCAGTGAGCTCCTGGGGACAGGGATGATGCCCACAGCAACTGGCATGGTACATCAAACACACCAGAAAAATGAAATCTGGTCATGGATCCAGAGGGGAAATTTTTACTTTCTTCCCAAACTCACAAATGTGAAACCTGCTCATTCACTCTCACAGAAATGTTAAACTTAGCAGATTAGCAGAATTTTGAAGATTTGAGATTCTATTCCTGACTATTCTGTTGCCTTTCTCTCTAATTTGGGCCAGCATCATGCCAGAACAAGTCTGATATTTTAGCCTAAGCAAATATCAAAAATAGAAAAAGCAACTGTGGCAACACAGTTCCTAATGAATGTAACAGCAAGGCTGAAAAGGGAGCAGAGTAGTGTTAAACTGTGGAAGAAAAAGAAAAAGTGATTGTGAGAAATCCTGGGAAACTGTCAAACCCACAGCTTCCATGAGGGCCAGAATTCTCCTTCTGAAAATAATGACAAGTGACACCCGAGCTGCCTTTTTACAGCTTTTTATACAAAAGGCATTTGTACCTCCTGAGCATAAGGGCTGAAAACATAGTCCAGGCAGTGCAAGAGGAGGTAGGTTAGAAAGTCATAGAAGGCCAACGTGGAGGCAGCTCCAGAGGCAAGAGGGCTCTGTGGTACAGTTTAATATAGACTAATTCAGGGTGGGACTGGCTCAGTTTCCTAAAATAATTTATCTCCACTTGACAAAGGCAAATTGGGGTTTGAAAACTTCACCCAACCCCATAAGTTCCCTCTGAATGGACCAGGAAGTGTTTCAGAAAAGTCCAGAACCAAATCATTTGATTTCACCTGAAACAGTCCAGAACCAAACATAAGCCTTTATCCAGCTTATGTTTCCCTATCAGTGGAGCTTGGGTTACTCAGTGGGGTGGAGTGAGGTAAAGGTAGGGCAGGGAAGAGAGGTGGAAAGACTGTTAATGTCTGATAAAGCATTTATCACATGTTTGATATTCGGGTAAACTCTAGAAAATCCTACCTAGGAATGGAGAGTTTAGCAGACTCGTAATGTCATGATGCTCTCTCTGTCAAGCACATGTTCCATGCTCAACATCTCTGAGAAACAGGAAAATGAAAACTGAAAGCAGAGAAACAGAGAAAATAAATACTGATTCTTTCCTTGGAACACAATAATTCTGCAGCATTTTAAACCTAGTGATAGTTCTCTATTTCATGCAACATTAATGCATACTACCTGTTTTTAATGTGATCTATATTCATATTTAGAACTCTCCCAAAGCTTAAAATCATTTCAACAAATTCATTTTGTCAATACACAAATATCAACAAGATTATGATGATTTATACTTTCTTACTCACCAAGGGCCTAAAACACTTTCTCTGACTTGCTCAATACAGAGATGCCACAAAACTTCAATTGGCAAAAAAAAAAAATTTTCATTATTTGTCAAGGGCTACAAAGCAAAGTACAATAAAATGAAGTATGCCTGTAAAACAGTTTTAACTTCTAAAGCTGTCTTAGAACAGCTGATATAATTTGAGTGGACATATGCAAATTCAGTACAACTGTTATGTAAATATCCTCCTCTGGTGTTCCTAACAATTTCATACACAGCTGGCTGTTGCTCTTGAGGAAATCCTGGTTAATAACAGTGCTATAAACTGGATGTTTGCTTCTCATCTCCTCAAACTTCAAACATTTACCACTGCTGAGGGACCCTTGGGCATAGATGCTCTCTTCTAAGACCTTAGTGGTCTTTTTTTTCCAGACATTTGGGGGAAAAAAAAAGTCTGGCAGTTTCTTTCTCTCCCATCTCTCTAATAACCTCAGAGCCATAGTAAACTGGCTGGTATGTGAAGTGTGAATGGCTTCTATGAAGGGGAGACATGACCTTGGCAAACAAACTGGAAAGGCAGATTTAAAAAAAAAAAAAAAGGCAGATACCTTCTGATTTCCACTGTTAGGCTAGCTCAGAAAATAGTAGAGTTGCATCCTTCAGCTTGAGTCCTTGGAAGCAGTAGCAAACATTAAGCCCAAGTGAAAGTTAACCCTTTCAAGGTAGTAACTCTCCATAAATATCAATAGAGGCTTTCTTCTAGTCAAAAGCTTTGCACTATCACCAGTGAATGGTATATGGCTCTTTTCCATGTGATTAAACAAAGAGAGATCAATTGTGGGGAAAAGAGAAGCAGAGGACCCTGCAGAGAGAATGAGGTATGTTTCATGCAGCTGTTTGTGTCCACTCCTGTAGAATATCATTAATAGAGAATGAGGGTCTGTCACTGAGGAAATAGTTTTCTTCTTATCTCTAGTGTGGCTGATGTGATCACTCACATAAGTGCTGTTATGGGTTGAGCTGTGTTCCCCACAAGAAAGATATGTTGAAGTCTTAACCACTAATACCTCTGAATGTGGCCGTACTGGGAAAATAGGGTCATGACAGTTGTAACTGGTCAAGATGAGATCATACTGGAGTAGAGTGTGCCCTTAGGTTAATGGGACTAGTCCTTCTAAGAAGACATACCCACAGCGAGAATGCCACTTGATAAAGGCAGAGATCAGAATTACATGGCTACAAGCCAAGGAATGCAAAAGATGACAGCAAACTACTAGAAGCAAGGAAGGATTCCCCTGTGGGTTTCAGAGGGAGCAGGGACCTGCAAATAACTTGATTTTGGAATCTTAGCCTCTGGAACTGTGAGACTTTACATTTCTGTTGTTTCAAACCACGCGGTTTGTGGTACTTTGTTACCTAGAAAACTAATACAACTGTTTTTAGGTTCAGAGGCAGTGCATTCAGCCCGTCAGTATTGTGGTTTCTCAAGACTAGAGGTCTCATTTTAAAGGCATATGCCCAATATGTATTGTAGCTAGGAGAGACGCCCCGAAGTGTCAGCTTCCTAATGGACGAGAGTTATACTGAACTGGGTCATCCCTGGGATTCAGCTTCCAAGGTCCTCAGGAAAACACAGTTCCCTTTGAGTTAGCCCCACTATTATTTTTACCAAATCCCTACATATCACAGTTGAAATAATAAAACTATCTAGCATACCTACCAGATGTTTTTATTTCAATTTGTAACATCTAACCTTTGAGCTATAAGTAACCAGCTCTACAGAAAGCTAGGCAACCCCACCCTGGCTTTTTAGATTGTATTGCATGTGTGTATTTGTGATCATATGAGACTTTACTAAAAATTTCAAGGAGGAGGAATTTATACTCTAGAAATATTATCTTAACAGGAATAGTAGGGACACTAAGACATATCACTGGCCTTCCCTATATTAGTCACTCTGAGGTACTAAAACAACCTGGAAAACCCTCTGTTTTCCAAGACCCCAAGAAGAGACATAAGGTATTTGGGGCCAATGCAGGCCTCAGATAAATGGAGAAAAATATTTTCCTCTTTTTCTTAGGCCAATGTCAATTGGCATTGACTTTTCTTAGGCCAATGTCAATTGCAAAATATTCCTCTTTTTCTTAAGCCAATATCAATTCAAGTTGCAGGACCTTATATTAACAGAGCATAATGCTGTCCTTGTTTTCCATAATCTCTCTCTCTCTCTCTTTTTTGAAACAGAGTCTCGCTCTGTCACCCAGGCTGGAGTGCAGTGGTGCGATGTCAGCTCACTGCAAACTCTGCCCCTACAAATACCCCTGCCCCGGGTTCATGCAACTCTCCTGTCTCAGTCTCCATAGTAGCTAGGATTACAAGTGTACACCACTATGCCTGGCTAATTTTTGTATTTTTTAAATAGAGATGGGGTTTTACCCTGTTGGCCAGGCTGGTCTCAAACTCTTGACCTCAAATGATCCACCCACCTCAGCCTCCCAAAGTGTTGGGGTTACAGGCATGAGCCACTGCACCTGGCCTCCTTAATGTCTTCAAACTCTGAGATCCTGACAGCAAGTTTTGTTTTGTTTTTATCATTTCATCTGGCCTTGATTTGAGTTCACACTTTAGCAAACTCAAATGCTGGGCCAGCTGGTTCCTCTAATCTGTAATGTTTCTAAGTCTAAAACTGCCAAACATATTCTTTGGAGCTTTCTGACTCCTTAGCTAAAATCATTTTCTTGCAAGGCCTCTCTGAGGTTGTTGACCCCAGGACGGAAGTATTGAACACTGACACACACATTTTATAGCATCATCAAAAACCATTCTTCATATTCCATTGACCTCATTTTCCACTTAAAGCCAGTGCAATTAGATAAGCTTAGACTCATATAGAGAGATGTGGCACTAATTTATTTTTTAATTTGGAAAGTTTCTTATTGTTAATAATAGATCATACTCATCTTTTATTTCTCTAAGCTGTTACTATATTCTTTACACTTCTCATTTGTCCTTAAAGTGGGATATTTCTTTGTGATGGCTTTTATATTAATTTTGATACTGTAGATTAATTTTTATACTATATCTAATTCAACTGACTATGTGCCACATACTGTTCCAGATGCTATAGATACACTGGTGAATAAGGTAGTGGAGTCCCTGGGGTTTGTCGGACTTATTGGTCAAGGAGAATTGCTGCAAATTGTTAAATCTAAATGCAGTGGTAAACCACTTGAAGCAGTCCTCAATCTCGGCTACCCTGTAGGATCACCTGGGAGATTTTTTAAAATCTCAGTGTAAGGACTTCTGGTACCAGCCATGATGGAATAGCTTGAATTTGAGCAATCCTGTCACTGAAAATAACTTCAAAAGCTAAATGAAGCACACAAAACAACAGTTTCAAGGCATTGGAGAGTAACCAACTCTGATAGGACTTGAGGGGCTACGATTCCTGAGAGAAGTGAAACACAGCTTCATATTCACCTTGGCTTTATTTTTTTTATTTTTATTTTTCTTCCTTGAAGGGCAAAATCCCAGGGAGGTGAGAATTGCAGGAAAGCAAACCCAAAAGTTTTCTGTAGTTTCCCCTCAAAGTACTGGATGATTGCTAAGCTATGCATGTATAGGGAAAAGCTCCAAGAAACTCAGAAAAAAAAGCAGGAGATGAAGGGTAAATTGCTAAGCAGAGGCTTCAGCTGCCACATTGTGCTGGGGAGATAAAGGTTGGAGTTTAATCCCCACTACGGTCTTTCCTAAGTGGAGAATCTCAGCATAAGATGGTTGAGATAGGAGGATTCATATGCTTTGGATTTTTTTTTTTTTTTTTTTGAAAGATTACTGGTTCCTGTAGGAAGAATACATTGAAGAAGATAATGCAGAAGCAGTGAGATCAGGTAGGGTGATTTAGCAGTCTACCGATGTGGTCCAGACAATAGATGATGGGGACCTGGTTGTGGTGGAGGATATGTTGCAGGGTGTATTCCATAGCGAAAAAATAAAATCTAAGGCAAGAAAAGGCCAGACACTACAGGACTGGCTGATAGATCAATGGAAAGTGGGGCTGGAAGAAGAAAGAAGATGATTTCTTATTTAACCAAGGGATTCTCATCTAGGAGAAATTTTGCCTCCCAAGAGACACATGGCAAAATCTGGAGACTTGTTGGTAAACATCCTAAAATCCATTGGACAGCCCTGATGATAAAGAATTATGCGGTCCAATGTGTCAATTGTGCTGTTGTTGTGAAATCCTGGTTTAACTTCTTAAAAAGGTATGTCTTATCTCCACAAACTAGTTCTTCTCCTATGAATATCTGTGTTTTTAATTAAACTGTAAAATTCTAGGAAATAGAGATCTTATCTTTCACTTCTTTATCTTCACCTGCACAAGGTAGTAGTGCAGATGAAGATCAAAAACTTTAAAAAATTTATAGACTTTACTTTTTAGAGAAGTTTTAGGTTTATAGAAAATTGAGTGGAAAGTACAGAGTTTCTATAAACTCCCTCTTCTCTCCCCATAGAGTTTTTTCCTATTATTAGTACCTTACATTAGTTATGCTTTTATTACAATTGATGACTAATATTAATACAATTATTGTTAACTAAAGTCCATAGTTTACTTACATTTTATATAAATAGTACCCGCTGATAAGTAATCAATTACTAATTTAATCATTCATCAAGGAACATGACAATAACAAGAGAGGAAGAAGGTAACTGCCAGTGATTGAGCATCTATTATGTTCAAAGCACTATACAATCAACTCATGTGTAAATATATTTACATGTATACGTAATATTATTTTATATGTAACAATATCAATACCTGTGAGTTGCATATTAAAATCTCAATTTTAAAGATGAAAACATTTAGGCTCAGAAATTTCAAGTTATTTGCACAAAGTCACAAAACTTTGTAAATGGAGCAGTTTAAACACAATGTCAGGGCCCACATTCACATAGTTACACCAAATGCTCTTCTTTTCCCTTTTCTTCTCACATGAGAAGTTGTATGGCTTAGTTTTTCCTGTTTTAAAATGTCTTTACCTGCTGCTGGTACACAGTCCTAAGGAGTGAGCAGTCCCACAAGTCTTTTCCAGCCTCATCTCTCAGCTCCACCATTGGAGGTCCATGTGGTTTTGGGCTGTGCCAAGTGGCTGCCCCACCCCTGATACTTTTAAGCCAGGCTAACACACCCACACAAACCCATAAAATCAAGCTCCAAATGTTAACAGATGTTCAAGCTTCTCAGCTCCCACTCTCACCTCCCTTTTGATCCTTGCCTAACTGTGCTTGCTCTCATCATTCTAGTTCTAAACCCTTGGCTCTCTCTGTACCTGCCCCACACCCCAGATTTGGACTCTTACTGACATTTCCTCAGAGACTTTTTTCTCTGAGTTCCCCTGCGTGTTTCTTGGCTTCGTTTGAATCTTTCACCTTGGTATTTCTCCTTGTCTCAGATGTGTTGGGGAAAGATACCTTTATTTTCTCTGAGTCCTAGGTCAGGTCTGGGATCACAACTCAGGGTGAGATCTGAGTATCAAAATGTTATATATGTTAAGACTGGATGGGGTTGACTTATTGGATGAAATGTGGGAGGGGGGCTGGAAGGCCTGTTCTAGACCAGAAATTGTTCATTAACATTCTCTCTGCTTTCAGCCTTAAGAGTCTCAGGAGGATGAACTGTCATAAACTATATGCCGGAATTTAGAAACAGCCCACACCAGAGCACCAGTGCTTGAACATGCTGCCTGGATAGTTCCATATTCCCACCTACCTCTTTCACTTCTTTGCTTACATATGTATTTGTTTTCTCACTGTAAGTTGTAAATTCCTAGGGGACCGAATATCATTTTCATTTCTTTTTTTTTTTTTTTTTTTTTTTTTTTTGAGACAGAGTCTTGTTCTGTTGCCCAGGCTGGAGTGCAGTGGGCGATCTCGGCTCACTGCAAGCTCCACCTCCCAGGTTTACACCATTCTCCTGCCTCAGCCTCCCGAGTAGCTGGGACTACAGGCGCCCGCCACCCCGCCCGGCTAGTTTTTTGTATTTTTTAGTAGAGACGGGGTTTCACCATGTTATCCAGGATGGTCTCGATCTCCTGACCTCGTGATCCGCCCATCTCAGCCTCCCAAAGTGCTGGGATTACAGACTTGAGCCACTGCGCCTGGCCTATCATTTTCATTTCTAACCACAGTTTCTTTTCCTTAAAACTCCAAGATCGGTACAAATCTTTCAAATGTCTATAAAGCACACTGTTCTCTCCTGCTTCTTTAAAATAACATAGAAAACACTAATTTTTTGCCTCTCTCTACGACATCATTTCACTGTAAATGAATCCACCACTGTCAAAAGTGCTATTGAAGACATTACAGGAATTTGAGCATGGAGTCCCAGAGATGAATCTTGTTTGTCTTCCTTTTCCTAAGTTTTTCCCTTGTCCTTTTAGAAACATTGAGAGAAATGCAATTTGTCTAACAAAACATTTCTTCTCATCAGTTATAGGAATTGCACTGATGTCATCTCAGCTGAGCAGCAGTCCTTCGGGTTTTTCTTTCTTTTCTCCCTCCTCTTCTGTCCCTGTCCCTATCCTTTGCTTAACTTTCCTTCCTTTTCCTTAGTGCTAACTGGTGTACTCTTAAGGAGCAGGGGGCTAGGTTCAGGGGAATGGTGGGTAGAGAAATCACAATGCTCCCATGAGATCTCTCTTCTTGAATCTTAAGTTTCCATTTATTCTAGACATTTGATTCTTCTCACAAATCACTCTAGTCATTTTATACTACTTCTGGCAGCTCACTTGCTTAGGGAAGAAAATACATATTTAAGGTCAAAGCACTGGCTATTCCCTTTGCCTGAAATGCTACTCCCCCGGATATTGATATGGCTAACTTCCTTCAAATCATGGCTTAAATGTCACCTTCTCAGTGAAGCCTACCCTTATCATCCTACTTAATTCTGCAACCTATACACCCACTCTAATCTGCCTTAGCCTTCTTGACCTATTTTTTTCATAGAACTTATCACCATCTAACACAGTAATAATTTAATACTTTATTACATTCTATTTATTTATTTGCCTTTCCTTGTAGAATACATGCTCCATGAAGAGAAGAGTCTTTGCTTTGTTTGAACTTGTATTCCAAGTACTTCTATCAGTGCCTGGCATTTAGTGGGCATTTAGTAAATGTTGGTTGAACTAAATGATACTAAAGAAATAGAACATTATCATTCATTTGAATTCCTCTATATGTCTCTCGTGATCATACTCCTACCTACCCTCCTTTTAGGTAAATACGCTGAATATCTTGTTAATAATTTCTCTGCTTTTCTTTATAGTTGAACCAAACTTTATATATCCTACAAAATATAAAATATATATTTAGTATATCCAAATCTTTAACTTTATATTAATTGAATAATGCTTGTATATATCTTTCTAAAACTTTATTTCCCCCTCAACACTATAACATTCACCCATATTGATGCATATAGTTTTAATGCAGTAATTTTCACTGGTGGATGGGATTCCAGTGTATAAGTACACCATAACTCATCTATCTCTGTTTGTTTTTTTTTTTAAAGAGATGGAAGTCTCACTCTGTTGCCCAGGTTGGAGTGCAGTGCTCAGCTATTTTCTAAAAAATTTGTTAGAGATGGCGTATTTGTCTGTTTTCACACTGCTACAAAGAAATATCTAAAACTAGGTAATTTATAAGAAAAGAGATTTAATTGGCTCACAGTTCTGCAGGCTGGACAGGAAGCATGGCTGAGGAGGCCTCAGGAAACGTTCAATCATGGCTGAAGGTGAAGGGGAAGCAGACACATCTTAGATGGCCGGAGAAGAAGAAAGGGAGCAAAGGGGGAAATGCTACACACTTCTAAACAATCAAATCTCACAAGCACTCACTATCATGAGAACAGCAAGGGGGGAATCCACTCCCATGATCCAATCACTTCTCACCAGGTCCCTACTCCAACATTGGGGATTATAATTCGACATGAGATTCGGGTGGGGACATAAATCCAAACCATATCAGATGGGGGTCTCACCGTGTTGCACAGACTGGTCTCAAACTCCTGGCCTCACGCAATGCTCCTGCCTCAGTCTCCTGAGTAGTTGGGACTACAGATGCATTCAACTCAATTCATCTCTCTTTTATAGCACATCTATATTTAGGTTGTTTTAGTTTTTGTTATAAGCTATACTGTCAGGAGCATACTTATGTACATCTTCTTCTACATATGTATAAGATTTTCTCCAGGATTTATATCTAAGGGTGGAATTTCTGGGTTAAGATGTGCATATTCAACTTTATTGTGTAATGCCAAGTTGTTTTCCATAGAGTTATAAAAATTTACTGGCAGTATAAAGAAGTTCTACAGTTCTATATCCTGGCTAACACTTGGCTTTGTCAGACATTTTATAATAAAGATGTGCAGTAGAAGCTCACTGTGGTTTTAATTTGTGTTTCTCTGTTCACCAAGAGACTGAGAATCTTTTCATATGTTTATAAGCTGTTTCTTATTCCTTTTCTGTAAAATGTGTGTTCGTTTTTTAAAAATTGGGTTACTTTGCTTTCTCTTACTGAGTGGTAGGAGCTTCTCAAAAACCATAATTTCCCTGAAACATTAAATTTAGGACCAATTGCACTGCACAACTTCATGACCCCTAAGGACATAACTCTCCTAAAGTTTAACGTAGTCATTAATGTAGAATGATGATCTTAACTTACCAAGAAAAATTTACATCATACAGAAAGTCCCCGACTTGTGACAGTTCAACTAACAAATTTTCAACTTTATTATGGTGACAGAGTAATACATATTCAGTAAAAATGGTACTTGAATACTCATACAACCACTATTTTTCACTTTGAGTACAGTGTTCAATAAGTTACATTAGATATTCAACACTTCATTATGAAATAGGCTTTGAGTTAGATGATTTTGCCCAATGCATGCTAATGAAAGTGTTCTGAGAATGTTTAAGGCCAGCTTGGCTAAGTTATGACATTCAGTAGGTTAGGTGTATTAAATGCACTTTTGACTTCAATATTTTCAGCTTACAATGAGTTTATTAGGATGTAACTTCATCTTCAGTTGAGGAGCAATAATATTCAGCAGAGTCTGTTAAAATTGTGATCCTGATTTAAGTTAGCCAAATAAATAATATCTTTGAGAAAGATTTTAATTAAAAATCAGTAAAATGAAAATAAGGGAATGTGTCTAAATTTCCCTGTGGAATGTGTAATTTCCTTAAAATGTCTAATAAAGGAGGTTGCAATTCTATAGAGCAATTGCTCTGATAAGCATAATTAGGAGAATATATGCTAGATATACTAATTTTTATCCCTAGTCTTTTTCATTCAGTTAGAAATACTTTTTTCTTTCACAGCTCTGAATAAAAATGATGAAAAACTGGCATTAATAAATATTTTGTAAAGTAAATATCAACATTCTCCTAAGGGTTATATTAATGCACATTCCTGCAAAAATGCATTTACTTCAATTCCAAATGCAAATCTAAGAATTCCTCAATTTTAGAGTGAATGGTGCCTATTCATTGCTAATATATTAGCAATATATTATATATTGTTATATAGTACCAAGAAACTGAGAATAAATTTCATGACACTCTATTATTGGATGTACTGTTCTCACTTGGGAAACATTTAAGCTACTCATTAATGTCTTCCATTTTGTTTGGATGAAAAGGGATTTTGCAGTGGTATATCTATGTTAGAAAACAGGATAGGCCTTATTCATCACCTACCATAAATCAGGAAAGCACCTATTTTATAACAAGTTAAAGAAACTTATTCCAGAAAATTCAATGTCTCAATATTTGTTGAGAAGTGCCTATCCTATTCTCCTAACTCCAGCCACTTTATTCACTTATGATGTCAAGCAGTAATTCTAATGACAAAGAAAACAATATTGAAAGTGACTCTTCAGTTTGTGAGTTTAGAGCATGTTAGAATTATTACTTAAAGAAAATTATTTTAAGTAGTTAAGACTGGAAAGATGCATTTCCAATTTGAAAGACTCCCCAAGAAACCAGTATAATAAACGAAAATATATCTATATTAGAACATATAACTGTGTAAATAAGAACATACAACTGTGAACTTTCCAAATACTAAAAATTTAAGTTTACAGATATTCAAACAAAACAAAAAAGTTTACCTAGAAAGCATTGAAAATCAGAATAACATCTGACTTTTTAATAGCAACACTGGAAGCTGGAAGACAATGGGGTAATGCTTTAAAATCTGTAGAAAAAAATATTCCTGATCTTTAACTCTATACCGCAGTAAACTATCAATTACACATAAGTGTAGAATAAATACATTTTCAGATATGAAAGATCTCAAAAACAAAAACCATTATCTTCTTTTTAGAAAACACTCCTGGAGGATATGCTTTTCTAAAAAGAGTAAAAGTAAAATGAAGACGGAAAATCCAGGAAAAAGAGGGTTCATTACAGAGTGAGAGGAAGAGTATCCCAGGAGGATGGTGAAAGGAGATAAATTTCCATGAAATGGAACATGGTACAGCTACAGAGCACCTAGTCCAGTTTGGCATAAGAGAATGGAGAACTCGAAGTGCAATTTATTTCACAAACTGAGAGATTACCAGATGTGGTAATCTGGTAAACACATATAAACATGTTTATATGTGTTTATATGTAGCAAAATGATATTTATACTTTTTGTAAAGATTTTTGAATGAATTAGTGACACTATGAAGAAAACTAAGCAAACAGGAAAGCAATACATTTATAACCTTCATGGAAACAAAAAAGTTGTGCAAGGAAAAAAATACAGTTATATATAATTATTATATTTATAACTTGAATTAACTGTGAATGATAACGTAAATTTCGAATATCTAACCAAAATTTATGACATACAATATAAGAAGGATGGAACAGAAGGGGTGTGTGTGTGTGTGTGTGTGTGTGTGTGTGTGTGTGTGTCTATGACAGCAGTGTTAAATTTTTCTTTCCTATACAGGTATGTCAATAAATAATAAGGCTGACAAAACAATCAAGAATACCATTATAAGAACGTTATTTAGATATGTGGTGGTGATTGCCAAAGAAATCGCTAAAAGTGTTTTGAAAGTTATTGGCTAAAATTAGTGGTGGAAGATGGAGAAGAGGACTAACTTTTCCATTATAAGACTCAGCACTATTAGTATTTTAAACTTACGTGTTCAACTTAGATAAAAATAAAAATTATTCAGTAATATAATCAACTCAAATAAAGAAATACTATATAATGACAAGGTAGTTCTTTTTAGCAAGGGAGTTGCTGGAGCCTGGAAAGATGCAAGTCCAGCCTTGGAGATGAGTAACTATCAGCAGGCTATAAGAGGTCTTACCCAAGATTAAATTACTCACTGCATACAGTAACACGACTAGAGCTCCCATGTTCTGACTTTGGCTCAGTAAGCTTTTCTTATCTCACATTAAAAAGTTTTTAGGCCACGATTAAATACTCATCCATAAGACTTTATTACTTCTGGATGATACTATATAAACTTTAATGAGAAATGAGAATACAGCCTCAGAATTAACATTTTAAAAATGCCTACTATATGATATTCACTTAATAAATCTTAACCAGTTTAATTTACACAACTATCTAATGAAGTAGTAGTCATCACTATTTTACAGTTAAAGCTGAAGCTTTGATTTTCAGGAATCTGAAACTGCTTCTCAGTTGAACAAATTGAACAAACTGTGTGATTGACCAGAATTTCTAGTGGCTGCTTATTTAAAGAAGTATATCCTTTTAGCAGAAGAGAAAAATTATTTTCAAATAGTTGAATGAATGGATGAATGAAGAGATAATAACTCTGGGTTATTTCAACAGAAGTATTTTTAGTTTGTTGGCCAAGTGTGGCAGCACTGAACTCTTAATCTGCATGTTGGCACTTTCTGATTGGAAAATATAACTCAGTGTGCCTGGCGTTTTTGTTCTGAAACAAATTCTGCTTAACATGAGACAGCTTGTAGGACCAGAGGGAAGTGGTGGACCGGAATACATTCTATGGATGAATACTTCTGTCAGACAGGATTAGAAACTAAAGGAAAAACCAAACAACAAACAAGCAGGTTTTTATTTCCAAAGCAGAGAAATAAATAACATTCTAGTTTGTAATTTCAGTCCTTTCAGAGAACTGGAATTCAGAATTTCAGCAGATTTCTACGTGGATGCATTAAAAGCACTACATTGATGTGCCATCAGCTCTGCTATTTGACTTCAGAACATGTCGTGAAAACTTACAAGGCAATCAGAACTCTAAAACTGTTCTTTTTGTTTATAAAGGCCACAATGGTTTTCTCCCTCTAGTGACCTCAACCTTGTGTCATGGGTCATTCAAGAAGGAAAAGCCTGAGATCCTTTTGTTAAAAATTGGAAAGTCAGCATTCTCACATAGCAAGAAAGGAGTGGGCCAGCTCCCTCCCTCCTCTTATTTGCACAGTTCATTCAACAACAACAACAAAAGAAAAAAGAAACACACATTTTTTCCGTATGTAACCTTAGACATGACTGTAGATTCCCAAACTGTTTACAACAAATGTGGAACAGTCTGCAAACCAGTCCAAATGTACATCGCCTGGATCATGTCAAGTCATATTCTTTCCCCACATGGAGTAGAGGCCCTAACTTAGCCTGAAGTTTGGCTTGACAGGCAGAATGGACTTGTTGCTCCAGCTGTGTCTGATAAGCAGAGAAAAGATAAAATATTTGCTTCATTTGAGTCCTTCACTAACGAGCAAAGTGTAGAAAATTGAAGGCCAACATCTACAAAATGAACTGGGCCCTATATCTACAATCTTGATTCAGGCAACAAAGAGAAATACTTTTCACTCTTAGCAAATCTGTGAAGTAAACTTCTAATTCTTCTTGTTTATAACCCATGATGAGTTATAAACATATTAAACAACAAAGTATCTCAAAGTCCTTGAAGATTTCTTCTAGAAATTGGGAAATGGACAGTTTTGTTTTGTTTTGTTTTTGGCTTTAGAGTTATATACAGACCTAGTCAGAAATGAGCTTAAATTTCTGATACTGAATTATTATTTACCCAACGTTACTATTTTTCACCAGGCTTTACATTCTGTAAAACATTTTTGTATCCATTATATATTAGTCTATGTTCTCCAGAGAAACAGAAACAATACGATATATATTTATACAGAAAGAGATTAGTTGAAGCTAAGAAGTCTCAGGACTCACCACTTACAAGATAGAGGCCCAGGAAAGCCTGTGATATAATTTCAGTCTAAGCCTGAAGGCCAGAGGATTGGGAGGCTGATGCTCGACGGCAGGAGAAGACCAAAGTTCCAGCTCAAGCAGAAGGCAAAGTCACCCTTCCTCTGCGTTTCTGATCTGCCTGGCCCTCAGTGGATTGGACAATGCCCAGCCACATTGGGGAGAGTGACATTCTTTACTCAGTCTTCTGATTCAAACATTATGCTCTTCTGGGAACATTCTAATGGACACACACAGAAATAATGTTTCACCAGCTATCTGGGTATTCCTTAGCCCAATCAAACAGACACATAAAATTAACTATTACATTTTACTTCTTTCAATTTTTACAAACCTGCCAAACATGTGACAATATGACATAGGTAGGGGATTTGTTTGGACTCTGAGTAAAATACCAGCTGAGTACAGCAACCTGATGCAAAACACTTAATTTGGCCATAGGACCAGTTTCTCATCATAAAATGTGGATTAATAAAATTTGTCATATAAAAATGCTGTGACGATCACATGGGGTAATCTTTGCTAAACTGTTTTGTGAGTATTAGATAATTACATAAAGCTCTTGGCGCAGTGCTTGTCACATGGCACATGCTCACTATATGATCATTCTTACTATTTTTAGACTGAGTAGGATAGATTACTACATTTAAAGAGGTTAAATGATTGCTCAAAGCACATAATCAGTTACTCTATGCACAGGGGATTCAAACCTAGGCATTCTGCCTTGTATCCCTGTATACTTTATATGTACACATGGAGCTTTGCTCCATGCAAATGGTACTATACTAGATACAGAAAGGGATAAAACACAGAAAAAAAGTTAGAAATACAGTCCAGACTTCTTCTTTGAGGCAAGATAAAGTCACAGGAACCAGATTTACTCTCCTGCCTGAAACTACTAAAAGATAAACAGAATGGATAAAACAATAATTTGCAAGACACTAGACATCAGGCAACAAAGGAAAGTGCTTTCTAAGAGATGAGAAGCAAACAAAGTGAGCCCTACAAGTACCCCAGTTTTCTGCAAAAGAGTTTCCCAGGGTATGGGAAAACACAAGAGATACACAAAGTACATCTTGAGCTGAGGAGATGAAACTAAGGAGAGTAAGGCAGTGAGGGTTCATAGGAAACAGTACCAGAGAAGAGACAGCTGCTCAGAGGGAGAACTCTGCAGCTCTGCAGAGGCTTCAGCTGAATACTGATCAGGGTGTGTGTGCAAGAAAGCCAGGAATAGAAAGATATCAATGACCTCAGCTTCTACCTACATAAACTAGATAAAGAAGGGCAAATTAAACCAAAGATAAGTAGAAAAAATAAAATTAGTGTACAAATCAATAACATGGAAAACAGAAAATGTAAAAAAAATCAATTAAACCAAGCACTCAAATTTACAAACCTCTGGCTGGGCACAGTGGCTCATGCCTACGATCCCAGCATTTTGAGAGGCCAAGGCGGGTGGATCATTTGAGGCCAGGAGTTCGAGACCAGGCAGGCCAACATGGCAAAACCCTGCCTCTACTAAAAATACAAAAATTAGTCAGGTTGAGCCCAGGAGGTGGAGGTTGCAGTGAGCCAAGATTATGCCACTGCACTCCAGCCTGGGTGACAGAGTGAGACTTTCTTTCTCTCTCTCTTTGTCTCACTCTCTACCTCTAGCTAGACTGATCAGGAAGAAAGACCTAATTACTAACATTAAAGAGTATAAAGGTCACATCATTATAGATTTTATAGCTGTTAAAAGTATAATATGGGAATGTTATGACTTTATGCCAATTAATAGGCCAACATAGAGGAAATGAACAAATGTATTTAAAGACACAAACAACAAAGGTTACTCAAGAAGAGATAGACAACCTGATGTGTACTTATTAAATAAATTGACTAGGTAGTTAAAAACCTTACCCCAAAATAAACTCTAAGGCTTGACGGTTTCACTGGTGAATTCTACCAAATATATAAGGAAGACATATTATCAACTCTGCACAAACCCTTCCAAAAACATGAAAAGGAGAGAATACATACCAACATATGAGGTCAGCATTAATCTTATACAAAAATGAGAAAAACACAAGAAAAGAAAATTACAAACCAATAGCTCTCATGAACAACAAAACATTTTTAGCAAATTGAATCCAGTAATACATAAAAGGGATAATACATATGTTCCAGTAATACAACGTTTTCTTAACGTTTAAAAGATCAATCAATAGGCTGGGCATGCTGGCTCACACCTGCAATCTCAGTGCTTTGGGGCATCTCTTGAGCCCAGTAGTTTTAGACTAGCCTGGGCAAGATAGCAAGGCCCTGTCTTTATAAAAAATTAAAAAATTAGCCAGGCCTGGAGGCGTGTATCTGCAGTCCTAGCTACTTGGGAGGCTGAAGCAGGAGAATCCCTTGAGTCCAATAGTTCAAGGTTACAGTGAGCTATGAGCAGCCATGGCACTCCAGCATGGGCATAATATAATTCACCATATTAAACTAAAAAATAAAAACTATATGATAATCTCAATAGTTGGGGAAAAATCATTTCATAAAATTCAATATTATTGGTCAAAATCTCAGAGATCTAGAAATAGAACTTTTCAACTGGATAAAAGATACCTATAAAAATCAAAGCTTTAAGTAAAAATGTACTTAAACAGATAGAGGCAAAATGGGTTTGCTTAAGGAAAGCTCAGTCTCTCCTTCAAACCCTTCCTTACTGTAGAGACTAAGACACTGCCATTACACTCTGAGGCTCCAGGGGCCATGACCTGAAAATCAAGGGGAACCATGGTCACTTGACAACAGGGATATATTCTGAGAAATGCATTATGAGGTGATTTATTCATTGTGTGAACACTATAAAGTGTACTTACACAAACCTGGATGGTATAGCCTATGACACACCTAGGCTATATGGTACAGATACTGTTCCTAGTCTACAAACTTGTACTAGTATGTTACTGTACTGAATACTGTAAACCATTGTAACACAATGGTATTTGTGTATCTAAGCATATTGGAACATAGAAAAGGTACAGCAAAATATGGTATAACAGATAAAAATGGTACACCTATAGGGCACTTATAGGGCATGTTGAAGCTTGCAGGGCGGGAAAGTTGTTCTGGGTGGGTGAGTCAGTGACTGAGCGGTGAGTGAATGTGAAAGCCTAGAACATTACTGCAAACAACTATCATTTTTATATAAACATTATACACTCAGGCTACATTAAATTTATTTTTAAAATTTCTTTCTTCAATAATAAATTAACTTTAGTTTACTGTAACTTTTTAATTTATAAGCTTCAATTTTTTAACCTTTTGACTCTTTTGTAATAACATTTAGCTTAAAACACAAGCATATTGTATAACTGCACAAAATATTTTCTTTCTCTATACCTTTATTCTAGAAACGTTTTTCTATTTTTAATTTTTTTTATTTTTACTCATTAAATGTTTTTGTTAAAAACTAAGACACAAACATACACACCAGCCTAGGTCTACACAGTATCATCAGTATCACTGTGTTCTACCTCCACATCTTGTCCCAAAGGAATGACTTCAGGGGCAATAACATGCATGGAGCTGTCATCTCCTATGATAACAATGCCTTCTTCTAGATACCTCCTGAAGGACCTTCCCAAGGCTTTTTTACAGTTAACTTTTTTTTTTGGTAGGAGTACATTCTAAAATAACAATAAAACTATAGCAAATATATAAACTGATAACATATTAACATTATCAAGTATTATGTACTGTTCATAATTGCATGTGCTAGACTTTTACACAAATATCAGAGCACTAGGTTTGTTTACACCAGTATCACCACAAACTGGCAAGCAATGTTTTGTGTTAGAACATTACAATGGCTAATGACATCAGTAGACAATTTTTTGGCTCCAGTATAATCTTATGGGGCTGCCAATGTATATGCAATCCATCATTGTCTAAAATGTTGTTATGCAGTTCATGACTGTAGTTACTGAGTCCTCACTACATGTGGCATTTGTGCCATGAACATTACCCAAAAATCAGCCTCTGAATGGTGAGGGCATATAACTCCCTAGTTCAAGACTACCATCTGGTGATGTGCCTCACATATTGTATGTGTTCTACCAGTGTTGGCTGGATTACAGTGAATAGCTATATAAAGGATAAGGCCATAGAGAGATGACTCACATATCTCAAACTGAAAAACATTACTCTGTACCAGAGGTGTATGAAGTATGAAGCTATTAAATAAACATGGCATGGCTGAGTTTTAATTTGGCTTGAAGATTGGGGCAAAAGTTGTTTTGCTGTATGAAATAGGTAGCAGAATACACTGTAAATTAACCTTTTTTTTTTCTTTTTGAGACAGTGTTTCACTCTTGTTGCCCAGGCTGGAGTGCAATGGTGCTATCTCGGTGGCTCACCGCAACCTCTGCCTCCCAGGTTCAAGTGATTCTCCTGCCTCGGCCTCCCAAGTAGCTGAGATTACAGGCATGCGCCACCATGCCCAGCTAATTTTGTATTTTTAGTAGAGATAGGGTTTCTCCATGTTGGTCAGGCTTGTCTCAAACTCCCGACTTCATGTGATCCACCTGCCTCGGCCTCCCAAAGTGCTTGGATTACAGGCGTGAGCCACCACGCGTGGCCAAATTTACCTTCATTTTTTAAAAACAGTGAAATTTAAAAGAAAGTCAGCCTCACAGCCAGTAGCCTCAAGCTCAGGGAACAGGAACTCATTTCCCTGTCATCAGGGCTTCCTAAATGAAGGTGTTTGAGAAGCGCTAAATGAGTCATGCATCTTCACATTGCAGATGGGGAAGCTCAAGCTCAGATTGTGTATAAGGTTTGTTTGAGATTAGAGATAGCTAGTAGATAGCTCTTCATGAACTATCCTAGAGCCCACCCCTTCAGAAGTAGCTGGAAAAAACAGATATAAGGAGTAAAAAATTAGATTTAAAAACTTTTCATATACCAGCTGATGAAATTAGGGGTAGAGAGATTAATGTAGCCAGAGTTGGTATACTTACATTTCCAGATTAATTAGGAGATCATGTATGTACATGTAAAGACTCACAATCAAGACCACACAAAATAAGTGCCAGCTAAGTATTAAATATATTGAATATAGAAGATATACAGTGGAAAGAGAGAGCACACTTCCAGCTAAGACGGAAACTTGCAGTTTGGTAGCTTCTCAATTTAAAAAAACAAAAAAAGGGAGAGACTTACATTTTCCTAAAAACATGCATAGCTCATTTGAGACACACCAAATACCAAGAAGCAGATATTTGGTATTTACTTAAGCTGGAGGGATTTCATCCAGGTAGAATGGGGTTGTCATGCTGAGGACTACATTACATGACCTGCTAGGTCCCTTTCAATTCTTAACTGTGTATGGTTCCACAGTAACATGAAACTGTCCATCCCTCCACTATGTAACAGAAATTTATAGTGCATTTGCCTAATATTTGCCTTGTTAGAATTTGCTACTCGTTTAATTTAAAATGCAACCTTCAGTAAGTAATTTAAAGAGATAAACTCTGAGAGGCAATATACCTCTCATACACCTGCAAGTGAATACAAACAACACAATGCATAATAGCTCACAGAGGAAGGAGCGAAGGAAGAGCTCCTGTGGCAGGTGTGACATGGCATCATTTGCAATACTCCAACAGGAACTGCAAGGAAAAGGCTTTTGGAATTCCCACACCATGAAAGTTATTAGGTTATCTTCAGGGGAAGAGAGCTGTTGGCCATATAGCTGAGTCTCTTGCTACCATGAAAATAAACCCTTTGTTAATCCAGATTTATTTTTTAAAGGGGCAAAACCACTTTCAATGAACAGTATTCCCCTGAGGACTTCCACTGGGCATCTTGTTCAGTGTTCTGTCAGGCAGATGTTCACTTGGTTAGCACTCAAGAAAGCAGCAGACAGATTCATTAAGAGACAGGCAGAGACACACGTTCCTCTTCAGAAGATTCACCACAAATTTCCTTAAGTGCTTGCCTTTTATGATAGCTGTCATGGTCATTTCGCTTCAGATTGCAGCCATGCCTCTTTCATTTTGAAAGCTACCGAGGGACTCACATGCCGAGCTTCCACAAGGAAAGCAGTGGGCAGGGTAGGGTTGAAGAGCTGCAGGACAGCAAGGTATTCTGGTGCCTGATGCCCTGTTACTACACTATATTCCATTCTTCCTGGCATTACCCACTTCACTCATGAGTTGTCATTAATTCTTTCCAGCTTCCACTCGAAGCAAATCCTACCTCCCTGATTACATTCTGGAATTAGTTTGCTGGGCCAGCGCTTGGCTTGGTTTCACATGGGTAGCTACTATTGAAACCTAATATTGCACAGTAGAAAGCTGGATGCTGAGTTGGCTTTCTCATCTGTGGGCTGATGCGGCAGAGTAGAAGACTACTACCTTTCAATTAAAAGCTTTTGGTTTCTATTACAGTTTGAAGGGTTTCTCTGATTTACTCTTTGTCCGAAGGACAAAAACAAGGACTGGTAAGCCCACTGGCTTTTCCAAACATCTGCACATTTTCCCCACAGATTCAGCAGACCTCTGCTTTACAGATCCTTTAAACTCTCTCTGGATGTAATCATATTTTATATGACCTTAGTATAGAGTCCATGCTATTTCATGGGCTGCTAGGAAGACAGGAGTAACCATTGATGGTTATGGGATAGAATAGGGATACCTGTAATCCAAATCACAACACAATACACAAAATCACAAGAAGGTCTACCAGTCTGATAGTCCAGAATCCTCTGGGCAGGATTGTGGTACCAAGCAGCATATCCAGGTAAAGCAAGAAGCTTAAGCCAACTCCTGGGGAATGAGGTCTAGAGAAGTAAGGCAGGCTAGACACAGAATGCATATTAGAAAGCTGAGCAGAAACCCAGGAACAAGTGTACTAGAGAGGACCACCAAGTAGTCTCTCGGGCACCTAGGGACTCATGCCATGCCAGCTCTAGAATGCTTTTCTAAGTTCAGAATTCGCTCCTTGTAATCTGCTAGATGTGGTTTACACCATGCAGATCTATCACTGTCATGGAATAGGATTGGGACAGACAGGTTCTGATAGCTATTTTTGCACTAATGGTCAAAGTGTAAAATATATCAAGATAAATTTTTTAAAATCTTGGGGCCACAGAAGAGAGGAAAAATTAGCCAGAGTAATCATAGAGCATTTAACTGGCTTGACTAAAATTGTTCAGCTTATAAGCAGCCATTTTTCCAAAGGGTAGTCTAGGTCTGGGTTTTTGAAACCTTTCCCAAGTAGTCTTGGTTGGGTTCCTTTCTTTGATGTTTTCCTTAGAAAAACATTGGCCATTTGAAGGACTTTCTGAAAAAAGAAAAACAAGCAAACAAAAACAAACTGTACTCACAGCCGCCAGACAGGTTATTACTCTATTTCTTTTGCCATATTTCTGGTACCAGTTTTCAAATTATTATGCCTTAAAAAGATAGTTCCTTTCTGTCTTCATCAAGCTCAAGCAGAAGCCCTTAATGGAAACAGATTTCATTAGCAGCCCTCAACATACCCTCACAACCACAGAAAACAGTATTTTAAAAAACAGGTTTTTCTCTACAAGTTTGTGTACTAAGGGACAAGATGACTTTCATTTATTATTTTTCTGTTTTAAATGGATTTATGAGGTGGCAAGAGAGTTGAAGATAAATATGTTTTATTTTATGGATTACATATCATGTTTATCTTTGCTGGATTATTTTTTTTTCGCACGCTGTCTTACTAAGGACGGGACTTCTCCAAAACAGAATTTTAAGAAGAGATATGTATGGGCTATTTATGGAAAACATGTTTGGAGAATGTTTTCTGAATAATTGGACTGAATGTAGAAACCATATGACTGCAAAGCTTTGCACATGGCAGGAAGTAATTTGGTAATGTGGAGATTCACAGGTTAAAAAAGCCCCTTGGAGAAGGCTTGAAGAAACTCCTATATCCTCGAAGACCAACATTATATTTCAGGATTCCCTTTGGTTAAATTTCTGTAATTATTTATAAATTTTAAAGTCTTCTGAATGAGTCAGAATTACAGATTATAAGTGTAAAGGGAAAGATGAGACTTCTGGAATATTTTGTTGGTTTCTGAGGGATCTGAACAGAAATGAGTGAAATAGAAACAGAAAACAACAGAGACAATCAATAAAATCAGAAGCTGGTTCTTTGAAAAGATTAACAAAATTTACAAATCATTAGCTGATTGGCTAAGAAAAAAAGAGAGAAGACAGAAATTAACAAAATCAAGGATGAAAAAAATGTACATCATTACTGATCCTACAGAAATGAAAAGGAATGACTTCATGCTAACAAATTACACAACTTTTTAATAAAGTGGACACATTCCTAAAAAGAAACTATAAAAATGATTTTAAAAATAGAAAATGTTAATATATTGATAACAAGTAAATAAATTGAATGAGCAATTAAAAATCTTCCGGCCGGGTGCAGTGGCTCACGTCTGTAATCCCAGCACTTTGGGAGGCCAAGGCGGGCGGATCATGAGGTCAGGAGATCAAGACCATCCTGGCTAACATGGTGAAACCCTGTCTCTACTAAAAAAATACAAAAAAATTAGCCGGGTGTGGTGGCAGGGGCCTGTAGTCCCAGCTACTCAGGAGGCTGAGGCAGGAAAATGGCGTGAACCAGGGAGGCGGAGCTTGCAGTGAGCGGAAGATCACGCCACTGCACTCTAGCCTGGGTGACAGAGCGAGATTCCATCTCAAAAATAAATAAATAAATTAATTAATTAAAATAAATCTTCCAACAGAGAAAAGCCCTGGTGCCTATATGACTCTATTGGTGGATACTATCAAGTAATTTAAAAAGGTAAAATACTAATCCTTCATAAACTCTAAGAAAACAAAGAAAAGAACACTTAATTAATTCTATGAGACAGGATTATTTTAACACCAAAGCCAGAAAAAGGCATTTCAATAAAAGAAAACTACAGAAATTCCCACATAAACATAGATACAAAATTTATTAAAGTGAATCCAGCAACATATAAAAAAATTCTACACCGTGATCAAATGAAATTCATCTGAGAAATGCAAGGTTGTTTTAACTTATGAAAATCAATTAATGTCATGCACCATATTGACAGAATATAGAATAAAATCACATAATAATCTCTATAGATGCAGACAAGACATTTGAAAAAATCTGACCTCCTTTTATGATAAAAGCTCCACAAATTAAGAATATAAGGACATAACCTCAACTTGATAAAGGATATCTGCAAAAACCCATAGCTATGTGATTCCTAATGTTGAAAAACAGAATACTCTCTCTCTAAGATTGAAAACAAGGCAAGAATGTCTTCTATCACCACTTCTACTCAATGTCGTATTATAGATTGTAGTGAGTGACGTAAGGGGAAAAATTAAGTATTCATATTGGAAAGAAAGAACTGTCATTATTTGCAGAAAACATAATACTATATGTAAAAAGTACCAAAGGGACCATTAAAAAACCTATTAGAATTAACAAATAAGTTTGCAAGTTCACAGATCAACATACAAAAATCAATTACATTTCTATACTAGCAAAAAGCAATCTAAAAATAAAATAAAGAGAATAATTGTATTTACAATAGCACCAAAAAGATAAAATAGGACTAAATTTAAGAAAATAAATGTAAGACTTTTACACCTAAAACCATAAAATATTGCTGAGGGAAACTTTAAAATATCTAAATAAACAAAGAGACATCCATGTTCATCAACTTATAACTCCATACTGTCAAGATAACAATCCTCTCCAAATTGACCCATGGATTCAAAGTAATCCTTATCAAAATCTCATTTGACATTTTAACAGAAATTAACTAACTCATCTTAAAATGTATATAAAAATGCAAAGCATCTACATTTACCAAAACAACTTTGAAAAAGAAATGAACAAAGTTGGAGGACTTATGCTTCCTTATTACCCAATCTCAAAATGTACTTTAAGTCCACAGCAATCAAGACAAGTGTGGTATTGATGTAAGTGGGGACTCCCTGCACACAATCAAGACTGTTGCAAATATAATAGGCATATGAATCAATGGAACAGGACTGAAAGCCTAGAAATAAACCCTTAAATGTATGGTTATTTTATTTTGGGCAAAGGTACCATTAAAATTCAATGGGGGAAAGGGTAAACTTTTCAATAAATAATGTAGGGATAACTGGATATCTACATGCAAAAATATGATCTTAGATTCTTATCTCAAACCAGACACACAAATTAACTCAAAATGGATTATAAAACTAAATTTAAGAGCTAGACCTATAAAACTGGAAGAAATAGGAGAAAGTCTTTGTGGCTTCGGGTGAGGTAAAGGATTTTTAATTATGAAAGGAAAAGCACAATTCATTTCATCCATTAAAATTTATAAAATTACACAAATTTTAAATTTCTATTTTAAAATTTAGAACTTTATTTTCTTAATGGTGTCTTTTTAAGTGCAAAAGATCAGCTACAGACTGGGAGAAAATATTTGCAAATTACATCTCTGATAAAGAATGTGCATCTTTAGCATATATAAAGAATTCTTACAACTTGATAATACAAAGACAAACCTAATTAAGAAATGAGCAAGATATTTCACCAGGAAAGATACATGGACTACTAATAAGTAATGAAAAGATGCTCTACATCATTAGTCATTAGGGAAATGCAAACTGAAACCACGATGAGATATCACTACATACCCACTAGAATGACTATAATGAAAAAAATACAGACAATACTAAGTGTTGATGAGCATGTAGAGAAACTGGAATGCTCGTGCATGGCTGGTGGAAATATAAAATGGTGCAGAAACTTGTAAAACAGTTTGGCAGTTTACTAAAGTGTTAAATGTAAACATACCACACAATGCAGCAGTTCTCCCAAGAAAGACAAATAAAAATATATGCCTAAACATAACATGTATATGAATGCAGGCATTATTAATAACAGTGAAAAACTGGAAACAATCCAAATATCCATCAACTGGCGAATAAATGTAAAAATGTGATATATCCATATAATAGAATTCTATTCAGCAATAAAAAGGAGTAAGAAACTGATATATGCTATAAGGATGAATCTAAAAAATGTTATGCTAAGTGAAAGAATCCAGATGCAAATGATGACATACTGTATGATTGCACTTATGTAAAATATTCAGCAAAGGCAAATATAGAGAGACAGGAAGCAGATTAGTGGTTGCCTAGGCAGAGATCAATTTCAAACAGACATAAGGAAATTTTTGTGGTAATGAATATGTTTTGAATCTAAATCTGGATTGCAGTGATGGTTGTACATCTCTATAAATTTACAAAAACAATCAATGTATTATATACTTACAGTGGGTGAATTTTAAGATATATAAATTATATATCCCTAACATTATTTTTTTAAATAGTAAAAGAAAAAAATCACTTAATAGTTCTTAGCTATGACAAAGCTGAAATTTTCTGGACTTCTTCCAATTTATTGAACACTAAATAAAGTGGCAGGTACTGTCTGGAGCTTTATGAAAATTGTTTTTATTTACTTATCACAACAACTCTCTGAGGTAGGAATTATTTTCCCATTTTACATCTTTACAGATGAAGGAACAGCCACAGAGAAAATAAGCAAAAATCCAGGATCACTCGGCTAGTAATCTGAAGGGCAGGAATTTAAACCCCTATTTGTCTGGTGGCAAGATCCAAGCTCTAATGACTACACCTTAGTGTCTTGTTTGTCAACTTCTAAGCAAATTAATTCTGACTTTGTCTCATATATGAAATAGACTTAACTTCCCCTAATTCCTTCCTTAAAGATTTTTGTGGGCATGTGAGTTTATTTTCCTCCTTCCTGCCTGGGTCATTTTCTTTTCCATCTATTTCTGTGCTTCAGTTTTGTAAAATTTTCAGCTGTGTTTCAGATGTGTTCTAATCTTCACTTGCATCAGGTAACTGCAGCAGGCTTGACATCTTGCATCCACAAAGCAGAAGACTCCAGGGTATAAGGGGAACTTCTTTCTTATTGTTTGGAAAAGCACATTTTCCATAGTTTAAATTTTGTCTATTGAGTCCATTTAATGTGGCAACTTTTTGGATAAATGCAAATTGATTGTACAGTACATATTACAGAAATCCATCTGTCTCTAAATGGGTTCATGTGAGACATAGTTTATTCCACAGGTTAACTTTCTAAATTAAATCCTCCTCTAAAGTCAGAACAGTAAGAAGAACCAGACTTCATAAATGAATAATGAATTTTTTCATTAATAACAAAAACAGCTTAAAGCTGAAAGGTCTACTGGGTAGGTCTGAAATGTGGGAACAATTCATAATTGCGGACCTAATGTTCCACTGAAAAAAAAAATCTCTTTGAGGTATCATCAGACAAACTTAAAAATTCTCCACCACTGACCATTTCCAAGTAAAGATGCCAGTTTGACCACACATTTTAAACATGTGTCTGGAGAATTTTATGTAGCTTCTTTTACAAACTTAAAGAGAAATATATTCTCTGTTACCAAAGAAAATTGGTCTTTTGGGAGGATTTAGAAATGGAAAAAATGTAGAAAATAATCCACAAAATAAATACTGGGGCAGTTTCTATTTGTACCTATCCCTGCACTAGTTATATGTTAGGCTCTTTTGAAGACTACACACACATGTTATGCATAAACACATTCTAGAAGAAAGGTAAGAAGAAAAAAATCATGACCAGAGGTTGATATAATAAGAAATCTAGGCCTTCTCACTGTGTATTTGTTGCTAAAGATTATCTTCAGGTAAGACCACCATGCAGCAAACCAGGCTCCATAAAAGACCATATTGATGGCCACTTAATGGGACAATAAACCATAATGGTGTTGCTGTAGCACAACTGTAACCAGAGATGTATATCTCCATTCAGATAGAGGAGGTGCTTGTTAATTTTTCCTTTTTTGCTTTAATTGTTAGACGCTTTCTTGGTTTTCATTCTGTTTTTACTTAAAATTCATTATAACCATCTTTTGAACATATTTGTCTAAGGGTTTACATTAATTTTCCTCTTTCAGAGAACAGGGAATCCAAAAACAACAATCTTAGCTGTTGTTGGAAAATAAAAGTGACTGCTGAGACTGTGAACCAGAGTTATAGGAGCTGGTCCATGACCCAGACCACAGGCTGGCAGTGGCAAAGGGCCTTCATCCTGCAGGGCCAGGCCCATGGCCCTAGCACCACCGCTTCTGAAGGATGGGCAGGAATGAGGCAGTGATTGGTTCTTCTGGCACCGACCTAGGTAGATACTGCTCTCAATGTTGTCTGGACCATCTGGAGGCAGGTGTGGTAGGCACAGACCACAGGGAAAGAATTCTGTTAGAGCCTGCATTGTGAGATAATTCTCCCCTATTCTAGACTAGTGAAAGAGGAATGGAGAATGTGGGCTCCAGGACAGTTTGGTTCTTTCTTGATCAGCACCCCAGAGTCTGAGTATCCAGAGGGGCCAGACCTGGGTCTGTCCTAGTAGGAAAGCCTAAAGTAATGCTATATACATCTCAGTGTGTTTTTCCCCCCACGACCTGCAAAGTGGTTACAACTGTTAATATCCACATTTACAGATGATGCTTCTGAGTCACAGAGAGGGCAAGGTGCCTGCCACGAGATGATGAAGCTAGGATAGAACCCTGTCTCTTGACCCCCACTCTAATGACCCCTATATTAAACCACGCGGACTCTGTGAAATCAGTACCGCAAGAGGCATTCACTATTCTTTCAAATGTAGTCATGGGAAGGAGATGGGACTCTAGTTAAGATAAGAAGAATCCTGTTGTAGCAACAGCATACAAAACCCAACTCTGTACAGATGGTTTTAGCATTTCCCCTTGTATTCTTTCCCTGTTCTTTTTCTTGGTTGGTATCCCACTGTATGTGTCCTTGGAGAACAAAGTAGAACTGCCAATTGCCACTCTGGCTGAGGGGCTCCGTGGTTTCCATGCAGAGGTAGGGGTTATAACTCCGTATTTGAAATTTAGTTTGGATTGAATTTTGGGCCACAGTTCTTGTATCCAAAAAGAAAAAAATTATTCTTTGCAAAGGTAATTTTTTAAAGTTTTCGAGTTTCAAGTAGAAATAGGGAAAAAGTCACAAGTCCAAATTATAAATTATTATTATTATTTACTTTAGCCATATGTTACTATGTGGAGAAATTACGATTATTTTTGGTTATGTTCACAGGCATCTTTTTCCAAAGATTATTATTCTAATAACACAGGTCATGACTATGGGAACATTGTCAGGAACTGCTATTCTGGAAACTGCTAAAAATGTGATATGAACATAGAGGAGCTCACATTTCAAGAGTATCTGTGTTGTACTATTTTCTCAAAATATCTTCAAGGGACTAACCTGTCCTCTATCCATCTCCTTAGTGGGATTTTGCATACAAGAGGCTCTTGGGAGTGCACACAGTGATAACTACCTAAATAGAGCTTTCAATATTAATCATTATTTTATAACATTTTGAAGCTTGAAAAAATGTTATGTATATATGCTATATATTAAAATGCTACAGACAGATATATAACAGTTTTCAATGCTGTTTATTAAAAGCCATATATACGCAAGCATTTAAAAGGCTTTTATTATTCTTGTTATATGCGAGAGAACCAAGGCTCAGCAAAGCAAGTTGTCAGCCTTCCACACAGCTACTAAGGGACAGAAGCAACTCACAAGTACAAGCTATTTATGACATCCAAATGCATCTCACAAATAATTCTTTATAAAATACAGTCTCTCATTAGTTAGATCTCTGTATTTGGATATGCAGTGCCATGTGGTACTAAAGCTGTTGAATTTGCCCTGTGCTGGATTTGGTACCACCTGTAAGATGGAATGTAGATATTTCCCATCATGTCATAATACCTGGGATGGGCTCCATGACTGCCAAGTTGTCATTCACCAAATTAAGATAGGTAAAAATATTGAATTGTACTTAAATATCTATTTCTCTAGTCTTCAACATGCCCTAATTTGCTGCTGAGAATGAAAAATGAATCAGAAATGAAGAACCAAAATTGCCTACTGCCTGCTTCTCTCACGTCTGCTGTGACAGTAGCACAAAGACAAGCTACTCTCACTCTAGCCTATTTTCCATGAGTTAGAAGCAATTTCCAGGTTCCCCTTCCTGCATCACCTTAGAACTTTACTCAAAATTTTTCACATAGCATATTTCATATTATATTATGATTTTTGGTTATACTATAATTCCCCACTATATTTTGACCCCGTCTGTAACAGAGACTCTTTATCATCCAAACAGCACAGTCCCTGGTGCAGAATGTAGACTTTACTGAGTATTCATTGAGTAAGTATGACATAGGGAGATGCACCATATGAATAAACTCGGGGACTATGGAACATTTGCACTAAAGCATCCCCACAAGGCAGGAATCTGTCAGATTAGAGAGGTGCGCTGGTTAGATCCACTGCCTAATCTGTTTTTGGCTAGGAGAAAATGTTCTAGATAGATAAATGATACTTCTCTCCATTTAAGTTTTCCTTTTCATATCAAAGAGAGTCTTTGTTTATAGATATGATGCTACCTTTCCATTAACTGGAGGACAGGCATGCATCTGTTTTTCCAAGAGTGGGAATGAACTGAATCAAACTACTTACATTTTCTTACCTTTCTCCTATCTAACCGATAGCATTATTTACAGTCTTACAAGCCCCAAGTAAAAGTGTAATTTGAGGTTAGCAAGCAAAAAAACGCTTATGATGAAAAGACTCCAGCCAAATCAGGCTCAAGGACAATGAAATACCTGTTACAGATCAGCATTGAAAGAAAAGGCTCTCACCATGATGACCAAAGATGGGCTAGATCTCCAATACTCTGAGTAAGAGGCTGGGATACAAGTATTTTACTGACAAATCTAATATTCAGAGCCATTAAGAGGCGGGATGGGTCTGCTTTTCTGACTCCAGAGCCCATCACTAGCACATCTACAGCATTTGCTGTTTTTAAAACACACAAAAACACAGAAAAAAATTTTCTTTTTTTTTTTTAAATTATTATTATTATACTTTAAGTTCTAGGGTACATGTGCATAACTTGCAGGTTTGTTACATATGTATACTTGTGCCATGTTGGTGTGCTGCACCCATCAACTCGTCAGCACCCATCAACTCGTCATTTACATCAGGTATAACTCCCAATGCAATCCCTCCTGTCTCCCCCCTCCCCGTGATAGGCCCCGGTGTGTGATGACACATTTTCTTAATTAATCCCCATGGAGGAAGCATAACATAGCTGTTAATAGTTTATGGTACAGGCTCTAAGTCACATTGCCCTGGGTTAGAATCCCGGCTTCCATTTACATGCTATGTTACCTTGGGCAAAATTTAACTTCTTTTAACACCAGTTTCCGTCCATAATGAAGATATAATAATAGTACCTACCTCCAGGGTTGTTAAGATTAAATAAGATAATTACATAAAATATTTGGCCAAGGTGCCTAGCATCTAACAAGTGCCCAATAAAAGTCAGCTGTAAATGATTTAAATCATATTCTCATAATTTACAAAACATCTCTCTGCTTCCCCATTTCTAGATAACTATTATGATAGACAAATACAGGAAGACACTCCAAATTCAATGCTAACACCATACCAGATCCTAAGCACGTTGGCTCAGAGCCTGACAGTCTCTCTTTAGTCATAGTTCCCACTTACTAGAGTCAGCCTCCTGTCAGGACCAAACCTGCAGTTTCTCTTCATAACATGACTTTTCTCAAACCTCTGTCTATCTTATATTCCTTCTCCTCAGCCCTGGGCAAGACATGACACAGGCCATTGGAGCAAGATGTTTCATGAAGTGAGCCAGGAAGACAGTTTTTCTTAGACTATTTTTTTGAAAATAAATTCCTCCTTTCAAGTAAAATAACATCGATTGAAATCACTAGCCTATGCCAGAGACATCAGGGCATTGTTAAAAGAAAAGCCTTGACTAAGCAATGTTTATAATTTCAGAGTTGTTTGGAGTTTACGGTATAATTTATGCCATGTGTTCTATCATTAACAGTTTTAAGAGCAACCTGTTTTTTTACTCAACTGAGTACAAAACACCCACTTATGACAAGGCATCTCCTATAGTATGGAAGAGACACTCTTTCATTGGACTGGGAGGGTTCCTTAGAAAACCATTATTTGTTGGTTATCATTTCCTTTCAACCATCTATCTGGCTGAAGACAATAAAACAACTTAAAGAGAAAGGAGTTCAATTTCAGGGTCTACTTACCCGGAATTTGTATTGTGAGTTGTCTGTTGTTGGATAGTCTGTCTTGCTGGTAGGAGCCTGCCTTGATTTGTGTTTAAGAACCTGGAACACCTCTGGGACTGAGTAAAGCCTCAGAAGTATCTTTTAAGAAAGCTTTCTTGGGTAGTGAGGCAGTCTTCTTGATGAGGAGCAGCAAGGGAGGCTGCAGCTGTAAGGAGTTAGCTCGTCCTTCTATCCACAGAGTTTCCAGGAGCGCATTGTTGAGCCACCACAACACAGACCCGTGAAAGGGTTCAGTGCCTCCTCAGAAGTATGTATGAAACATGGGCTGCATAGAATGAGAAAATTACTAAGGAATAATAAACTAGTTGAACATGTAAAGAACTTTTTAAAAAAATCTACCAACAAAATCCTTGAAAATAAAATAAGACACACACACACACACACACACAGACACTCCAGAAACCTAACCTCTGCCTTGGTTTCACTGAAGAGGAATAATACTTGAAATGTTACTTGTACAATGTCACAGATAACATAATTAGGTCTACAAGGTTGGACTATGATGAAAGGAAACTATTTGTCCCTAATTTATTTCTACATTAGTGCTTCATATTCATGATGCAGCAGGATCTCCAAAATTACCAACAGCTCATCTGTGTGCTGACTCTCAGACTTTCCCAGGTCATGGAGGAAGTATGCGCTTTGGGAATTCCATGACAAATATTGGGATTGGGAGTGTGAAGGATGCAAGATAACAGACATCCGAACCACACATCCATCCTCTGAAACATCCTCAGTGCCTCCCCTCTTTTATATCCACATCCAGTTATTCACTGAGTTCTATCTGCCTCCTAGGAAATCCCTAAATCCAGTCCCTCTTGCCCTATTTGGTGCCACTGCCATGATCTCTTACTGGAGTGTTTTAATAGCCTCCTCACTGATCTCCCTGACTTTTGCCCTTTTCTAGTCTATTGTCTGTACCACTCCTCAATGATCACCCTAAAACACAAATCAGCACAAATATGACAAAAATGCTTTTGTTACTCCCTTGCCTGATAATCTCCACTGTCCTGTCATTGCCAACAGGATAGAGTTCAAATTCCTTCCAAGAGCCTTTCCAGTAGTCTGGGAGTCTCTCTCTCTCTCTCTCTCTCTGGGTTCTGTTATTGACCAGTGTTTGCCCTTAATCTCTCTGAGCTTCAGCCTGCACATCCATAAAGTGGGGTTAATAATAGTACTGATCTCATAAAGTTGTCATGGGGCTGCAATGAGATACCGTAAGTACAAGTCTCGGCATAACCAGACACGAAAGTGCTAAGCGAATACTGTTATTATTGTCCCTAGCACATACCCTTTACCTTAAACAAACTGCTGTTTCTGAAAAAAGGTCACAATGTTTTATATCTTAGAGACTTTGTACCTATTGTTTTATTAATTGATTGATTGATTATTTGCTCATCAGATACTTATTGACTACCTACAGATGTTGGTGGTCTCAGCACCAACAATTTATTGAGTGTCAAAGATACAACAACGAACAAGATAGGATATATACTAGCTCTTGTCATGTTTACATTCCAGAACTAAAGGTCCAGGCAATAAAATAAATTATTTTTGTAAACAATGTAATATTATGCATTTAGTATTTAATACTAAGTAAATGAATATGAAAAATCAATATAGTTTTGTGTTTGAAGACAATTCAGGCTAATAGAATCTAGTGGCAATTTGAGCTACTCTTTTCTAGAGATGAGAGCAGCTTTCTCTGAGACAATGACAAGAAGGAGCCTGCTGCAAGATGTCTGGAAGCACTGAAGCTGCTATCTTCCAAGAAATGATGTTTAGTCAAAGCCAAATATATGTATAAAATCTTAGGCTGTACTTTTGTTTTTAGAAACAGTTTGGTGCCACTGCCATGATCTCTTACTGGAGTGTTTTAATAGCCTCCTCACTGATCATTTGATATTTCCTATGGTCTTTATATATAATGCTCATAACGATAGTCTTAGTTGGATTGTGAAAATCATTTTCAGCAACGTATTTTTAGAAATCAGCAACATTTGCTGTTTTTATTTTAATTAGCATAGATTCTTTACATTGATGGTACAATTTTCCAGTTCATATATTTTAATTATAGGTATGAGTACAGGTAAAATAATTATATTCATAATAACCGTTATCACTTATTGAGCTTCTACTATCAGGCACTGTGCTAAGAACTCTATGATTGTTATTTTAAAATCACAGAGCAGTGCTAGGATAAAGGTATTATAGGCCCAATTTTGTAAAGCTAAGAATAACTTGCCCAGAGTTATAGCTGGTAAATGGTAATCCATATCTAAATTCAACTTTGACTCCAAGGCTACGCTACTGCCACTGCATTACAAACGATTATATTCTAGTTAATGTTTAGCTTGTCGGTAAAGTAATGACTCATACAATATTAAGTTAACAGTGACTATCTGATACCAAACATCATAATAAAAGGCTGTCCTCAACATCATCAATCAAAATGAAAATTAAAATTAAATCATGAGATATCACTATGAACCCAGTAGAATGGCTAAAATTAAAAAAAAAGACTTATACCAAGTGTAGGAGAGGATATACCTTGTCTGACATTCTCATACATTGCTAGCGAGAATGTAAAATGGCACTAACACTTTGGGAAAGGTTGGTAGTTACTTACAAAGTTAAGCAGGTACTTACCATATGACCTTCAATTCTGCTATTATGTTACTACCCAAAACAAAGGAAAAGCACTTGTCCACACAAGGACTTGTATATTGATGTTCATAGAAACTATATTCAGAGTAGGTCAAAACTGGTAACAACCCAAATATCTGTCAATAGGTGAATGGAAAAATTGTAGTATATCTCTATTATGGAATATTACTCAGTAATATAAAAAGATGAATCATTGATGCACGCAATAATATTGACAAATCTTAAAAAAATGTTGAGTCAAAGAAGCCTGACATAAATGAATACATACTGTTTGATTTCATTCATATGAAATTCTAGAACAGAAAAAACTAATTTATAGGGACAGAAAGCAGATTACTAGTTGCCCAGGACCAGGTGTGGAAAGAAGGGAGAGGAAAATATTTGGAATGATAGAAATGTTCTATATTTTGATTGGGGTGATGAGTGAGTATATTTGTACACTTTCAATTGGTATATTTTATATTGATGTAAATTTTAATTAAATAAAGTTGATTAAAAAAAGATTGTCAAACATTTGATACCTAACAAAGACTGAATGCCAAGAAATCCATTACCTGTGTGAATAGCTAAAACAACCAATTCAGTCATTAAAGTTAAAGTTAAAGATGACTTCACACTTTAAAGTGGGTATTTTAGTGTTTTTTGAGACAGAGTCTCACTTCGTCACCCAGGCTGGAGTACAGTGGCACAATCTCAGCTTGTTGCAACCTCCACATCCTGGATTCAAGCAATTCTCATTCCTCAGCCTCTGGAGTAGCTGGGATTACAGGTGTGCACCACCAAACCAAGCTAATTTTTGTATTTTTTTTAGTAGAGATGGGGTTTTGCCATGTTGACCAGTCTGGTCTCCAACTCCTGGCCTCAAGTGATCTGCCTGCCTTGGCCTCCCATAGTGCTGGGATTAAAGGTGTGAGCCACCATTCCCGGAATGTTTTAATTTAAAATGAAATACAACCCAGCTAGTTTGAGACATTATCTAGCATTCCTGTGTACCAAGGTCATTTAATGATTTCTTCTGTGACGAACAATGTACTAGGCCTTTGGACAATGACAGTCTTCATGAAGAAAACAAATTTTTATTATTATTATTATTTAAGATGGAGTCTTGCTCTGTCACCCAGGATGGAGTGCAGTGGGCACGATCTCAGCTCACTGCAACCTCTGCCTTCCAGTTGAAGTAATTCTCCTGTCTCAGTCTCCCAAGTAGTTGGGACTACAGGCACATGCGACCCCATGGCTGGCTAATTTTTGTATTTTTAGTAGAGATGGGGTTTTGCCATGTTGGCCAGGCTGGTCTTGAACTCCTGACCTCAGGAGATCCACTCGCCTCAGTCTCCCAACGTGCTGGGATTACAGGCGTGAGCCACCGCGCCCAGCCAGAAGACAGATTTTTAAAAAGACAATTACAACATAGGGACAATAAGCATTTTAATAAAATTGTTTACAAAGTGCTATGGGGCACAAAAGAAAAGTTATACAATGTTGGCTTAAGCAAATGGGTGGAAAAGGGGCAGACCTGAAGGAGACGATGAGTTTCATTTTGTACATGTGAGCTAAAGGTGTCTCTGATATAACAAGTGCGGATGTTGACTAAGAGTTTGGATGTGAAAATTTGGAGTTCCCTTGCTGCTAAGGAAAGAGATTTGTGACTTACCCGCATGCATGTGGTGGTTGAAGTCCAGGAAATGGATGAGACTGCTAAGAAAAAGTGTAGGATGAGGAGAGAGCTGAGACAGAACATACGAGGGAGGAGGACGAACATTTGGAGAAGTCTCGGAAGGATAGCCAGAGCTGTCATGGAAACCAAGATAGAAAGAATTTTGAGTCAGAGAGAGTATTTCCTATGTCAACTGTTGCAAAGAGATCAAGGAAGATAAGGATTTAATAACTAGATAGACACAGATGAGGGCTTGGAAGTGGGAGCAGAGGCCAGACTGAATAGTGAGGAAGTGGAAGCAGTGAGCTGTAACAGGCAGACGTAGCAAGAGTCAGAAAGGACCATGGGGTAGGAGTTTTAATAAATATTGAAAAGCCTGAGCCCAGAGAAGTGAATGGCTGACCTTTCTGCTAGACTTGATTGTAAAATTCAGGCAAGCATGCAGATTTCATCTCTACTCATGAGAATTCAGTTAGCAAAACCAATTCAAATATAAAACGGAAAATCTTAGCTTGGACCCAGGTCTGGAAAACCACCTCTACAGCTGCCCTTTGTTTCCATAATATAACAGCTACCATTATTGAGCCCCTCCAAGTGCCTGGCACCGGGTTCGTGCCTTCTGTAGACTGGTCTTTGTGGCTTGTCTGTCTCTGGGTACCATGGTAAGTACAAACTCCAGATACTTTTTTGTTTGTTTTTTTAAGTTATTTGAGGTGAAAGACAAAGAGACTGAAATCAGAGGCCAAACACCCATTAGAAGAATGCTGTTCTTGGAAGGCACTTTGATATAAACGATTTTCATGCAGAATCCCAGCTCCTTTTTGGTGCTGCCCATGCATTTGAGGCATCACACCAGGCCTGTAGTCCCAGGGCCAAGCCAATAGCTGTGCTGAATCGCCCCTTGTGAGCATGGAATTGCCATCGTGTGTTGCTTCCTGCTGAAGGTGGCCACTGTGGCCGCTGCTACTTTCCTTTTGGAGGCATAACATGCAAAGGTGAGCATTAATCTGGACAGTGAAACTGGCTCTATTTTATTGCATTTCAAATCCTAAGCAGAAGATTAAATGTTCTACATGCTCTGCTATTAAGACCCTAATTCCAATATTTATCACTCCTGCCAGGGTCTGAATTTCCAGCTACCAAATGAAAGGGCACTGCATAGTAACCTACATTTGGGAGCATTTTTGAGTACATGCCATCAAAATTCTATTTATGCTTCATAATTACATACATTGTTCAGTGTAATTTATATGTAGAGATTGTTTGCTTAAAAAAAAAGAGCTAACGATTTTTGTTTGACTAAAGCATGCAGTTAAAAAGATTTCCAAGGCTGGGCATGGTGGCTCATGCCTGAAATCCCACCACTTTGGGAGGCTGAGTCGGGTGGATCACCCGAGGTCACAAGTTCAAGACCAGCCTGGCCAACATGGTGAAATCCCGTCTCTACTAAAAATACAAAATTAGCCAGGCATGGTGGTGCCTGTTTGTAATCCCAGCTACTTGGGAGGCTGAGGCAAGAGAATTACTTGAACCTGGGGGGTAGAAGTTGCAGTGAGCCGAGATAGCACCATTGCAGTCCAGCCTGGGCAACAAGAGTGAAGCTCTGTCTCAAAAAATGAAATGAAATGAAATGAAATAAAATAAAATAAAATAAAAAGATTTCCAGTACAGTCAGTTATCCAACATGCTTTTAATTTAGTCCAATGCTACCTACCTTAATTTGCATTTGTTCTTTCAATGTGGCTCAGTTAAAAATAAAATAAAACTATTATCTAAGATAATATCTTTGATTTAAGGTTTCAATGATTTAATGAAAGCAAAACTAAACAACAAAACCCTCAATAACAACCCAGTAAACATTTAAACCAAAAAGTTATAGACCAAAAAAATGTCCTATTCTACTTAAGGCCAGGTTAGGAAAGAATCTCATCTAATAATCTAATGTACTATAGCTAACGTATATAAATGCAGAGCTATTCCTAAGCAATGTTTCTGTTGTTTTAGGGTAGATATCTATTATTAAATAATGTTGCCTGACACAATAATTCCTAGTGAATGATTTTTATGAACCTAAGTTCTGAGAGAACAAAGGAATTTTATTTTACAATAAAGTATTTTAAAACATTCTTAAACAAAATAGCTACAGATATACTATTTATTTCTTTATTTCCAAAGAATCTATAGTAAGGCATAGGCACAAATTGGATCAAGAAAAAGCAGCAGATAAATTAGAAGCCAGTTTATGAAGAAACACAAGAAAGAACAGTGGTACTTTGCCTTTTCAAATGATTGGCATAAAATAATTCAAGCATGTCCAAGGTCTGAAGCAATTGTCAGATGTGTGGGACTCGGGAGTCAGTGAAAATGAAGCCAGCTCAAAGGAAAGAGGAAAGCCATGTGGGAGTCCATTAATGGACCCTCAAATTGTTAGTAAATTTTAATCTTTATGACTTAAGGAAAGAAGAAAACTTATAAGTGAAGTAGTCTGACCACCAATAGAGATATCCTCTTGGCAGAATGGGCATAGGTTTCCAAAATAGTCTGTGCCATATTGTCTTCCTTTTAAATCCATTAGATACTCTGGATAAACATTAGGATGACAGTGTCTTAATGAACCTACACTGCAGTTCTGTGACAGGCCCTCTGGCCTCAAAGACTTCTGAAGACGTTCTGTCCCTAGAATCAAAGTTTCTATCCTTGTTCAATCAAATTTTCCTGAGGAGTGAAGAGGAAACAGTGACCCCTTACTACACTCTAGGCAGTTAGATGTGCAATTTCATCTAATCCCCACAGGGCGCCTTGTTGAGTATCTCCATTTCACAGATGAGGAACCTCAGTTTCAGAGACTTTAATTAATTTAACCAAGGTCACATAGCTAATTATATTGAAGGATCTCAATATGAATACTTTGGTTCTGTAGAAAACACCAGGTGAACTCCCAGGACTTCTTTATTTGATTTGGTAGGTTTTTTTTGTTTTTTTTTTGTTTGTTTGTTTTGTTTGTTTGTTTGTTTTTTATATCATATACACGAGCTATTCTTTAAAAGAAGATAGGCCTGAAATGTTAATATTTTTGAAACATAAGAGAAGACCTTGACCTTGGCACACATCTCCTGACCCTGTTTTGCTCCATGCAGCAATGCATCTAAAGAATCTCTAGAACATGCTGGCAATTCTTAGAGAGCGAGTCTGAGACTTTGTATTCCCCAGATATGTCCAGGGACTAAGCAGGTTCAGATCATTTTCTGTGGCTTCAGGTGACAGCAAAAGAACCAGACACAGGGAACACTTGCCCTTGCTTGAAGCTGGGGAGAGAGACCACAACTGCGATGGTTCTCTGCAGATACTAGGCCAGTGGACCCCTGTGAGTTTCCCTGGAGAGACGCATCTGCTTCCTAACTGCTCAATGTTATTAATAAGAAACACACCTAAAAGGAAAGGACAAAGAAAGGGCAAAAATAAGTGACTATTAAATATACACTAGGAATATACATGCAAAAAGAAAAAGTGCCACAATATTAACATTAGACTAAATAAGAATTCAAGGAAAAAGAGGGATATTATGAAATGACAAGAGGTACAATTCACAAAGAGATAACATACCACTTTTTGTGCCAAGCAATATTAGCACCAAAGAAACTCATAGAAAATGAAGGACAATTTTAGAAACATGATAAACACAATAAAAATTTGTATCCTACAAAAAAAGAATACATATTATTTCTCTAATTATGATATTTGGTTATATATTTGGTTACAAAGAACCTTAATACATCCTAGAAAGCAGGAATGTTTTCAGGCCTTATTTTCTGACTATAATCTAATAACTAGAAATCAAAAATTAAAAAAGCAGTAAAAACATAAACACTGGAAATTAAGAAACACTCAAAATAGTCTTAGACCAAAGTAAAAAACAAACTTTTTTTCACTGAGATTCTTGCTCTGCCAGTCAGGCAGAATGGAGTGCAATGGCATGATCATAGCTTACTGAAATCTTCAACACCTGAGCTCATACAACTCTCCAGCCTCATCCTCCCAAGCAGCTGGGACTACAGATGTGGACAACCGTGCTTGGCTAATTTTTTATTTTTGTAGAGTCAGGGTCTCACTCTGTTGCCCAGGCTGGTCTCAAACTCCTGGGCTCAAGCGATAATCCCACCTCGGTTTCCCCAAATGCTGGGATTACAGGTGTAAGCCACCGCACCCAAACAAAGACAAACTATTTAGAAAGTAACAAAAAGACCACTTTATATTAAAATATGTGAGATATAGCCAAGGCTAAATTCAGAGAAAAACTTACTTATTCAATACTTTATGATTAAAAATAAAGACAAAAATTAAATGATTTGACTTTAAATATTAGAAAAAGAATACCAAAGTAAACTAAAAGAAAGTAAGAGACTTGAATTAATAAAGATAAAAGATTAAAATAATGAAGGAAATAGAAACCAGCACAAAAGAAAAAAAGTGGAAAGACACAGTAAATCTCTCTAAAAAGAAAACAAAAACATGTGAGATTAGCAATGAGAAAGATACCATGGATATGTTAATAGATTAGGATATGTTAATAGAATAGGTTAAAAGAACTATAAGAGAATATTATGTGTTTCTGTATGATAAACAATTTGAAAATCTGGAAGAATTATATGATTTCCTATAAAATAAAAAGAGTCAAAGTTGATCCAAGTAGAGGTTAAAAAAACCTAAATAGACTCATAACTATAGACTACATTGGAAAGATAATTAAAGGTCTCCCTTTAAATTAAAGATATGCAGCCAGGTGCAGTGGCTCACACATGTAATCACAACACTTTGGGAGGCAGAGGCAGGAGGATCACTTGAGATCAAGAGTTCAAGACCAGCCTGGCCAACATGGTGAAACTCCATCTCTACTAAAAATACAAAAAATATTGCCACTGGGCATGGTCGTGGGCACCTGTAATCCCAGCTACTCGGGAGGCTGAGGCAGGAGAATTGCTTGAACCTGGGAGGCAGAGGTTGCAGTGAGCCAAGATTGCCCCACTGTACTCCAGCCTGGGCGACAGAACAAGACTGTCTCAAAAACTAAAAATAATGAAAAAAAGAGATGCCACATAAACATGTACCAAGACAAAAACAGTTTTGTAATTGGGTTAGATTTTACTCTTAAAACAGGTAATGCCTATATTATTTGTGTCATTCCAACTCATAGAAAAGATGACAAGCTCCCTGACTCATTTTAGGAAGCTAGCATAGCTATCATATTAAAACCTGATAAAAATAGTACAAACCATGAAAGTGAATATAAGCCCACAAAAAGGATCAATGGGAACCATTTTGCAAGATATATATGGGAATAATATAAAGATTATCGCTGTATATTTGCTGCTGCAAGTGCTGAGACACACGAGGTGGAAGCACTCCTGTGTCCGGGTAGGAAATCCTTGGTCAAGCCGAGAGACCATTACCTGCGTGAATATTAGCATTTCCAAGAGGAAGTGGAGAACCCATCTCCCATTCAGAAGACAGCATTATCACTAGGAAAGGTAAATACATCTAAAGGGCTTCTGACCAATTGTTTTTGTCTTAGCTAAAACATACTGAAAACTTACTATGTGTCAGACATTGGGTGAGGAACTTTTGCATTATTTTCTAATTTAATCCCCACAATATTCCTCTGAAGTAAGCACTATTATTATCCTCATTTTGAAAATGAGGAAGCAGACTTTCCAATGTCACACAGCAAGAAAGTGGCAGAGCCAGGACTGGAATCCTAATATGAATCCAGTCCTGAACCACTCTACATAGACTCTCCCTAAGTCACCCTGCCCTGCCCCACTGTCTTTGTATGTGTTACTCTTTTTGCTTGGAACACTTAACTAAAATAATCATAGCAGTTGTAACAATACTAAAGGTTGGCTGCCACTGAATGATGAGTATGTTCCACGCATGGTGCTAGACATGTTATATGCATGTCTCATTAAATCCTCCTAACAGCCCCATAAGGTAGTTATTATACAACAAAGCATGATTTATATTCAACAAAGCATGATGAACTATGTGTTCCAAAGGCACAGTGGAAGGATTTGGGAGGGAAGTGGCTGGTGAAAGACTGGTTCAAATCAGTGTACTGAAAGAAAATATCTTGGTAGGCAGCAACATGGTGTATCAGCCTAATATATTTCATAAGGAGAGTAAAAAAAGCAAAACCTCAATTTCTAAGATTACATTTTTACATATAGTTTTGCTACCATTAAATAGTCATTAATCAAGCCAAAATAAGCTGTTGAAAAGTCTTGGTGGACCAGCATTAAAAATATTTCACATGTAGCTAGGAAGATATATGAATCAGTTAATCATAAAATAAACCTCTGCTTAGAAAAAGAGAGACATCCATCATACGTGACCTCATCAATTATATCCTCACTAATTTCAGCATCTATAAATTTGGTATCTTCAGGTAAAGTTAGAAGCTACTAATACAAAAGAAGTCAACACTACATCTTAACTACTCAATATTCCAAATATATAATTGTTTTCATTTCCCTGTGTCTTCAGCTAATATTTATTCTTATTTGAGTATCATCCTTAACATTAATTAAGACCTCCCAATGTACAATGAAGAAACTGTGATAAATAGATATGTAGTTTCAATGTGGAAAACACAGACAAATGCAATTTTTTGTAAGCTTTGGTTCAAAAATACTTAGGAAACACTACAGAACCTTGGTCTATTAGTGTGACTTGGAGGAATATTGGGAACATTTTGGAGTGGCTGCATGATTCTGATGACACATGGATTCCTGTCTTTCATCTTCTTTCCTTTTCATCAACTTTCCAGGCAATATGTAAAATTGCCAAGCCGAGAAAGGAGCAGTCTTGCTCCAAGCTTGTGGGGCACACTTTTGACCCCCTATTGATTGAGGCCAGGAAGCCTGAGGAGAGGCAAAAGCTCCCAGATTCTTGTGTGAAGTGGGGTGGAGTGGGGAATTTTCCACTTGTAAAGAGGGTTGGAGACATCAAGATTTTTGTTTCCCAGGTGATTCTTTGTGCAGCCAGTTTTAGACCACTGCTCTAGAGACTTTCTTTCCAAAGTGTGTTCTGTGGACCAACAGCATCAACATTACCTGAAAGCTTGTTAGGAACTGAGAATCTTAGGTTGCATCCCAGACCCACTGAATCATAATCTGCTTTTGAACAAGATCTCTGGGCGATTCAAAAGCACATTAAAGTTTGAGTACAACAATGAGTGCAGTGATCCAACAGGTACAAGCTGATCCAATACTTTGACGTCATTTTATATCTTGACCCTACAGTCGGTCTATAACAAAACATAGTTTTGTCTTCAAAGAACTCAGTCTTGAACTTACAGATGCCCTATTCTTCCAACTAGATAATAAGACTTTAGAGGACAAGGATCCTTCCTAGTTTCTTCCGGTAATTGCAGAATCTAGCATGGTGCCTCATAGGTAGTGAGTATATAATAAGTGTCTCTTGATCATGCCATTAGAAGTAGTAGTACTTTGAAATTAAGAACCAGATTTTGTTAAGGGACTGTAGATCTCATGTTACTAAATATAATATGCCAGGCCTTCCTTGAAAGTTTGGTGAATATTAATCAGGAAAGAGAATAATTGTATTGGCTTCCTGACAAACTCTTGGCAGTCTGTGGACTTCTAGCAAACTTAATGGTCAGAAATACATTTCAAAATTCCTCCAAATCACCATTATCACCACAGCTACCAAGTGCCCAATTGTTTCTTCTATCCAAATACACTGAGGAGGGCTGTGGGTTATTACTGTTTCATTATTTCTCTGTTTACAGTTTTAGAGTGAAAATTGAAACTGAACTTTAAAGAAAAAACAACTTCCTAAAACTATTCTGTAGAGAAAAGGCAATGAAAGGTGAGATAAATTGTGAGATAAATGTATTGATAACAAATAAGATTTTTTTCCAGTATAAATGACTCACTCATTCAAATATGCTGAAGATATGCCACATGAGTAAAGATTTTGTACATTTTGCTTCTTTGGGTTTGTTGTTGCCGTGAATGCACTAATACGGTGTTCTGAAACCTCTTCTCCAGAGCAAATTTCACAGATGTCCAGCCAAATAAATTGTTATTCCTAGCTTGACTTTTTTTGGCAACAACAAGAATTTCACATTCTGAGCCATAGTATAAAAATATAAAGTATCTTTATCATTTAGTGAAGCTTAAAATATGTCAGGCCTTGTGTTAAATGTTTTCATTCTTTGTTTCACTCAATTCTAAACAGCCCTATGGTTCATATGTATCATGAACTCTATTTTTCAGGAGAAGAAACTGAGGTTTAGAAAGCTTAATTTAGTTGTTCTCAATCAGCCAACAGAGACCAAACTGTTCTCTAACACTGTTCACAGTTATTGAAGGTCAGAACGTTTTTTCCCAGTGACATATCTTAGCCTGAGCTAGAGTTCTGTGGAGTATACAGGGTGGCAGAAGCCTGGTCTATGGGGCTGCTGTAGCTTTAGCTCATCTTCTTCTTGCCCAAGAGGAATGCCATGTTGGCAGAATGATCTAAGCAGAAAATGTCGCTATCTGCTATCTGGCAGAGACTCCACACAATACCAAAGATTTCTAGGAAGGAACTTCCTGCTTCCAGGTTTTACCTCCTAACTTTCCACAATTCTTAGTCCTCTGAGAAGGAGGTGTTGTGCAAGGAATGTTGCAGAAATTGTCAATTTATCAGAATAAATATCTTAATCCATCCCCTCTTAACAACAACAACAAAAAATCCAGACTTCATGTACTGTATTGCTTTTGTCATATACAGTCATTGCTTATTGACAGAAATAGCATATGTTTGCTTAATACTTAATAATCCTATAATTTCTTAAATGTGTAAGTTCAGGTAGTTCTTTATATTACATTAAAATGACAGAATTCTTTGTATTTCCGAAGTTAGTTATGAAGAAAAGATGACCTGTCTATAAAACGGATAACTAAAAATATTATTTAACACAAACAGCATGGAAAGCACTGCTGAAATGTAACAATATTTTAGTCATTAGAGAATCCTGTGATCTCCATGCCTGGACAGGTCACATAAGCCTTACATTTAACATGCATATGTTAATGGAACACAGAAATACCTCTCATTTCCACCTGAGGAAAGAAATCATCTGACTGAACACGTTGTCATTTATTGAGCCACTATCTCACTTTTGAATATGCTCAGCTTTAGGCAAAAATATGTCTGCATAAACTCATGTGATTAGTGAACCTTAATAGATGTCTTTTTAAACTTAAAATACATAGGAAATCTAATCAAATTAAATACCTACGGGAAATTTTACTTCAGCCCAATTAGATTACATGTGGGAATAGATAAACTCTGTAAGATTAAAAATTAATAAAACACCTATTACTAATTTATGTCCCTTTCAGATGTAAAATTAGTAAAACTGATACTAACATTTAAACTCAAGTTACTCTCAATAGAGCAAGATCAGAAATAGGAAAGCTCATCCAGAGATTGAAATAACCACCATTGCATGAGTTGTGAGCAAACTGAGTTCTCAGCTCTTCCAAGAGGAGGCTGATGTTCAAATGCAGCCTTTTAAAATTATCTTCACCTAAAGAATTAATTGCATTTCCAAGAGGAATGAGTTCAGTTTGATGGGATGACAATAAACTGCCTTGGATCAGAACAAATTTTGTGCTGGTTTTGGGATGGTTCCTTTTCCACAGTTTTCATGTTAGATATTATCCCTAGTGCAGCATATTGGTGTGTCAAATGGATGCTTGGGAAATGCCATCATCCACTGGACATCAGGAGAGTTTAACTTTGGCCCAATGCCAGTTTCAGTGGGTGAATATACATATATTTCAGAAGAATGCTTCAAGTAAAATATCAATAGGAAGTCTGAAAATCAACATTTGTTTTCCAAATGTCCACATTGTCCATATGTATTTACTCAAGTCTTTATTGTTCTTAAATTTTTGAAAGAAAAGTGATGAAGTTCTGCCATGCTACAGTATTACAAAACCAAAATTAAAAAAATTGATAGCATGCTTAGATGAAAAAAAAAGGAGGGGAATGTATCATGATTAAGAACACAAGCTTTGGGCCAGGCGCAGTTGCTCACGCCTGTAATTCTAGCACTTTGGGAGACTGAGGCGTGTGGATTGCCTGAGCTCAGGAGTTCAAGACCAGCCTGGGCAACACAATGAAACCCCATCTCTACTAAAATACAAAAAAATTAGCTGTGCTTCGTGGCATGCGCCTATACTCCCAGCTACTTGGGAGGCTGAAGCAGGAGAATTGCTTGAACCCAGGAGGCAGAGTGCATTGCAGTGAGCCAAGATCGTGCCATTGCACTCCAGCCTGGGTGACAGAGTGAGACTCGTCTAAAAAAAAAAAGGAACACAAGTTTGCTTTGTGGTTAGACCTCAACAAGGTCCTTGAGCTTTCTGCACCTATTGATGACATGGAGTAATTATACTCACCTCATGAGATTGTTATGAGATTACATAAGATCATGTGTGCCAAGTACTGAGTACATTGACTGACTCATTCTAGTAAATTCAATATTATCAAAATATTCTCATCAATAATTTTAATTATAGAAAATGAATATCAATGCTCAGTTTAAATTGTCTTTGTCACCTTCATGCGTAGTTCAAGGAAATTTCTGTAGACTGGTAGTTCAAAGGCCTTGAAAGCCTTGGAAACTAGAAGACTTCTTGTCCCATTCTCTCCCTACACCATAAATAATCTGAAGAAAAATTGAAAAGGTTAGGATTCTGCAAGATTGTTTCTGTATGCAATCTCCAAAATTTTGTTTGTGTACATTAAGCCTATTTCTAAAACATGGGTTCAGAGTATCTCTAATGGGAAATAAAGGCTTATCCATTAGAGGGCATTTTGTCAGAATTTTAGTGGCCGTTCAAAATTCAATCATTGTAGACTAAGTCCTGTGCAACAGAAATTTTTTTCCCAACTGGTAGGCCTATTTGAATAATAATCTAGTTGGTTTTGAAAATCGCAGTCAAGATCTCAAATACTATTTTATAACCCATTATTTTAAGCTGATAACATTCTTTGCATAAGCAAATAAACAAAAGGAACACTAATAAAAACTCTATACTTTGACTCTCCCTGCTTTTTAACTTTTTGTTGTTTCTATTTATATCTTGCTGTACTATGGCTTGAAAAGTTGTGGTTATTATTTCTGATTCATTCATCTTTTAGTCTTTCTGTTTAAGATAAGAGCAGATTACACACCACAGTTATGGTGTTATAATATTTTCTGTTTTTCTATGTACTTACTATTACCAGTGAGCCTTGTACCTTCAGATGATGTCTTATTGCTCATTAATGTCCTTTTCTTTCTTATTGAAGTTCTCCCTTTAGCTTTTCTTGTGGGATGGGTCTGACATTGATAAAATCCCTCAGCTTTTGTTTGTCTGGGAAAGTATTTCTCCTTCATGCTTGAAGAATATTTTCACTGGCTATACTATTCTGGGGTAAAAGTGGTTTTTTTTTTTCTTTCAGCACTCTCTCCTGGCCTGTAAAATTTGCACGGAAAAGTCTGTTGCCAGATGTATTGGACCTCCATTGTATGTTATTTGTTTCTTTTATCTTGCTGATATTAGGATTCTTTCTTTACCCTTGACCTTTGAAAGTTTGACTATTAGATGTCTTGAAGATGGGCCTGGTATTGATGAAATCCCTCAGCTTTTGTTTGTCTGGGAAAGTATTTCTCCTTCACGTTTGAAGAATATTTTTACTGGATATACTGTTCTGGGGTAAAAGTGTTTAACTTCTTTGAGTTAAATCTGCTTGGTGTTCTATAACCTTCTTATACTTAGATCTTGGTATCTCTCTCTGGGTTTGGGAAGTTCTCTGTTACTATCTCTTTGAATAAGCTTTCTACCCCTATCTCTTTCTCTACCTCCTCTTAAAGGCCAATAACTCTTAGATTTTCTATTCTGAGGCTATTTTCTAGATCCTACAGGCAAGCTTCATTGTGTTTTATTCTTTTTTTCTTTTGTCTCCTCTGACTGTATATTGTCAAATAGCCTGTCTTCAAGCTCACTAGTTCTTTCTTCTGCTTGATCAATTCTGCTATTACAAGGTTCTGATGCATTCTTCAGAAAGTCAATTGCATTTTTCAACTCGAGAATTTCTACTTATTCTTATTAATTATTTCAACCTCTTTATTAGATTTATCTGATAGAATTCTGAATTCCTTCGTATTTTATCTTGAATTTAGTTGAGTTTCCTCAACACTGCTATCTTGAATTCTCTGTCTGAAAGGTCACATATCTCTGTTTCTCCAGGATTGGTCCCTGGTGCCTTATTTAGTTCATTTGGTTAGGTCATGTTTTTCTGGATGGTCTTCTTGCTTGGGAATGTTCATCTGGGTCGGTGCATTGAAGAGTTTGGTGCTTATTGTAGTCTTCCTAGGTTCGTCTTGTTTGTTTGTACCTACCTTTCTTCAGAAGGCTTTCTAGGTATTTGAAAAGACTTGGGATTGTGATCCATGTCTACATTAGGGGGCACCCCAAGTCCAGTAACACTATGGTTCTTGCAGACTTGTGAAGTACTGCCTTGATGATCTTGGATAAGATCTGGAATAAGTCTCTGAATTATCCAGCAGAGATCCTTATTCTCCTCCCTTACTTTCTCCCAAACAGTTGAAGTTTCTGTCTGTTCTGAGCCACCTGGAGCTGGTGGTGGACTAATACAAGCACCCCTGTGGCTACCACCACTATAACTACATTGGGTCAGACCTGAAGCCAGCACAGCACTGGGTCTCATCCAAGACCTGTTATAACCACTACTTGGCTACTGCCTATGTTTACTCAAGACCTTGGAGCTCTGCAATCAGCAGGTGGGGAAGCTTGTCAGTCTTACATACTTTTCTTCAGGGTGGCAAGTTCTTCCAGGTCCCAGAGGGTCTAGAGGTGCTATCTGGGAGCCAAGGACTAGAGTCAAAACCCTTAGAAGTCTACCTGGTATTCTATTGTACTGTGACAGAGCTGGCACTCAACCACAATGTGCAGCTTTCCCACTCCTCCCTCCCCTTTCCACAGGCAGAAGATCCTCACTCAGTGGCCACCACCACAGGTCCATGGGAAGTCCTGCCAGGCTGCTGTCAATGTTCCCTTAAGGCCCAAGGGCTCTTCAGTCAGCTTGTCATGAATGCTGCCTGGACTGCAATTCACACTTCAGGGCAGCGGGCTCCACTCTGGCCCAGCACAGGTCCAGAGATGCCATCCAAGAGCAGAGGCCTGGAATTAGGGACCCCAAGAACCTGCTTTGTGCTCTACCCTGCTGTGGCCAAGCTGTTACCAAGGGTGCAAGGCAAAACTCCCTAATTTTTCCCTCTGAGTTTCTCAAGCAGGAGTCTCTCCCCTTAGCCATCACAGCTGGGAATGTGTGAAGTTCCACCTGAAGCCAGAAAGTCTCAGAGTCTCACCCAAGGCCCATAATATATGACCAGGGTATTGCTACTGGTTATTCAGTGCCCATGGGCTCTTTAATCAGCAGACGATAGGTCCTGTCAGGACTGAGTTCTTCCCTTCAAGGTAGCAGGTTCCCTTCTGGCCCAGGGTGTATCTAGTAACACTGTCCAGGAGCTAGGGCCTAGAAAGGGGGCCTCAAACTCTGACTGGTGCCCTATCTTACTGTGACTGAGCTAGTATCCACCATGCAAGACAAAGTCCTCCCCACTCATCCTTCTCCTTAAGTAGAAAAAGGAGGGGCCTCTTTTGGAGCCACGAGCTGTGCAGCCTGGGGTTAGGGGAGGGGTGGCACACATACTCCCTTAGCTGCCCCAGCTACTGACTCAGTAGGTCGCATGTTGCCCCCATTCATTAGCTCTGAGCCCAGTTCAGACCTAGGGCTCTCCTAGGAGTTGCAGCCCTTGTGGCCTAGACTACCTTTCAAGTTTATTTAATACCCCAGGGCACTTTAGCCTATGGTGGGAAAGCTTGCCAAAACTCAAGTGCTAACCACTGGGATGGGTGAGTCCCCTCTGGCTAGGGCTGGTTTAAATACTACCTCTGTGGGCAGGAGTCAGCTGACTTCAGTATTGTTTTGCTTTCTGCTGTGACAAGGCACCGTTGAGTTCAGTGCAATGTTTCACAATTGCTGTACTCTTCGTCTCCCAAGTACACAGATTCATTCTCCATGCCTTGCAGCAGCTGCCAGGAAATAGAGGGGAAGAGTGGCATCAGTGATTCAAGACTGTCTCCTACCCTCTTCAGTGCCTCTTTCAGCAATATGAAGTTAAAACTAGGTACTGTGGGCGCTTGCTTGATCTTTGGTTCTTGTGAAAGTACTTTTTTCATGTAGATGGTTGTTAAATTGGTATCCTTGTAGGGGTGGAGTGGGACAATCAGTGGAGCATTCTATTTGCCCAACCTGCTCTACTCCTTTTCTTCCATAGTCAAGGTTTCAGCGACACACTGATTAGAGTTAACTATCAAAATTCACAAGATAAAAACATTTTATTCACAAGCTTTAAACATCATTGTGTTTAAAAACGTGTTCAAAAGTTAGTCGTGCTCTCAAATGTCCCATTTGGCAACAATTTTGATAGGTCCAATAAAATTCCTATTCACTAGATTTTAAAGTATTTAAATATGGCTGCTGTGAATGTTTTGAAGCCACAGCTGGTGCCAATGTGTTGATAAAAATTATTCAGGAAAGAAAGTCCAAGAATACGGAAGACATTGATATATTTTCCAGGCAAGGTGTGTAGATCAAATATCAAGCTATACTTGCCAGCTCTGATGAATAATTAATGGAGACTTAGACATTTAGCACATGGCAGTATGTAGTTGAATAAAGAAAATTAAACACAATTTTAGAGTCTTACCATGTGCTCTCTTCCACTGGTTTCTATCACTGAGACTGTGATATAAGTGGTTCTATGCTATTTTCTCCCCTTTACCTGCCACCAAACAAAAGTAAATAATGTCACTCTCCTATTTGTTTCATATTATACATCTTGTAAAGTACTTTTACATGCATTGCTAATTTAGCCCTCACACACAAATAAAACAGAGTTTGTGAAACTGGCAAGGAAGGCATTATTATTCATATTTTAAAAACTAAGAAAAGTGAAGTAACCTATGCAAGAATCCAGAAAAACAACAAACCCATAAATTTTTTTTTGAAGTGCCCCAACTGTCAGTGCATCAACCAAAATTAAGTCAAACACTCTGAAACTCATCAAACATTTAGAAACCTTTGGCTCACATCCTTGGAGGCCAGACCAGCTCCAGAGGGACCAAGAAGCAAGAATGGAGTTGGAATGCGCTCCAGAAGCCCATTCTTGAAGCTCTTGGAGTCTATTCTAGATAAATGAATTGCAGGATAGCTCTTAGGATCTGAAAGTAGAAGAAGTTATCAATTCTAGGATGTTGTGCTAAGTTACAATGGTATATTCTAGTGGGTAGAATTAAGAGTATTTCTAATATCCAACAGAGTTAATAATACTGAAACTGTCAACTAAAAAAAAAAAAGTTAAGCATCTGCCTTTGCTTATACATGGCTAGGTCTCAAATATTTCCAAACCATATGTGGATTTAACATGGATTTGATGATACTGTATAGCTGCTTTTTGATTTCTTGGTTGATTTTTTTGAGGTGGGGAGGTTGGAAAGAGAACAGAAAAGGCCAAATGAAAAGGATTATTGCCAGAAAAATGTTTTAGTCCATGTTTCATTTCAAATTGTTGGATTTAAAAGTTAAAATTTCGTTTGAGTTTATAATTTCCTGATGTTTTTGCTTAATTTACTTAAAGCAGATATATAACTGAATGTCTATAAGTTATTCTCATGATGTCATCTATAAATTACTTAAGTCATGATACATATGCAGGTATATATATAAAATGTAGAACTCAGACTAAATGTGGAGATTAGAATGACATAAGAGAATATTAATATTGTATGCCCTAACATGGTAGAAATTACAACAAAAACATTGGAAGAGAAATGGGAAAGAAAGTGGGTAAAAAAAAATATTGATTTTCCTAGATATGTACTATCTGGAGTAAAAAGATACCACTTAAAAATGACATATAAGTAAATCTATATGAATATTTCACAATACAGTTGTAAATTCTAAAGCTAGTGATATAGATGAGGTAGGGAAAGGAGGAAAAGTATGAAAGATCTCAATTTTATATTTACTCATATAAGGGAACTAAAGATATGAATAAGCATATTAAATAAAGCTGTAATTACAAAGGCGACAGTGAAAACAAACTTACGTATCTTTTAAAATATCAGTAGAATCACATACAGAAAGCAAAGCAAAGCAAACAGAGAACAGGCCTTATGCTACTGTGCCTTCTTTCTCCTAGCCTGCACCTATGGCCTTGTGAGTTCTCTAAGATCAGCTGACAGAGGAAGGAAAGGCCACAGCTTGGTTTACAGATGGCTCTGCATGACAGGCAGGAACCACCTGAAAGTGGACAGCTGCAGCACTACAGCCCCTTTCTGGGCCATCACCAACCAACAATGGTAAAGGAAAATGCTCCCAGTGGACAGAACTTTGGGCAGTACACCTGGTCATGCACTGTGCTTAGAAAGAGAAATGGCCAGATGAACCATTATATACAGATTCCGGGCCTGTGACCAATGGTTTAGCTAGATGGTCAGGCACTTGGAAGGAGCACAATTGGAAAACTGGTAACAAGGAAATTTGGAGAAGAGGCAAGTGGATAGACTTATTTCAATGGACAAAAAACTATGAAGATATTTGCATCTCACATAAATGCTCACCTAAGGGTGACCTCAGCAGAGGAGGCTTTTAATCAAGTGGATTCTGTGGACACCAGTCAGCCTCTTTCCCTAGCCACTCCTGTCATTGCCCAGTTGGCTCAGGAACATAGTGGCCATGTGGCAGGGATGGAGGTTGTGTATGGGTTCAGCAATATAGACTTCCATTTACCAAGGCAGACCTGGCTACAGCCACTGCCATATGCCAGTCTGCTAGCAGTAGAGACCAACACTGAGTCCAAAAATGACACCACTCCCCAGGGTGATCAGCCAGCTACTAGTGGTAGGTTGATTACATGGAACTTCTTCCATCACAGAAGGGGCAGTCTATTTCTTACTAAAATAGACTTAACTCTGGATATGAATATGCCTTCTCTGCATGTAATGCTTCTGCCAGAACTACCATCCATGGACTTACAGAAGTCGTATACACTGTCCTGGTATGCCACACAGCTGTGCTTCCCATAAGGAAAACATTTCACAGCAAAGGAAGTGCAGCAATGGGCCTATGCTCATGGCATTCACTGGTTTTACCATGTTCCCCACCATCTCAAGAGCTGGTTTGACAGAACAATGAAATGGTCTTTTGAAGAGGCAGTTACAGTACCAGCTAGGTGGTAACATCTTGCAAGGTGGGGATAAGTTTCTCTAGAAGGCTGTATATGCTTTGAATCAGTGTCCAGTGTATGATGTTATTTCTCCCACAGCCAAGATTCATCATCCAGGAGTCACTGGGGTGTAAATGGAAGTTGCACCACTCACTATTACCCCTAGTGACCCATTAGCAAAAAATGTTACTTCCAGTTTTTGCAACCTTATGCCCTCAGTCTCAGAAAGAGAAAGGCTTTCACCAAGAGACACAATGATTTCACTGAACTGGAAGTTAAGCCTGCTGTCTGGTTACTTTGGGCTCTTCAAGCCTCTTAATCAACAGGCAAAGAAGGAAGTTAATGCTCTGACCAGGGTGATTTGTCCCAACTACAAAGAGGAAGTTAAACTGCTATGCCACAGTGGAAGTAAGGAAGAGTATGTCTGCAATACAGAAGAGCCCTTAGGGCATTTCAGGATTACCACGCAACTTGGTTAAGGTAAACAGAAAACTACAACAGCCCAATCCAGGCAACGTTACACTACCAACATCTCCAAATCTTACAGAGTGAAGATTTAGACCTCTTAACCAGGAAAAGAACCATTACCAGCTGAGGTGTTTGCTGAAAACAAAGGGAATACAAAATGGGTAGTGGAAAAAGGTAAATACTAGCTATGACCATATGGCCAGCTATAGAAACAAGGACTGTAGTTGTCATGAGTGTTTTCCCCTTATTTTGTTATGGATGTGTGTGACACACACAGAGACACACACCTCAAATACCTTTGTTTTCTTTCTTATCATGTAAAAAAATACTGATTTTATATCGTAGTATTTTTAAGTATTGTTAATTTTACATCATAGTATTTAAGTTATAGGATATCAAGGAGAAGAATAAACATCACCCAAGAACTTTTCTTTCTTTTCTGAGGAAATGGTAGGTGCTTTTTTGGTTATGTATGGTATAGTTGTATCATGTTAGGGAGAATTATAGCCTTGTTATTGTCTTTATTTGGAGATTAAATATGGTTTAATGAGACGCATTTGGGGGCCGACTTGACAAGGGGGAGACTTGTGATAGTTAATTTTATGTGTCAATTTGATTGGGTCAGGAGTGCCCAGAAATTTGGTTAAACGTTGTTATAGGTGTGTGATATGTGGTTAAACATTGTTCTCGGTGTGTCTATGAGGGTGTTTCTGGATGAGATGAACATCTGAGTCAGTAGACTGAGCAAAGCAGACTGCCCTCCTAATATGGGTGGGCCTCATCCAAGTCTGAATAAAACAAAAAGAAAGAGAAGAGAGCATTTACTGTCTCTGCCTGACTGTGTGTGAGCTGGAACACTGGTCTTTTCCTTCCTTCAGACTTGTACTCAGACTGAATCTTATCCCATTAGCTCTCTTGGTTCTTAGACTTTTGAACTCAGACTAGAACTAACACTATTGGCTTTCCTCAGTCTCCGGCCTTTGCACTTGGACTAGAATTGTATCCTTGGCTCTCCTAGGTCTCCACCTTGCCAAATGAAGATCTTGGGACTTCTCAGACTTCATAACCATGTGAGTTAATTTCATATAATGAATCTATCTATCTAACCTATTGGTTCTATTTATCTAGAGAATTCTTATTAATAATGATTTGTGAAGAACTAAGGATGTTAAATAAAGCTATAATTATAAAATAACAGTGAGAACAAAGTCACAAACCTTTCTTAATATCAGTAGAATCACACATAGAAAGCAAAACAGAGAAAAACAGAACACAAAGCTTATAAAGATATAAAACAATCTATAAATTCAAAAAATACAATATTGAATAATGAAACTAAAATTAAATATGTCTTTCATATCAATAAGAGTAAGTAGGCTTAAACCAATTACAAAGAGATTTCAAATTAGTTTATTAAACCTATTCTACACTGTCTTTAAGAGATGCATTCTAAGATAAAGTATTTCAGAACGGTCAAAATGGGGGAATGGCATATCAGGCAAATGAAAAAAAAGAGAGAGAGAGAGAAGGAGAGAATGTAAAGGTCACAGTCTAATATTATGGAATGTATAATTCATATTAAATGAGGTAAAGGAATGAACTTTATAATAATAAAGGTAATTCACAATAGTGATGTAACAGTTATGAAAATTTATGCTTCAAGCAACTAGAGGAGCTATAAGGAAAAACAGAAACTTACTAACAGAAGAAAATTTTAATTCACCTTTCTCAGGCCATAACAGATGAAGAGGAAAAAAGTAAGTCAATCTAGATGACACAATGAATTAGGCAGATTTAATTATAAATATCATACTCTGTATCCTGAAAAAAGAGTACACATTTCTGTTTAAGTGCCCATGATCACAGAAATTGATGATATATTAAGACTCAAAGAAAACCTAAATACATTACAAAACATTGAAGTGATATGGACAACATTCTGTGATCACTATGTAATACTAGAAATTAATAATTAAATTTAAAAATGAAAAGCCAATACCTCTTAGCTTTTACAATCTCACTTAAACAATTGTTGAATCAAAGAGAAAAAAACAAAACTATAATTGCAAAACATCTAACAAACAGTAATAAGAAAACTACAAATTGCTAAAACAATAGTGAGAGGAGAGGAAATAATACTTCCATTATAAACATGAAAGACTAAAAAAATGAATTTGACATTTAACTTTAGAAGTTAAAAAAGAAACAAAATAAAATGAAGGAGAATCAAGGGAAAAAGTCAATAAAGATAAATGCAGAATTTAAGAAGTTGGAACACAAAAACTGAAAGCTGCTGCTTTGAAAAAAAAAGTCAATAAACATAAATTACTAACTTAATCAAGAAAAAAATGTAAAAATGTGCTAATAAAATGAGAAGGATTAAGAGAGGAAATTACCATAAAAATGAAAAAAATCTTAATAAATTGGACAATATTATACTCAAGCTTAGAAAAGACATAAAATCTAAGTAGTATAATTTTCATTAACAGAAACTCAGAAATTCATCAAAGAGCTACTGCCACCTCTTGCACATTTTCCCTGGCCAAACACCAGGTTGAAATTATTTCTCTGAGCAATTTTACGAGATCTTCAAAAAGAATTCTAGATTATTTTTATAAAGCAAGCAGGACACTGATGGTAAAATCTGATGAAAATTATCTCCAATATCATATGAATATTAAAGAAAACTCCTAAATAAATCTAGCAGTACATTAAAAGAGAAATGTACCATTTCCAATAGGATTTATTACAAGTCTGCAAAGGAGGTTCAATCTTAGAAAATCTATTAATCTATTTATATCTACCAATTAGTAGGCATAAGGAGGAGAATCATATGATCACCTTTATCTTCATATATGCTAAAAAGATACTTGACAAAATGTAATAACCATTCTTGATGAAATTCTTAAGAAAGTATTTATCAATGGATACATCTTTGAATGTTGAAATATAATTATTTCACCTCCCGAATCAGTAGTACATTTCAGGGAGAATCACTAGGGCATCCCCACTCAGGAACAAGGCAAGAAAGGTCCTATCATCACTATTATTTAACATTCTACCAGAAATGCTAGCCAATGCGATTATGCCAGATAAAGAAATTAGAGATGTGAGAATTAACAAAGCAATAAAACTATCACTATATGTAAATCATATAACATATCCGGAAAATTCAAGGAGGTCAAATAAAAACTACTACAAACAAACAAAACATTCAGTAAATTAGGAAGGTACAAAATTAATATGCAAATCTTTTCATGTATACAATCAATACTCATTGAAAATATAATAGAAGAAAAGACCCCATAGCGAGGTGATGAGCCTAAAAAGAAATGTTCAAGGCTGAGTATTCTACAGACAAAAACATTAAAACATTCTTTGAAAGAGAAAAGGAAGTCTTGAACAAATGGAAAGGCATTTTGGATAGGAAGAGTCAATATTATCAAGATGTTGAACCTAAGTTAATTTATATATTTAATGTGATTTCAATAAAAATAAAATCTGTTTTTTTTTAGAACCAGACTAGACCAGAAATAATTTTAAAGTTTATATGAAAGTAAGCCAGGCATGGTGGTATGCACATGTAATCCCAGCTATTCCGAGGAAGGATTGCTTGAGCCCAGGAGTTTGAGACCTGCCTGGGCAACACAACAACAACCTGTCTCAAAAAACAGAAAAAGCTCATATGGAAATAGAAACAAAAAAATACAAAATCTCCACAAAAGAAAACCACTAAAGGAAGATTTTTCTCTATCAGATAAAGTCTCAGTGATTATTATTGTTATGACACATGAATAGGCAAACAGACAAACACAATTGAATGTATAGTCAGAAATAGGCCTAAATCCATATGGAGTTTTAGTATATAATAAATGTGGTATCTTAAATCAGTGAGAAAAAGAGCTGCTATCAATGAATCATCTGGGAACTACAAGGAAGCCACATGGAGAAAAAAATATGGTTTGATGTATGCCTCACACCCTAACCCACGGTAAATTTCAAATGGGCTAGGATTTTTCCTATAGATATAATCACATAAGAAAGAAATGACATTTGGATATAATTCATTGAAGCACTGTTTATAATGCAACATATTGGAAATGATCTACATGCTCACCAATAAGGGGCTGGTGAAATACATTAATAGTATATCTATAAAATGGAATACTATAATTTTATTTAAAAAAGCTTTTTTATCAACATATCAAAAGCTCCATGCTATAGTAAGTGAAAAAAGCTAGAATGGGAGGTAAAATTTGTATAGTTTCCTATTATCTGTAACTTGAAAGGAGAAAAAATATAATTATTTTTATTAGCTTTCAGATAAATACAAATTCTTAGCAAGGATATGATAACCTAGATGCCACATTTGGCAGGTTTCCAAATTAATCCACCTTAGGGAGGTCTTATGATTCACGGCTTACATCCTATTCTTGAGTAAAGAAACTTATCCTGAGTCCCTGAAATCTTATAGTGGGTTCCTCAAACTGTTGATGTACTAATTAATATGTAACTTAACTGATACTGAAAAGGACGTTGATTGGTTTCTGAATGGTGAAGCTTTACTGATTGTCTTGCGCTTTGATGATTTTAGCCTGTATGTTGCAAAAGACAATTCCTGTATGAGAAGCCCCTCTCCCTAAACTTTCCCATAGAAGCTTCTTCTTCCTCTTTGTCTTCTTTTTCTTCCTCTTCCTTCTCCTTCCTCTTTGTCTTCTTTTTCTTCCTCTTCCTTCTCCTCCTCTTCCTCCTCCTCCGCCACCACCACCTCCTCCTTCTCCTTCTTCCATTTATTTATTTATTTATTTATTTATTTATTTATTTATTTAGACAGAGTCTCACCTTGAGGCCCAGACTGGAATACGGTGGTGTAAACATGGCTCACTGCAGCAGTGACCTCCTGGGCTCAAGCGATCTTCCCACCTCAGCCCCCTAAGTAGCTGGGATTACAGGTGTGCACCACCATGCCCAGCTAATTTTTGTATTTTGGTAGAGATGGGGTTTCTTCATGTTACCCAGGCTGGTCTCAAACTCCTGAGCTCAAGTCATCCTCCTGACTCGGCCTCCCAAAGTGCTGGGATTACAGGTGTGAGCCATGGTGCCCAGCTACATTTTCATATATCGTGTTTAAGCCAGGTAAATGAATACCTACTCAAAAAATGTTGATACATGTTTTTAAGTGAAAAAAAAAACTCCTAATCTAATCATAACTAAAGAGTTAAACAGAAAGGTTATGTAAACAATTTGCCAACTTGCAGAAATAAATTTCACTAGTAAATCTGTTCATAATTTTTTATATACTTAAATATCACTTTAAGAGGAAAATGCATTGTGATCTCTTCAGCCAAGGTCAAATTCTTGTGTCCTATACTTATGACACTTATATCCATTTACTTATGACACATATCCATTTATATACATATCCATTTTGTACTTCCTTGGAGCACTCTTAATAATTAGTTAAATAATCAACTACCAAAACATTAATCTTCCATCCTAGAACAAAAGCATCAACAGGGCAGTGGTCAGGCCAGCCTTGCTGACTTCTGTATCTCGTAGGGTCTACACAGAGGATGCTCTACATTGGAGGAGGAGTTGGTGTTTCAAAATCTAAATGTTTTACTTCTAGTAAGAGAGTAAAAATAGCTATGCCCATCTCACTGTTACATTGCTACTTAGGTAGAAGGACTGAGGAGTATGCTTTCTGATCTTTCCACTGCTCTGCGGCTTCCTGCAGGTATTTTTGCTTTAAGAAAAGAGAGGAGAGTAAAAGCCCATTTGCAGGGGACAACTGAAGTCTCAAAAGCTGATGATGCCCTCTTGAATAAAGTTTTGGAATTTTTTCCACGTCCATTTCTCTTTTCTTCTTTTACTAAGAGAACACCCCACACCCATCAAGTTTTGGCTAGACTAATGGCTACTCCAGTTACAGGCTACATTTCCCACATTCTCTTGAGAAGGCTCTGAGTTTTGGTTTTAGCTTCTAGGTTTTATTTTATTTTTGTGAGACAAGGTCATGCTCTGTCACCCAAGCTGGAATGCAGTGTTGTGATCATAGCTCATTGCAGCCTTGATCAGTGCTCAAGAGATCCTCCCACCTCAGCTTCCCAAGTAGCTGGGACTACAGGCATGCATCACCACACCTGGCTAATTTATTTTATTTTTTATTTTAATTCTTGTAGAGAACGTATCTCCTTGTGTTGCCCAGGCTGGTCTTAAACTCTTGGGCTCAAGTGATCCTCTTGTACTGACCTCCCAAAGTGCTGGAATTACAGATGTCAGCCACCCCGCAAGGCCTAAGTTTTAGTAACCACTTCTACTTTGTGTTTTTCAAAATAAAGTTGTTTGCCCTTCATATTTTCTTTTGTTCCCTTCTGTGGCCTGGAATGTGGAACCAGTGAAGTTGACAATCACTGGAGGAAACACTTTTGACCTAGCGAGAAAAGCCAAATGTAGAAGATGGCAGATTTGCCCCAGCAACCTGTGTATCTAGATGACTTTATGGAGCATAGCCCAGATATTCATCTTGAACTGTGATATGAAAAAGAAGCTTCTAACACATTTAAGCCCTTATACTTGGAGCTGCTTTTCCCCCCCTTACAGTGGCTTAACTTTCTCCCTAATCATGTCAACAAATACTAGTTGGGTTCTTAGTGGCAGGATCTGTTTTGTAGAGAATAAAAATCCACTTTAGCTAGTTTAAGAAGAAAGGGATTTATTGTAGCCGTTAGGTAGCGTATAAAACTCTTTGGAAGGCCAAGGAAACAATTTTGGATTATACACTGTCAGAAGTAATACAGTCAGAAGAAACATCTGGCTCACTACAGATTTATTCCAGAAGAAATCCCACTGTTGCCACTACCCTCTACAGAGCACAGCATCACTATTATCTATCTCCCTGGGTTATGTGCTGGCTTGTTGATCTGCGAGAGGAGTATGGGAGGTGTCCATAGCACTCTGCTGACTCGTCTCTCTGGGTCATGCCACGGTGGGCTTGGACCATGCCAGCAGAGACCCTGACTGTAGTTCTCTTCACTTTCTGGCATTCATGTCTCCTGCAAAGATGCTTTGTTTCAGTCTGTTGGTGTGTTCATTTGCTCTCACTGAATGGATGATTTCTTCTTTAGGAGTTCCTAGAAATGTGATGTTTCAAAAATTTTTATTACAGGTTTAGCAGAATAAAATGCTTTAAATGATAGATGTAATTTTCAGTAACAGAAGAGTCATACTGTCAGAATTCTGAGTCTAATTCCAGAATTGTCCTTGAAAGGACAAGATTTATTGTCAAGGAATGAGTTTAAGTAATAAAGTTGGCAAGTAGTCAACATAGATCAACTTTCCATTATTAACATTCTGAGCCATATGTGAAATGACTGGAAAACAGATCTTGGAGCCATAAGGCATTAAGACTTGTTCTTCCCTTCCTGTCAATTTAAACACAAAAAGCACTTTAGGAAACCAAAGACACATGCACATTCATAAAGGGAAAAGGATTGGAGTGAACCTTTCTATTTTGCCTCTAATGCTGGAATATTCTTTCACATTCTTTCCAATATTTTACTTAGTTTGAATCTAACTACTTTCTGTAATACTCAAGACTTTCCTCAAAAGCACTTCACTGTGGGTCAACAAGGTATGCCACCTAAATCAGATTTTCACGTAACCAAGAATCATCTCTTTAGAATTGAAAACCTTTTGCATCTTATTTTTGACATAAATCTTTTTGAAGTCCATACATTTTAACCTGACTTATTAAACAAAAGACACTCTCCTTGGTTATCTCAATGAATACTCATTACTAGATAGTGCTTGCAGAGTGAAATTCCAGCTACTTTCCAAAATTCTTTTCACTTCTTGCAGTACTGATAATCACTTTTCACTGGGACTCCCTCAAATATTTTTATGCCCCTTTCTCTCTTCAAATGTATTGTTTATAACTTATTAAGCTTAATTGAAGCGTGCTAGGTAGAATCAAACAGGCTCTGAATGAGAGTTTAAAAGGTCACCTAGGAAATAAGGAATTTAGCCAGAGTGCTGTGGCTTTGTCAAAGCCATTTCATCATGCTTTAAAAAAAATTCTGGATGCATATCTCTACATCAGAGAATTGAGGATTATAGAAATCTGGCCTTCAGAAGAGAGTAGTTTTACTATCCTTTTAGATACAAACTTTTAAAAAAAAAGTTTTATTCAGATATAATTGACAAATAACAACAAATCATATATATTTAAAGTATACAATTGGATTAGTTTTGACATATGTACACATTCACCAAACCATCATCACAATCAAGATAATGAACATGTCTATCACCCAAAAAAGTTTCCTCATTCCCCTCTGTAATTTTAAAGTCCAGATTCCCAGGAAACTGCTGATCTAATTTACACCACTCTAGATTAGTTTGCATTTTCTAGAATTTTAAATGAATGGAATTATACATTATGTATCCTTTTTTGACCTTTTAAATTTTACTCAGCATGATTGTTTTGAGATTCACTCTGGTATAGCATATATCAACAATTCATTCTGCTTTATTGCTGAGTAATATTCTATTATATAAATGTAACCCAGTTGTTTATCTATTCATCTGTTTATAGACATTTGGATTATTTTCAGTTTTTAGCTCTTACAAGTAAAGCTGCTATGAATTTTTATATACAAGGGTTTGTATGGTGTTATGAAGCAAAGAAACTTAGAAACTGTTTTCCAAAGGGGTTGTATCATTTTACATTCTCAGCAGCAGTGCATGAGAATTCTAGTTCCTTTATGTTGGTATGGTCAGTCTTTTAAATTGTAGTGATTCTGACAATGAGTGGTGCTATCCATTGTGGTTTTAATTTGCATGTCTTTAATGACTAATAATATTAAATATATTTTAATATGTTTGTTTTCTAGTCATATTGTCTTCTGATGTGGTTTAGATCTGTGTGCCCAACCCAAAATCGTGTCAAAGTGTAATCCCCAATATTGGAGGTGGGGCCTGGTGGCAGGTGATTGGATCATAGGAGTGGATTTCTTGTGAATGGTTTGGTGCTATTCTCGTGATAGTGAGTTCCTGTGAGATCTGGTTATTTAAAAGTGTGTGGCACTTCCCCTCACTTCTCTTGTTCCTGCTCCTGCCATGTGAGATGCCTACAGCTCAGCCTCCCCAGAAGCCCAGCATATACTAGCATCATACTTCCTGTAGAGCCTGCAGAACCATGAGCCAATTAAACCTCTTTTCTTTATAAATTACCCAGTCTTATGTGTTTCTTTACAGCAATGAGAAAACAGACTTATATGTCATCTTTGGTGAGGAATCTGATCAAATCTTTTGCCCATTTTTTAATTAGCTCATTTGCTTTCTTATATTAAATCTTTAGTTATTTATATATTTTGGATACAAATTTATCCAAATATATCATATAGATGATATATCAGATATACGATTTGCAAGTATTTTCTCTGTAGCTTGCATTTTATTTCTTTCAAGGAATAGAAGTTTTTAACTGTGATGAAGTTCAATATATCATTTTTCCTTTATAGATCATGCTTTCAGTGTTGTGTCTAAGAAATCTTGGCCTAATCCAAGGCAGCAAAGATTTTCTTTCTATGTTTCCTTCTAGATGTTCTATAGTTTTAGGTTTCATGTTTAGGTCTATGATCCATTTTTGGTGAATTTGTGTAAATGGTGTTAAGGAATGGATTGAGGCTCCTTTTTTTCAACTTTTGCTAAAAAGACTTGAAATTAGTTGTTCAAAAATTGGTGTGTGTACTTCTGGGCTCTCCATTTTTTTCTGATTCATTTCTTTATCTTTGTGCTAGTACCACTAGTCTTGCTTACTCTAGCATTATAATAAACCTTAAAATCAGGTAGTATTAGTCCTCTAACTTTGTTCTTTTTCAATGTAAATTTTATAATTATTTTTATCAATACCTACAAAAGAGACTTTCGGGATTATGATCAGAATTTCATTAAATCTATACATTAATGGAGGGGTCAGGGTGAGTTTTCTGACCCATGAGCAAGACATATCTATTTATTTATTTATTTGTTTGTTTGTTTTTTGTTTTGTTTTGTTTTTGAGACAGAGTCTTGCTGTGTCGCCAGGCTGGAGTACAGTGGTGCGATCCTGGCTCACTGCAACCTCTGCCTCCCAGGTTCAAAGGATCCTCATGCCTCAGCCTCCTGAGTAGCTGAGATTACAGGCATGTGCCATTATACCTGGCTAATTTTTGTATTTTTGGTAGAGATGGGGTTTCGCCATGTTGTCCAGCCTGGTCTCAAACTCCTGGCCTTAACTGATCTGCCTGCCTTGGCCTCCTAAAGTGCTGAAATTACAGGCATGAGCCTTTGCACTCAGCTCATACCTACCTATTTAGGTTTTCTTTAATTTTTCTCACAAGTGTTTTGTAGTTTTCAGTGTGCAAGTCTTTCACAACCTTTGTTAGTTCATGTTTTTTGCTGCTATTGTAAATAATATTTTTACTAGTATGTAGAGATACTTTCGTATATTGATCTTGTATCCTGTAACTTTGCTAAAGTCATTAGTTCTAGCGTCTTTATAGATTTCCATGGATTCTCTACGTAATTATCATGTCTGTGAATAACGACAGTGTTATTCCTTCCTATTTAGTCTGTGTGCCTGTTACTCTTTTCCTTGCCTCACTGCAATGGCTAGAACATCTAACCCAATGTTGAACAGAAGTGGAAGAAGTGGACATCGTGATGTCATTTCTGATAGCAGGAGGAAAGTACTCTCTGTAGAGGAAGAATATTTGGAGCTTACCTCCAGCCTCTCCAGATCCTTTTCTTTGAAGCTTTTGACTATAACACATAACCTTTAATGCTGTCACTGTGATGTATCCTTGTTTATATAGCTAACAATTTTCCTTTCATCTGACGGACATCTTTTAACATTTATGATAGTGCTGATGATCCGCTGATTACAAATTCTTTCAGTTTTTTATGTCTAGAAAGTCTTTATTTCTCCTTTGTTTTTTAAATATTTTTTTCTGGGTATAGAATTCTAAATATAGCATTTTAGGTTGACTTTTTTTCTTTCAGTAATTTAAAGATGTTGCTTCACAGTGAATTCACCTGCAATTTCCAATAAAAATTATACTGTCATCCTTATCTTTGTTCCTTTGCATGTATCATGTCTTTCTTCTTTGGCTGCTTTTTATGATTTTCTCTTTATCATTGGTTTTGAGCACTTTGATTATGATGCACTATTGATGTAGTTTTCTTCATGTTTACTGTGCTTGGGGCTTGTTGAGCTTCTTGAGTCTATGAGTTGTGAGTTTTCATCAAATTTGGAAAATTTACTTTTAAGAGTTTATTTCTTTATTTCTCTATTTCCTCTTTTCTCCTCTCCTTTCAATGCTCTAATTACACACACATTAGGATGTCTGAAGTTGTCCCACAGCCTACTGATGTCCTTTCCTCTTTTTAATTCTCTCCTCTCTGTGCTTCATTTAGGATCATTTTTATTGCTATGTTTTCAAATTCACTACTCTTCTTCAATGTCTAATCTTCTGTGGGTCCACTGCAGCTTTTATCTCTAAAGTTCAATGTGTTTTGTTTTATTTTGTTTTTCAAATATCTTTCATGTTTCACCTTAACTTTACAAACATATAAAATGTAATTCTGATCACTTTACTGCCTTGTCTGGTAATTCTAACATTGTGTAAATTCTGAGTTGTTTCAATTGGGTGATAAGTTTTCCAAATATGGTTTGTATTTTCTTGTTTCTTTGACTTGTAACTTTTAGCTGACTACCAGACATTGTAAACTTTGTTTCATTGGGTGCTGGATATTTCTGTGCTCCTACAAGTATTCTTGAGCTTTGTTCTGAGATGCTTGGGAACAGTTTTATCCTTTCAGGGTTGTTAGGCTGGCCCAGAGCAATATTAAATGTAGAGTTACTTATTCCCCACTGAGGCAAGACCCTACTATGCACTGTAGCAAATGTCCTGTGAATTATGGGATTTTCCAGTCTGGATGGTGGGAACAGATATTACTCTCAGCCTTGTGTGAGCATTGGGCACTGGTTCCTCTAATATGTTTAGGGATTTCTTTCCTTTCTTCACGCAGTTTCCTCATAGGCAAGTGCTAATCTGTACTCATCTGAATACTTGAGAGGAACCCTTTGCAGATCTCTGAAGTTCTCTCTCTTTGCAGGTCTCTGCTCTCCAGTACTCTGTCCTACGACTCTGGCCATCTTAGTCTCCCTGAACTCTCAACTCTGTCTCCTCAACTCAGAGTTCACTGCGCTCTCCTGGATTTCCCCTCTCAGCATCTCATCCTGGAAATTCTCTCAAGACAGTAAGCTGGGGCAACCATAGGGCTCATCTTGTTTGTTTCCTATCTCTTAGGGGTTACTGTCTTTTTTCCCCAATGTCCAGCATCCTAAGAACTATTGTGTCCTGTATGTTGTCTGTTGTCCTTTTTTATTTATCTATTTTTTTCTTGTCAAAGGTAGAAAGAAGAATCTGGTTCCTGTTACTCCATCTTGATTAGAAATAGAAGTTCCCACAATCTATGTTGACCCTTGTTTTATAGCTTCAAGGTAATATAAATAATACAATTTTTAAATAAATGGTGTCACTGATCAAGATTTTTAGTCAAATTTTGCTATTCTCGTTCACTTTTTTGTTTCGTTTTGTTTTTGAGACGGTCTCTTGCACTGTTGCCTGGGCTGGAGTGCAGTGGTGCCATCTCGGCTCACTACAACCTCTGCCTCCTAGGTTCAAGCCTCAGCCTCCCAAGTAGCTGGGATTACAGCTGCCAGCCACCACGCCTGGCTAACTTTTTTGTAATTTTAGTAGAGATGAGGTTTTACTGTGTTGAGCAGGTGGGTCTCAAACTCCTGACCTTGTCATCCACCTGCCTCGGCCTCTCAAAGTGCTGGAATCACAGGCATGAGCCACTGTACCCAGCCAATTTTTCCTATATTATGTCATTCAGGAACTGTGTCTTTTGATTCTAACCAATGCAGGTTTTTTTTTTATCCATATGTATCAAACAATGTCAATAATAAATGATTGAATTTGCATTGGAAAATAAGTATTTCCTTCTCCTCATATGTCTTGGAGAATGTTTTAACAGTCTCCAGCCAAAGTTTGAAACTTCTTAATTTAAAACTTTTTCTTTTCATTCATTCTCAGTTTTTGTGGAAAAGTAGCAAACAGGCTTCCACTTATGTACCAACCCTCATTCATTTGGTGCTTTGGGGTTTTTGTTTTGGAGGCAGGGTCTCACTCTGTCATCCAGGCTAGAGTGCAGTAACTTGATCACAGCTCACTGCAACCTTGACCTCCCTGGTCCCTAACTTATTTTTTATGGCCACCAGATAGTTGTATGTTCTATACTTTTTTAGTACTATTTTTATCTTTTTATATATATTTTTAAAAATTTCTGAATTATATCTTTTTCTGGTATGAGAGATAATAGCTACTTTTCAGTGAACAGCCAATTGTCTAGCAATAATTATTAAATTGATGTAAACGTCAATTTTATCATATGATGAAATCCCATAGATATGGCTATTTTGTTTTTAAACTCTTCTCTGTTCTACCATTCCTCTTTTATGCAGTCAAAATTACATTGATAGTAATGATAAAAACGGCTTTAGAGTTATAATGTCTAGATTAGAATTCTATTTTCATTATTTACTGGCTATTTAATTTTTCACAAATGCATCTTTTCTGAGCCTCAGTTTCTTCCTCTAAGTATTAGGTATTAAAAATGCTATTTACTTTATAAGGTTTGTAAGATAATTAAATGACATCAGGTATGTAAAACATAGCACAGTGTCTGGCATACAGTAAGCCTTCAATAAATGTCATTAAAAACAGTAGTAGTAATAAAGCTTTATAGTGTGTTTTCATACTTAGGTAAGTCCTCTCATGTTATACTTTAAGAAAAAAAAAATTATTTGCTTGTTTCACCCGTTACCATCCCCGTTGCCTCTGTGTTAAGTAAGAGTGACTCTCCAAGATCCACCACAAGATTGAAGGAGAAATGCAGAACCTTGGGAACAGATCTTCCAGAGTCACTTTGTTACTAACATTCAGTCAACTGTAGGGAGGAGACTGGAAGGGACAAATATAGTCTTTCTCTGATCAGTATGCTTTCTCTCATTCAAACAACACAGCTCACAATGATTAGCAACAGCTGTAGAAAGAAGTGGACATTTTTTTGACATGTCTTTTCAGAGAATGCTTTCTTGCTACTTCTCCTCAGCTTTGCAGTTAAATAATTACATTCTTCATAAACCCTCTTGCTTCTGTAAACTAAAAATAAAATCCTAAGCCCCTCAAACTGACTGGATGGACCCTGCCCCCTTGGCCAAGGGGACTCCAAAGAAACCTTACAAATTTAGTTCCCAGCCATGACAGGATGGGAGGTCCGACACCCCTTGTTACACCCACCTCCTTTTGTGGTTTAGACACAACTGACCAGCAGTAATGTCAAAATAGATATCATAAGACTGACAGAATGGACTCTTTGTGGAAATAAGATACCAGATTATAAATAGGACCTAAGGCCATGCCAGAGAAGGATTAAATCATACACCCTACACTTAAAGAATAAACTATGTGCAAAGTGCTACAAGGTTTTTCTTTTTCTCTAGAAGCTAAACAAGCACTGGCCTTGAAATAAACAATATTAAAACAATTGCTGCTTACCACCAGATGTTCACTAACTGACACCCTGTTCCAGAAGCCTTGATTGGACAACAGACTGATTTCTGTAACTTTATTCTGATGAGAGACCACTTATCATGAACTGGTTTTGGCGGGTTTTACAGAGACTGCACACTGGAATGCCTTTGTGTCCCTGCCTCACCTTTTGGCTCAGCTGTAATACATTTAAATGTTAATCTTCCACCCCTAAGTGAACATGGGTGGTGTGTAACATGCATGAGGACCAACTTCATGAATATTCATAGTTCCTCCTGTAACCTGTTGAATATGTATACTTGGCCAACCCATTCAAAAGAAATCCCTGTTCCATCCTCCTCTGCCTCAAAGTGCTTTTTTTAGATGGTGGTTGTGCTTCCTGCCTGGAGGTTGTAATCTCCTTCTTAAGAAATAAAGCTCATAACCTCATCAAATTGAATGATGAGGAACCAAAATAGAAAAAAAGGAAATAAATGTCTCTTTTCTAAATGTATACATTGTTATACATAGTGATTTTTAAGTTAATACTTCTTATCATCCCTTTACTCTCAACCATGTTTAGCACAAACTAGCCATTGTCTGTTCTGTCATTGCAGAATTACATATTATACTGAATAATTTGGAAAGAAATTTACCTCACCAGATCCTAGCTAGGAATAGGCACATCTGTCCATTTATTTATTTTGTTCCTTAGCAAAGGTTTTTTTTGTTTTTGTTTTTGTTTGTTTTTACTTTAAGTTCTGGGATACATGTGCAGAACGTGCAGGTTTGTTACATAGGTATACACGTGCCATGGTGGTTCGCTGCACTTAACCCATCATCTAGGTTTTAAGCCCCGCATGCATTAGGTATTTGTCCTAACGCTCTCCCTCCCCTTGCCCCCCACCCCTTGACAGGCCCCAGTGTATGATGGTCCCCTCTCTGTGTCCATGTGTTCTCATCATTCAACTCCCTCTTATGAGTGAGAACATGCAGTGTTTGGTTTTCTGTTCCTGTGTTAGTTTGCTGAGAATGATAGTTTTCAGCTTCATCCATGTCCCTGCAAAGGACATGAACTCATTATTTTTTATGGCTGCATAGTATTCCATGGTGCATATGTGCCACATTTTCTTTATACAGTCTATCACTGGTGGGCATTTGGGTTGGTTCCAAGTCTTTGCTATTGTAAATAGTGCTGCAATAAACATATGTGTGCATGTGTCTTTATAGTAGAATGATTTATAATCCTCTGTGGGTATATACCCAGTAATGGGACTGCTAGGTCAAATGGTATTCCTGGTTCTAGAACCTTGAGGAATTGCCACACTGTCTTCCACAACGGTTGAACTAATTTACACTCCCACCAACAGTGTAAAAACCTCCTATTTCTCCACAGCCTTGCCAGCCCTTAGCAAAGTTCTAATGGTGCTCTAACTTCCTTTATCCCTTCCTTTCTCTCTCTCCTTCTTCTTTCTTTCCTCTCTTCCATGTTATATAGAGTTAAAAATTTTTTTAATTTTTGTGGGTACATACTAAGTATATATATTTATGAGGTACATGAGATGTTTTGTTGCAAGCATGCAATGTGAAATAAGCACTTCATGGAGAATAAAATATCAATCCCCTGAAGCATTTATCCTTTGAGTTACAAACAATCCAATTATATACTTTATTTTTAAAATGTACAGTTATTGACTACAGTCACCCTTTTGTGCTATCAAATACTAGATCTTATTCATTCTTTCTATTTTTTATACCCATTAACCATCCCTACCTACCCCCAGCCCAACCTTCCACTACCCTTCCTAGCCTCTGATAACCATCCTTCTACTCTTTATGTCCATGAGTTAAATTGATTTGATTTTTAGATCCCACAAATAAGTGAGAACATGTGATGTTTGTCTTTCTGTGCCTGTTTTATTTTACTTAACATAATCAACTCCAGTTCCATCCATGTTGCTACAAATGATTAGATCTCATTCTTTTTTATGGCTAAACAGCACTCCATTGTGCATATGTACCACATTTTCTTTATCCATTCACCTATTGATGGACACTTAGGTTGCTTCCAAATATTAGCTATTGTAAACAGCACTGCAACAAACATAAGAGTGCAGATATCTCTTCAATATACTAATTTCCTTTCTTTTGGGTATATACCCAGTAATGTGATTGCTGGATCATATGATAGGTCCATTTTTAGTGTTTTGAGGAACCTCCAAACTGTTCTCCATAGTGGCTGTACTAATTTACATTCTCACCAATAGTGTACAATGATTCCCTTTTCTCCACATCGTCACCAGCATTTGTTATTGCCTGTCTTTTGCATATAAGCCATTTTAACTCAGGTGAGATGATTTCTCATTATAGTTTTGATTTGCATTTCTCTGATGGTCAATGCTGTTGAGCAGTTTTTCATATACTTTTTGCTCATTTTTTATTGGATTATTAAATTGTTTCCCATAAAGTTGTTTGAGCTCCTTACAGATTCTGATTAAGATAGAGGTCTAGTTTCATTATTTGGCATAGGGATATCCAGTTTTTGAAAAATCATTTACTGCAGTACTATCTTTTTCTCAGTGTATGTTCTTGGCACCTTTGACAAAAATGAGTTCACTGTAGGTGTATGGATTTATTTCCGGGTTCTCTATTCTGTTCCATTGGTCTATGTGTCTTTTGCTATGCCAATACCATACTATTTTGGTTACTATAGCTCTGTAGTATATTTTGAAGTCAGATAATGTGATTTCTCCTGTTTTGGTGTTTTTGTGTAGGACAGCTTTGGCTATTCTGGGTCTTTCATGGTTCTATGTAAATTTTAGGATTTTTTTTCTATTTCTGTGAATAATGTCATTGGTATTTTGATAGGGATGGCATTAAATCTGTAAGTTGCTTTGGGTAGTATGGACATTTTAACAATATTGATTCTTCCAATTCAGGAACTTGAAATATTTTTCAATTTTTTGTTGTCCTCTTCAATTTTTTCATAAGTGTTTTGTAGTTTTCATTACAGAGATCTTTCACTTCTTTGTTAATTTTAATTAATTCGGTATTTAATTTTATGTGTGGCTGTTGTAATTGGGATTACTTTTTTATTTCTTTTTTCAGGTGGAGTCATCAGTTTATTCCAAATATAACATCATATCATCTGCAAACAAGGATAATTTGTCTTCTTCTTTTCCAAGTTGGACTCCCTTTATATCTAACTTTCTCTTGTCAGATTGTCCTAGATAGGAATTTCAGAACCATGTCAAATAACAGTGGTGACAGTGGACATCCTTGTCATGTTCAGGATTTTAGAGGAAAGGCTTTCAGTTTTTCCCCATTCTGTATGATACTAGCTGTGTGTCTGTCACATATGGTGTTTATTATGTTGAAGGGTGTTCCTTCTATACCCAGTTTTTAGAGGACTTTTATCATGAAGGGATGTTGAATTTTATCAAATGCCTTTTCAGCATCAATTGAAATGATAGTATGGTTTTTATCCTTCATTCTGTTGATATGACGTATCACATTTATTGATTTGCATATGTTGAACCATCCTTGCATCTCAGGGGTAAATCCCACTTGGTCATGATGAATAATCTTTCTAAAGTATTGTTGAGTTTGGTTTTCCAGTATTTTATTGAGGATTTTTGCATCAATATTCATCAGCGATATTGTCCTGTAGTTTTCTTTTTTTTTTCTAGTTTTTTCTTTTTTTTTTTTAATGTGTCTTTGTCTGGTTTTGGTATTAAGGTAATACTGGCCTCGCAGAATGAGCTTGGAAGGATTCCCTTCCTCCTGCATTTTCTGAATAATTTGAGTAGGATTAGTATTAGTTCTTCTTTAAATGTTTGGTAAAGTTCAACAGTGAAGTCGTCGGGTCTCCAGTTTTTCTTTACTGGAAGACGTTTTATTAAGGCTTCAATCACATTACTTGTTATTGGTCTGTTCAGGTTTTGGATTTCTTCCTGCTTCAATCTTGTTAGGTTGTATGAATCTAGTAATTTGTCTCTTTCTTCTAGATTTTCCAGTTTGTTGGCATATAGCTGCTCATAGCAGCCACTAATGATCCTTTGAATTTCTGTGGTATCATTTGTAATGTCTCCTTTTCTTATTTCTGATTATACTTATTTTGATCATCTTTTTTTGTTGTTGTTGTTAGTCTGGCTAAAGGTTTGTCGATTTTCTTTAACTTTTCAAAAAAACAACTTTTTGTTTCATTGTTTTTTCATTTCAATTTCATTTATTTCCACTCTAATCTTTATTATTTCTTCTACTAATTTTGGGTTTCGTTTGCTCTTGCTTTTCTAATTCTTTAAGATGCATCATTAGATTGTTCATTTGAAGTTTTTCCTCTTTTTTGGTGTAGGCACTTATAGCTGTAAACTTGCCAGTTAATACTGCTTTTGCTGAATCCCATAGGTTTTGGTATGTTGTGTTTATGTTATCATTTGTTTCAAAAAAGTTTCCAATTTCTTTCTTAATTTCTTCATTGATACACTGGTCATTTGGGAGCATATTGTTATATTTCCATGTATTTGTATAGTTTTCAAAATCCCCTTGTTATTAATTTCTAGTTTTATTCCATTGTGGTCAGAGAAGATGCTTGATATTATTTCAATTTTTTAATGTTTTCAGATTTGTTTTATGACCTCACCTATGGTCTGTCTTGAGAATGATCCGTGTGCTGGGGAAAACAATGCATATTCTGTAGCTCTTGGATAAAATGTTGTGTGAATATCTGTTAGATCAATTTGGTCTCTATTGCAGATTAAACTGATATTTGTTGATTTTCTGTCTGGAAGATCTGTCCAATGCTGGAAGTGGGGTGTTGAAATCTCCATCTGTTATTGTATTGGAGCTTATCTCTCTCTTTAGCTCTAATAACATTTCCTTTATATATCTGGGTGTTCCAGTGTTGGGTGCATATATATTTAAAATTGTTATATCCTCTTGCTGAATTGATCCCTTTATCATTACGCAGCGACCTTCTTCATCTCTTCTTATAGTTTTTGTCTCAAAATCTATCTTGTCTGATATAAGTATAGCAACTCCTCCTCTTTTTTGGTTTTCATTGACATGGGATATTTTTTACATACCTTTATTTTCAGTCTATGTATGTCTTTACAGGTGAAGTGTGTGTGTTAGAGTGTGTGTGTGTGTGCGTGTGTGTGTGTGTGTTTAGCAGGCAACAGATCAATGGGTCTTGTTTTCTCATCCATTCAGCCAGTCTCTATATCTTTTAACTGGAGAGTTTGGTCTATTCACATTCGATGTTATTATTAAGTAAGGACTTACTTCTGCCATGGAAATTCCTTCTGCACACATGCTTCTATAACCAGAATAGGGAGCAGTAGCAGTCTCCAGACAGAAATAATTACTCTGACCTTAAAGGAATCATAGCATTTCTGGCTGCAACCTGTTATAACAAGCCACCTCAAATGTAAATGTCAAAGGGGTGGAATAGTGTAATCTATAAGATGCCTGGAAGAAGAGGAAATGAAATATTCTGAATAGTGTTACTGTTTCTTCGTCTTATTGTTCACTTTAATGAGAATGCCTCTAGGTTTTAGTACCAGGCATAATATTTGTTTTTGTAGTTGTTGATTTGTGTAAAAAGTCTTTTTTATCATACTAAGTGAGTTATCTTTTCTTGCCATGGGTTTTTATTAGGAAGGAATGGCAAATTTTATATTTTAATATTTATAGAAATAGGTGCTTATATTTTTTTCTTTTAATCTGTTATACAGTTAATTATATTAATGGACTTCCTATTTCAAACTATTCTTGCATCACAGAGGGAAAACCCTACTAAACTACAGTTTATTATCATATTCTGTTATAAATGTTCTGGATTTGATGTATTTCAAGTTTTGGGGGGATTTTTTTCATCATCATGTCTGAGATTGGGCTACATGCTTTGATATTTTTGTGCCATCTTTGTTGATGATCTATTATAGCAGTCAAATAAATCTACTGGATCTGGTACCTCTAAAAAGTAAATTTTAAATTTTTTAAAATTCTTGTATGGTTATTGATTTATTCAGATTGTTGTCCTTTTCTTAAGTTAATTTTGGTTAGCATAAACAATTTATTCCATCTAGATTTTTCTTGAATACCAAAACTGTACATGGTCATTTTACTTATATTTTTAATCTTTATCTATGTTTATATATCTTTTATCACTCACAATATTTGCTTTTCTGTTCTAAGTGAATATGTATTAATTCTTCAAGACTGGTTTTGGGTCAATTTGCCAAAAATCAAACTGCAGAAAGCCAATTTTCCACAAGGACAGTTTGCCAAATTTTCTTCTTCCTTAGAACTCTTTATAAAGTTTACAGCAATCCACATTGAATGAGATCTTTTTAATAGCTTTTAAAGATTTATGTAAACTTTTAGTTGATCAGTTTTAATTTTGTTTTCATAGCAGCATTTTAAGGAATGTTTAATTTATCTTTACCCAGCTTCCTGCTGCTGCAGCTGGAAAGAGCTGGGGCCAGAGATAGGAGACCTCTGCTAGGGGCAAGATGGGAAGGAGGCTCAGCTCATTTGCTGATTCCAATGAAAGAGAGGATGTGGGTCATAAAGAGAAAGATATATTCAGGGAATATATACTCATACAGAATATATCCCCAAATATAACCACTTTGCATAAATACATTCTTCATAGAAATAAGAAGTAGCCCCAGCTTCCTCCTTTCTCTGTTTCCCAGGCATTCCGCCCCTAGTCTCTTTTCTCCCTGCAAGGGCTGTGCTGTGTGCTGGTTCTGCTCCCCACCTCTCCCCCATGTACTCACTCACTTCCTGCTCCTTCCAGCATAAGCAGCAAGGAGCTGGGGCAGAGACAAACCCCACATTCCGTGAAACACTATTATGGAGACCCAATGACAATCGGGCCATCTAAACTAAATAGAGAAAATAACAAGTACATTAAGACAAGTGGTGAATCGGTGATTTGGACTCTTTTTCTCTAGGACTTGAATCACATGACTGTCTCCTTGGCTGATTTGGTAGCTTCATTCTCTGGGGTCCCAGAGTGCCTTGTTGAGACCTCCAATACCTCACTTAGAAGTGATTTAAAGATATAAACATTCTATCTCAGTTATTTGATTTCATTACCAGCTCCATTTCTAGACTGTTTATTCATTCAGTAACTACTTAATGAACAAAAATTTCATTAAACAAATGTCCATTTAATGAAGAAATGTGAGCTGACTGCAAGCTGGCAGTATGAGCTGAATATGTGCTGCAAAGTGGGATAGATGCTGAAGATTAAAGTTAAATAAAACCTGGTCCCAGTCCAGAGCTCACAGGCTAGAGGTAGCAGGGACCTAGTCTTAGATATCTTCATATCCACTGTGCCCCTCACATCGTGGCTGTCATACAGTCTATGCTCAATAGAAGTTCTAGGTGTATTGAAGGCATGTTTCCACTAAAAGAACTAGAACTACAAGTCCCAAGTACAGTAATTGGTGGCTGTAACTAACATTTTAAAAAGCAGAAAGTAGTCAAGTCCAAGAGAGTTTATGAGCTCTAAAGGCTACATTTTCTCATTTATCAAAATATTTTACAAAAACAGGACAAATTTAAAATTGTTTAGTGAGATACATGGTAGTCAGAATCTTACGACAATGAACAAAGCTGGAATTGTCCTTATATTTAAAGTTTGGATCCTGAAACAAGCTACCTGCCTTTCCATTTAAACTTCAGCAATAATAATTCAATAGCTATGCTCAAGGTCAGTTAGGACATATTAAATGACCTGTTGGGTGTAAACTCATCAAAAAATGTTTATTAATTCAGCCTTAATCTAGTTCAAAGCATAACCTATCAGTCCCAGGGTGATCCAAATTAAATAGTGTTGATTCACTCCAGATTCCAGGTCTTATAGCTTCCACATGGCTGATCAAAAACACCCAGAAACACATGATAATTTAGGAAATTCAATAACATATACAGCAGAACCATAATTAAATTTCATTCAAATAAATCCTACCCTCAGGATTTTTGAAGACTTGTAAATTCATCTAGATATTTAAAAACAGAAACTATGTTCTCAGATGTTCCCCCAAACAATTCTTTTTAAAATAACCGTCTTTCAAAACCTGGTATGGGGCTGAGCACAGTGTCTCACACCTGTAATCCCAACACTTTGAGAGGCTGACGCAGGAGGATCACTTGAGGCCAGGAGGTCAAGACTAACCTGGGCAACACAGGGAGATCCCATCTCCACAAAAATAATTTTAAAAATTAGCTTGGCATGGTGGCACGTGCTAGTAGTTTCAGCTACTCCAGAGGCTGAAGTAGGAGAATCACTTGAGCCCGAGAATTCAAGGTTACAGTGAACTATGATCATGCCACTGCATTTGAGCCTGGGTGACAGAGCAAGACCATGTTTCTTACCTGGTACTGATTATATCACTATAGGTGTATGATAACAATTCAAAACAAATAAGTAGTCTTCCTTCTGTCTGACATTCTGTAACAAATAAATTAAAAATAAGAAAATAGGTACTAATTAGGATTGTGTTTTAGTGAATCCTCAGGTAGTATATTTCTTAGGCTGAATAATGGCTCCTCCCAAAAGATATCCATGCCTTAATCCCTGGAACCTATGAATGTTACCTTATACCACAAAAAGTACTTTTAAGATATAATTGAATTACAAATTTTGAGATGAGGAAATTACCCTGGATTATCCGAGGGGATAATTTTTATTGTAGTTATATTTTATAGTTGTATTATAGTTATACTGTCTAAATATAACTATTTGCTTTAGAGGCAAAATAGATTAGGGTAAATTCTGCAGTCAAGTTGATGTGGAAGACAAGATTACCTGGATAATAAGAGTCAACATTATCTGCTCCACATTTCCTGAATGAAACCAGAATTCTCTGACTCCCTACTTTGGCTCAAGGGCCAGACTGTGCCTCCAGGCCATCACAACCAGTAACCATGCACAATTGGCTCACTGATTCCCGTAAAGCAACTCATATGCTCTGAGTTATGACTAGATCTATTTCAGGACTTGTCACACTGTCAGGCTAGATTTCCACAATACAATCCCTGAGCAGAGCTTCTAAAGATGGAGATTCCAAAGACCTCTTTTATCCTATTAAATGTACAAAATTTTTGGAGCAAGCCCTCTACTCTCCACCACTTAGGGAAGTTCCGAGAGGTGCAGCTTTACTTCCTGAGTTGCTTTGGATGATCAGACCATCCATCAAATTCCCAGCTGTTCTCACCATCATCCACTCCAAAACTACATAATTTAGACTATTAATTAAATCTCAGGTAAAAGCTTTAACTTTATACCTTTATAATTAGGAGACATTTTTATATACACATGCATCTTCCAAAACACTTTTAATTAAAACATTCTGGGGGAAATATCCTTACTTTCCATTTTGGAGATGGTGAAAAGTATTAAGAAAAGTTTGATTTTGCTCAGAGCATTCCTGTTTTAAATCAAACTAATTTTTCCATTGAATATTCTAAGAGTGATTTGCCCACCCTTAATGTACCTCAGCCAGAAATATGTTCCCTTTGAAATTAATCCCAGCTTGTGAACATTGAAAGGTGAAGACCATAAGGAATGTAATTTCATATTAGTGGTTTCTGTGACTAGATAAACATTAATAATGTTTACATACTGGCCTAGAAAGTGATTTAATTTATTAAGTGCAGTGGACATATGGTACCCTGTTTGCATTAGCTATGCCCAGTACATGAAAAGAAATCACTAAGTAGAATTCAGTTACCTACTTTTTTTCCCTAACTCACTATATTTTATGTATGAATTTGCCACTGGTAATGAAGAGCTCCAGCTAATATGAACAATGGCAAGAGGAGTTATACCATTAAATGTATAGGTTCATAAATGTAGCATATAAAAATGGATGATTTGCAATTCAATTCTACAAATATTGTGATAATACTATGTGACAGGACTTATAGTCTGAACTGGGGATAGAGAAGTGCATGAGCCAGATGCAGCCCCTGCCCCATAGACCTTAGGGTACCACTCTTTGCCAGAGCCATGGTGGAGGTAATGGGGCATCTAAAATGGATTGCCTTCCTCAATATCCATTCCAGCCTCCTTCCAGTACTCCTGAGTTTGGAAAGCTAGAAATTACATTTCCCAGACTCCCTTATAGTCAGAGTTTAGGATGTGGTTGGGATTCCACCGTTCAGATGCACTCAAAAGACTTGGATTGTAACTAAATTAAGTGGAGACATGGCTTGCCACATAATTTGGAAGAGCCAATATAAAATTAAAGAGTGAAGACCCTTGTACAAAAGGCAGGAAAAAAACTTTTTCCTCCTGTCTTCTTCCCCTGGTCTTTCTCACCATCTATCAGGGTGTTTTGTTTGTCTGTTTTTTGCTATTGAATGTTGTAGTCCCAGAAATGTGAGGATACTCAGATATGAGGGCAGATCCTCACCAGTACTTATAATCTGGCATATGTGCAGCCCACTGGCTATAAGGTTTCCCTCCTACCTGCTGCAAGACAAAAGGCTCCACAAGTTCAATCAGGCATCTTTTTCCTTCCACTGGCCACAGCAACTCAAGGTTGTTGGGTGACCCCTGAGAGTACTGTCACCTTCATGTATAGATAAATGAGACAGTTGGATGGAGACAAGAGGTGTACCCTCACCAAGTCACCCACTGAATGTTCCATGATGCTACCAGCCTGAGGCAAGGACTGCCACTGCCTTGCCCTCTCCTATCCTGTCCTGCATAGAGATGCTCTGGGAGCATGTGCCTGACTCTAACTAACCCCAATCTTCTTCCTATCCATGCCTAGGGCTCCATCAGGGGTGGAGGGAGGCAGTGATTGGTGGACCATGCCCAGGAAGGGGACGTGTGGGTTAGAGGAGCTGTTGGCTGAGAAGCTGTCACAGGAAGGTGGCAAGAAGAAGACCTAAGGTCCCCCAGGACATACTCTATTGTCCCCAAGGACATCACTTTTAAAACACAAATTAAAAGACAAATTTTTAAGAATTTCATCATGGTAGCCACAGAGCACTAAACTCCATGGATGGGGGGCCCAGAAAGAATGCATAGATCACCTGCTCATGAAGCTGGTGCTTCGTGGAAAGAAAGCATTCCATTTTATGCCTGCTGATTGTGGCATCAAGGATCTCTTGTTATCAGTTTCCTGCCAAAATGTCAGGAGGAGATTGTGAGATTCTTGGCCACGCAAAAGTTGGGTGATTTTGGAAATGGGGAGTTTTTCCTAGAAACATAGCCTAGAGCCTGCTCTTTTAGCCACTTTAATGATTTTGTAAGCCATCTAATAGCTGGTAATAATTTCCTTAATACTTAGCCCAACCAGAAAGTCTTAATTGCAAATAACAGAAACCACAGCTGATAATTCTCTCTGGAGAAGCATGAAATAGACGTCAGAAGTAAATTGACTGTGGTGGTGGCCACCATTCCAAACAGAAAATAAAAAGCATTTGATATTGCCAAAGGTCATTCAGTGCTAGAAGAAAAATCATTTATATTAAAGGAGAGGCATCATGGAAATGGAATAGCAGTGTAATTCCTAGCTGCCCTTTATATTCCAAGAGTTGGAGAGAATTCTTGAAGCAGACCAGTGATTAGCAAGTGGGCACAGAAACAAATTGTATCCTTGCTCAGAAAAAAGTAGGAATCATCTTTGTGATATAGTAGGAAAAACATGAGCTTTAGATTTATGTAAATCGAGGTTTGAATCCAGGCCATCTACTTTCTCTGTTACCTTCGGTAAGTAACTTCTCTAAGTCTCAATTTCCTCAAATTGTTCTTCTAGGGTAGTTAGAGATAATACAGAAAAACAACCCGGAATAATGTCAGATACACAGTAAATATCAATAACTACTGAAATCATAATAAAATCTGAAATTGGTACATAGGACAATGTGGATGGCTTTCCCAGGTCACTATTGCATCCGGGTATATTGTCCAAGCAGAACTTCTGTAAAGCAATACCATACGAAATCTCCATGGGATTTATTGGCATCAATCTCCCAGTCTTCCACCTACCCATCTACCCCCAGTCAACTCACCCATACCCCTATCCCAAATAACCATCTACCCTCTCTCCCTTCTAAAATTGGCACGTAGAATTCAATATTAAGAATTCTCAAGATTAAGTAGTAGCTCTATCTATCAAATCAAACCACAAATTAGAGAAATGATTTACTCCAAAATGAAATTCATTTAAAACTCATATAAAACTTTCTCCTCCCAAAGTTGGATCTGCTTTATAACAATTGCAGGGATGCTAAGGATCTTTGTATGTTTGGGAATCTCTTCATGTCAGCTCCATCCACCATACTGAATATTAATCAGAAATCTTTCTCTACCTTTGCATGTGCTATTTCTGCAGCTTGAGTTTTCTTTCCCTGGTTGGTGTGATACATTCAAGACTCACTTCACATTTCTACTCCTCTTTCTATCCCAGGGCCCCGAGACAGCTGATTTCACTCTTCATTACCAGCACAGAACCTTGCGCACACCTCTACACAACTCTTCCTATAGTGAATTTCAAGTATTTGTTTATATTTTGTCTATCCATATCTATATTTTGATATCCTTGTTGGCAGAGACCATACCTTGTTTATGTTTTTTATCTAATGCCAGCTCAGTCTTATGCATAGGGGGGCCTAATTCATACTGAGATGATCTACAACCTTAAAAGTAAGCCCAAGCCCTTTACTCCCAACTTCACCCTGTTGGCTCAGTCCAGTGTTCTACTCTTCCATTATGATCAGCAGCCCCAGGCATCCTTTCTACTCTTACCAGCTCCACTGGATACCCAGGTCTCACCTGGTCTCAACCACCACTTATGCCTCTGCTCTGTCCTTTACCCTCACAGAAACATATCCCGGCATTTATAAATATGGGCAGAGGAAGATGAGGAAAGGGAAAAAAAGGAGAGTTTAAAGAAAAATGAATGGCATGGTCAACAATGAGAAATGTAGTACGAGATAAAGAGAATGGTTAAAATGTGTAATGTATTGAGACCTACTGTGCTCCAAGCTCAAAGGAGATGTAAAGGGGAGAGAAATCAACAAGGTAGAAGAGCCTCTTTCCCCCTACCTTGCATCCTACTATGGGGCCTTGCATTCTACCATGCTGTACGTGCTGCAGACAATCAGTAAGTAAATAACCAATGTAATTACAGTTCATGAAGAGTGCCACAAAGGAAGGAGGCAGGGAGATAAGATGATGATGATGATGACAATAATAGTAAGAAGTTACCTATAGTTAGCCCAAAATAGCTACCATATGTCAAGCCTTGTTCTAAATGCTACCAGTATCTAATCTTGCTTAATCCTTACAAGCACCCTAGAAAACAGGGATAATTATTTTCTTCTTTGTAGATGAGAAACTGAAGCACAGAGAAGTTAAGTAACATCTTTCAATGGCTAGCTTTGCTTAATGAGCAACTCACCTATAATTGTTAAGAATGAGAAAATCAAATCTGATGTGTCATGGAATAAAAGTTTATTAATTAACTTGTAACAATTTCAAAAATCCTTTTTAGCAATTTTGAATCTTAAAGTTATATTAAATTAAGTAATAGATATTTATTAAATGTCTGGGCCATTTCTAAGTCAGTTAAAACACTGAAACACTAATTACTAAGCATAAATTTAAGTTTATACGTTTTGATATATTTTTATGTGGTATGGATAAGCTAAATATATTTGGGTTTGTAAATAAACATAAAAATTTTGTTGTGAGGAAACATGTTTCTGTAAATTATGAAATAGTTACCATTGACAAAATGCTGATATAAAACAATTCAAAATTGCTTATGTCCTAGGTTTTCATGATAAATTAAGGTTACTAGAGTTTTAAAAATCTAATTAACATATGGTAATTAAAACAACTCCTTTACGCAAGGAAAGTAAGACACGTTTTTGGTAAGTGAAGCTTACATGAAAGATGTGTTTTAGTTAAGGGAAACAAAAGGAATTTTCGTCTTAAAATAGGATGATTAGTTGTCCCAAAATAAGAAAGAGAAAAGGTTGTGGAAAGTTTATGAAAGATGAATCTTGTGAAAAGAATTTTATGTGCAATTAAGCTGGCTAAAATTGGAAGGGAATTATAAATTTTTTCTAAAAACAGCATTACTATCAAAGTTGTACTAATACAAAATGAGAATTTGGTTTTCTCCTTTAAACAAGATTTTTCTGGGGCGTTGGTTCTCAGCACCTCCTGAGACTGTATCAAGGGAAAAATTATTTTAAAGATTTTTCTGTAATAAGAGATAGTAAAAGATTTTTTGTTCACCTTTTGAGTAAACTGCAAAAGGTGAGAGTGGGAGGGGAGAGAAAGAGAAACAGATTTTACGTGCTTCATGATGTCTTTTTTTAGGTCTTTTAATTATTTGGAAAATTAGGTCTTCCCTCTAACAAAGAGTAAAGGTTTTTGCTTTTTAAAACTTTTAATTATCAATTTGGCTAAATGATTGATTATTATTTCAGAGTGATCTGTGATCCTATTTTGATCAAGTGTTTTAAACCTTTGACATATTTGACAGGCTTCCCAACATAAAATTTCAAAAGAAAAAATAAGCCTTTTTGACTCCAAACTAACCTTCGGATGCTACAGAGAGCCCTTGAAGCATTCAAAACAGATATAATAAATAGGCTTATTTGGTATGTTTAATTATATGGGAAGCATTGTCAAATAAGAAATGATGTTTAGCCTTTTCCTGAGTTACATCATTTTCCAAAAATAGTATGAGATTTCTAAAATTCTGACATGTCATGGTATATGTTATCAGTCATGATATTATGATTATTATGTTAAATTATTGTAGACCACAGACAGAATTAAACTTTCTTGTCAATTATGTCTTTAGTTATAACCATTTTAAGTCTTGTTGTCCTAGTTAATTGATTAATTCTGATGCCTTTTCTGAAAGCTCTTTACAAGCAATTATAATCCTAAAGTGTTATATCTTCAAGGGGGTTCATGGAAAGGATGGAAAGGACCCTGACAAGCACTCCTGAATACAGATTTCTGATTACTTTAGGATCATATCATTTGGATTAGGTAAGAATTCTCAGAACTCTAATGAAGAAACTGGTTTATAAAATTGTTTACCCAAGCAGACTAGAATTAATTAAATACCAAGGAAATATGGTTGCAGATTTTCATACTAAGTTTATAAGTACTGAAATTGTTAAGATATACAATTCCAATAAATTCCATGGTCCAAGTCAAATTACCTATGATAACATATTTAACAAAGAGTGCTACACACCTGAATTAGAAAAACAAAACTGGAATGTAAGAGGATATAAACCCAAGGTTAAGCATGGACTCATGGAGCCTTGACTGCTTCCTGAGTCCCTAAAGCTTCATTATAAGCTTTGCACTCCATGACTCATCATGGAAGAGATACAATGATCCAAATTATGGGAAAAAATTTTGGTGTGGTGACTGTTCTAAATTTCTGTAATGGTTGATGACCAATTTTTGATTTGTCAAAACCATAATCCTGATAAGACAACCAAAACTTCAGGTACATTTCTTCAATCTGATGGGTCACTTATAAAGGGATTTCATTCAATTGCCATTTTCTCTGCATGTTTTCTGGTTGTACAGATGCTTTCCCATATAGGAAGGCTACAAAAGTAGCTAAAAAGTTATTAGAAAATGTGTTTCCCTCATGGTGTATTCCTGGAGAAAATTCCAGCAATAGATCTACTTGTTTCACTGGACAAGTGGTAAAACAGTTAAATAAGGTATTATGGATACAGTCACATTAAGCAAAGCAAACTGAATCAACTGGATTGCCTCAGTCAAAGATATTATAGATTGATTACAATCAAATCCACTTCCAATGGGAACATAAGTTGATCCCCTAGGGAAGAGTTACTGGAAGGCCTATTTCCCTAATAATAGAAACTCATTTATGTTCTGCTTCTAACCTCTGATATGACTAAATGCTGCAAAGCTTTAATGCCTTATGCCAAAGTGTATTTTCACCAGGTAAAGGAAACTTTTCATGATTCACCAACTTAAGACAATCAAACCCTTCATGATCTACAACCTGGAGACCGGGTTTTCTGGGAACAATAATAGAGGAAGACTGCCCTTGCCACCAACACTGCAGCAAAACGTTGGGACATTGAACCTTGGGCCTGTAATCACACAACTCAGAGTGGCCCCTTCAGACTCTTGGAACTGTACACCTGTAGGAGACCTTAAGGTGCAGCTAATCAGGGAAGTCTCTCCCCAGAAGCAGACAGCATCCTAGACATGGACAACTTTCCCAAGATCATGGATCAAGAATTCTCTGTCATCAGAAAAATTTTACCTCTCTTAGTTTTTTTCTTTTCCTTGCTTATGCCTCTATGAACAATATAATTGGGAAAGGGGTCTTGTGTGCACCAATGGAGTATGCTTTTATTTGTGGAGGATTTTGCAGCCAACCTTATACCTGAGCAACTTATGCCTTGATGGATGGAAGATGAAGGGCCAATATGGGCTAGAAATTTTAAGAGTACCTTTGCTGCTCCATGATCAGTCAGAAACAGAACATTTGTTCACTCCTCTTAACCTACATCTTAGGTTAAAAGAACATTGCCAGGAAGTCTTCACTCTTCTGGATGGGCATCATTTCTTAGGTCTCTTTTCCCATGGCCTGCATTAAATATAAATGAGGCAATGCTTACAAATGTATCACTCATAATAGGCTCTACAGCAGGTTCAACTGCAAAGGCTGTGGTTGCACAACAGACGTCTTTAAATTCTCTTGCTAACGTTTTATTAGGTAATAAAATTGCTCTAGATTAACTATGAAAAGAGAGGAATCTGTGCAGTTTTTGACACTTCTTATTACACATAGATGAATACATCAGGTATTATAGGGACTCAGTCACAGGGGATTAACCAACAAGCTGCTTAGTTAAAATAAGTAGATTCCTCATTTGGTTCGTTCTTTGATGTATTTGATTTTGATTGGTTTTGTTCAGGGGAAACTTGGCTAAGAAGCATATTCCAAACTCTTGATATCCTTTTGATAGCCATAATAGTAGTCTCCCTGATGTGCTGTATTCTCTTAAAATTTTTAAAGGTGTACATGCAGCCATCTGTAGAATGCCAAGTGGTCCCTCTTCAACTAGAACAACAAAGACCCAAAGACATGTGATCATGAGGACATTACTGTAACTTACGACTGACTTGTTGAGACTAGAACCCCAAAATGATGGTAACTAAGAATAGCAATAAAGCTCTAAGTTTTGGTCATGCTCTCATCTAAGATTTGTTAAACAAAATTATGGGAGGCCACTGGTTTGAACTGAACTCCTGCACTAGGCCTTAACAGACTACACTAACCCAACTTGGAGTCACTTATGCTATGTTCCACCAAAGCCTTAAAGAAGCAAACAGATCTCAAAACAGATGGGAACTGAGACCCAATAAGACTTGTGAATTCTATACTGAGACCAAATAAGTCTGTCCATTTACAATAATGACAGAAAGTGACATTATGCTTAAAGTTTATGGTATAATTGAGAGGTTGAAGGGGTCATTGTTAAATTCAGTTTGGCCTAAAGCTGCCTCCCTACATATTTTAACTTTTGCCTAAAGGTTTCTCCCTGCATAGTGAGCTATAACCTAACTTGATATGTAAACAGACTGTAACCTACTCTTGTAACAAGTAGCTAATCACAGGCAGCAAACTGTTCAAACCAGGTTCAAATAAGACAAACACCCAGCTGTAACCAATCCAACTGTTTCAGTACCTCACTTCCACTTTTTGAATGTCACATTCCTTTTTCTGTCCATAAATATGATCTGATCATGCTACAGCACCAGAATTGCTCCGAACCTATTTTGGTTCTGAGGGCTGTCTGATGTGCAAACCATTCTTTGCTCAATTAAACTCCATTAAATTTAATTTGTCTAAAGTTTTTCTTATAACAACTGAATGGGATCATGAATTCTGACATATATGAAATTCCACTGGTGCAAAACATTAGTAAACATGTTTAATGAAACTCTTATGAAGAAATAACATGTTCATTCCAAAACACTGGCCCACACCCTGAATACTGTAAAATTCCATCTCCTTTGAGAGACTCTAAATGGTTGTGTTTCTCTTCATTAATAATAAAGATAAGAAGGACAATCTATATCACATTGGATGGGTTACTTGCATCACTCAAAATGAGTTTAACAATTTACTCAGTTTTGAAAAGTAAATTCAGTCTTCTATCAAAGGTTAAAATTTGTTGACCTATGGGTATTTATAAAAGAAAACTTTCTTAAAAGAAAACTTTCTTAAAAGAAACGTAAGCTCTACTGGGCAGAAAAGACTATGTACTCTGAATTAAAGAAAGATTGTATTATGGTTAGAAAAAAATTTAGAACTAAGTGCGTTATACTAAAATACCTAAAGATTATATATGGCAGGCCAGGCATGGCGGCTCATGCCTGTAATCCCAGAACCTTGGGAGGCTAAGGTAGGAGGATTGGTTGAGGCCAGGAGTTTGAGACCAGCCTGGAAAACACAGAGAGACATCTCTACAAAAATTAAAAAACAAAAAATTTACCTGGGCATGATGGCATTTGATCATAGTCCTAGCTACTTGAGAGGCTGAGAGGGCAGAATGGCTTGAGCCCAGAAGTCCAACGCTGCAGTAAGCTATGATCACGTTATTGCACTCCAGCCTAGGTGACAGTGAGAGACTCTGTCTCTAAAAAATTAAAATAAAAATTATATAAGAGAGAAATTACAGTATTCTTCTGATTATCTAAGAACTTGCTATTTTAATCTAGATATTCTAGATTTAATCTATTTTATCAATCAAACTATTCTTCAGATCACAAATCACTATGTTTTTACCACATTACTAATCTGAAATATGAACAAACAAGACTGGTTGAGAATTGGGTAGAACAATTATAAAGAAACCACATGAAAAGGTGAGAAAAGAAAGCAGCAGGAAGCTCCAATAAAACAGGACACATTTTTCTAACAATGTTATTATATATTTAATCCATGTTTCTCATGATGAGACGCTTAAAGGCCTAAAAGTTACTTGGGAGTTTTGTATTACAAAATATCACAATTGATCCCGTTGCTAGATTTCTGCATTACAATTAAATCTAAGAGAAGAAAGTTGATTTCTATTAAGTGTTAGGTTTTGTAATGTATTATTGTAAAAGAGGAAAAAATAGGAGTTAATTTAGAAAAATTCTGGGTATATATTACTAGAGTTTTCACTCAATTTGAAATCACAATGGAAACTAAGGTAGAAGACAACACCACATGACTGCCTTAAAAACAAAAAAGACGGCCGGGCGCAGTGGCTCACGCCTGTAATCCCAGCACTTTGGGAGGCCGAGGCGGGCGGATCACAAGGTCAGGAGATCGAGACCATCCTGGCGAACATGGTGAAACTCCGTCTCTACTAAAAATACAAAAAAATTAGCCAGGCATGGTGGTGGGTCCCTGTAGTCCCAGCTACTCAGGAGGCTGAGGCAGGAGAATGGCGTGAGCCCATGGGCGGAGCTTGCAGTGAGCTGAGATCTGGCCACTGCACTCCAGCCTGGGCAACAGAGCAAGACTCCGTCTCAAAAAACAACAACAACAACAACAAAAAGGAATGACTTGGGTATATTTCTATTGGGCTTAATTAAATTGACTGAGGTTTGCCTTCAGAAGCTTTTGTTTAACAGTGGTTTTTCAAATAAAATAACAACAAAAAATATATTCTTATTTCCATGTTTTGACAAATGTATCAGTTAGGATTTCGTTCAGCTGCAAGCAACAGAAAAACCAACCAAGAGTAGACTGTATGATTAAGGGACTACCATTTTTATGTTAAAAAATTTCTGATATGAGGCTGTTGAGGACTGGTACATGACTCCACGATATCATCAAGAACCCAGAATCCTTTTAGTTTTCTCTTCCACCATTCTTGACTTGTGGCTTTTTTCTGCATGGTCACAAAATATCTGCTCTACCACCTCAAGGCTCATCTATATATAAGGCAGGGGCTTCTTAGTTTATCTCTTTAAAAACGGTGTTTCAAAGTTTCATATCATAACAACTGCTTTCATCTTACTGGTTGAGAATTGGGTCACATGGTTACTTCTAATGGAAAGATGGCTGGAAACCTGAATGTTTTAGTTTTCAAGTCATGATGAAGGAAAAGACAAGAATGAAAGATTGAGAATGGCTTTTGAGTAGCTAGGCCACTGTGTCTGCTTCTATGGGCAAGGAGATAAGGATATTTATAGAAAATATTAATATGTGATTGAAATCATTTCTAAATAACAAGAAGAGAACTTGTTTAGCAAATACTGGCATTTATGTGTTATTGGCTGGCCTTATTAAGGCAGATCTTTATCATTTAGTAAGTCCACGTAAAAGTAATTTTCTTACCACTCAGATGGTTTCTCTAAATTGCTGTGCTCCTGCTATGATTTGATCTTTGGCTGAGATGCTTTTTCAAATGCTTTTAGCTAAGCCCTGCATACATCTAGATACTCAACCTTCAGGACAGTACAGATTTCAGCCCAATTACTCCCTTTCCAAGCTACAGCAGGAAAACCAAAACAAATATTGCGGATTTGTCCAGTTCTCTTAAGTATCAGCTAGGGAAGCAGGATAAGTCCTCTATATTATGTGGTGATTCTCCATATTAGAATCACCTAGGAAGCTTATAAGATATGCTGATACCCTAATCTTTTTAAGGAGCTCTCTCTAGATGATTCTAACATGCAGCTAATGTGGAAAACTAGGCATTTGGAGAAAGAAAAGAAAAAGCTAGAAATAGCATGTAAAACCTTCAGCAGGTTATTGAACCTCTTTAAACTCACTTCTCTCATTGTTACTTACATGAATTAATCCACATAAGTTTAGTTTGGTGTTTGGCTCACAGTAAACACTTAATAAATATTAGTTATTATTAATATTGTTTTATCAAAGTTCATATTTTTTCATCATTTTATTTGTGAATAAATGGTTTCTCCAGGAAGCAAAAAATATATAAAAGCATAGATCTTGAAGGTAGGGCTTGAAGACAGCAAAATTTGGCATTTGAATCTCAGCTTGACCACTTATTAGTTGACCACTTACTAGCTTGACATTGAGCAGGCAAGCATTTGATCTGAGTCTCGGTTTTCTCATCTATTAAATGGGAGTGATACCTCTCAGGTTGTGAAGACTAAAAGATACTATGTATGCTAAAGGATAATTTTCAAAAAAGTAAAATTATGACCCTTCTACAGTTATAAAAGAAACATATGTCACAGATTTTATTCAACTTTTTAATTACTGAGGGAACCGCTAATATAGTAAGATTTGTTCAAATGAGAATTTGACTTATAGAGCTTTCTAATCAACCAGTCAAAATTTGTTTGCTTTGATATGAATAAGAATTTCCTGCATTGTCAGCAGTTTTCAACAATTTAACAGCTACCTCTGCAGAGCTGCAAAATAACCTAGTCAACAGAAAGTCAAGGTGTGAATTTTTGGAATCAGATAATCCAGGACTCCACTGTAATGCCCAGCACTCCACTGAAAGACACCAGTGATCCCCTTTGCCCATTTCTGAGTCCTGACAAGTATATAAAGCACAAGGCAGACTGTACTTGCCATGGAATCAGTGATGATTACATGGTGGCTGCATTCATTATTCTTGAATAACATGATTATTTACGTAGAAAATCCAAACAAATCAACTAAATAAATGTATTATGACAGGACAATTACAATCATTAAAATTTATCATTACTGTGACTCTTGAGTTCATGCTTTACATTCTTCCCTTCACTGTAAACATACCAGTAACAACGTTTTTAAAAAATATATAAAGAAAAGTCATAGCCACATTCAAAAGCAGGATATAGATCACCTGCAGCACGATGCCGGAACTAAAGACTCAGGCAGCATAGGCAGCCAAGAGTTGGACTCACGTGGGGTGACAGAGCAAAGCATTCTTCCTAAAGCTGGAAGCAAGGACAGTGTTCCCTTTGCCAGCTCAGTAACTGGATCTCTAATATCTCAAAAGACACCAAGCCACAGGAGTTCAAGCCACCAACTAAGACCATGCCCTGGTCTAGAGATGGTGGGGGGAGAGTTGGTGAAAGCAACCAAAAAATTTGTATCAAGGAGTCTTGAAGAGGATGGAGATGAAAACTCCCACACAAGCTCAACCTGCAAATTAAAGTTTCAAAGAAAAGGAGAAAAATTAACCCTAAGAAAGAGCAAATAAACTTGTCCAGGGCATTAATAGTTAACAGAATATGATACAGAATTGTGGAAGAATAATGACATGGAAAACACGGTAAAAGAAGGGAAACGTTTCAGGGGAAGGTAAATGTCTTGAAAACTGATTTGCTCATTTGTGATGAGCTCTCAGCTCCAGCTCCACCCCATGCTTTCCCCCTATTGCAGGGAAGCAGAATCTGCATACGTCAGAGTCTTTTCCAAACTTTCCTTTCAGCTGTCTCTCAAAGAATATTTGGCATTCTGGGAGGCAGTGGGAGGCACTGGAAAAAACTGGAAATTAGGAGGATTTCTTCTCTTCTGGAAGTAGCTCTGATAAACATGGTGGCATCAGTGACAGCAGCAGGCAAGACTGAGCCCTGGACATCTGCTCAGGCAACATGGTTCAGACAGTAGATGTAGTAGCAGGTACCCCAACAGCCTCAGCTGGACAGTTTCCCTAGGCTGCAACAGGGACAGCAGCTGATGACTTTGGGATCCTGGATCCCTGTAGCATCAGCAAGAGCGCTAACTCCCTGCTTCCTGTAAAGCAGCTGCAGTGGGGTTCCGGCAGCATCAGGGGCACAATGACTGTGGACTCTGGGTAGCAGTATCTGCCTTTCTGCTTCTCCTGCACTAGTATAGTGGTGACTTCTGGAAGTTACTAATCTCTAGGTAACAGATCTTGCCTCTTTTGCTCCTCCAGCCCTTCCAACATGTTTGCAGCCAGTTTTCTGTCCTACATTCATTCTGTCTGCTGATTCTGATTGCCTGAGGGGACACTGACAGTGTTGGCTATGCCTGCAGAATACAGATGACAGATGTGTTGAAAAATCAGAGAAGCTATGATAGTTAAAGAACTATAATGCCAGCAGAAATTGATCTGTCATGCTAAAAACAAACAAACAAAAACATTACAAATGTGTCTGCATGTCTTTAGACAGAAGGCTAGAAATGATTTGCTCTGGTTACGATTGCAGATAATTTTTACTAGGTGAGAACTTCACAAATGCTAGAACTAGCTTACGTAAGCTCAAATCCCAGCTCTCCCAACTTCTATTCATGTAGCATTGGGCAGATTTCTTAATCACTCTCTGCCTCTTTTTCTCTAAATGCAAAGTGGTTGAAATGGTATCTCAAAAAGTTATGGAAAAAAGGTGAGTCAATAAATTTTTAAAAATGGAGAAGAGAGACTGGCTCATGGTGCTCTACAAGTGGTTTTCTAAAATGTTTTTCTTTACCCAGATCTTTACTGGTTAAAAAAAAAAAAAAGAATGAGGCTAATAATTTTTTTACCAATAAATAAATAAAATGTTTGTATTTTCTAATTTTAATAAAGGATATATATTATTACTGACCAGAAAAATGTCATATATAAAAAGAGAAACATGGCATTTCATAAAAAATAAATATAAATTATCTTTAAATTATTGCCAAATTTGTGATTTCTACGGTATTACAGGGTTGCAAAACCTCTTGGAAGATAAACTAGGCTCCTCTAACTTTTAGCAAGTCTATTCCTCTACTTTCTTCATATCAATAGCCAACAATCTGTCACGAAAATATTCATCTGGCTTCACCTAAGTCCTTCTGAATATGCCTTTTCCCCTCTCACACAGTTGTCAAATTGTATTTAGAACATTCAATCAACATCTTACATGTAACAATATTCTCTGTATTTAAACATTATGTTGTGCCTTTTCCTATTTACTGCCAGGTGAAATAGATTTTTCTATAGTTATTCACAAAAATCTCAAAGTAAAAATGAAATGAACTGATAAACTCATGAATTAATGTGCTAGGAAGAATACTTGTTTCGAATTGTAGGGGCTGCAATAGAGGGTAGAGCAGCTTTCCTGATTGATAAATGTACAGCTTGGCCCCTTCTTTGGGATCTTCCTTTCTGCAGAGAGTTTGTTTTACGTGTTCTCTCTCCTGAGGGACAGTGGAGGCCTATGGGTAAGCTGGCTTCATTCAGGAAAGACATGTTCACAGACTTGTTCAAGTGGATTTTTCAGCAGTAAACCCTTTATTTTGATTTCTGTGTTTTATTCCTGCATCTGTTACTCTCAATTTGTCCTAAAATCAGGTGGGGAAGAAAAGATAAATAGTGAAAAGATGAACAGTGATCCCCTCAAACTACAGCATGTTAACCCAGGCATATTATTTTAACTGACACTTAAACCAGGGGCTCTTACCTGGGGTCCACAAATGCATGCATAAACATGGATGGAAAAAGTAAATCACATCTTTATTTTTTCTAAACTACTTCTTCTTCTTTTTTTTTTTTTTTTTTTTTTTTTTTGAGACAGAGTCTCACTCTGTTGCCCAGGCTGGAGTGCAGTGGCCCAATCTTGGCTCACTGCAACCTCTGCCTCCCGGGTTCAAGTGATTCTCCTGCCTCAGCCTGCCAAGTAGGTGGGATTCCAGGCACGCGGCACCATGCCTGGCTAATTTTTGTATTTTCTTTCTTTTTTTTTTGAGACGGAGTCTTGCTCTGTCGCCCAGGCTGGAGTGCAGTGGCGCGATCTCAGCTCACTGCAAGCTCCACCTCCCGGGTTCATGCCATTCTCCTGCCTCAGCCTCCCAATTAGCTGGGACTACAGGCACCTGCCACCATGCCCGGCTAATTTTTTGTATTTTTTTAGTAGAGACCAGGTGTCAATTTTTGTATTTTCAGTAGAGACAGGGTTTCACCATGTTGACCAGGCTCGTCTCAAACTCCTGACCTCAAGTGATTCGCCTGCAGAAGCCTCCCAAAGCCATGCCCGGCCTATTTTCGTTAAACTTCTAACTGACATTTAGTCTTTCCTTTCATTATGAATGTAGACAGCAAATCACCATTGTAGGAGCAGAACAAGTCACTTTGTCACCAATAGTAACCACAGATAGTTTAATCTCTTATTACTGTTATTGGAGATATCTCCAAATATCATTTACTTTCATCACTACTTTGAAATTATCATCTTTACTAGACTTGCCATTAAATTGCACATGACTGCAGCCTTCCTGTCTTAGATTCCTGTGTGAGATAGCTGGCCAGCCATCTGAAACTGCCTTTTATTGGTGCTTAACCTCCCCGAAGTCACTTATTCTCAATTAGTGACCCAGACATCTACACTACCTTCCAGTAAGTGAGTTACTTTCATCATTAGAGTTTTGTAAGACTGGACTGCTTTCAAATGAGAACTCTTAACTCTCAATAAGAACATGCAACCTCATGTAACTCAAATAAGTGCAGGAGCTGCATGCCGACATGGCAAGTTCAAAAGCATCTGACAGTTTTCAGATCACTGCTGAAGTGTGAAGCAGCTTCCTATTATTGCTAACAGATACCTTTCACACAGTGTTGTAAGATCTTCAGTAGAATTCTTTTGTTTTTCTCTTGTGATCCCTTTTTGTACACTAGCTGTATTAAGAAGAAAAGCATGCATAATCAATGTGCCATATCGGTGGTACATTATTGCATTATTTTTCTATGAAAATACCACACATTTTAAAAATAAACTTCAAGAAAACCATCTACAGCCCCAGAAATGAGAACTATTATTTCTAAGAAGACACAGAAAGCCACATGACTCTAATGGTAGAGAGAGTGCTAAGCCAAGATACAAAATTCTGTCAATTTCCTTGAAAAAAGAGAGCTCTACAAAGACCTGGAAACTATTCAGAATGTTTTCTAAAGTGACTTCAATGTTGATGGTATCACAGTTAAAGCATCGTTGTGATGCTGTAGCACTCTTAAGCTCCACTAGCTCTGTCTTCTTCTAGAGCTGTACCTCATCCAGTGGCATGATCTAAATAGCACCTATATATTTTTATCTCAGTGTGATGGTTCCCTTCAGCATGACAAGATTTCACAGCCAATGAAGCTTGGTTTTGAAAGCCTCTATAAAATTAGCCTGCACTATGAATCTCTGAGAAATTGATGACAGCTCCTAAATGTATTTCTCTAGTCCTGACTCCTCTTATAAGCAATGTAGTCAAATACCCAGCTGAGTTCTCTGATTACAATCTTCACATGAAAATATCAGATATTTTGAAACCAACAAAAGCTTTTGTCTCCCAAATACACTCCCCCGCAGTCTTTGCCCAACTTATAAATGCATGTTCATCTACCCAGTTGCTTAAATCAGAATGGTGGGAGTTATTTTTTCTTGAGTCTGCTTTTTCCCTCACTGCCTTTCCAGATGCACATTTCCAAAGCATTATCAAGTTCTACTGTTTCTACTTCCAAAACATAGTGCAAATCTGTCCACATGATTGCATCTCCACTGCCATCACACTGACCCAAACTATAGTCATTCTTGACTGACTCTGACATATTCATTAATTCGCTTATCACACACTCACTCATACAGTTCCTATATACGCCAAGCACAACTTTCTCCTAGCTGTTCTGCATCCTCTTGCCCTATTATCCAGCCTGTACCCAGCAGCCCCACAGATCATTATCAATACACAAATCACGACGTTGCTCTGCTTAGAACTCTCCAGTGGCTTTCGTTGAACTTCTTACCATGTCCTACAAAGCTTAGCCCTGCCTACTTTGTTTCTATCAACAAGAAGCCACCTTCAAAGAACTAGGCCCTCATCCTATGCTCCTTCATTCACTGTGGTCCAGTCATAATGGCCTTACTTCTATTGCTTAAGCAAGCTAAGAATTCCCACCTCCTAGCCTCTGCGCTCTCTGCGTGCTCTGCTTAGGAGGACCTTTACATTTCTGGCCTCTTCTAAGCATTCAGATTTCAGTGACAATGTTCCCTCCTAGCATAATAAGTCACTCTCTCTCCAAAATCCAGCCATCTTCATCCCGAGTCTATCATTTTAATGGTGTTATTTCCTTCCCAATGATCAGCCCTATATAAAACTGTCTTATTTGTTTACTTGTTCAATTATCTGCCTCCCACACCACAGTAGCAATTCCATGAAAGCTGGGATATTTTCTGACTCACATAAAGAACACTATCTAGATCACGTATCCAATGAGTCAGTAAATAGCACTCAAACATTAAGAAGGCCAAAAAAGTTTTAATAGCAAACATACGAAGACATATATTTCAATATGAAAAAGTTACCTCTATATATATATAGAATATATCCATTTCCTAAACCAAAAGGTGTTATTAAAGAACTATAAAATATTTTTAATTGAGTATTTTTAAAGCACACCGTTTAAGATACTATAATCAATCTATTTGTTTCTTAGTTCTCTGTTGCTAAGTAATAATCACTTAGTTCTCTATTGCTAAGTAATAATCACCCTAAAATGTAGTGGCTTAAAACAACAAGCATTTGCTATTGAGGGTTAAGAATCTGAAAGGGGCACCGCTAGGTGGCTTTGTCTCAGGGTCTCTTGTGAGATGGCCATCATCTGAAGCGACCACAGAGTCAGCTTCCAAGCTCCTGTTGGCAGGAGGCTCTGGTTTTGTAGGATGTGGACCTTTCCATAGAGCCGCTCACATAACATGGTAGCTGACTTCCCCAGAGCAAAGAATCAGAGAGAGAGCACCCCAGTAACTGTAACCTTTTATAACCTCAGAAGCAACAACCCTCACTTCTGCCACTTCCTATTGGTCACAGAAACTGACCCTGGTAGAGAGTGGAAGAGGAACTACACAAGGCGGTGAAGGAGGTGGGGATCATTGTGAGCCGTCTTAGAGACTGTTCATCACAATTTGGAATATGAAGACCACTGTCATGCTTATTGCCAAATTTTTTTCCTGAGTCAGTAACTCATGCAGCTGAGAGTAACAGAAACCCAGCAAATGGTCATTTAAACAAGGAAGAGGTGTGTATATTTTATGCCATAAGAAGTCCCGATTAGGAGGTTCACAGTTAGAACAGTAGGTCAAGAGCACCTTCAAAGACTCTTTTGGCTTCTCAGCTCCACCACCTGAGGTGAATGAAGCAGCACTTCCAGAGCATACTAGAAAGAGACCATGTGGTATCAGTGACTTTCTCTTTACATCTCATTGGCCAGAACCTTGTCAAGCAAATTTCATCTGTAAGGCAAACTGGGGAACTTTTAGATATTCCAACCTCTATAATAGATGAAAGCAGGGAAAAACAAGGAAAACAGGTGTTGACTGAGGGCACAGTATGTGCCACATTTCCTAAGTTCAGCTTTTGAACACCACATTTTTGGGAAGGTGGATCATAATAAAATCATTTATTGGAGCTGCACTGTAACACAAGAGAAGTACAGGGCCTTGTACATAGCAGGTCCTTATTATTTCTTGAATGAATATATTATATACTAGTGTTTAATATATCTTATAAGCATTAGCCTTATACAAGCATTTCCTAAAATGACTTTGTATTCTATTTGTATTAATTGGGAAAAACAGATTTTCCACTACTATAAAATGAAAATAGTAAAAAGCACAATAATTTTACCTGCTTTACTTTTTCTTAATTTCTAGATTTGTGTTCCAGGTTTTGATCTATGCAGGAAAGACTGAGCCCATTTACACTTCAGCTTTGTGTTCCTCTGCTTCCCGCTGTGCCCCCCCAAACCCTCTCCTCCTATCCTACAGCCCTGCTTCACACACAAATTCTTCTTCTATCATTGTTCTTCTTGGTTCAGAATTTTCTTTTTTAAAACAAGATAAAAAATACAAAGTGATAGGGCAAGTTGATTACATATATTCTCTTCAGAAAAATAAATTGATGTTATAAGAAACTGACAGGGACAACTCAAAACACAAATTGCATTCTGAAAATACCAGGAAATGCCAACATAGCATTTTTGTACTAAAAAAAAAAAAAGCTTCAACTTTTATGCCAAAATAGACTTTAAAATTGAAGCTGTTAAAAATACACACTTAATTTAGTAGGTTTTAATTCACAGGGTTTTTCATGGGTGGAGTTGCTAAGTGGTGAGTTGATTTTTGCCACAGAGGAGAAGACTGCCTCCATAAAAGTCAGACTTTTACTAAGAATAGACTTGTGGGCTGCAGGATAATTAAAAAGTGCTTGGCATAATTGAAGTTCTGGTGAGGAAATGATTAAAGTCATGGCTTGCATGCTGGGTGTATACAAACTACTTTAAGACTTGGATATTGGAATGTGTAGCCTTCAAAGGATTATATTAAGATGAATAACACTTAAAATACCACTGATAAACTGTATTTTTCATTTTTAAATAGAACTAGGATCACTAAAATTACATATTGAAATTATATATTGATTCGACATGAATAGTGAAACTTGCTGTATCTATTAGAAATATAGAAAAGCATGTTTTTGGAAGTGTAGCTTATGTTGTTACTCAAAACAAAGTTTACTTGGCCATCTTAGCAACAATAAGACAATCTTAGTGTTGCTAAAATTAAGAGGTTCAAACATTTTCAATATTATTCAGTATCTCTAGGTTTGTGAGTTATCAAAAATGTAAAGGTATTGATACTTAGTTTTTGTTACTTGTAAGAGAACTAGATACTGTTTCTCCCCTGGGCTAAATTATTTAAAGTTAAAGAATTAGGCTTTCTGTAAAGGTTAAGTAGTAAGATCAAGCAACAATGAATATGCTTAATTTGGAGAATGGGATCTGGGATGAGAAGCAGCTGAAGTAATATTTTCACATCATATTCTTTGGTATTGTTTGAATTTATTTTAAAATTGAAAATTACTATTTTGTAATTAAATTATTAATGATAAACTGAAGTTGAAAACTTTGTAAGATCAAAATCACTGAAGAAACAAAATTATAAAGCAAGAAAAATAATTGCCTTTATTGAAACTTGAAAAGTAGCCTCATATGTGATATAAATAAACAAGTTTCAAAACAGTAAGATTCAATCCTAAGATTTTATTAAGCCCAAATTGAAAAACTTTTAGAAGACTCCATATTATTTTTTTGTTGTAGTTTTTTTACAAAAAAAAAAAATCTATCCTAGTAAATCAGGAAACCCCAAATCCCTCTTCATTAAATACCAATGACTCAAGAATGGAAGGAAAACTGCCTTCTTTAGCTCTTTCGTAGTAATTCTGAAGTAACATTAACATGCTTTTTTTTTTTTTTTTTTTTAATTATACTTTAAGTTCTAGGGTACATGTGCATAACGTGCAGGTTTGTTACATATGTATACTTGTGCCATGTTGCTGTGCTGCACCCATCGTGTCCTTTGTAGGGACATGGATGCAGCTGGAAACCATCATTCTTAGCAAACTATCACAAGAACAGAAAACCAAACACCGCATGGTCTCACTCATAGGTGGGAACTGAACAATGAGATCACTTGGACTCGGGAAGGGGAACATCACACACCAGGGCCTATCATGGGGAGGGGGGAGCAGGGCGGGACTGCATTGGGAGTTATACTTGATGTAAATGACGAGTTGATGGGTGCTGATGAGTTGATTAACATGCTTTTTTAACAGTCAGAGTTCCCAGTATAAATGTGTACCCCTTCTTACAATTTACAGGGGATATTTTAATTTGTCAATAAAATAAATTTACAATAAATAACATAAATTTCAAATTTGGCTAATACTTTCTATAATCCCTTAAATGATTTAGGGTTTGTTTAGAATTTTTTGTATGATTAACTTAGAGCCTCATCTAATCTCAAAGCTATTATGATTATTAGAAACTAATTTATGCACTTGTTTAGAGCTGTAAAGGTTGACCATGTTCTGAGTCTGTCCTAAATATGATTTTAAAATGTGATAAATATTTACATCATTATGTAAATAATATAGACACTGGAAATGAAATAAATTTAACACATGAGCAACAATGCAGTAACAAAGAACACAGAAAAATTCTGTGACTTGTTAAATCAAACATCATATTCCTTCCCCAACAAACACACACAAATACATTGGAAAATAATTAGACAAACCCATAAGTTAAAATCAGACCAAAAATATAAGCAAAATAATAATTTTCTTTTTCCTAAGAAAAAAAAATAAAAGGAATCTGAAATAAAATTGGTCTCCCTCAACCCCACTTTTTCCCCTTGTATTTTCGTTGTTGGCCTTAACTGGTACCTGATCAGCAATCTGTGCATCCCTCCTAACAAAAGCCAGTGAGTCACCAAGTCATGTGGATTTCATGGTATCAAATTTCATGACTTTATCCCGTTTTTGCTATTCCTACCACTGCTACCCTCATTATTGTTTACTAAATTATGACACAGTCTCCTATTGGGTCTCCCAGCCTCCAGTGCTCCTTCTCTCTCTTCACCCATTCTTATCCTCCCTGACAACATAGTGATATTTCATCGTCATCAGAGTTATCTACATACATGAAAATTTGACCACTTATGTCCCTGTTTGGACAGAATTCTAGAAAATATGTCATCAGGCACATTTTCTCTTTCAAAAATTCTACTTGACAAGGAGAGAATAGACAGAGATTAAAATATCTGTATCTTAAGTCAGATGACTTAATGACATTGATCCAGTGAAGATACTGTTTAAAGGGATCTGTGGGGTAAAAAAGGATCCAGGGAAACCCAGCAAAAACAGTTAGGCTACCCACAAAAGAAAAAGAATTTGAAGGCCTCAGACATTTCTTCTGTGGGTGTCAGAAGACAGGAAGCAACATCTACAGAGATTTGGAGGAAATAGTTGTAACCCCAAGATTTTCTTCCCACTAAAGTTTCTGCTCAGGTTTCCATCTGTAAATGAAGGCAAGAAAGAAATCCTGATTATGAGAACCCTAAATATATGCCAAATACGGATAATTACTGAATAAAATGTTTAAAGCATATCCTAGAAAAATTAAAGGTAAAACAAAAATAACAATTGAGTGTTGATACCATAAAGAACATGAAATCAGCTAACAATATAATTATAAATTTAAATGATTATTTTATACATGGTTACAACCTTAATTTTTATTATTATCCTTTTTAATAATAATTTAGCACATTCATAGGGTATATAGTGATATTTCCATATACATAATGTATAGTGATCAGATCAGGGTAATTAGCATATTGATCATCTCAAACACTGATCATTTGTGTTGGGAACATTCAATATCTTTTAACCATTTGAAAGTATATATTAATATTTATTTTTATAAAAATAATAAATGAGAATTTATAATCTCAGACTGGGAAGAAAAGATGGGACAACTATCAAATTCCTTATCTCCAGGAGAAAGTACTGAAACTAAATAACAAAGAACAATAGAAACAATGAAAATGGCATAATTTATCATGCAAATATGAAGAAAAAATATGTAGAGGTTGCAAAAGTATGTAGAATAAAAATATTAGATGTATGAAGAAAAATGGGCAGAAACACACTTTCTGTAGGAGACTTTACAGTATTGATCTATAATAGGTAAAATAGACACAATAAAGAAGATGTAGAAAATTAATAATGGAGTAGAGAAAGATACTTAATAAATTCCCAACAGCAGAAATTATGAAGATCATATTTTTACTACACAATAGTTTACCCTTATCCTAAAGGGATACATTTTAAGACCCCCAGTGAATGCCCAAAACTGAGGACAGTACCAAACCTTATATATACTGTATTAGTCTGTTCTCACATTGCTATAAATACCCGAGACTGGGTCAAGAAAAGAGGTTTAATTGGCTTATGGTTCCACAGGCTGTGCAAGAAGCATGGCAGCATCTGCTTCCTGGGAGGCTTCGAGGAGCTTTTACTCCTGGCAGAAGGCAAAGCAGGAGCAGGCATCTTATATGACAGGAGCAGGACCAGGTTGGGGGAGGTGCCACACACTTTTCAATGACGAGATCTCACGAGAACTAGCCTGCTATCACAGAACTAGCACCGAGAGGGATAGTGTTAAACTATTCATGAGAAACAGCCCCATGAACCAATCACCTCCCACCAAGCTCCATCTCCAGCACTGGGAATTACAATTTGACATGAGATTTGGGTGGGGACACAGATTCAAACCATATAATATATTATGCTTTTCCAATGCATACATAACTATGATAAAGTTTAATTTACAAATTACAGATAGTAAGTGACTAACAACAATAAAACAAAACAATTATATCAATATACTGTAATAAAAGTTACATGAATGCTATCTCTTTAAAAATATCTTATTGTACTGTACTCACCTGTTTTCTGACCATGGTTGACCATGAGTAACTGGAACCACAGAAAATGAAACCACAGATGAGGGGAGGATTGCTGTGATTTAAAAAAAATAAACAATAACTTTAAAAACATAAATGTGAAATAAGAAAAATAAGAACAAACCAAAACCTCAAAAAACTGCAAACCACATACACACATCTGCAACACACATACTCACCCTTAAGGGAAGTAGCCAAAAGCCGTATGTCAGATTCATGAACACTTGTCAGATTCATGAACAGTATTTATTAAAAAATAAATTACTACAGTGAATTAAAGTAGATGAAAAAACACGGATATATTTGTATATTCCATGTTCTGCAAGAATACACTAAAATTAAAACAAAACATTTTGTCGCTTCTGGAGGCTGCTCACTCATTATTCTGGAAATTGAATCAAATATTCATCTTTTCCCTTGAAACCTGTATGTGAGGATAAGCACAGTTGATGAAGGAAGGTTCTTTATAGAAAAATCACAGTGAATAAATGCAGAAGAATGACAAAATTAGAAAAATCACCATTTTGATTCCTTAATAAAATAATGGATCTTGGCAATGATTATTGATGGCTGCTTAAAATCATTAGGTTAAAAAGTTGATCAATTTTTGTAATGAATGAATCAGTCTGACATCACGTGAAATCACTGACCCATTTTCACATTAATAAAAGTGCAACAATCAGACATTACCATGCTCTGAGCATGATACAATTGAAAGTATACAGCATCACCTATGAAGAATACTTGCCAAAAACATTTTAGACCTGAATTCATTTACGATGTTGCACCTACCTACTGGTTTACAAGAAATAAAGGAGATGGAGAAACATCTTAAAATGTCATGAGACAAATACAGATTGTGGGAAATTTTACAGGGCAAATGATCAAATTTATCCATAAATAAATGTCATGACAATACAGGAGGGGGCTGTAGAGATTACAAGAAACATATCCACCAAATGCAATATGTGGATTTCATTTGGATCCCAATATGAACAAGTCATTTATAAAGACATTTTAAACATTATTGACACTTAACAGTGATACAATATTAACAATATTGGTAATTACAGTCTTAGATTGCTTATTCAGAAAAGGCCAAAGAATCGATTGGAAAACTGACAAAATTGTTTAGTAATGTGACTAAATACTAGATAAGACTTTTGCATTCATATATACTATTAACTACTAGAGGTTAACAATTCTTAATATCTACACAAAAATCCAAAATACTTTGAAATAATTTTACCAAGAAATGTGGGTAAGTGGTTTGAAGAAAACTACAGAATTTATAGAATTTATATATGATAATTAGAAATACTTAACATAAACTGTCTTTATACTCTCTTTCCCAATTGTCTCAAAAATCATTACACATTAAGAATGCTTTTACCCATTTTGTAATATACCTTGTTCATTACCTTCTTAACAATCTGTTCATGAATAACATAGTATAGGCAACTTAATTACTAGTTTATTTTAGTAAAAATGTCTCTCTTTACTTAGGAATCCCAAAATCAGATACTGAAGTATGTGGTTACAGAACTGTCTCATTATAAGAAGTTGGAGAATAACAATTGGATAATTTTTTCTTTAATGATTTGGGGTTGTTAATTCATTTCTGACTGTTCAGAATTAGGAAGTTGTAGCCTCATAAAGTTTTATTATGGGGGTCATAGCCTTTACCATTCCCTATGGCCTCATGTCGTTAAACAACATTCTGCTTGGCTGATGCTTGCTACTAACATTCCTATGCAAAGCTCATCATCTCTAAGGCTCCCATCACCAGTAGCAATTGGATGACTATAAACCAGCCTAGGGAATCTTGTTCTGTCTGTTTCTGTTACCTCAGTTTGAGCATTTATGTAATTATATTGTCCAGCTATAATCTAATCCTAGTAAGAATTAATGCTGTGATCATAGACCATTGTTCTCTCTAAATATTTATGCTAGATAAAAGGATATCACAATGAATCAATTAAACTTTTATGTGTGAATATATTATGATAATCTTCTAAATCATCCCTCGAGTTAGTATCTAGTTAGGTATCACAGTAAACCCATCAATTAATTATCTGTTCAACATTTTATAAATAAGTTTAAATAAAACATGTTTGTAAACTAGACATAAGTTCACATTTTGTATAAGTCAAGAGATTTTTCTGAGACCTGTATAGAGAATTTGCCCTCATCAACTGTAAAGAACTAAGAAGGTTATATACAGAATTAGGATAAAAATTTTAATAACTTTAAAATAAGCATAAATTCAACTATTATATACCACTTTATGAAATGCTTACCTATCATTTTACTTCAGCCATATTCCCATTGCAAATGAAAACTTTTATCTCAGCTATTTCAAAGCCAAATTATACTGCATTTCATATAATGGAAATCATGTGTCCCTCTGGATGAGGAAAATACATACTACATGGAAAAAGAACAGAAGACAGAAGTGGAGGCAGGGAACAGACTAACAAGACACCAATTATTGCTTCCATGCAACAAGTTGTGAATAGTCGCGATGCACCAACAGACCCAGATTGAGAAAGAACATAAGAAATCTAGCTCATGTACATATCTTAGATCCAAAGGCATCCAGAGGAAGTACCAGTTCTCCCACCGGGGACATGAGATGTTCACAGGATCTTTTGTAAAAGAAAGGCTAGAACAAAAGAAGGCTGGGAATGGATTTCTTAAGGCATAAATTGATTACAAATGTAGACAGATACTAATCTCAACTCATAAATTGGAGTAGCCTGGACAATATCTATGTTGACTAGAGCCTTGGGTCAGAATTTCTAGCCATAAGCAACTACCTCTTTTTACCATAGTTGGACATAACACATATTATTTTCTAGTGTGTCACAGTTTTCAAAAGGTATAGAAGCACTATTGCCAGGAAACGAGTTATTAGTCAACTTTTCATGTTCAGTATCAAGTACTGCATCTGGTACATCCTTACAAGTGGGAATGTGCTTTGAAAGCTTTGTGAAGAGTTCTGAAATCATAAATCTTTAATATTTTGCTTATATCAATATTTTGTACATAATTTAGAAATGCTGTGGTTTTATATCTCATTAATATTTAGTTGATGATATTTAAAGTAATACCTGAAGCTGATGTTTATTCCCCTATACATGTATTTATTCAATTATCCATTTGTATTAAAATTATCTTAGGTTGTTAAAAATCAACAGTTAGGTCCCAGTTCGTGTAAAATGAATTCTGGATATGAGTCTTTGCTGGAGAAATATATATATACACACACACATATATATGCATATAAATATATATATCTCCAATATTTTTATATAATATTTTTCTATCCCTCTTTGGGTTACCTTTTCACTTTCTCAATTGTGACTTTTGATAAACAGAAGTTCTCAATTTTAATTGCTAATCACAAAAGAAACACAATTTATCCAATTATAAATTTGGATTTATAATTTATAAAATTTATAAAATTTATAAATCCAATTTGTCCAATCCTCTATGTTCTTTAAGAAGTCTTTACCTACTCTAAGCTATTGAAGATAGTCCTCTAAATTTTCTTCTAAAAACTTTGATTTACCTTCATATTATGTTCAATCATTCATCTTGAATAGATTCTATGTATGGCTTGAACTAGAAATTAAGATTGTTTTCCATGTGTATATTTAACTGGTCTGGCACCATTTATTGAAACTACAATTCATTCCCAATATAGTACAGTGTCATCTTTGTCATAAATCAGATAAATCAGACATCATAAACCAAATGGGTGGGTTTTGCCTCAAACTCTTTATTCTGTTTCATTGTTCTATTTGCCTTTGCTCCATTACTACTCTGTTGTAATAACTGTAGCTTCATAAGTTTTGATGTCTTGTAGTGTAAGTCCTTAAGCTTTGTTTTTCAAGATTGCTTTAACCATTCTTGGCCCTTTTTATATAAACGTAAATTTTAGAATCAGGTTGTCAATGTCCATCTAAGGAAATGAAACAAGCTTTTGACTGGGATTGTAATGAATTTATAGATCTACAGGTCTAAAAATTTGGGAAAGTTGACTAAGATCTTTACCATTCATGGATATATATCCTTCAATTTTTTAGATTAGAAAAATTTCAGTAATGTTTTGTAGTTTTCAGTGTAAATGCCTTGCAGATATTTTGCTTGTCCTCAGTGTTTGATGCAATATTACTTAAAGGTGGACTATTTTTTTTTCATGCTAGTATCAATGGTATTTTTAAAATTTCATTTTCTATATGTTTATTTCTACAATACAGAAATAGTGTGATTTTTGGTATACTGACCTATTCATATATATTAATAAATTCACATTATTCTAGGAGTTTATAAATTCTTTTGGATTTTCTATGTACACAATAATGTCATTTGCAAATAATGACATCTTATTTCTTCTTTTCAATTCTTATGCCTTTCATTTCTTTTTCTTCCTTATTGCACTGGATAGGACCTTCCACACAATTTTGAATATAAATATGTGAGAGCAGATATTATTGTCTTATTTGTAATCTCAGGCAGACCTTTCAATAATTTGCCATTAAGTATGATGTTTGCTGTAAGTTTTTTGCAGACATTCCAACGTCTATTTCTAGTTTACTAAGAGTTTTCATTATGAATGGATGCTGAATTTTGTTAAATACTATTTAGTATACCAATCAAAATGAGTATGTTATTTTTCTCTCTTTCTGGAGAATAAAGCAAATTAAATTAATTCAATTTTAAATATTAAACCACATTTGCATTTCTGAAATAAATTGCCATTTGATGATCATATATTCTCCTTTTTGCATACTGCTGAATCTAATTTGCTAATATTCTGGTTAGGATTTTTGCGTCTACATTCATGTGTGATACTGGACTGTATTTTTCTTTAAAATGTCCTTGCTGTGTTTTAGTTATTGAAATTATGTTGACTTCATTAAAAAAAAAATTGAGAAGTATTTCCTCCTCTATTCTTTGGAAGCTTTGGTTTATGTTACTTCTTACTTAATAATTTGAGAAAAGTCAGCAGTGAAGCCTAAGATTTTAGAATGTATGTGTCTGTGGTCATATTGGGGGGTCTTGTAAGATTCTCCCTGGGGCCTGAAAGCTTAGGGAGATGAATAACTCCTTCCTTCTCAGGCCCAGTCTCAAGGTGCAAGGCCACTTGTATCAACAGTGGGCGTCAGCAAGATAGCAGAAGCAGGAAGACAGCCTGCCAGAAGACACCTACCCTGGCCAGAAGACAGGTACCCCTGAAGATTGAGAAAGAGGACATCTGGGTACAACATAGCAGTTATGTCAGACTAGGACACTTCCTGTTTACAGGAAACTATAAAACCTTTGCCCCGTCCTCATTTGGGGCTGACGCCACTGTAGGCCTCAGCCCACCTGCACCCAGGTGCTCATTAAAACAGCATGTTATTCCACACTGCCTCCTGTCTGTTGGTGTGCTCTTAGGATTCGAACCGATACAAGAACCTTACATCTATCTGGTGCCGAAACCAGGGAGGGGCTCCAGTCCGTGTCCCTCAAGGACTTACCCCTCCACCCCGGAGAGCAAACCACAGCAACTGGACAAAGGAAGTTCCTCAGCCTCTAGTCGCCTCTCTGTGCATGTAAATCAGTCACTGATCTCGCCTACTGGTAAGTTTTCCCGGGAGCCCAGTTAACAGGTAAAAATCCGCACAGCCTCTCTTGGTTTCTCCAGTCTGAAAACCCAGCGTTGGTCCAAGAAGGCTCCGGTGTGTGCCAGGCACTCGCTGATCATCTGGTCTTAGGGGGATGCCTCTAAGCCATTTGATCCTGTTCCTGGAGTGAAAAAGGCAGCAGTGAGGATCACTCCTTTTATCATATCCCTCCGGCCATGCAGGACAGTCTCCTTTTCCCTGTTCTCCCAAACCTACCCTCTGTTATGTGAAACTCACGGTCCTCCATTCCATCAAACAGCCCTCTAGGCTGCCTCATAAAAAACCTGCAAACGTTAGGCCTCAGGCAAGATATCCACCCTAAGCGCCTTGTCATTTTTTGCAATTCAATCTGGCCACAATACGAATTGGATAATGGGTCCAAATGACCCACAAATGAAACATTCGACTTTACAATTTTAACTGATTTAAATAATTATTGCTGACGACTGGAGAAATAGGGAAAAATTCCTTACGTCCAGGGCTTTTTGCACTCAGATCACAACTCAACCTCTGCAATTCTCGCTCACCTGTTCAAATCCTTCTCCGCCATTCTTGCTGCCCTGATCACCTTTCTCCTCCTGACCCTACCTCTTTTTCCTCATTCAATCCAGCTGACTGCTGTCCACCCCTCCCAGCCCCTATCTCTTTCTCTGAACTGTCTTCTTTAACCGCCCAAGCCTCCTCCTTATCTTCTCAGCTACCATCTTCCCAGCTGCCATCTTCTCAATCAGCAGTATCCACTTCTTTTCCTACACCGTCCCCTCCTCAGGACAATTCTAGTATTGCCTGTACCCATTCTCCTCCCCCACCACCCTCTCCTGAAGCTTATAAACCCATCTTGCCACCTTTTGCCCCTATCTAGCCTTCACTGCCTGTTAACTCATCCCCCCTCCCCCTTCAAACCCTCAGCAGGAACCACTTTCAACTTCTTCCTTCTCTCCTGCCCACACTCGCTTGGGCACCACCTTTGGCCCATACCGCACCCTTACTTCAGTGCAGGTGCTAGAGTGCCCACTTCGGGAAGTAGCAGGAACTGAAGGTATTATTACAGTTCACATTCCCTTCTCCCTCACTGATCTCTCTCAAATTAACAAAAGACTCAGTTCATTTCCAGAAGACCCTACCTCTTATATTAGAGAGTTTTAGTACCTCACCCAGTCTTATGAACTAACCTGGCATGACCTCTGCGTTATCCTCTCTTCCACCCTTCCCCCAGAAGGCCAAGACCATATCTGGACCCTAGCTCAGGCACATGCTAATACAATTCATCACCAAGCTCCTGCCCAGCCTACTGTTGCAGAGGCAGTCCCCAACCAGGACCCCCACTAGGATTATCAAGACAGGGCCTCTGGACACCGCCATCAAGACCACATGATTGTGTGTCTCCTTGCAGGACTCAAAAAGGGTGCCCATAAAGTGGTAAACTATAAAAAACTTTCAGAAATCACCCAAGGTCCTAACAAAAACCCAGCCTTTTTTCTCTCTGGTTTAACTGAAGCCATGAGAAAAAATACCAACCTAGACCCAGCCAGCCCAGAAGGAACTACTATCTTAAACCTTCGATTCATCTCCCAATCCACTCCCGATATTCAGTACAAGCTTCAGAAGCTTGGTGACAGCCCTCACACCCCAGAACGAGACCTTCTTAATTTAGCCTTCAAAGTCTTTATCAATCATAATGAGGAAAGTAAAAGGCAAAAACAGGCAGAGTTTCAAATGCTTGATTCCACCATCAGGGGCCCTGCAGGCCCACGGGGCTGCAGCTCCACAAGGAAGTCTCTTAGAAATCCACCTCCACCTGGCGCCTGTTTGAAGTGCGGCAATGAAGGCCGCTAGTCCAGACAATGCCCAAACCCAGGTAAGCCCACCAGGCCGTGTCCCCTCTGCAGAGGACCCCACAGGAGGTTGGACTGTCAGCAGCCCCTGCAAGGACCACCCCTTCCTAAGCCAGCCAAAACCTCCTACTTGAATCTCATTGGCCTTGCCACTGAAGACTGATGGTGCCCTGGAATGGATGCCCTGGCAACTACCATTGCTCCATCTGAGCCAAGGGTAACCCTGATGGTGACAGGTAGGCCAGTATGGTTTTTTTTTTTTTAATTATTAATATCAGACAACCTACTCTGCTTTACCTTATTTTTCAGAATCCACCCAGTCCTCCCAAGTCTCTGTTGTGGGAATTGATGGACAAGTCTCAAAACCCCAAGCCACCCCTTCACTTTTCTGCTCCCTGCACACCTTTTCCTTCACTCACTCTATCTGAGTCCTGCCCTTATGCCCAACTCCGCTCCTAGGCAGAGATATCCTTTCAAAACTCCACACTATCCATTTCCACGTTCCCCATAGTACCCAATGCATCAACCCAGACCCCTCCGGGGCTTCTAACTTTCTTCTACTCCTCCAACCTCCTACCTTAAAGCATGCAACTTTTCCTTATCCCCAATTCGTAGTTAACGCTGCTGTTTAGGATACTTCCAGACCCTCAGTCACAAAACACCACACCCCCCTCTGCCTTACCTTTAAAGAGACCACCCAGTTCCTATCACAGAAGCAGTGTCCCATCCCTCAATCAGCTCTCATAGGCGTAAAGCCTATCATTTCTGGCCTCCTCACCAGTCACCTACTCCGCCCAACAAATTTCCCTTTCACACACCAATTCTACCTGTTAAAAAGCCAGATGGAACTTATCAATTAGTCCAGGACCTCAGGCTCATTAACCAAGCTGTACTCCCAGTATGTCCAATAGTTCCTAATCCATATACTTTACTTTCCACAGTTCCCTCCAATACCACCCATTTTTCTCCTAAAGGATGCTTTTTTTTTCACAATTCCATTACACCCTGATTCCCAAAACCTCTTTGCCTTCATGTGGAAAAACGCTGACACCCACCTTTCACGTCAGCTCACCTGTGTATACTACCTCAAGGTTTTAGAGACAGCCCCCACCTTCTTGGACAGGGCCTTGCTCAAGACCTCTGTACCTGATCCCTAAAACCATCCATGTTAATCATCTGCTCCTATGTAGCCCCTCTCAATGAGACTGCAACGCCCATACCATCTCTCTTTTAAACTTCTTGGCCGAACAGGGGTATCAGGTCTCTCCTAAGAAAGCACACATATATGCACCCCCTCAGTCACCTATCTAGGCCTAGCTCTTACCCCGCAAACCTGAAGGCTCACAACGGACTGCATATCCTTCCTCCAGTCCTTCCTGCCTCTGCAAACTAAGCAAGAAATTCTCTCTTTTCTAGAACTAGAGGGATATTTTAGGCTCCGGGTTCCCTCCTTTGCTCTACTTGCCAAACCGTTATACCAAGCTGCTAAAGGACCTTTCCATGAGCCTTTAAAACCTGCACAGCCTGTTACCCAATCTTTGTGTCTACTCCAGAAGGCTGTCACCTCAGCCCTCATCCTCACTCTCCCAGAACTCACCAAACCTTTCTCCCTCTATACCGACCAACGCGTGGAGTTACACTAGGTGTTCTAACCCAGTCTAAGGGACCCACCCTCCAGGTTATTGCCTACCTCTCCAAACAGCTTGAAGCCTGCCTCCGAGCATTGGCAGCAGCTGCTGTCCTCACCCTTAAAAGCCTAAAACTCTCTCTTCATGCCAACCTAACAGTTTGTTCAACCCATAACATCAAAGACATGCTAGCTTACCACAGTGTACTAAGTCTCATCTCTGCCCTACAGTTCCTCCAACTGTATGCTCTATTCATAAAAATTCCCCAAATCACCATGCTAACCAGCTCCCGTCTAAACCCAGCCACGCTCTTACCTGAAGCTACAACCACCCAAGACTCTACGCGCTTCTGTGTGAACACTATTCAAACCTTTCTTATACCTTTTCCAAACCTCATATACCAGCCCCTTCCAGATGTAATTGGTTTCTAAATGGCAACTCCTTCCTACATCAAGGATGCTAGCATGCTGGCTATGCTATAGTGTCACCCCCCAGACTATTGAAGCCAATCTGCTCCCCCTAGGAACCACCTCCCAAAAAGCTGAACTCATCACCCTCACTCAAGCTCTTGCTCTAGCAGCCAGACAACAGATGAACATATATTCAAATTCTCATGATGCGTTCCACATAGTGCACTCACACTCATCCATCTGGAAAGAACGGGGTTTCCTAACTACAAAAAACACCCCTGTCATAAATGACTCTCTCATCAGCAAGCTCCTTCAAGCTGCCAGCCTCCCACAGAAAGTTGCCATCATTCACTGCAGCGGCCACCAAACCCCAGACAATCCTATATCGGCTGGAAATGCGCTAGCAGATCAGGTTGCCAAACAAGTAGCCCTACAACCCATGCAAGACCGGTTTCTTTACTCCTCAGAAGAAAAGAAGGACTTCTGAGCCCAAAACCTTCAAAAGCAAGGACCATGGTATGTTAAGGAAGGGCGTATTATTCTTCCTTACTCTCAAAATCTTCCTTACCTACAAAGCCTCCACAACGATTTCCATGTTGGTTACAAACCTCTCTTGCAACTTCTCCATCCTATTCTCACTTGTCCTCACCTTTCCAGTGATGTTTGAGAGATTACCCAGTCCTCCTCTATCTGCCACTCAGTGTCACCCCTGGGCTCCCTCCGGCTGCAGCCTTTTCCAACCCACCAAGCCCAGGGCCAGGTACCCAGGTAAGATTGGCAAGTAGATTTCACTCACATGCTGCCCAATAAATGGCTCCACTATCTTCTAGTCTTTGCCTGTACTTTCTCCAGGTAAGTAGAAGTGTTCCCCAAAACTTAAGAAGGTGCAAGTGTCGTCACACAAACTCATCATGCATATAATTCCCTGTTTCAGGCTCCCAACATCTATCCAGTCCAATAACAGGCCTGCCTTCATCAGCCAAATTACCCAAGGTGTCTCTACATCCTTAAGAATAAAGCAGATTCTCCACACACCCTATAAGCCTCAATCTTGAGGCAAAGTTGAAAAAATTAACTCTGTCCTTAAAGTGCAACTCACCAAGCTGGCTCTAGAAACCTGCCAGTTGTGGACAAAAAAATCTCCCTTTCACCCTCATGAGACTTCGCACAACACCAAAACCACCCTCTTTGTATAGTCCCTTTGAAATCATGTATGGCCGAACTTTTGTCTTGGGGCCTCCACCCTTACCAAACTCTGAGCCACTCGGGAATTACTTCCCCTCCTTAATCCAGACATGGTCTTTCATTCGTGAAGCAGCAAATAAGGCCATGCCTCTCCCTGTTGACACCTCCTTGTCCTCTCACCATAACTGTTTTGCAGGCACAGACATGTTTATCTGCCAAGCCAGCCCTCACCAAAAGCTACAACCTAAGTGGACAGACCCCTACACTGTGATACTCAGCACGCCAACTACAGTGAGAGTCCAAGGACACCCCCACTGGATCCATCGCACAAGGGTCAAGCTCACCCCCAAGGCTACTCCCTCTTCCAAAACATTAATAGCAGGCAATACCCTCGGAGTCCCTGTATATAATAATCTAAACAAAGAAAAATGATCCTTAAAGGTAGGAGGAAGCCAAAGATGGCAAGGGGACAAATGGCCTCCACAAAGAATCATCAAATATTACGGTCCTGCCACTTGGACTGAGGATGGTTTATGGGGTTATCGCACTCCTATATATATGTTAAATAGAATAATTAGACTACATGCTGTTCTAGAACTAATCACTAACCAAACTACCTCAGCCCTGGAAATGCTCGCACAACAACAAAATGCACGTGGCAATTTATCAAAACAAGCTAGCACTAGACTACTTATTAGCAGAAAAGGGTGGAGTCTGTGGTAAATTTAATATCTCCAATTGCTATCTTAACATAGACGATAACAAAAAAGTGGTTCTAGAAATTGCTTCAAACATCAGAAAAATAGCCCATGTACCAGTCCAAACCTGGAAGGGATGGGACCCAACAAACCTTCTAGGTGGGTGGTTCTCTAATTTAGGAGAATTTAAAATGCTGGTAGTGACAATAATCTTTATCACTGGGCTCCCCTGTTTCTCCCCTGTGTTATCCCACTGATAATAAAAGCCATTAAAACTCTTGTTGAAACTACAGTTAACCAACAGACAATCCAGACAATTCTCCTGCTACTACGACACAATAGATACCAACCCATCTCTCAAGAATACCCCCAAAATTAAGTTTTTCTTTTTCCAAGGTGCCCATGTCACCCCTATGTCATGCCTGAAGTAGTTATTGAGAAAGTCGTCCCTTTTTCCTTTTCTATAACCAAATACACAGGAATGTAAGATTCTCCCTGGGGCCTGAAAGCTTAAGGAGCTCCTCCCTTCTCAGGCCCAGTCCCAAGGTGCAAGGCCACTTGTGTCAGCAGCAGGCGTCAGCAAGATAGCAGAAGCAGGAAGAGAGCCTGCCAGAAAATACCTACCCTGGCTGGACGACAGGTACCCCTTAAGAGAAACAGGACATCCAGGTACAGCGTAGCAGTTACATCAGACTAGGACACTTTCTGTTTACAGGAGACCATAAAACTTCTACCCTGTCCTCACCTGGGGCTGACACCATTTTAGGCCTCAGCCCTCCTGCACCCAGGCGCTCATTAAAACAGCATGTTGCTCCACACCGCCTCGTTGTCTGTTGGCGCGCTCTCGGGGTTCGAACAGATACAAGAACCTTACAGGTCTCTTTAATAATTTTTATTTATTCAATTAATATTACACTATTCCAATGTTATTTCTTCTATAAGTTTTGGTATGCTGTGTTCTTTCAGGAGTTTTCCAATTTCATGTAAGTTTTCAAACTTATTGGCATAATGTTGCTCCAAACTTCCTATCAATATAAGATCAGCAGCGACATCCTCCTTTTCATTTGTAATATCAATAATTTCTCTGTTTTCCTTAATGAATTTACTAATCTTCAAAGAATTAACTTTTGACCTAAGTTTCTCTGTATATGTTTTTTAATTTATTAGTTTGTGTTATCTTTAATATTTTCTTCCTTCTAATCTGGCTTGGGGGGGATTCTTTCCTAGGTTTTTTTTTTTTTTTTTTTTTTGAGATGGAGTCTCACTCTGTCACCCAGACTAGAGTGCAGTGGCATGATCTGGACTCACTGCAAGCTCGACCTCCCGGGTTCATTCCCTTCTCCTGCCTCAGGCTCCCGAGTAGCTTTTCTAGTTTTTTAAGGTGGAATTGTAGAATACTGATTTATAGTCATTTTCCTTCTGATATATATTTATATAAATTTCTCTCTAACCACTGATTAATTCTATCTTACAAGTTTTAATGTGTCATATTTTCATTATAATTTAGTCCAAAATATTTTTGGATTTATTTAATAGTTCCTGGTTCTAACATTTATTATTATTTTTTATTTCAATATAGGTTTTTGTGGAACCAGTGGTTTGGTTACATGAGTAAGTTCTTTAATCGTGATTTCTGAGATTTTGGGGCACCTATCACCTGAGCAGTGTACACTGTGCCCAATGTGTAGTCTTCTATCCCTCACCCCTCTCCCACCCTTTCCCCAGAGTCCCCACATTCCATTGTATCTTTCTTATGCCTTTGCATCCTCATAGCTTAGCTCCCACTTATGCGTGAGAACGTATGACGTTTGGTTTTCCATCTCTGAGTTACTTCACTTAGAATAGTAGTCTCCAATTCCACCTAGGTTGCTGTAAAAGCATTATTTTGTTCCTTTTTATTGCTGAGTAGTATTCCATGGTCTACCTATCATCTATCTATCTACACACACACACACACACAGACAGACACACACACACACATATGTACACACATTTTCTTCATCCAGTTGCTGATTGATCGGCATTTGGGCTGGTTCCATATTTTTGCAATTGCAAATTGTTCTGCTATAAACATGTGTGTGCAGGTATCTTTTTCATATAATGACTTCTTTTCCTCTGGGAAAAGAAGTGTCTCTAGCTCATTGAGGAATGACCTTAGATTGTCTATTTATGCTTTTTCAGACTTTTTGACATAAGCTCTTAATGCTACGAACGTTCCTCTTAGCACCACCTTTGCTGTATCCCAGAGGTTTTGACAGGTTGTGTCACTATTCTTGTTCAGTTAAATAATTTTTTAAATTTCCATCTTGATTTCATTGTTGACCCAATGATCATTTGGGAGCAGGTTATTTAATTTCCATGTATTTTCATGGTTCTGAGGGTTCCTTTTGGATTTGATATCAAATTTTATTTCACTGTGGTCTGACAGAGTACTTGCTATAATTTCAATTTTCTTAAATTGGTTGAGACTTGTTTTGTGGCCTGCCATGTGGTCTGTCTTGGAGAACATCCCATGTGCTGATGAACAGAATATATATTTTTCAGTTGTTGGGTAGAATGTTCTGTAAATATCTGTTAAGTCCATTTGTTGTAGGGTACAGTTTAAGTCCATTGTTTCTCTGTTGACTTTCTGTCATGAGGGCCTGTCTAGTGCTATCAGTAGAATACTGACATCCCCCACTACTATTGTGTTGCTGTCTATCTCCCTTCTTAGGTCTAATAGTAATTGTTTTATAAATTTGGGAGCTCTGGTGTTCAGTGCATATATATTTAGGATTATATTTTCCTGTTGGACTACTCCTTTTATCATTACATAATGTCCCTCTTTGTCGTTTTTAACTGCTGCTGCTTTAAAGTTTGTTTTGTCTGATATAAGAATAGCTACACCTGCCCATTTTTGGTGTCCATTTGCATGGAATACCTTTTTCTACACCTTTACCTTAAGTTTATGTGAATCCTTATGTGTCAGGTGAGTCTTTTGAAGATAGCAGATACTTGAATGATGAATTCTTATCCATTCTGCCAGCATTCTGTATCTTTTAAGTGGAGCATTTAGGCCATTTACATTCAATATTACTATTGAGATGTGAGGTACCATTCCATCCATTGTGCTATTTGTTGCTTGAATACCTTTTTTTTTTTTCATTATGTTGTTGTTTTATAGGTTCTGTAAGATTTATGCTTAAGGAGATTCTATTTTGCTGTATTTTGGAGATTTGTTTCAAGATTTAAAGCTCCTTTTAGCCATTCTTGCAGTGCTGGCTTGGTAGTGGCAATTCTCTCAGCATTTGTTTGTCTGAAAAAGACCGTATCTTTCCTTATTTATGAAGCTTAGTTTTGCTAGATACGAAATTCTTAACTGATAACTGATTTGTTTAAGGATGCTAAAGATAGGATCCCTGTCCCTTCTAGCTTGTAGGCTTTCTGCTGGGAAATCTAATCTGCTGTTAATCTGATAGGTTTTTCCTTTATAGGTTACTTGATGTTTTTGCCTCACAGCTCTTAAGATTCTTTATTTCCTCTTGACTTTAGATAACCTGATGACTATGTGCCTAGGTGATAATCATTTTGCAATGAACTTCCTAGGTGTTCTTTGAGCTTCTTGTATTTGGATGTCTAGATCTCTAGCAAGGCCAGGGAAGTTTTCCTCAACTATACCCTCAAATATGTTTTCCAAACTTTTAGAGTTCTCTTCTTCCTTAGGAACACCAATTATTCTTAAGTTTGGTCATTTAAGATAATCCCAAACTTCTTGGAGGCTTCTTCATTTTTTTAAGTTCTTTTTTCTTTTTCTTTGTTGGATTAGATAAATTCAAAGCCTTGTCTTTGAGCTCTGAAGTTTTTTCTTCTACTTGTTCAATTCTGTTGCTGAGACTTTTCAGTGCATTTTGCAATTCTCTGGGTATGTCCCTCATTTCCAGAAGATGTGATTGTTTTTTATTTATGCTATCTATTTCACTAGAGATTTTTTCCGTTTGTATTCTGTATCTTTTTTTTTTTTTTTCTTTAAGTTGGATTTCACTTTTTTCTGGTGCATCCTTTATTGGCTTAACAGTTGACCTTCTGAATTCTTTTTCTGGCAATTTAGAGATTTTTATCCTGGTTTGGATCCATTGCTGGGGGGGGGGGGGGTGTTAAAGAACCTTGTTTTGTCATATTTCCCAAATTGTTTTTCTGATTCCTTCTTATTTGGGTAGACTACATCAGAGGGAAGATCTGTGACACATGGACTGCTGTTCAGATTATTTTGTTCCATGGGTGTGCCCCCTTGATGTGGTGCTTTCCTTTTTCCCCTAGGGATGTGGCTTCCTGAGAGCCAAACTACAGTGATTGTTATTTCTCTTCTGGATCTAGCCACCCAGTGGAGCTACCAGGCTCCAGGCTGGTACTGGGGAGTGTCTGCAAGGAGTCCTGTGATGTGATCCATCTTCAACTCTCTTAGCTGCAGATACCAACAGCTACTTTGGTGGAGGTAGCAGGGGAGTGAAGTGGACTCTGTGAGGGTCCTTGGTTGTATTTTTAAGAGTGCTGGTTTTGTTGGTTGGCCTCCAGCCAGAAGGTGGCACTTTGAAGAGCACATCAGCTGCAGTAGTATAGGAAGGATCAAGCCAGTAGGCAGAGCCATAGAGCTCCTAGGAGATTATGTCATTTGTCTTTGGCTACCAGGGCAAGTAGAGAAAGACTATGGGGTGGGGGGTAGGGGCAGGGTTGGGCATGTCTGAGCTCAGACTCTCCTTGGCAGGGCTTGCTGCTGCTGCTGTTGTAGGGGTTGGGAGTGTGATTCACAGGCCAATGGAGTTATGTTCTCTGGAGGATTATGGCTGCCTCTGCTGTGTCACACAGATCACCAGGGAAGTGGGGGAAAGGCAGCAGCCACAGGCCTCACCCAACTTCCATGCAGCCCACAGCCTGAAAGGCCAGTCTCACTCCCACTTTGTCCCCATAATAGCACCAAGTTTATTTCCAGGCAGCCCGTGAGCAGGGTTGAGAACTTGCCTCAGGCTACAAGCCTCCCAGCTGAGAAAAAAAGCCAATTCACAGTTCCTCAGCTGTCCCACTGAGCTTGTAGCAGCAACCCAGCAAACCTCCTTCAAAGGGTCTGTGGATTCTCTCAGCATTCCTGGTATGTTCCTGTGGTAGTTACCGGAGCAAAAGCTCATGATGTGGGACCCCACATGTTGCTCCGTCTGCCCAAGTGGTAGCTGCAAGTTAGTCCTGCCTCCTATCTGCCATTTTCTCCCTCCAAAAATCTATTTTTATCTATTTAATATTATTTATAAGTATTTTTAATTTCTAGTCAGTTGGGTTTTTTCCCTAAATAGCTTTTTCTTTTTTTTTTTCAATACGGAGTCTTGTTCTGTCACCTAGGTTGGAGTGGCGTGATCTCTGCTCACTGCAACCTCTGTCTCCCGGGTTCAAGTGATTCTCCTGCCTCAGCCTCCTGAGTAGCTGGGATTACAGGAGCTTGCCACCGTGCCTTACTAATTTTTATATTTTTAGTAGAGACGGGGTTTCACCACTTTGGCCGGGCTGGTTTCGAACTCCTGACCTCAGGTGATCTACCCACCTTGGCCTCCCAAAGTGCTAGGATTATAGGCGTGAGCCACTGAGCCCAGCCTTTTTCCTAATTATCTTTCTAATATCCCAACATTTGGAGATTTCTTTTGCCAATCTTGGGAAATGCAATTATTTAACAATAGAGTTATAGTTAATATATTGTGTGGTACCCAGATAAAGAAACAATAAGCTCCATTGGTAATATGAGAAAATCTTCATTTTATCTCATCTTTTCAATACTAGGAATTAATGATTTAAAATTATTTTAGACAAAAATAATAAAAAAGATTAGTTTTACTTTACATTCCCTTACTAATTAATCTGAATATCTTATAAACATGATTATTGGCCATTGGTGATTCTTCTCTTGTGAATTGTCTGTTCATATCCTTCGATATTTTATTGTTGGAATTCACATTTTTATTAATTTCTAAAATTTCTTTCTATGTCAGGCAGGAAAAAGAAAGAAGTCTTTGAGTATCCAATATACCATACAGTATTGTGCTTGGTGTTTTACCGTGAGTCATTTGAAATTAAAATTCTTATTTCTTGAAATGCTTACACTACCACATGTATACTATCAGAAAGGCTAAAATAAAAAATTTCAAATAAAACAAGCTCAAAATAGTGAAATCAAGTTATACTTCTAGCCTGGAAATGCAAATTTATGAAGTTTTAAGGTGATTAACTGTGTTTGTCCATAGAAGTTAAAGCAAATTTTATAGACAAAAATGAGTTTTAGGATTACATTCAGGTGACATTCAAGAAGTTTTCCTTGACATTACAATAAAATTATTTCTTTTTTTAAAATTTCAATAGTTTTTGGGGAACAGGTGGTGTTTGGTCACATGGGTAAGTTCGTTAGTGGTGATTTCTGAGATTTTGGTGTACTCATCACCCGAGCAGTTTACACTATACCCATTGTGTAGTCTTTTATCCCTCCCCTCCCCCCAACCCTTTTCCAGAGTCCCCAAAGTCCATTATATCATTCTTATGCCTTTGTATCCTCATAGCTTAGCTCCCACTTATGAGTGAGAATATATGATATTTGGTTTTCTATTTCTGAGTTGCTTCACTTAGAATAATGGTCTCCCACTCCATCCAGGTTGCTGTGAATGCTGTGATTTTTTTCCTTTTTGTGACTGAGCAGTGTATATGTACCACATTTTCTTTATCCTCTCATTGGTTGACAGGCATTTAGGCTGGTTCCATATTTTTGCAATTGCAAACTGTGCTGCTATAAACAAGCATATGCAGTATATTTTTCACATAATGACTTCTTTTCCTTTGGGCAGATACCCAGTAGTGGGATTGCTGATGAAATGGTAGTTTTATTTTTAGTTCTTTAAGGACTCTCCATCCTATTTTCCATAGTGGTTTTACTAGTTTACATTTCTACCAGCAGTGTAGAAGTGTTCCCTTTTCACCACATCCATGCCAACATCTATTCTTTTTTGATTTTTTTGATTATGGCCATTCTTGCAGTAGTAAGGTGGTATCTCATTGTGGTTTTAATTTGCATTTCCCTGACAATTAGTGATGTTGAGCATTTTTTTTCATATGTTTGTCGGTCATTTGTATATCTTCTTTTGAGAATTTGTTCATATCCTTTGTCCACTTTTTAATGGGATTATTTTTATCTTGCTGATTTGAGTTTGAGTCAGTTCCACAGGCTTAACAGGAAACATGACGACGAGGCCTCAGGAAACTTACAATTATGGTGGAAAGCAAAGGGGAAGTAAGCACGTCTTACCATGGCAGAGCAGGAGGAGGACTGAGAGAGTGAGGGGGGAACTGCCACACACTTTTAAATCATTATATCTCATGAAAACTCATTCACTATCCAGAGAACAGCAAGGGGGAAATGTGCCCCCATGATCCAATCACCTCCCACCAGGCCTCTCCTCCAACACATGGGGATTACAATTTGAGATGAGATTTGGTTGGGGACACAGAATCAAACCATATCAGGTGTATAGGTTTCTATTCCTTTCTCCATGTGCATACCAACACATGTGAACCTATATACAGAGAGGTGTTTAATTACAAAAATAAACATGATTTTGTGACTTTTTTTCACCTAAATATAACGAATAAACTACAAGCCAGCAGAGATAGATCAAATTCATTCTTTAAATTGCTGTGTGTTTTTCCAACTACAGACCCTGCTGTGACTCACTTCCTAAGAGGACTTCACTTGCCATTTGCTGCAACAGACCTGCTGGCCTCAGAAAACCTTTAAGGGGCTCTCTAGTGAAGGGCTTTCCAATCTTGTAGTTGGGAAGGAACTGCTGCTTGAGACTGAAAAGGTCTGGGAGTTAAACAGCTCCTCACAGAAAGTTATCAGATGGTAAGAGGTCTCACAGGTCCATGAGAAATGAAGTCACCGCATCTCTTACCACTTAGTTTGCTACTGCCCAAGAGATGTGCACAAGGTGCTGGCAGATGCTGAGGAAACCACAGCTTGAGTAGGCCAGGAAAAGTTAAATTCATTTACGGGGCATGGGAAGAAAGAAGACCGGCGGAACAGAAATAAGACAGATGTCTACTGAAGCAGAACCAATGGAAGAGACAGAGGAGAATTTTAATGAAAAATATCATGGAATTATAGAATTAAAAAAAGATTTTCAGAAACTAAAAAATACCACGATTTCTTAATTAAAAGTTCAACATCCAACAGAAAAAGAGAATGACTGACTTTGAAAATAACATTAGTGGTCAGAAAAATCGCTGGAGGAAATACCTCATAAGAGAGCCAGTGTAGATAACCTGAGGGAAAAGACAAAGCTGCATGGAGGTCATATCCAGGAGGCCAACTAAAGAGGAAAGGAACATGAGAAGTAATAGTAACATAGATAATGGAATAAAACATTTACAACTTAGAAAGTCTTGAGGCCCTGAATATCAAAGTTAAAGGGAAAATCGTGCAGATCTTTTAGTACTGTGGGGAAATGGGCTTTCTGGCTCAAGGACCTCACTGACATTGAATTTATGTCACATACCAGTAAGCCCAATGTGTGTACCTAATGCTTCACACGGAAACAGTATTAAGCAGAGATTGTTAAATTCTAGCATTCAGCAACTTTCCTTTGTCATGTTGTGTCACTAGGAGCTAAATACCAACCTTAGGAACTCTGTGGTAGTCTTTTCATCCACAGTCCATCTAAAGCTGCAGGCACCAATTTTTAAATGCCATAAGCACAAATTATTTTGGTCACAATAAAAAATTAAAAATATGAGAAAGGAGGTATTCATGGGTAAGACAAATGCATTACTGTTAAAAGAAACCACTATCTTTATTTATGAAATGGATACAGAGGTAGTATGGTGAGAGTTAAGAGCAGAGCAGCGACTCTGGACGTCTGCCACTTACTAGCTGTGCGACCTTGGGCAAGTTACCTAACCTTTCCATGTCTTAGTTTCCTGAAAATTAAACAAGTTAATATATTATCACAAGTATTAACTCTGCAACATAGCAAATGCCTAATCAATCATAGCAGCGCTACTGCTGGGCTGCTGCTACAGTGGGAAAACAGCACTGTACATAGAACTTTAATATTGTAGACTTGAATTTAAATGCCAACTTTAAACTTATGTTTCATACCACAGCCATAGTAGTTAACCCTTTTTGCTTACATTTTTCATATCTAAAACAGGAGTATGAATACCTGCTTCTTTCAACATCTGTCCATCTATCCACAAACATCAACTGAGTACCTAGATATTTATATGACTAAGATATATTTCAGCCCTTAAGGAGCTTACAGTTTAGTGAGTAAAACTCAAGAGCTTTGCTTTCCTTTCATGTGGGCATTTCTTGAGGCTCCCTTTGTATTAGGAGATAAAGAAACGGCTGCAAGGGTCAGGTATGTTTTTAGTACCATGAGTACTATGATTTTTTTAAAAAGTGACACTAATCTTGTTAGCAATTGTTGGGTAAAAAATGTGGCCAGTTCTGACACTCTGTATTTTGCTATTTTAAGAAAAATACTATGAAGCAATTGGGTCACTAGAAAGTAAGCATCTGTGGATGGTATGACAGTCTTAAAAGTGAGGGGATAAGTGGGGACCAGGCCCTCAACTCTGATCAGAAAAAAGCATAAAACATCTTAAAGAGATATGTCTGTTCATAGGCTGGAACTGTGTAGTTCAAAACCTGCCTTTTTTAGAGATCTTTTAAGACCTGAGTGTTCCTTTGAATTAACAGATCTAAAGTCATTGTCCAAGAGGAGTCATTATTACTTGATCCTTTGTAAACCACGTCCATCCCCTTTTAGAGTATCCTGCCTTGGCACACACAGTGGGAGATCATAGCAAACAAGTTCTTTGTCAACTTGGACAACTTCATCTCAATACTAAAGACCTTATTTTAAAGCTTCTTGATGTTAAGAGTGCTTATTTTGATCATCTCCATGTGAGTTGGCCATGGAAAGGTGGGATAAGTTGTTCTCCTTTAATCTTTTATTTAACTAAGGGGCTTTAGAATGCCTAAAATAATAATAATAATATCAGATAATCATTAGTATAAAATGAATAAAAGAGACTACAAATTGAAGACAGCCTGAATGTCTGTTCTTTATAAAGAAACAATGCATGACCACGTTTTCACCTGTCATTAGCAGCTGGTATTTAATAGCTGTGACTTAAAATTTAGTAGCTTTAGAAAGTATGTAATTACACCATTATTAAAAATTAAAATTAAGAATATTTTACTTTATTACATTTATATATCGCCACAATATAATCAATTATATACATTATTTAAAATCAAATTGGCAAAGACTCACTACAAATTCACTTGAATGGTGGCTACAAACATCACAAAGAATTAATCGGAGTTCTATGTGTATGTGTGAGAGAAAAATTCTAAAAACCAATTTACTTTTAAAAGAAATTAAACCAGAGATAAATAAGAATTATCCAGCAAAAAGGAAAAGTAACAACTATCCTATTTTAAAGTTTCAGTTAGATAAATTATGTTTCAAAAATCTTTACATAAAAACTCTAATACTATCACCCATAAATCATAAAATATAACTGGTAGTATATTTATTTTTTTACCCAATCACATTTTAGACTCATAATAAAAATCTACTACTTAGAGAAAATAAATCTAACAATTTATTCAAACATTGTTACATACGAAGTTTTAAGAAACTGTAAATAATTCTTAATACTCTCATTTTGATTTTCTGACTTCTCAAGACTATTTTGTACTTCTTTCAAACACACTTCCTGATGTTGTGCTTTCTAAAGAAAAAAAGGAAAAAAATACAGATAAGCAATAATAGCATTCATTCCAAAGGAGCAGAGTCATAACATTAAAAACATATATACAACAACTAGATAATTCTTTTTGATTTTTTAAAAGAATACTCACATCTGATGTGTTCATTCTTAGAGCTCACTCTTCTTTAAAATTAATAATTAAAGCACACATATGGTTGATTTTCACTGATATAATTTATAATACACATTCATTTAGCACCAAATTATTACATATTTAACATAATTAACTTAATAGGTTCTTTAACAACTGTTATAATTTCACATGTAACATGATATATTTTCATACCAGTTTTTGCCATTTTCTGTCTAAAAATTCACATTTTATTCCAAAATAATTAAATGTCTTAAAAGTTGACAGCACTCTAGTTTTGATAATGTGAACATTTTATTTCTAGAATGCCTTAAAAAATAAAAATAATTCTTCACATTAAAGTTGTTCTTTGAGGAAAAAATTTAAAACTGCAACACTTTTTTTTTTTTAACTAAGGTTTATATGAATTCTTAAGTAGGTGAGTTCACTGACAATGCTTTAGATAACCACAGGTTGCAAATATCATCTAGCTTCCAATTAAAATATAGACACCTAGACAGAAAAGAGAGAACTTTTACATCCTTCATATCAGGTGTTCAATGACACCTGATACCTTCTGAAACTGAGCAATGCCCATCTCAGGAAATGGGGCAAGTAAAAAATAATGTGATAGCCTTAGCAGCACAAAGTCACAGGATAAATACATTGAGTTTTACTCAACAATTTGGAAAGAAAAATAGTAACACACACTTATTTTGTAGGGTAGGATATAAAATGTCAATGGATTTTAGGATAATACATAAGACTTCAAAGACATTTCAGGCTTCAGGAGGGGTGCCTTGGATTAAGCTGCTGAGGTCATCCTCAGATCTGTAAATCCATTCTGCGCCACCCCATTAGGGTACTTGGACAGAAAATACAAAAAGGCCTGCAGGTGAGCAGGGCACTGTGGGAGACACCAGGGATAAAGGCAACTAAGAGACATGCTCTCAGAGTGCTTACAATTCAAATGGGGCTAAAGCAGGCATATTAAATACTGCCTACTTAACTGTCCCCTGGAAGGCATAAAACACGCAAACTAATTTTTCAGCAATGTTTAAATCTATGCTTAGAATTCTAGAATTTTACTAGTACATAAATTATCAGGTTTAACAAAACATCAGATCTTTATTTATTATTATTATTATTATACTTTAAGTTCTGGGATACATGTACAGAACGTGCAGGTTGGTTACCTAGGTATACACATGCTGTGGTGGTATGCTGCACCCATCAACCCATCCTCTACATTAGGTATTTCTACTACTGTTATCCTTCCCCTAGCCCCCCATGCCCTGACAGGCCCCATTGTGTGATGTTCCCTGCCCTGTATCCATGTGTTCTCATTGTTCAACTCCCACTTATGAGTGAGAACATGCGGTGTTTGGTTTTCTGTTCTTGTGTTAGTTTGCTGAGAATGATGGTTTCTAGCTTCATCCATGTCCCTGCAAAGGACATGAACTCATCCTTTTTTATGGCTGCATAGTATTCCATGGTGTATATGTGCCACATTTTCTTTATTCAGTCTATCACTGATGGGCATTTGGGTTGGCCCCAAGTCTTTGCTATTGTGAATAGTGCTGCAATAAACACATGTGTGCATGTGTCTTTAGAGTAGAATGATTTATAGCCCTTTGGGTATACACCCAGTAATGGGATTGCTGAGTCAAATGGTATTTCTGGTTCTAGATCCTTGAGGAATCGCCACACTGTCTTCCACAGTGGTTGAACTAATTTACACTCCCACCAACAGTGTAAAAGCATTCCTATTTCTCCACATCCTCTCCAGCATCTGTTGCTTCCTGACTTTATAATGATCATCATTCTAACTGGCATGAGATGATATCTCACTGTGGTTTTGATTTGCATTTATCTAATGATCAGTGATGATGAGCTTTTTTTCATATGTTTTTTGGCTGCCTAAATGTCTTGAGACATGTCTGTTCATATTCTTTGCCCACTTTTTGATGGGGTTTTTTTTCTTGTACATTTGTTTAAGTTCTTTGTAGATTCTGGATATTGGCCCTTTGTCAGATGGATAGATTGCAGAAATTTTCTCCCATTCTGTCAAGTTGCCTGTTCACTCTGATGATAGTTTCTTTTGCTGTGCAGAAGCTCTTTAGTTTAATTAGATCCCATTTGTCAATTTTGGCTTTTATTGCCATTACTTTTGGTGTTTTAGTCATGAAGTCTTTGTCCATGCCTATGTCCTGAATGGTATTGCCTAGGTTTTCTTCTAGGGTTTTTATGGTTTTAGGTCTTACATTTAAGTCTTTAATCCATCTGAGTTAATTTTTGTATAAGGTGTAAGGAAGGGATCCAGTTTCAGTTTTCTGCATATGGCTAGCCAGTTTTCCCAACACCATTTATTAAATAGGGAATCCTTTCCTCATTGCTTTTGTCAGGTTTGTCAAAGATCAGATAGTTGTAGATGTGTGGTGTTATTTCTGAGGCCTCTGTTCTGTTCCATTGGTCTTTGTATCTGTTTTGGCACCAGTACCATGCTATTTTGGTTACTGTAGCCTTGTTGTATAGTCTGAAGTCAGGTAATGTGATGCCTCCAGCTTTGTTCTTTTTGTTTAGGATTGTCTTGGTTATGTGGGCTCTTTTTTGGTTCCAAATGAAATTTGAAGTAGTTTTTTCTAATTCTGTAAAGAAAATCAATGGTAGTTTGATGGGGATAGCACGGAATCTATAAATTACTTTGGGGAGTATGGCCATTTTCATGATATTGGTTTGTCTTATTCACGAGCATGGAATGTTTTTCCATTTGTTTGTGTCCTCTCTTATTTCCTTCAGCAGTGGTTTATGGTTCTCCTTGAAGAGGTCCTTCACATCCCTTGTAAGTTGCATTCCTAAATATTTTATTCTCTTAGTAGCAATTGTGAATGGAATCTATTTATTTTACTAACTTTAGCCAAGTACTAGGGATATTACAGCAAAACCCACCTCATTTATTTTTTCAGAGGCTTCAATTACACAAAAAACAACACACATATTTTACAATGTCAGAAACTCTAATGGTGAGTTTAAAAAAAAGTTTTGAAATAAATGGAAAGCCTGTGCTAAATTAAAGGTGATCGACATTTTGTTCTGATTAAGTTGTCATGAAACTTTTGATGGCAATAAAATCAAATTGTGCATGCCAACAGTCATTTAACCCTTGAATCTTTTAGGTTTTCAACTTTTTAGACACTTGGGAATAAAAAAAATAGATTTAATGGACTCTCTGGATCCTGGAAAAAATACAGTATCATTATTCTCTATGTCATTATCTAATAGATAGTTATTAAGTAATTTAATCATGAGTAATACTAGCTTTCAGAATATTCTATGCCAATTGACTATTTCATGCGTATTCAGGAAAAAAACAGAAGACTAATTGAACACAGTCAATTTGGTGTTTTCATTTCTCGACTGAATGGACTAAAGTATCCATCTCACATGCATATCTAACAATACTGAATGTTTAATACAAAATTATAACTTTCTAAAATAAAATATTCATTATTCAAGACAGATATAAAACTCACGTGTTTATCTTTAAAAAATGAAAAATTCATATCAGGATGAAATCAAGTAGATTATATCTGTAATTTTCATTGTCATTGCAAAAGTAACATGTAGGGAAAGGGCCTGATGAGATTTTATCAGATTTGAGGGCAATGCAATACGTGCCATCCAAGGAGGCAGAATAATAAATTATTTGGCATATCATAACATTTTTATTTTTTATGTTTTATATTGCTTGTTATTTTTAATATTATCAATAAAACAATAGCCTTGATTCACTCGCTTTGTACTTTCTACATGGTAAGAATATTAAATGCTATTTTTTATAATATGTTAAGCCATGCTAATACTTACACTGTTCATTTTGCAAACAAGTTGATTTTGTTCTTCGTTTTTCTTTCTAAGCTCAGTTTCCAGATCTAATATTTTAATTTGTAAAGCTCTCTCTCTAGATGACATTTTCTCTATTTCTTCAGCAACCTGTAATTTTTATCAAAAGAGTAAAATAAAGTGCTTTCTTTAAAATATGATTTAAAGCCTTGACATAGTTATATTGTACCTTTTTTATAAACATATTACTTGTATGTTATATCCAAGTTTAAAGATGTTCTATCTTGAAGAAGCATATATAGTGTAAGTATGTACTATACTTATCTTCACAGCATTAAATATCTGCAAAATTGGCTTGAGATGGAAGAGATGTATACATTTTCACTGCTCTGTGACTTAGGTAGGTGTTTTCTCCAACAGTATATTTTAAAAACAGACTGAGACCAGTTACCATTTTTATAGCATTTATATTCACCAGGGTGTTAAAAGCAGTGATGGAACATAGAAATTCCTTGTTAAATGCTCATTATACACTTGGATTAACAGAACTGGGAGTAGGAATTGGTATACACACTTCCTACAAACACACACACACACAAACACAGAGACTGGTTCTTCATTCGTTCACTTCCAAACTGGTCTGAATTTGAATTTTCATATTTACCTGATTACTTATTTTGGCAGGAAGTCTAGCTTAGTTATGTTCTTCTAAGGAATCAGATATGTGGAAGCCTATTTGTAAGAATGCTGGGTTGGAGCCACAAGAATGAGAGTAGAGGCAGGGATTGATCCAGGAACGAGGAGCTAGTGGAAAGGACTGTCCTCCAACCTAATTCCTATGAACTCAGTTCTAAGTTATTATAAAGATTTCTTCTGTACATATTCCAAGAACAATTATGCATGAGAGATGCCAGTGTGATCTGAAGCTATGGGAGAAAAGGCCCTTAGGACAAACATCAATGCCCTCGGCACCATCCCCTCAGTGTAGGCCATGGTAACAGGGCAGTGATGGCACTCTCACATGGGCAGAAGCTACAGATAGCCCCATATTCCACCGTAGCAGGAGAGAAAGGAGAGGGCAGACATACCTCTGGGACTCTGAACTCTTCCTTTCAGGAAGGAATCTGAGAGCATGCCTGGCATTTCCAAAATGCACTTAGGCTGAACCCTACCAGATTATGAGAGTGCTGAGAGCTAAGGCCAGGTCTCATTCATCTTTGCATCTCAAGCACTAGCAGATTGCCTGACACTGAAGTATTCATTGAATGCTAACCTAATGGATGTAACTGAAATTTAATATTGTATGTATTTATTTATGCAACAATATTTGTCAAAAGGGACTTGAACATTACAGCTCACTGAATCCTGATCACAACAAAAATGTTCAATTATTTGCACATTCAATTTGGTTGTATATAAAAAAAAAGGTACAGGAGGATATTATGTCTTCAAAGTGTTTTCCATCTCTGCCCTTTCTCCAGCCACATTACCATTTATCTAGTGAAGTAACTCTAGCCCAGCAATGTATCTGTTTTGCTTGAAAGAGAAGATAGTTAAAGAACAAAAATGTAATTGCTCCCTTCACCCTGTCATCAAGACAAAAACAATAACTACTGGTTTGGCAAGATGTGTAAAAAGATGACTCTTTGGTAAATGAATTAAAAAGTTTCTAAATAAAGGCCATGCATACCTTCTGTCTTCCTTCTTCTAAAGCGGCTTCCAGTTGTCTGGCCAATGCTGTATATTCTGCAGATTTCTCTTTAAACTTAAGATTGCTGTGCTTAAGACATTCTTCTTGGTTTGCCAGCTTCTTCTCAAGCTCTTTATTTTCTGTGTCCATCTGTTCTAATTTTCTTTTTACAGAAAACATATATTTCAAAAGTTTAGTGTGCAGAGAAATATGCAGCAGCAATGTTAAGTAATTTAATACTTACTGTTGAAGGTTTTCACACTTCAATTGAATAAGATAGTTTTCCTCTTCCAGAGAAAGCTTTGTCAGAAGACTGTGACTTCCATCAACCTAAAAGAAAAAAAAAAGTTTTCTTAGTCATTTTCTTCACAATCAACTTCCAAAGAAATCCACACAATTTATTGTTAGACCACAAGCAATGAGAAGGTATAAATGTTACTGCTCTTACACAGAAAGACACCAAGAAAACGTTATATTGTTAAAATGGAAGTTTTAAATTCCTGGTTAAATTTAACCAGGAATTTAAAAATAGGAATTTTAATTATCAATTTTTCACCATAAAATACTAAAAGAATAGCTTGCAAAACAGTATTATAGTATCTGCGTGAAAATGATGTTTTACAAACTAAGTAGATGGGAATTTAAAAATCAAGCTCTGACATGAGTGCCCTCAACTGGTGAAATCATTCCAAAGCATTCTTTTAACGCATTTAGCAAAACTCAGAAGGATGGCTGCACACCTGGCCCTGAAGCTCCCTAACGGTGTGTTCCTGGTCTGCACACTTCCCCTTGCAGCACTGCAGACTCTCCTGACACTCGTGAAGCCTCCGTTCAGCTGCCATCAAGGAATCACAGACACGCTCTAACTCCTTCAGATGGGACTCCATCTGGCCTTTCATCTGAGTTGTGGCAGTAGGGAAATAAGTGCAAGATCACACATTCAGCATTAATATTTTTATTATCTTAAATACTAGATATGCTTGTAACACAAGTATTTTAGGTATAATGGCTTTAAATAAGAACACAACTGAATAAATATTAATTTAAACTCTGTTAAATAAGAATGTATAACTAAAAAGTGGGGTAGACTTTAGTTTTCAAAAAGTTTATTGAGTACATAAATAGGGTAAATTAGCTGACAGGGTGGATGTTTAACTAATTTTTAAAAGCAAATTTTTAAAATCCTGACATTATATTCAAGCACAGATTATCACTAATAATCATTACTAATAAAGCTGTAGTTGTCTACTATCCAGCTATAGGTTCTAAAGGAAATGTCACTTTCAGTCATTCAATCTTATAACTCAGATACTTACCTAAGTTAGAGCAGCTTGCTTCACTCATCTTAGCCAAAACTGGTAGGGTTTACTGTATATTATTTAAAAATAGCTAGTATCATCAGTTCTCGCTTGCCTTTAATTTGACCATTAATGTTACTATCAACAAATCTAATTTCATCTACATTAACCTGTTTTGGCTACTGCAGTTCCTCACTGCAGCACTTTTGTGGAGATGTGAAAAGCGGCAACCTTAAGAAATGTTTGCACTGCTAATTACAAAAAATAGACTCTTTCCCTGAGATGGGAACACCTAATAGTTTCTGTGTAGTATCTGGCATTCTTGATCATGAAAGACAAAACCAGAACAAAGGATCCCTCAGTGTCCCTAAAACATCTTAGAGACCATGAGAAAACCAGGAGACTTAAAACAGTGAAGAAAAAGAAAAATTTCATTAAAAAAATAGTTGTCTTGTAAAATACTAGAAAGAAAACATCGTGACCTCACAGTATCTGAAAAAGGCTCTAGCCCTTTCTGTCATTTGAACAGAATTGTAAAATATGCTTTTATTTGCAGTGCTGCCCAGCAGAAAAGGAGACATTTGCACTGGTATGTTTCATGAGAAAAAGAGACCAAAAGACATGAAATGGTTTCTTCGCTGGCCTGCTAAAAATAGGTGAAAAGTAATTCCATGAAAGCAGTAAGTTGTGCATTCAGTGGGCTATCTTTATCTCTGTATAACTGGAGGACGCTTGCTCTGGCTGACCCCTTCTTCACATTATTGCCTTGCTCTGACTCCTCAATCCTAAGACAGGGGAGCAACCCAGAGAGAGTAACCTTATTAGATTCAGATGGAACTGACCACTAACATCGCATGACCTCTGCTGCCAGGAGTCAGCATCCTACAACTTTCACTGCTTCTTTACCAAAACAACACAAAAACCCAGAGATGCGGTTTCATTTAAAAACTTTAAAATATTCACAAAAACATCATAACTTGCCAACATTGGCCTTCCCTTCATTCTGTTGCAATAGAACAAATAAAAGAAATGATGGTTTTTTAAAAGATATTATTTTTCTTCAAAAATGCATTTAGCAGATATTGGCTTTACTTTTTTAGACGTAAAAGATTTATAACCAGAAAAAAAGGGTGAGATTAAAAATGAGAGGTACTTAGGTTTGTATACTTATGATTGATAACCATTTTTTGAGCTATTTAAAGTCTGTTCTTGCATCAGAAAAATTAAACATTTATGTTATGCTATTTTCCAAATATTAACAAAAAAGTGAAAATAATTCACATAAACAAACATTTCCAGCCTGGAAGAAACATTATTTCCTTGGAAAACAAACTCTTACAGAGGTTAAGACTAGCCCTTTCCTAAGTATGAACTAGAGAAAATGACCAAAATGAATGAATTTGCATACTATTCACAAAGTAAAAGATATATAAATAAAATTTTTATATATTTTATATTTTATTTGAAATTCCAAACATACCTTCTCTATATTTTTATGTTTGGTTTTTGTTATTTGGTTATTTTTATGTAGCAATTTTTCACATCTGCTTTTTACTATTTCAGCTGCTTCTTGCAACTTTTGTACCTGAAAATAAAGTCTATTATTAGAGATACAACTTTGTACCTGAAAATAAAGTCTGTTATTAGAGAAACGTATTATTTTTAGAATCATAATGAGATAAAAATCTAAAATTTAAAATTTCATTTTAAACAAGTCATTATTTTCCTATCAACATCCTCGATTGGTTCATCTAATGTTATTCCTTCTTTAAATACAGAATCACTCAGTGGTCTACTCTAACCCACAATCTTTGTCTGATTTACCTGTCTTCTCTCATCAATACTTCTGAACTCTCCAGTTGAGCTTTGAAGACTACAAAGGTTTCATTTGCAGATCAATGTCACTTCAAAGAACCAGTCTCTGGGCCAAACTAGCTTCCATTTAAATTATTTTTCCCACCAAATCAAAATCTGATTTAAAAAAAAAAAAGATTCTAGGCCCTGCACCCAGAATATGGTCACTCAACAACAATATTCCTGCTGAGGGATTAAACACAAATAACCAGCTGGAAGACCCTGATGAAGAAGAGGTCCCACAGTCCCCCACAATCTCCATTCCTACCTCAGACTTGGATGACTGAAATACTCTAAATGGAGGTCTCAACTCTAATTTTCCCATCTAATCCATCGAGATGCAGCCCCTTTCTACTGCCCACACTTTGCCCTCCTTAAGCTTTCATCCTTAGTACATTCTTTTTTTTTTTTTTTTTTTCTGGAGATGGAGTCTTGCTCTGTCGCCCAGTCTGGGAGCACACTGGTACACTCTCGGCTCACTGCAACCTCCACCTCCTGGATTCAAGCAATTATCCTGCCTCAGCCTCCTGAGTAGCTGAGACTACAGGTGCGTGTCACCACACCTGCCTAATTTTTGTATTTTTAGTAGAGACAGGGTTTCACCATAGTGGTCAGGCTAGTCTCAAACTCCTGACTTCAAGTGATCCGCCCACCTCAGCCTCTCAGTGGATTACAGGTGTGAGCTACTATGCCCAGCCAGTTCATTATTCTTTAATTCAAACTTTCTCTGACCAGTGTGTTATCCATCATGCAAGGACCTGCATAAGTCCCATCTTTCTCATGAAGTTTTTTCTTGAATACTACATTTCCAAAAAATAAAGGTTTTTCTACAAATTACCATTGAACACATGGTCTATTTCATATATATTGTCACATGTTCTTTTCTTGGCATTTCATGTGAATAAATCTGAATTATACTTTATTTCCTGAGAAAGGAGGCATAATGAACTTTAATGACCCTAGAAGGGAGTCATTAATCTAAATCAATACCATTAAATATACATGATGACAAACAAATATAGCCAAGATTAACAAGAATACATTAGAGGTCACATTATACCTAAGTAATTAATATTAAATCTACTTTTAGGAATATCCACTATATCCATATGCAGTGTTGGAATCAGTAATCGGCAGAATCATCTATTTACAAAGATGTGTGGAACCTTAAGAAATATTTGAGTCATACCATATTATAACCCACAATGATAGCCCCAACTCTCTTCAGTTCTGTTTATTTAGATTGCAAACAAATAGTGTTTTAAATTGTCTACCAATTTTAGTAAGCACTAAAATAAATGCAGTAGTCACCTGAGTTTTATACATTTCAACAAGGGTTTTCTGGTTTTTTTCTACTTCCTGCAATTCTAAGAGTTCATTTTCAACAGAAACAACTTCATCCTTCAAAGCAGCAAGTGTAGTCTAGCAAAAAAGATACAGATTTTATAAGTCATTAGAATATATTTATACTTCAGTGCTACAGAATTATAAAAACATAACTCATGTATTAACAAAGTTGATAAAATAATTATTTCTGATTGCATGCAATTACCATCTAAAATTTAGGAATTTCACAAAGTTAGTGACTAATACTCATGAACAACCTTCTTAAGATTTACACAGGACATATGATTTTTAAAACTTTTTAAATTTACTGACAAAAAAACTTGGAAATGTTCCTAGATATGAAAAATCAATAGAATATAGAGGTTACTGGAAAAGCAAAATACAGAAAAATTATACTTAGTACATGATAAAGGTTAGATTTTTAAATCAATGGAGGAAACATGGACAACTAAATAAATGGCAATAAAATAACTGTTTATTAGGAAAAAAAATAGGTTGACTACCTGCCTCAGCCCAACTAAAGAAGCATCAAATGAATTAAATAAAAACTTTAAAAATTTTCAAAGACAATTCAGGTAAAACTGTATTTCATTTCAGGATAGCAAAAGTCCTAAAGAGCATAAAATTAAAAGAAGATATGGAGAAATGTAAAAGTCTGAGATATTATCTTCCTTGCAAGCTTACTAGTTAGCCTACTGCAATTTCATGGATGCTATAACAGAAGGTACAAGATTCCTAGGTCAGAGACAGGGGACTTATTACTCATAGCAATAAGAGTAGCAAGACTGTCAGCATTTGTATCAGTTTCCTGAGCCCCAATTCCCACAGAGCAACCCAAACAGGCCAGGTGGCAACTGCATATGCAGTCAAATGCATTGCAGAAAAATGAACCTGAGTTTAGGGGACCCAAATTTCTTATAGCAGGCAGTGAGCATGCCTGCCCATACTCCTAAGGGAGACACAGTTATCATATTCCAAGGATATCTACTATGCAAATATCCTTGAAAAGACAGTCTACATGGACAATGTCTTTGATTACAAGATGTGCAGAGCTGTGAGAGCACTCTCAAGAGAAGCCATTTAAAAAAATATGTGCACGTGTATCTCTCTCCAAAATTTCATAGCTTTCCAATACAGTTTAAATGGCAAACAAAATATGAAAAAATATTAGCAAATGACAAATTTGATGCCTTGTCAAATAACATTTGTCGTTACAAAAATAAAACAAATATAACATTAATATCCTTAATATACAGTTATTATATATTAATTAGGACAAAAGACAACTATAAAAAATGAGCAATTAATTCAAAAAGGCAGAAATGTGAATGATTGATGAATACATGAACCAGTATGTTCATTAGTTTTTATGCTGTAGGCATTGAAGGTTCTATTAGTGAACAAAACAGACGAAATTCCCTTCCTCCATGAAACTTACATACTGGAGGGACAGACAGACCAAAAATAAGAATAAGCAGTAAAATAAATCAAACACAAAAGCAGCTAGGAATGACATGTGGGGGAAGGCCTCCTGAGAAAGAGACTTTTGAGTAAAACTGATAGGAAGTGTGTCTGTTTAAGAGAAAAAGGCAACAGCGGCAGGAGGCCTAGCAAGTTAGGGGAAAACAACAAGAAAGCCAGTGAGGTAGAAATAGAGAAGAAATGGGAAGAATGGAAGGAGATGAGAGTAGAAGAAGAAGAGAGGAAATAGAAAATGAGATGGTATAATGACTTGTAGGTATTTATGAACCAAGATATCTCTGGGGGGTTCGGAGCAGGGCAGTGACATGATCTGACTACATTTTTACAGGAACAACTCTACTGCTATACTGAATGCTGCCTGCAGGGGCCACGGCTGAAGCAAGGAGAATGATCATGAGGTCACAGTAACAATGAGAGATAATGGAGGCTTGAATCGGGATAATGACAGTGGTGCTGGTGAGAAGTCGTCAAATTCTGAATATACTTGAGGTGGATTTGATGACAGACTGGAAGCAGCGTATGAGAAAAATGATGATTTTCCATTAATTGGGATGAGGAAAACTGTAGGATTTACTATTTTGGGAAACATCAAGAGCTCCATTTTGGACATGACAACTTTGAGACACCTATTAAATATCGAAGTGGAGATGTCAATCAGGCAGCAGAATATATGTCTGGAATTCAGGGACAAGGTCTAGAGGTATAAATTTGAAAGCCTTGAGCACATAGATGGTATGTAAAGCCACAAAAATAAATGAGATTATTTATAAAATTTGGAGAGATTTGTTTTAAAATTAGTACTTTTAATTACCTAGTACTGGAAAATGTATAGGGACTGTTTTACTCATAGTAGACACATTTATGATAGGTAATTTGGAAATATAGAACAATATTAAAAATGAGTCTCTCTTTTGACCAAACAATTAAATATATCCTAAGAAAACAGATAAGCAAAAAAGACTCAACGAAACTATGTTTTTATTTGCAACAGTAAAAAACTGGAATTAGCTATTGGAAGTAGCATATATATCACACATAAAATAAAAAAATTACATATATGCTAAAATATTAATTCCAGTTATCTTTCAGTTGTGAGATTATGGGCGATTTAAATTTTTTTCCTTTTGTGTTTTTCTGTTTTTCTAACTTTCTGTAAGAAACAAATACAACTTTTTAACCTTCCAAATAAACTTTCTGTTGTGTCTAATAGAGGAGGTTACTGGGCCTTGGAAGCAGCATTAACAGTTTATTTTTCATTTGCAACTTTAAAATCTAAAACTATTCTAAAGTAATTAAAAGTAATAAAACACAAACATCTAGGCTGCAAAAAAACTGCATTTACACTGCAAATAACATATGCCAAACTTATTTAAATGTTTTCCTTAAAAATCCAGAAAATAATGCATTAAAAATACATTTCTTAATTATTAATATGCTAAGATACAAACTTTAACTCAATGACTTTTATAGTCTATATAATTTAAAATTAATTCATAATTTTATCAAAAACTAGTTTAAAATATCTTTCTAATCCTTTCTCTATGAAGGATTTCAAGAAAATAAGAAAATAAACATAATAAAATTGCTTCCTCTTTCCAAATAGAGTAATTTAAGCATTCATTCAATAACTACTCATTAAGAGTATATGTCACACCTTCCCTGGGCAACCTGTATGTACACAAAGATAGGAGTTTACAAGGAGAGATTCATTGAGAAGACTTTGGGAGGAAGTAGCATTTGAGCTAAACTTTAAAGGAAAGGTAGGATTTAGATACTGAGAAAAATGGCATTCCAAAGCGTAAGAATAGGAGAACTATAGGAGTAGATGCAGAAAACATAAAACGAGTATTCATATTTGGCTAGAGCTCAGAATAACTAGAAGACTACATTCCCTAGTCTCCCTTGCAGCTAGGTGGGGGTCACGTGCCTAAATAAGTAAGAGAATCAAGTCATATGGGAATTTTGAGAAGGCTCCTTAAAGGGGAGGAAATTTTTTAAAAAGGGAAGTAATGCATCTTTTTTTCCTCCATCCTGTTGCTTGAAACTTGACTATAATGGCTGAAGCTCCAGCCTCTATTCTAGATCAAAAGAATGAGGGTCATACCTAGGGATGGCAGAATAGAAAGTTAAAAAGCTAAAGAGCCACATCAGTCTTGAAGTGCCAACTCTGTACTACTTCTACATAATAAACATATATCTCTATCTTACTTAAGCCATATAATTTGGATTTTCTGTTATATATAGTGAAGCTGAATCTTAATATAAGGCTTGCTGACATATAAAAGAAACTTCCCTAGTGTTGCTAGTGTATTTTGTTTTCTGGAATTTTCCAATACAATTTCTGGCAAACTTTATATAACTTAAAATGTGAGACAAATCAAATTTCTAATTATAAAATATGAACAAGATTGTGTCTAGTATTTTTTTCCTGTCTTCTTCCAAATTCTATTCTGGCTCTGCCAGTAAACTAGTTGTATGATCTTGGGCATGTTATTTAATCTCTCTGAGTTTCAATGTATTCATCCATAATTAAGAAAAGCATCTTTATGACAGCATTGACATGAGAATTAGAAGTAAAAAAATGTAAAGTACTTATCAAGTGCCTCCTACATTAATGGTAATTGATAGATAGTAGCCATTATGGTTGCTACTCTCCAGAGTCATTTATTAAATGACTGATGTATTCCAGGCACAGTACTAGGCACTAGAAGTAATGGGAGGATAAAATGATCCCTGGCCCTGGTATGTGGAGGATGGAGGGAAAAACAGCCCTCAGAGGGAGAAAAATTATACAAACAAGTAAGTGTAATGAAGTTCTACCTGCAAAATTAATATAGAGAGAATAAAACAGGGTAAAAAATGGGAAGATTAGTAATGTGCCCTATTACAGAGAATTTCCTAGGTTTAAGGAGTCTTCTGCTGGAAAACTAACCACATTTTAAAATCTCCATTCATTCCCAAGACCAAATGACCAAACTAATATAAAGCAAAAGGAATGTTTATAAGTCAACTTAATAAAAATAACAGACCAGGGGCTGTCAAAGGAAAAAATATTTTTAATGCTTCTGGAAAACTGATGACTGACTAATGAATCAGGAATGGATTTAGGCAAGCAGGAAGTTCATCTACCTGAAGAATCTAGAGAGGCACAGGGTTAAGGGCAAGAGTGAGACCTGGGTTTGAAAAGGATTAATTCAAAGTCTGTGAATAGAACAGCTGACTACCACTACCCTCCACCCCCTGCTCACACACTCAAGGGAAGAACACCTGGAACTAGGAGTTTACTTCCCAACAAACAAAGATAAGACAAGTCCTTCTCTAAAGAAATAGAATGAACTGTTAGGGAACAACAGAGGGATGGTGCTGGTGACCCAGAGCAAAGACGCATGTATTTTGGCATTTTTTAGGGGCCACCAGTAAACTGCTAGTTTCTCAACAGTTGAGAAAAGTGAAGTGAAACCAATCAAGTGACAAGAATCATCCACATATCCATTTGGTTTTCTACTGTTTCATTAGTCTTTTTATTGTCTCATTTGTAAATTCTTAAATGTCATCAGACTTTTGGAAAAAGAGTATCATGAGAGAGATCTAAAAGTTTTTTATATATTAAAAAAAAAGGAAGAAAAAAATTGGTTTGGGCGCAGTGGTTCGTACCTGTAATCCCAGTAGTTTGGGAGGACAAGGTGGGAGGACTGCTTGAGCCCAGGACTTCAAAAGCCCAGGAGCCTAGGCAGCACAGGGAGACCCCAACTACACACATACACACACACACACACACACACAAATTAGCTATGTGCTGTGGTCCCAGCTACTTGTGAGGCTGAGGTGGGAGATTGCTTGAGCCTGGGAGGTCGAGGCTGCAGTGAGTTCTGATTGTGCCACTGCACTCCAGCATCAGCAACAGAGCAACTGTCTCAAAAAAAAAAAAAAAAACAGTGCCAGTTGGAAACAATAAATTGAAACACTGAAAAAAAAAAAAGAAAAAATTTTTATAGGTATTTTCAGATATTTGATGATAGGAACACTTGGGGAATACTTTTTAAAATTCTTGAAAATTAAACTTTTAAATGAAGGATTAAAAGATAAAGACCAAAGAAATCTGCCCCCAAAATTGAACAAAACCCAGAAATTGAAGACAGAGTATCAATCTAGGAGGTCCAACAAATCAACAATACAATCAGCAGTACATCCAGACAGACAGACTGGAGAAAATGGAAAGGGGCAGGAGAGAGAGCATTACCAAAGAAATAATATAACAGAATTTTCCAGAGGTAAAGGGCATGAGTCTTTGGATTTACAAAGTCTACAACGTACTTAGCACAAAGTACTGGAAGACACAACTAGATGTGTGTGAAGTTTCAAAACACCAAGGATAAGAGGAATCTCTTAAAACTTTCAAGAAAAATAAAAAATGTCACTATAGAGGAATAAGTATCAGACTGATGGCAGATTTTCTCTACTAGCAACTCTGACTTATGGAAAACCATGGAGCAAAGCCTTCAAAGTTCTCAGTAAAAATTACTTTCAATCTAAGTTGCTATACCCAGCTGAAACCATTAATCAAAATGACAGAATAAAGGCATTTTTAGACATGTAAGACCATTTTAATGTTTACTTCTAATTTTCTCTCCCTTAAGGGAATATTATTTGCAGATATATTCCAGTAAAAAGAAAAAGAAACACAATGTGGGTTCAAGGAAACAGTGGAACCAGGGTAGCAGTCAAGAAAATTCCAGCATGGCATCTGGGCAGCAGGCCTAGAGACCAACCCATTCAGACTGAAACAAGAAGATAGAACGCCCTAAGTAGAAGAAATCTGGGGAAAATAGGTTCTTCAGAGAACAGAGATAGGATGAAGAATTTCAAGAAGGGGGCTGGGGGGGAAGACAACGATAAGGGCAAAGAGTACAACAAGTAGGGTTTTTGGAAACTCCAGGTAAAATTTTAAAGTTGTACAAGAAAAAAACATGCATAAACATATTACTTGACTGTGTAGTGAAAGAACAATTATAAGTCATTACTATTAATGTTTAGAATCAATCTATTAAAAGAGCACTTGAGGTTACAGAACAAACTGTCAATTTAATAACACTGGCGAAGTGAATGTGGGGAGAACAGATAGAGAACAGGTAGCTGGAAAACATCCTTATTTTCCAAATAAAAGGTGAAGATACATAATCTGTCCTATGCTTCACATTTCTGTCAAGTGAAGCTCATCTTACAATATTGGTAAGCAGGGGAATGATGTATAACAAAGAAGTAACTTTTGTTCAGATGCAGTTTTTTCTAGCTCATTAATTGTCTGAACCATGTAAAAAACATCAGCTGAATACAAAGCACACAAACACAGCTGAACACAGCAAGCCACAGAGGTACACAGCACTCTACATAAAGCCCATATACTCCATGTTCCTCCTCCTCTTTCTTCTGTCATTGAGCCCTATCTTGGAAGTGTTTATTGAATATTGCCCTTATGTTCATATCTTATGTCCATAAAAGCCTTAACTCTTTTAGCTTCCTGTATCAAACAACCTTCACTTATTTTTTCGAAAGCATAAAAGTTATGTTTGTTGTAGCATTTATTAGGAATTTAACATGTCTTTTAGTTGTATTAGTATTTATATTATCAATTATGTTAGTGCTCTACTAATTAGAAGGTTAATATAATTGACTAAATGTGATAAACCAAGGAATAGTATAATATATAATTTACTGATACACAGATAACCATGAGAAGAATAAAAATAGAAATTGTTTAGAAATTTAAAACTAGCTCCTCAAAGAGTTACAAATTAAAACCATAGATAACATTTTTACCTGCCAAATTAGCAAACACTACAAATAAAAACACACATTTCATTTCCTGTGCTGATGAGGTATAGAGAACTAATGCCAGTATGGGTAATAAAATACCTTTTCAGAAGAAATGTAGCAAAGCATATCAAGAACATTCAAAATGTTCATATTCTATGACTCAGTAATTCTATATGGAAATCTAAGCTAAAGACAATACAACAAGAAGTTTATGTACGAAAATGTTCATCAGAGCATTATTTTATTAAATGTGAAAAACAATGGGAATAACGTGAATGTCCAACAAATAGGGAATCACCTAACACTTCTACATTGAATATATATTACAGAGTAATTTAAAAGGATGCTTATAAAAAGTTTATATGTTATATACATACAGTATCTGTTTCCATTTTAAAGTGAACAAAGCAAGACATTATTTTAATTACAACTGTGAAAAAACAAATATTACAAAATACGGTTATCTCCAAGGAATGTGGGATCAATGATCATTCTGTTCTTTCCTTATTTCTATAGTTTCCAATTTTACTGTAATGAGTATATATTCTTCACTCAAAAGGTAATACTGAATAAATTGTCAGAAGTTGGAGGAACTATGTTCACTGAATAAATGAACTTCTTTTTATTAAGAAATAAGAAGTTCATACTGCTTGAAGGACTATAAAGGACTTACAAAATTTCTTGAAGGAAAAAATTCTAATTCAAAATATCACAATGTCACTGCCAAAAAAAAAATGGTATTAAGGTACATTGCAATTTTGATTTTTAAAAAAATCTTTCCTAACAAAAAGTAGCCGAAATAATTGTATTACTAAATACATTAAAGGTGAGAAAAGAAGACCCTGCTACTTCCTATAACGTATATCACTTAGATTCCTATTTCCTCCACTCACTCTGAAGGACCACAGTCAACAGGACTGGCAATTTCAAGTCCTGCACTCCAAACTAATCGAGTCTTTCCACCTGGAACAAAACAGACTTGAGATTTGTGAGCCTAGCTTTACCCCATTGGTCTAAAGGAGACTGAAACTCAATATCAAGATGAGAAAAGTTACCAACTTTATAAACCTACAAAGGGAAAGAATCTTTTTGGCTTGGGCAATCTGTTGCCTTCTGCAATATATAATGAACAATCTTTAATTACTATATACTGTACTGCATAACACTATGAATCTCCCACAAAGACAGATCAGTATGTAGAAAACAGATCGGCTCCTAAGAAAATAATGCTAAGACCTACAATGGTTAAAATTCTCTTCTCAGCACACATTTTAGACGTATAGCGAAAGAAGGGTTTAGAAAGGGTAAAAGAGATTTGGATGTATCTCCATCAGAAAAATAATCTTTTAAAATAACAATTCAGAACCTTAAAGCCTGGAATGCTATCATTTTATTAAAATAATTTCCTTTGGTGATGATTTTTAAATTGTGTATATTTTTCTCATAAACAAACTCATTTTCAAAAACCCACTGCAAGTTTTATATAATGTGTAATTCTAAACAGCCAGTAATTATAATGCTTCCAAGAAACAAGTACATTTCTAATGCAAAACAAACAAACAAAAACAAACCTTAAATCAAAAAAAAAAAAAAAAAAAGCCTTAGACCTTCACTTCTCTTTTAACATTAAAGATCTTTTCTCTCAAGGACCACAAAATATATCTGCAATATCTCTTAAGAATTTAACATGTCTTAAGGACATCTTAATACACAGACTAAATGTATTATCATTTAGTTAATTCTAATTATAGTGATAGAATTAAACTGCTATAAATACAACAAAGCAATGTCAGATGCTTATTTTATAAGTTTCTCTAAAATGTACTCTATACTCCAAATATATTATTTATCCTGTGCATATAAACTTTATTTCATGGTTTAAAAAGGTTCTTTTCTGTCTTCTATTTTCTGTCCTCTAAAAGTATTATTATGGAAGTGGAAATGATGCCATCATCTTTCAAGTTCCATCTGATTATATGTATCTTGGGTTGACTGAGAACTCAAATATCTCTTTTTCTCAGAAAATTTAAAAGCTTCTCCCCTGTCTCTCCTCTGGTACCTATGGAAAGCAATTACCTCTTGGACATGAGTAAGCTGGAAAATTCTTTCTGATTATGAAGCAGCCAAGAACATACTTTCTGGTTTCAAACAGACCAGGCCTGAGGTTATATCCTATTGTAACCATGACACCTAGAAATAATCTTATGTACTAAAGTTAATGTAATTTGGATGATTCATTTAACTGCAAAATTGGATAGTAGTTTATTTTAAAAGTTGAGGCAAAGAGACTGTTAACTTCATAAATATTATTTAGCACTGCTGAAAACATAATACCCTGACAAGCACAGAAGACAAAATTATATAAGAACACGCTCTAAACATACTCTTTCTTCAAGTTATGTCTACTAAGTAGACTATGGTCATTATACAATACACGCCTGTACAAACACTCATACATAGTACCTTTAATTTTGTATTCTCAAGATTCAGAGTTTCATTTTCATATTCAATTGAGTGAATTTTCCTAAGAATTTCTTCACATGAATTTTTTCCATCGTCTTCCATTTTCTTCAGAGCTTCCAAAAGATTGATGATTTGCCTTTATAAAATGAATGACACATTTTATAAAAGTCATAAAAATTTTTATTCAAATAACACATTTTAAGTGTGTTTCTGAAATCACTTTGGTAGGATGCAATGTTTCAAATAGGGAATACACAACCATAAATAGAACTGATAGAACAAGAAAAATAGGGAGAAGTAATCCAAAAGGGTACAACCAAAGTAACTGTGATTAGAAACAATTACCCACTGATGATACCAACAAAAAATTATCCAACATGCTCTTTGCTGTTCAATAAAACTTCTAAACTATTATCCACAAGATGCACATCTCTCTCTTCCTCTCATTCATACACATGCACACATATATACACTATTTAAGGGACAAGGTTAAAGAAAAGAATTAAGTGAGGCAATAACAACTAAACTTTAGAAATGAATTATATATGGTAGTTTTCAATGACTAAACTGAAGACACAGAAAACACTTAAAATCAAATATTCAGGGTTCATTATAGTGTTATCAGTAATACATTTCAAATAATAAAATACATGTATTTTTATTTTTCATTTTCTTTGTTATGCATTTAAGTCACTTTAATTAAGGAACAATAATTTTTAGGATTTTCAAAGCAGTTATTATAAACTTTTTAAATATATTTTTATACATTCTTGTTTAAAAGAGAAACATCACCTCCATTTAAGAAAAAGTAAATATTAACATTTACTACAAATAATAGATGGCATACTGAAATACTGAATGATAATCTACAGGTGTAAAATTTCAAAATGTGGGCCAGGCATGGTGGCTCACACCTGTAAATCCAGCACTTTGGGAGGCCAAGGTGGGCAGATCACAAGGTCAGGAGATCGAGACCATCCTGATCAACATGGTGAAACCCTGTCTCTACTAAAAATACAAAAAAAACAGTTGGGCATGGTGGTGCGTGCCTGTAGTCCCAGCTACTAGGGAGGCTGAGACAGGAGAATTGCTTGAACCTGGGAGGCAGAGGTTGCAATTAGCCAAGATCACACCATTGCACTTTAGCCTGTGCAACAAAGTGAGACACTGCCTCAAAAAAAAAAAAAAAAATTCAAAATGTGAACACCAATTCACTTTTAATGAGCAATCATTTTAATTATTTTTAATAGTAAGGTAAGAAAACTTTACAGAATTATAAATGCAAAAATATCAAATCATATAGGTAGCACCTTTACCATATGTAATCTAAAAAAATCAAAATACAAACAACTCAAAGAATTTTTTAAAAAGTGAAAACTCTTACTAAATAACAAAAGATTCTAAATTTTTTCTTACTTTTTCATTGTTTCAATCTGTACTTCCAATTCAGTTTTTTCTATTACAATTTTCTCATAATGACTTTTCCAGGCATTGGAAGTTGAAATTGTTTCAGACAACTTGGCTTCCTAAAAAATACATAAAAGTATTCATACTATAATTTTAAAACATTTTTGTTTTGCTCAGATCTCTAAACACAAATACATTATAAACTGGGAAGCAATCTTCCAAAAAGTATGGAACTTCAAATACAGAAAACTGTACATGCATGTTTATAGCAGTGCAATTCATAATTGCAAAAATATGGAACCAGCCTAAATGCCCATCAACCAATGAGTGGATAAAGAAAATATGGTATATAACCACCATGGAATATACTCAGCCATTAAAAGGAACATCTGCAGCAACCTGGATGAAGTTGGAGATCACTATTCTAAGTGAAGTAACTCAGGAATGGAAAACCAAATATCGTATGTTCTCACTCATAAGTGGGAGGTAAGCTATGAAAACGCAAAAGCATAAGTTTGATATAATGGACTTCAGGAATTTGGGGGAAGGGAGGGAGGGAAGTGAGGGGTAAAAGACTACACATTGGGTACAGTGTACAGTGCTTGGCTGATAGGTGCACCAAAATGTCAGAAATAACCACTAAAGAAGTTTTCCAGGTAACCAGAAACAACCTGTCCCCCAAAAACTATTGAAATAAATAAATAAAGTCAGTGTACAACTTTGAACAGAAAAATTTTAAAGTAAATATCTATATTGCTATTATTTTATATACACATAGTGGAAGTTTCAACTTAACATTTTAAAAGATGTTGCAACTATTTTTAAACAATATTTCATAATTAAGATAAGTTCTTTTCTTTTTACTGAACTTTCCATTTTACTTTTTTTTTATTTTGCCCTGGCTGAAGTGCAGTGGCACGGTCATGATGGTTCACTGTAGCCTCCAACTCCTGAGTGCAAGGGATCCTCCTGCCTCAGCCTCCCTAGTAGCTAGGGCTACAAATGTGTGCCACCACAGCCACCATATATATATACACACATACGTAAAATATATCTAGATATATATGTATATACCATATATATATCTACTATACATATATGTCTACATATATCTATTTTATACATATGGTGTATATACTATTTTATATATATATATATATATATATATAGTAGAGACAGCATCTTGCTATGTTACCCAGGCTGGTCTTGAATTAATTTCATGCTCTATATACAGAAGATGGTAACAACCACATAAGCATCAGAGGATAAAGCCCCTGTGGTATACACAGAAACTACCCCTAGTTCCAAAGCTCCATAACATTTGGTGATGCACCTTACTTATCTCTGCTATAACGACGCCAAGATCTATTTTATAGAGGTCACCCCATCAGCCTTCAAACACTGCTACTGTCCACAAAGAGACATAAATGATAGTAGTGGCTTATCCATTTTGAATGTGAACTCCCACGAGGTAGGGATTTTTATCTGCTTTTGTTCATAGCTGTATTTCTAGGGCCTTGATAGTGCCTGCAGCACAGCACGCACTCAATAAATAGCTCAAATCTATTAACTGCAGATCCACCTAAAGAGCTGTAGCCACTGTGCCTCCTGTCTACATTCTACATAAAAACACACTGGAAGGCAACAATGCCAGTAATTACATATCAAAAAGCTCAGAAACAGTAATGACAACAATTAACATTTATTGGGTACTTCCTTCTTTCATCATTCATCCATTTACTGAGCAAGTATTTACTGGGCATGTATTATGCGCAAGACTGTTTTGTTTAAATTTTTTCACAGTAATATTTTTGATATATTAAAGACGAGTATTTTCATATTTTGTATAAAATAAGCTTTAATATAAATTATGAAGTATAAGTTTATAATATAAATTAAGATATACAGAAGTTTTATCAGTAAGAAAAGAATTTATGTGTTAGCAAGATAATTATTACCTACTTCATCAGTATGGCATTCCTAGATGTCAAAACTAGTCAGTGATGGAATTACCTTCCTAGAGAGTTTTTTGAGTTGGCCTACCTTTTCTCTTTGCTTTAGAGAAATGGCACATCTAAGCCACCAGAAGCAAAATTAGGATCTAATTTCCAAAGAAGGAAATGGGTTAATTCTTCAGTGTGCAGAATTATAGAGCATTTAACATCCTCACCCCTGGGTACTAAATGTCAGAATCATTTGTCTCTAGTACTTTCCAAATCCTCATTTCTTCTTTCATCTCTCCTTACAACACGCAGATATAAAAAAAAATCCCCCTTTTCACCTTTCCTTCCACTGCACTGAAACTGCATCTGAATTAGTAACTAGTGACCTTCTAATTACGAAAGACCACAGACCTTTACAAATCCTCCTTGTCCTTGATCTCTCTCTGTAGTCCTTGGTAAAATTTATGCATTGTGTAGATATGTGATAACATTTTGTTAAACTATTATTTAGCTCTTATTGCTGAACTGTTCATGTTTTAGACTTAAGATACTGTTTTAAATAATGGTACCCTTACCTTAGGTGAATAGGATAGCAAGCTCCTGCCTTCTGAGACTTATATTCAAGTAGAAGGAAACAGTTAAAAATAAAACAAAACACAACAGCAGTGATAAATGAAATAAATGATATAGTTTCAGATTATAGTGAATGCTATGAAAAAAAATTAAGACATTGATATGATTTTTTAGGACTACTTCAAAAAGAATGGTCAAGAAAGGCCTCTCTGAAGAGATGTCAATTGAAAAGATACCTGAATGATTAAAAAAAGAAAGAGCTATTGTGAGCCAGGGAAGAACATTAAAGCCAGATGCAGCAACAAACAAGAAAAACAACAAAACAAAGAAAAAAACTTCATGCATTACAGGAACAGAAAGGAGGGCAGTGCAAAAATATATTTTCTCATTTATCTCTCCCTACAAACACATGAGATAGGGAGTATTATGATCCCCTATTTTATACATGAGGAAATTGAAGCTTAAAGAGGTTAAGCTTATCCCAAGTCACAAAGTTAACAAAATACTATTTTGTTTGCAATAAGCTTTTATACAAGTCTGTTTTCTTTTCTTATCCCAAGTCACAAAGTTAACAAAATACTATTTTGTTTGCAATAAGCTTTTATACAAGTCTGTTTTCTTTTCTAAAAGCCTCTAATAATTCTATAAGCCTTAACATAAGTTCTTAAGAGGTAGGATATCAGTCAGACTTTATTTAAAAAATTATTAATTAGTAATTGAATAAATATAATGTGTTGAAAACAACAAAGCACTAAGGCCATTTCCAAATTTGTACTATACCCAAAGATATATTTTACATGATGTGTTTATGTCAGCACATGGTTTTAAATGTATTACTGAGATTAAATGAGGTTAATTACTGAATAAAGTCATAGGGTCTAATAACATAAATCAGCATTTCTCAAACTAGTGTTCCTCAGAACCAGTTCCAAGAGTTGCTCTGTGGGTAAAAGAATAGCTCTGTGGTTAAAAAAGTATGGGAAACTCTTAGTTCAACACCCTTCGTTCCACTGTTTCTGAAAGCCTTCTCAGAGCCTTTAATTTGCTAACATGGACCACAATGTCCCAAGAGGAAATGTGTATAATATATTACCCTTAATTAGTTGGCCAATAGAACCTTTTTGTTTGTGTAGGGGGGGACACACTTAATATTTCCTTTAAGTAAAGTTCCCAAGGAAATGCTGATATATTTCAATATGAAAATTTGACATTTTATGTAATATTTCAAAATAAAAGATTTAAAGCAAAAAGTGTAAGTTTTTCTGGTATAAACAGCATTAAGAGAAGAATAAAATTACTATATGAAGCATCATAACATTAATTATATAAACTAAGTACATAAAATATAACTTTTAATTTTAAAAAGAATGAATTTACATACCTGATCTCTAATTTGGAAAGTAAGTTTTTCAGTAGCTCCTGTAAAATGGTCAAGCCTTTGTTTGTAAACTTTAGATGCCTTTTTTAAAGCTACAGCTATTTGCCTACTTGCTTCTTTCATCACTACAGCCTCATTCTTATTCGTTCTCAATTGCAGGCTCCACTTGGCTATCTTGGTTTCTAAGCTCTAAAAAAAAAAATTAGCAACAATTAAATTATTTCAGAACTCCAATGTTTATGTAAACATTGTAAAAATATGTACATAACTGATATGGTTTGTGTATTACTTCATTCTCACACTGCCATAAAGAAATAACCTAGACTGAGTAATTTATAAAGGAAAGAAGTTTAATTGACTCACAGTTCCACATGGCTGGGAAGATCTCAGGAAACTTACGATCATGGCAGAAGGTGAAGAGGAAGCAAGGACCTTCTTCACATGGTGGCAGGAGAGAGAAGAGTGAGGAGTAAAGGGGGAAGAGCCTCTTATAAAACCATCAGGTCTCACAAGAACTCACTCACTATCATGAGAACAGCATGGGGAAAACCACCCCCATGATCCAATCACCTCCTACCAGGTCTCTCCCTAGACACATGGAGATTATAAGGATTACAATTCAAAATGAGATTTGGGTGGGGACACAGCCAAACCAAAGCATTCTGCCCCTTGCCCCTCCCAAATCTCATGTCATCACATTTCAAAACACAATGATGCCTTTCCAACAGTCCTCCAAAGCCTTAATTCATTCCAGCATTAACCCAAAAGTCCAAGTCTAAAGTCTCATCTGAGACAAGGCAAGTCCCTTCTGCCTAGGAGTCTGTAAAATAAAAAGCAAGTTAATTACTTCCAAGAAACAATGGGGGCACAGGTATTGGGTAAATGTTCCCATTCCAAATGGAAGAAATTGACCAAAAAAGGGCAGGCTACAGGACCCGTGCAAGTCCAAAATCCAACAGGGCAATCATTAAATCTTAAAGCTCCTAAATAATCTCCCTTGACTCCATGTTTCACACCATGCTGATGCAAGGAGTGGGCTCCCATGGTCTTTGGCAGCTCCAGCCCTGTGGCCTGCAGGGTACAGCCCCCTTCCTAGCTGCTTTCCCAGGCTGGAATTGAGTATCCGGAGCTCTTCCAGGCACATGGTGCAAGCTGTCAGTGGATCTACCATTCTGGGGTCTGGAAGACTGTGGCCTCTTCTCACAGCTCCACTAGGCAGTGCTCCAATGGGGACTCTATGTGGGGGCTCCAACCCCACATTTCTCTTCCACACTGCCCCAGCAGAGGTTCTCCATGAGGGCTCTACCCCTGCAGCAAACTTCTGCCTGGACATCCAGGTGCTTCCACACATCCCATGAAATCTAGGCTGAGGTTCCCAAGCCTCAATTCTTGACCCTGTGCACCTGCAAGTCCAACACCACATGGAAGTCGCCAAGGCTTGGGGCATCCACCCTCTGAAAAAATGGCCTGAGCTATACATTGGCCCCTTTTAACCACAACTAGAACACAGGGCACCAAGTCCCAAGACAGTACGAAGCAGCAAGGCCCTAGGCCCAGCCCACAAAACCACTTTTTCCTCCTAGGCCTCTGGGTCTGTGATGGAAGGGGCTGCCATGAAGACCTCTGACATGCCCCAGAGATATTTTCCCCATTGATTAACATTTGACTTCTCATTATTTATGCAAATTTCTGCAGACCACTTGAATTTCTCCCCAGAAAATGGGTGTTTCTTTTCTATCGCAGGGTCAGGCTGCAAATTTTCCAAACTTTTACACTCTGTTTCCCTTTTAAACATATGTTCCAATTTCAAACCATCACTTTGTGAATGCATAAAACTGAAAGCTTTCAGAATCAACAAGGTCATATCTTGAATGTTTTTCTTCTTAGAAATTTCTTCTACCAGATACCCTAAATCATCTCTTTCAAATTCAAAGTTCCACAGATCTCTAGGGCAGGGGTAAAATACCGTCAGTCTCTTTGCTAAAGCATAGCAAGAGTCACCTTTATTCCAGTTCCCAACAAGTTCCTCATCTGTATCTGAGACCACCTCAGCCAGGGCTTCATTGTTCATATCACTATCAGCATTTTGCTCAACACCATTCAACAAGCCTCTAGGAAGTTCCAAGCTTTCCCACATCTTCTTGTCTTCTTCTGAGCCATCCAAACTGTTCCAACCTCTGCCAATTACTTGGTTCCAAAGTCACTTCCACATTTGTGGGTATCTTTATAGCAATACCCACTCTCTGCAGTACCAATTAACTGTATTAGTCCATTCTCATGCTGCTATAAATACTTGAGACTGGGTGATTTACAAAGGGCCAAGTTTTAATTGACTCACAGTTCCACATGGCTAGGGAGGCCTCAGGAAACTTCAATCATGGCAGAAGGCGAGGGGGAAGCAGGGACCTTCTTCACATGGCAGCAGGAGAGAAAAGAGTGAAGAGCCAAGGGGGAAGAGCCTCTTATAAAACCATCAGATCTCACTCACTATCATGAGAACAGGATGGGGGAAACCACCCCCATGATCCAATCACCTCCCATCAGGTCTCTCCCTAAACACATGGGGATTCTTAAGATTACAATTCAAGATGAGATTTCGGTGGGGACACAGCCAAACTATATCGGTTTGGATCTGTGTCCCTACCCAAATTTCATGTCAAACTGTAACCCCCAGTGTTGGCGCTGGGGCCTGGTGGGAGGTGGTTGGATTATAGGGGTTGTTTCTTATGAATGGTTTACAGCATCCTCTTGGTGCTGTTCTCCTGATAGTGAGAGAGTTCTCGCGAAATCGGGTTGTTTAAAAGTGTGCAGTGCCTCCCTACTTGCTCTCTCTCTTGCTTCTGCTCCCACCATGTGAGATGCCTCACTCCCCGCTTGTCTTCCACCGTGACTGCTAAGTTTCCTGAGGCCTCCCCAGAAGCTGAGCAGATGCCAGAATCATGCTTCCTGTACAGCCTGTGGAACTGTGGGCCAATTAAACTTCTCTTCTTTATAAACTATGCAGTCTCAGGTATTTCTTCATAACAATGTTAAAATGGCCTAATACAATAATTCTCTATACAGGTTTTATCAAAATGATTAATAAGATTAATTAAAAAAGCAAAATAGTGAAGAAAGGTGACTTCACCAATGCCTCTCTATAACCTGTTAAAGGATGCAAATTTAAAACATATAATCCTATATCAAACTAATGCTACCATTATTAAAGATACTAGTATTAGTGATTATGGTACAAACACTAACTTCCTTAAAACTTCTGTGATTAACTCAGCTTTTTTAGTTCACATCTAGAATATTACACATCTTACTAGTTTTAAAAACTAGTTTAAAAAAACACAGTTGAGCTAGAAACAATCTAAATATGTACCAATATTCAAAGGAATTGGTAGCTCCCCAAATATATTAGGACTATTCATTTTGAAAGCTAAAATCTTAAAGATATGATTATAATCTTTAATAAGGCTATAGATGAGATAAACAGATTTATTTACCAAATTTTAATTTACTAGAATTAGGGGGCATGTCCTGACACTAGAGTTACATTAAAGATAATAAAATACTACTTTATCCAATAAAGTAAATTTATGGAAGTCATTATTTCAAGACCAAACACAGGTTTAGACAAATTAATGACTATAACAGTCATAAGATTAGTATTATTGAGGACACGTTTCTATCATTGAATGTGACTGTAACTAATTGGCATGACTATCTCTTTGGCATACCTCTTGGTGACATGAGAGACAGAATATTAGGCTGGGTAGATGAGGGATGTGATTTAAGGTGAGGACTCAAATGTTTTTACTTCAAATTATTTTAAGACTTTGTATTTAAAGTATTTGAGTATTAAGTATCTATTAATTTAAAGACTTATGATTTTAATGTTTTTATATTTTTGAAACCTGTGTAATATTGAAATGTGAAATTATTACAGAATTTAAGTTTTAGTCTCCCATTCCTTAGACAGCCATTTTAATTTTTAAAAATTGCAAAGGAGTCACAGTAAAAGCTAAACCTAGGACTTTTCAACTTAACTCTACAATCATCAAAATCTAAGTTTCTTAACTGCCACTAAAATTGAGATTAAGAAGTATATATTAAGATTTAGATTTGATTTCTTTGAAGAGTGACTAAGTAAACTAAGAGAAGGAGCAATACATTCTTAAATTGCTTTTAAAAAAACAAAATCCCATAAAACATAACTAGTTGGGGAAAAACAGCAGTACAGTAAGTCGACATAAGACAAAGGATCATCCCACAGGAAACACTGCTGTCATTCCTCTAGAAGTCCACACGGTGTCATCACCACACCATGAATAGTTGCTGTCTTAGGTTAAAAGACTTTTAAACATAGAAAGTAAATGTTCTTTTTGAACATGGTTCCAGACACGATGTTCTCACCAGATTTATCAAATCCCACACTTAGGCACTATCAAGGAGTATACTGAAATGACAAATTATTTTTATAATTTCAAAATAACCTCTCAAGTCTTTTGCCAAATGAATGAACACATAAAGTTGATTATCTGTCTTCTTCTATCTCCAAAGTAGTGTCCGTATACATGTCACATTTTATACAGACAATTATTCTCAATCTCTTCTGAAAATATGAAAATGTTCTAACTCTAATTGCTACATCACAAAGATCTAGAAAGAAAAACTGGTGCAAGGCATCTGTGGGATAGTTCCCAGAGATTTACAATGTAAATTTTTAAAAGACCCAATACAACAAATTACTCAACACTAAACAGTTGAGATTGATGTTGCCAAATTGAGTTCATTGGATTCATACTCTTAAAAACAAAAACAAAAACAAAAACAAAACACTGTCAAACCTAAGTCAAAAAGAACTAAATTCTGGACCCCTTAATTACTTAATGCCTTAAATCCAAAAGTCTGTGACAGAAAATGTAGAAAAATGCATAAACTCAGTTTCTTTTAATCATTTCTTAACAGTAGCATTTTGGTAAAAGAATTTGAATTCAAATTATTAGTAGAATTTCAAAGCAAAATTTTAGGATTTTAGCCTTATGTTCTTTCTCCAAATTATCATGGTTATAAAAAATAAACACTATGCTTTAAGATAAATTGGGAAAGAGGATTACCTAATATGTTCAATCACACATCAGATGTATTCAATCACATGTGCTCTCCTGTATTTACTATGACAGACCACTGGAATACCAAGTCCAGTTCATCTGCAGTGCCCTAGCATACAAAATTTACATGCCCCATAAACCTACTTAATGTCCCTTTAAAGGAAGAAACAGACACACACACACAAACTCGAGTACAGTTTTGAAACATGCTACAGGCTGCAGACATCTGTTATGATTCAGGACTGCAAAACCAAACAGAAATCTAATTTAGAAGTCCTCACACTCAATGGAGTTGGAGTCTCTGTAACCTCTCAAGGTAGGAATATTGCTTCTTTGCCTTTGGCGGAAATAAAAAAAAAGTTACCTTATATTGTATGACATGCCATCTTAAATTCTCATCTCAAAGTGACTTTGACTCCAAAAGAATAATTAAATCAAAAAATTCCCCTTAATTATACTCCTACAAAGTTGTTTAATAAGGGAATTACTTAATTTTGTGAACATCGAAGTTGGGCTGATTTTAAAATTATGATGATTAGTAACAAAAAAAAAACCTTGTATTGACTGTTAAACATGTGAAAGTATATATGTATGTATGTACAGACAGAGAAAAAAGACTGAAATAATGTACACCAAAATGTTAACAATGATTTTGGTGTATTTAAATTTATTTTCTATAAATTTTCCACAGTAAATATAAATTTATTATAAAGTGGAAATGATTTTTAAAGTAACTCAATCCCATAAATCCTTCCTAGATTGGTATTAAACAGAGACAGCATTTTTATATTGAAATTTGGACCCAAACCTTTAGTTAGGCCACAAATACTAAGATTTACCTTAAATATGTATTTCCCATGTCAACAACTGTGTATTTTAAAACCATCAAATTCTAGAACTAAGGAATGGCTAGAACTAACACTATAAAAGTGTTTCATTAATTTTATCACTTAAGCTATTAAAACGGATATATATTTATATATAACCTTTACGTATTCTTTCAACTTATTGTTCTCGGCTTCCTTTTTATGAATTTGGATCTGTAGTCGTTCATGTACTACTTTTACCGATTGAGAAAAACGGTTTGCTTTCAAAGTATTTGCCTGTAACAAAGAGAAAGAGAAAACCAAAAATAACCATATTATTTGCTGTATCCCCAGCCCAGCACCTCTAATTTTACCCTGATTTAAAAAACAATCTAAACAGCTGATAAAAAGCAAAGCATTACTTTACATAAACTGCCGCCCCTATTACAAATGTATTTCATGCCCAACCAGGGCTAAGTTCTTTCCCCCAACCTTTTTTATTTAATGGTTCCTGATAATCATCTCTTTTTTAAAATTCCCATCTATCTTTATAAAGGTATGGGTATACCTAAAATGCTCCTACAAACATTAACATTCCTTAATTTGTCACCCAACTGAAATACAATACAAATTTAAAATAGTTCCTATATGAAGTGATTTATGCCAAATATCCTGACAAAACACCATAAAACTCTAAAAAAAGCTTAATAAAATTAAGATGTTATATTTGATGGGTAAAAGCTGTAAAATATCCAAATAATCTAGAATTTCAAAATACTTTTCTGTGTTTATTTCTGAGGAGTTGGGGCCAGGATGGGAAAAAAAAAAAAAAAAAAAGAAGTCAATATTAATAAAATGAATTAAGCTCAAAAGCTCAAATTTTGCTTACCTTTTCAGTCTGAAACAAACAAGAAAGTTCTTGGATATGGGCCTCCTTTTCAAATACCTTCTTCTTAAGATTCTTGAGCAAATATAAAATAAGAATTAGAAATTTCACAACTTGGATAATATTGGCTAATTTTATAAAACCAAGCAGCATGCAAATACAATAACAGAAAGAATGGACAAAAAGTTAAGTGTGGAAAGACTTACAGTATTTTCACTTTCATTATCAGTTAAATTTTCTAGCAACATGCTGGGTAAATTGTCTCCTGTCTGAGAAAAGAACGTTATAAATCAGTGATCACAAATTATATTTCTCTATATAAAAAAGTAGGAAGTGGAATAAGCATTACTCAATAAATTAATATGACTTTTAATTCATATTTTTAAAAGAGTTAACCATTGAAAAGATTTTTGCTCAAGTATTCCAAATTATTTTTGGTCTGCAATTTATGAAATTAGTTAATTTACTAAATTGATCTCAAAAGAAGGCTTCAGAAGGTATAGGTCAATGACACTAAAATCACAAAAATCCTCTATAAAAAAGAAGTTTGTATAGAGTATAGAATGCAACACAGTGCCGTTTACAAAGAGGCAAAAATTATCAACAATCTAAATGCTAGCAATAAGAAATCTCTTAAAGAATTACAGTGAATCAGTAACAGAATTCTATGTAGCCATTTTAAATGAGACCACAGAAGACTATTTATTCATTTTTGAAAGTCATACTTCTGCTTTAGAATGTGAAAAAGTTATCAATTCTTTTCACCCAAAACCATATATATATGTACATATAACACAAAATTATATACGGAATTTCAGAGGGCTTAGGGATTTCATAAAGGCCATCCTTGGATCGATAAGGGTCCAAAGAACTCGAGTTAAGATTCCTTTCTATTCAAAAAATATTCAATACATGAGAAAATATTGACAATACAGTGTTAAGTATAAAAGTCAAGTTACAAAACAGAGAGCAGTTTTACTCCATTTTTCTAAAACACCACGTATATATGCACACATAACATATATACAGTAAAGAAACAAAAGACTGCAAAACATACACAACATAAAATTAACAGTCCTTAATCGTGATGTTTCACTAAGTGCTGAGATCAAGAGAATATTTCTCTGCTTATCAAAATTTTCTATAAGCATGTTAAGTTTTTAATTACAAAAACTATTACCTAATATTAGTTTTTACAATTCTGAAAAAAATTATCATAGGAAAAAGTCAAAAGGGAGTCAGAAGAATAATTTAGGTGATTTAAAGGGTATAAGCTTTCTTTTTGGAGTGATAAAAATGCTTTAAAATTGACTGTGGTGATGGCTGCACAATTCTGTGAATACAATGAAAACCACTGAATTTTATAATTTAAATGGGAGAACTGTATGGTATGTGAATTCTATTTCAATAAAGCTTTTACCAGAAGAATATATAGATATGTTACATATATATAAATATAATGTACAAAGAGTTTAAACTCAAAATGTGTATATTTTATTAGAATCAGCAAAATTAAGTATAACAAAGTTTTTGAGATGAAAAATAAAAATACATTTCTATAAAAATGTGGTTTTCACATAGAACTACTTATGAAACATTAAAGGTAGGGATTCATGACTGACAAAATTCAAAGAATTATTTCCATTTCAAATATACCAATAATTTCTACAGTTTAAAAATAATGTATCCTTCAAGTGAGAAATATCACTATTAAAATGAGTGCTTAGTGTTAATGCCTTACTTGTTTGTAGTCTCGCTCTCTAAGAAGATGTTCTAAAGCTAGTTTTACACTTTTGAAAGTGTCTAATTCTTTTGTTAATATTTCCTTCTGTTCGGAAATCTTCAAATTCGATGCTGAAAGATTCGCCTGACAAATTACAAGAACCACATACACATTTTAAGATACAACATTAAGTAAAACCCTCTAAAATATGATACTATCAAACATATTTTTTCCTAACAAAATCATTCTTTTGTGCATAGTAATGTTACAAAATTTATAAATTGGATCTGTTATACAGTACATTAAAATAAAATGAAATCAAAATAAGAGCTTATATTCTAAAAGCATTTTAGGCTTTTAAATAAAAGTTATAGAAGATAATCTATTGTTTGTCCCTAATTTAAACTTTAATACGCTGGAACTTAAAAATAGTTCTCTATTCCAAATAATACTATCGAAAACTGATACATTTCACCTCTCAGAAGATTTTAGTTTTAAATTCGCTCTTCAGAAAAGCTGATTTTCTAGTTCAATTCCGGTTAATTCAAGCACCCAAAATATATTGTTTCTAGCTTAGCCTCTTATCAGGTGTATGCCTGAGATTATCTTTCAGGAAAAGAATTGTAGTTAATGACACGGGAATAAGGAATTCTGATAAACCCTCATTTTCGGTATTAAATACTCATACATGAGCATACCTACATAAGATATGAGACCTCAGTTAATGCATTCTGAGTAATACACTAGCTTTTCATTTTATTATATATTCATAAGTCACTCACATTTTCAAAATTAATCTTTTCAATGGTGTCCTTAAATAGTGGCAAAAGTAATTCTATAGAACAAGTTACCAACTCCGCTTCCTTAAGTGTCGCTTCCAATTCAGTCTTTTCATTTAGGATGTCCTGCTTCAGGCTAATCACAAATGCACATACAAAATTTAAGTTAAATTCAACTTAATTTAAAGATGCTCCTCAGAAATGCCATATCACGTATACAGTACTCTTACTAGCAAGGACAACTTTTAGTCCAAAAGTAGCTCGAAACTTGGACTTTGAGTGTAAGCAAATTTTAAGAATATCTTATTTTACTTATATTTTACTTGTATGTAATCACAAAAGTTATTTGGGTTAAAGATACATGTATAGTTAAGTTTGAAGGAGCATTTTCAATATTTATAAATAAAATTCCAAGTGATACGGAAACTCTTTAATTGGCAGCTTTTCTCTTTCTTTGTAAAACATAACGGCTCATTAACAACTGACGGCATCCTAGAGGCTATGTCAAAAATATGTGTTAAGTATAACTGGCTTAAAGTAAGGAGCCTAAGAACATTCTATCTATAAATGACACCTGTCCCTTATTAAAAACCATAGGCAGAAAGTCAAGTATGATTATAGATGATAAAATATTATTTTCATTTATAACAAGTTAAACCAGAAGCTGGACTAAGCTATCCATACTGACAGTAATGGTATACTAAGATTGCCACTTGGCAGGGGGCAATATTTCATGTAAATAACAAGTGTATTCCCCACTCTAAAGAAGTATGACAAGTATTTGCTATATAGTAATATACCAAATGACAGTGATTTCACATGCATTAACTACGTTTCTGATATCACATATTATTACATTTTCATTTATCTTAAATAGCTTTATTTTACAAATTCTTAACAGATGAGGTTTTCATTTTATTTTTTCTTTTTTGAGATGGAGTCTCGCTCTGTCACCCAGGCTCTGTCACCCAGGAGTGTAGTGGTGCTATCTCGGCTCACCGCAACCGCAACCGCAACCTCCACCTCCTGGGTTCAAGTGATTCTTCTACCGCAGCCTTCCAAGTAGCTGGAACAACAGGCACACGCTACCACATCTGGCTAATTTTTGCATTTTTTCACTAGAGATGGGGTTTCACTATGTTGACCAGGCTGATCTTGAACTCCCGACCTCAAGTGATCCACCTGCCTCATCCTCCCAAAGTACTGAGATTGTATGTATGAGCCATTGCGCCCAGCTAGGTTTTCATTTTTAATTGCTTTCATTCAGATTCAAAAAAACTAGCTGAATTCTGCTAGATGAGTACCTTTGTAATCAGATTAAATATATTTTAATAAATAAATACTAGATTTGAAAAAGATACTCTCAAAAGAATGCTGTATTTGATTCAGATAATTTATATTATGGACAAAACAGGAAATTATGAAATCGGAAATTTAGATTTCCCCTGATACTGATGAGAATACCAGCTGAGATGACTTTCACTGGTACACCGTGGTAAATCTTCTTTCTCTGATATAGTTTTAAGATGGGAAAAGAGTTCTTCTGAATGACTTCCATCATTTATAGCCGTCTCCATAAATTCAGTAAATGGATTTACAGGTGGCTTCACAGCAACTTCTCCACACAAGCTGAAACCTAGGAAATATTTTAGTTATTAAATTTATCTCAATAGAGATTTTTTTGTCATTACTCTCTCATAAAAAATAAAGGCTATAAGGATGTGTAAACGAATAACATTTCAAAGACAAAATAAAAAGTATAACTGCTACTCATTGTGATACTAATTCAAAATTGTATCAAAATTGCATAGCACAACCACTCAACAATAGCCAATTTCCATACACTGTTTCCAAAAGGCCTGACAATTCCTAAATAATCACAACAGTGCCAAAATCTTTATTAGTCTATTTCTTGAAGTATTACAATATTTGAACCCAGCAGGACTATAAAACAAACATAAAAACCATGGGTTACTTATGGTTTGTCTTATTAGGCCCATGCCATAAGAAATGTATGTTATTTATGCCTAAATCTGTAGAAATCTAACTTTTCAAAGACTTGGCAACAATAGCTACAAAGGATAGGATATTCAATTGCAAGCAGACTTTTCAAAAGTAAATTCACTTACTCCTATTCCCAACTCAATCTAGAATATTGGTGATAACGAAAAGAACAGACAGACATTACTTCCAGATTTTACTAATGTAATTGTTTTTACTCACACCTGTAGATGTCACTTTAAAAATGTGAATATTTATGAATTTCTTCAAAACTACTCCAATTGAAGTAATGAGTTAGAGCTTTGGCAACTATTAAGGCTCTGTTTTCCCAACTCTAACAATACATGGTAATGTGTTCCCTGACTTCATTTTATGTTTACACAAAATCAAAGGTTATATTCAAGGTTTTCTACATTTTTTTCAGATATTTACCTCTTGTAATTTAGTTTTGTATGTCTATATTACAAAACATATTATATTCAAGAATTTTTAACACTTAAGAGTAGAAGTGATATTACAGGTTGAAGATTATTTATATTAGCCATTCAGAAACCTTCCAAAGTGTTCATAAAATGTACTTATTTTATCTGAATGTCCTATATACTGTAGAGACAAATATTTAGGAAACAGGCCAATGAAGTATGGTCAAATTTTTTAAATGCCAGAAAGTGAAGTCCAAAAGGAACTGCTAAGTAACCAACTTAGTCTAGGATGATTCCCTTGAATGCTGCAAATATGCAACATCTATTACAAGGGTATAACAATATTTTGAGCTATCTATAGACTAGAAGAATTACAAGTATACAAAATCAAATAAAAAACCAAACCTAAAAGTTAAGAATATGCTCGGGATAAGTCACTGCAATCAAGAGAACCATCATCTACTAATTCATTCAGTTGCAAGAGCTATCCCATACAGAAAGCAACTGGTACCAACCCTTCACTTGTTTAAATATTCGTCATATTTGTCTCTCTGTGGACTGGAATCTCAAGAAAGAATGTCTTTTTTATATTTCAATTCTCAGCACCTACAAGCCTCGTAAAAGCTAAGCAAAAATTGAAGGAAAACACATAACGCTTAGAGCTCTTAAAAAATATAATGACTAAAAACTGTTTACCTTTTTTTAAATTCACCCCTTGATTTGTCTTTTCAGGGATCATTAAAAGAAAAATGGTTCCTATATTTGCAATAAAGGTTAAAAAACAATGTAAGAAGACAGAAATTTTCAATTTGTAAAAAATATTTTACAAGATAAGACTAGTTTGGTATCAGTATTTTTTTTTTAATTTATTTATTATTATTATACTTTAAGTTGTAGGGTACATGTGCATAACGTGCAGGTTTGTTACATATGTATACTTGTGCCATGTTGGTGTGCTGCACCCATCAACTCGTCATTTACATCAGGTATAACTCCCAATGCAATCCCTCCCCCCTCCCCCCTCCCCATGATAGGCCCCGGTGTGTGATGTTCCCCTTCCCGAGTCCAAGTGATCTCATTGTTCAGTTCCCACCTATGAGTGAGAACATGCGGTGTTTGGTTTTCTGTTCTTGTGATAGTTTGCTAAGAATGATGGTTTCCAGTTGCATCCATGTCCCTACAAAGGACACAAACTCATCCTTTTTTATGGCTGCATAGTATTCCATGGTGTATATGTGCCACATTTTCTTAATCCAGTCTGTCACTGATGGACATTTGGGTTAATTCCAAGTCTTTGCAATTGTGAATAGTGCTGCAATAAACATACGTGTGCATGTGTCTTTATAGCAGCATAATTTATAATCCTTTGGGTATATACCCAGTAATGGGATGGCTGGGTCATATGGTACATCTAGTTCTAGATCCTTGAAGAATCGCCATGCTGTTTTCCATAATGGTTGAACTAGTTTACAATCCCACCAACAGTGTAAAAGTGTTCCTATTTCTCCACATCCTCTCCAGCACCTGTTGTTTCCTGACTTTTGAATGATCGCCATTCTAACTGGTGTGAGATGGTATCTCATTGTGGTTTTGATTTGCATTTCTCTGATGGCCAGTGATGGTGAGCATTTTTTCATGTGTCTGTTGGCTGTATGAATGTCTTCTTTTGAGAAATGTCTGTTCATATCCTTTGCCCACTTTTTGATGGGGTTGTTTTTTTCTCATAAATTTGTTTGAGTTCTTTGTAGGTTCTGGATATTAGCCCTTTGTCAGATGAGTAGATTGCAAAAATTTTCTCCCATTCTGTAGGTTGCCTGTTCACTCTGATGGTAGTTTCTTTTGCTGTGCAGAAGCTCTTTAGTTTAATGAGATCCCATTTGTCAATTTTGGCTTTTGCTGCTGTTGCTTTTGGTGTTTTAGACATGAAGTCTTTGCCCATGCCTATGTCCTGAATGGTACTACCTAGGTTTTCCTCTAGGATTTTTATGGTATTAGTTCTGGCTAGGGCAATCAGGCAAGAGAAAGAAATCAAGGGGATTCAGTTAGGAAAAGAAGAAGTCAAATTGTCCCTGTTTGCAGATGACATGATTGTATATTTAGAAAACCCCATTGTCTCAGCCCAAAATCTCCTTAAGCTGATAAGCAACTTCAGCAAAGTCTCAGGATACAAAATTAATGTGCAAAAATCACAAGCATTCTTATACACCAGTAACAGACAAACAGAGAGCCAAATCAGGAATGAACTTCCATTCACAATTGCTTCAAAGAGAATAAAATACCTAGGAATCCAACTTACAAGGGATGTAAAGGACCTCTTCAAGGAGAACTACAAACCACTGCTCAGTGAAATAAAAGAGGACACAAACAAACGGAAGAACATACCATGCTCATGGATAGGAAGAATCAATATCGTGAAAATGGCCATACTGCCCAAGGTAATTTATAGATTCAATGCCATCCCCATCAAGCTACCAATGAGCTTCTTCACAGAATTGGAAAAAACTGCTTTAAAGTTGGTATCGGTATTTTATACACAACTTTTCTAAAAGTTTTATCATAAAACAAAGTCATAAAATTTTTCTGCTTCATCACCTATAATTGGTAACTGCCACTTATCTTAAAGGGTAAACAAATAAATAATAAAATCAATACACTGTAAAAACAGGAATTCAGAATGACTTTCTACCTAACATTCTAAAATGGAATCTACATTACTGATTTCTCAACACACAAGGAAGAGAACTATTTGTCTCAGGTATTTCCATGAAAATTGTCAACAATCATCTTCTCCAGGATAAATACTGTTCAGATTCCAAGGCACTCCACTGCTTTTGTGTTGTGATAACTGTATAACAAAAAATATGTTGAACAAAAATGTAATAATTTTCTTTAGCATAAAAAGTCCTACTTTATAAGAAATGCTATTGTTTTATTGGATCAAATGTATTCTTGCATAGAAAAGCAGACATTTCACAATAAGATGTTTTTAGTAATGTAGAATATACTGTTAACTGACAAATGTATTGTACTTTTGTACAACTTGTCAGTGGTGGGTGAAACAAAGACCCATATTCTGTATACATGTTTAATGATCAAATCCTTTTAAAGATAACTTAAAAATTCTTCAAACTGAACGATAAGACTGACACAATCTATCAAAACCTCTGGGATACAGCAAAGGTGGTGCTAAGAGAAAGGTTCATAGCCTTAAACGCCTACATCAAAAAGTCTGAAAGAACACAAACAGAAAATGTAAGGTCACATCTCAAGAAACTAGAGAAACAAGAACAAAACAAACCCAAACCCAACAGAAGACAGGAAATAACCAAGATCAGAGCAGAACAAAATGAAACTGGAAACAAAAATACAAAAGATAAATGAAACAAAAAGCTGGTCCTTTGAAAAGATAAATAAAATTGATAGACCATTAGCAAGATTAATCAAGAAAAGATTCAAATAAGCTCAATTAGAAATGAAACAGGAGATATTACAACTGACACCACAGAAATACAAAAGATCACTCAGGCTACTATGAACACCTTTACACACATAAACTAGAAACCCTAGAGGAGATGGATAAATTCCTGGATACAACCCTCCTAGCTTAGATCAGGAAGAATTAAGACACCCTGAACAGACCAATAACAAGCAGTGAGACTGAAACAGTATTTTTAAAATTACCAACAAAAAAAAAAGTCCAGAACCAGACAGATTCACAGCTGAATTCTACCAGACATTCAAAGAAGAATTGGTACCAATCCTATTGACACTATTCCACAAGATACAGAAAGAGAGAATCCTCCCTAAATCATTCTATGAAACCAGTGTCACCCTAATACCAACACCAGGAAAGGACATAACCAAAAAAGAAAACTACAGACCAACATCCCTGATGAACACAGATGCAAGAATTCTTAAAAGGTCAGGCGTGGTGGCTCACACCTGTAATCCCAGCACTTTGGGAGGCCAAGGTGGGTGGATCACAAGGTCAGGAGTTCAAGACCAGTCTAGTGAAGATGGTGAAACCCTGTCTCTACTAAAAATACAAAAATTAGCTGGGCATCCTGTAATCCCAGGCTGAGGCAGAAAAGTGCTTGAATCGGGAGGCAGAGGTTGCAGAGGGTCAAGATCGTGCCACTGCACTCCAGCCTGGCAACAGAGCAAGAGTCCATCTCAAAAAAAAAAAGAAAAAAAAACCTTAACAAAAGACTAGCTAACCGAATCCAACAACATATCAAAAAGATAATCCACCACGATCAAGTGGGTTTCACACCAGGGATGCAGGGATGGTTTAACACCCACAAGTCAATAAATGTGATACACCACATAAACAGAATTAAAAACAAAAATCACATGATCATCTCAATAGATGCAGAAAAAGTGTTTGACAAAATCCAGCATCCTTTATGATTAAAACCCCCAGCAAAATCAGCATACAAGGGACATACCTCAAAAGTCATCTATGACAAACCCATAGCCAACATAATACTGAATGGGGAAAAGTTGAAAGCATTCCCTCTGAGAACTGAAACAAGACAAAGATGCCCACTCTCACCACTTGTATTCAACATAGTACTGGAAGTCCTAGCCAGAGCAGAGAAGAGAAAGAAATAAAGGGCATCCAAATCGGTAAAGAGGAAGTCAAACTGTTGCTGTTTGCTGACGGTATGAATCTATACCTAGAGAACCCTAAAGACTCCTCCAAAAAGCTCCTAGAACTGATAAATTCAGAAGTTTCAGAATACAAAATTAATGTACACAAATCAGTAGCACTGCTATACACCAACAGTGACCAAGCTGATAATCAAATCAAGAACTCAACCACTTTTATTTATAATAGCTGCAAAAACAAAACAAAATAAAATAAAATACTTAGGAATATACCTAACCAAGGAGGTGAAAGATCTGTATAAGAAAAACTATAAAACACTGCTGAAAGAAATCATAGATGACAAAAACAAATGGAAACACATCCCATGCTCATGGATGGGTCAAAACAACATTGTGAAAAGGGCCATACTGCCAAAAACAATCTATAATTTAAATGTAATTCGCATCAAAATACCATCATCATTCTTAACAGAACTAGAAAAAACAATCCTGAAATTCACATGGAACCAAAAAAGAGCCCACATAGCCAAACCAAGACTAGGTGAAAAGACATCACATTACCCAATTTCAAACTATACTACAAGGCCACAGTCACCAAAACAGCATGGTCCTGGTATAAAAATAGGCCCACAGACCAATGGAACAGAACAGAGAACCCAGACATAAACCCAAATACTTACAGCCAACTGATATTTGACAAAGCAAGCGAAAACATAAAGTGGGGAAAAGACACCCTATTCAACAAATGGTGCTGGGATAACTGGCAAACCCCATGTAGGAGAATGAAATTGGATCCTCATCTCTCACCTTATACAAAAATCAACTCAAGATGGATCAAAGACTTAAATCTAGGCCTGAAACTATATAAATCTAAGACCTGAAACTACAAAATTCTGGAAGATGACATCAGAAAAACCCTTCTAGATATTGGCTTAGGCAAAAATTTCATGACCAAGAACCCAAAAATAAATTCAATAAAAATAAAGATAAATAACTGAGACTTAATTAAACTAAAGAGCTTTTGCATGGCAAAAGGAATAGTCAGCAGAGTAAACAGACAACCCACAGAGTGGGAGAAAATCTTCACAATCTATACATCTGACAAAAGACTAATATCTAAAACCTACAATGAACTCAAATTAGCAAGAAAAAAAACAAACAATCCCATCAAAAAGTGGGCTAAGGACATGAATAGACAATTCTCAAAATATATACAAATGGCCAAGAAACACAAAAAAAATGCTCAACATCACATCAGGGAAATGCAAATCAAAACCACAATGTGATACCACGTTACTCCTGCAAGCACAGCCATAATCAAAAAATAGTAACAGACGTTGGCATGGATGCGGTGAAAAGGGAACACTTCTACACTGTCGGTCGGAATGTAAACTAGTACAACCACTATGGAAAACAGTGTGGAGATTCCTTAAAGAACTAATAGTAGAGCTACCATTTGATCCAGCAATCCCACTACTAGGCATCTACTCAGAGGAAAAGAAGTCATTATATGGAAAAGATACTTGCACATGCATGTTTATAGCAACACAATGTCCATCAATCAATGAGTAAAAAAACTGTGATACACATATATATATATATGATAGAATACTACTCAGCCATAAAAAGGAATAAATTAATGACATTCACAGCAACATGGATGGAATAGAAGACTTAACTTTAAGTGAAGTAACTCAGCAATAGAAAACCAAACATCATATGTTCTCACTCATAAGTGGGAGCTAAGCTATGAGGATGCAAAGGCATAAGAATGAATCAGTGGACTTTGGAGATTCAGTGTGAAAGGGTGGGAAGGGGCTGAGTGATAAAAGACTACAAATTGGATTCAGTGTACACTGCTCAGGAATGGGTGCACCAAAATCTCACAAATCACCACTCAAGAACTTACTCATGTAACCAAACACCACCTGTTTCCAAAAAAATCTATGGAAATAAAAAATTTTGAAAAACCATTTAAAAATCCTTAAAGATGAGCAATTTTAAAACATTTTAAAATGTTTAAAGATTTAAATTTCCTATACAGAGACAATTTTGCCAGTCTACTGCCAAGAGGACATGTACTTAAAATCTTTTCCAGGAGTGCTCTGTAGGCTATGCTGATCCAGCTACATTCACTAAACTATGTTCCATTTTGGCCAACAGCAAGCATTTGGGGATAACTGTTCAGGGACCATGATGCTAGCCATGGCCAGAGAAAAAGGAAAATCATGGTACATGACCTTCCTTAACACCTAGATCAGACTAAGTAAACTAACCAACTTCAGACAAATACGTATTTTAAAGCAATCTCTCTGAAGAGAGTAGCATACGAATCCTGCAGATTTTGTTTTGCCAAACACGAATTCTTAGAAAACTAACTTCCACTGGCTTCAAACACAGCTTCCACTGAAAAAAGTCACCATGAAATATTCAGCAAGGAACACAAAGTAGATACAGGAATGCTGTTTTTTTTCCCCTTACTATTCTGGACACTAGACAAAAGTTTACTAGAGAGGTAATTGTATGGGGGAAAAAAAAAAAGGACAGGAAGCTTGGAAACAGGCAAAAAGCTGGAAAATAAATCTTATGGGTAAAAGCTACCAAAGTAGAAAAAACATTTTCTGATACAGAGAGATTATATTAGATAACTAATTCACCAATGCCTTTCTCCAATGAATAAAGAAGGATGTATATTTAAAAGATGGGCTGCAGATTGGATAATATAGGCAGAAGAGTTGACAGCAAGAGTGACTGGTCTGTAAACACGGCATGTACTTCAAAGCCAACATCCCATTTCCTTCTCAAAGTGTTGCCCTGATTTCTCCAGCCAAGAACTCTAAAAAAAGGTATTTTCAGAATCCTATAGTTTAGAATTAAATTGCTCCATAAATGCTCATATTTTAGTTCTCTTTTAAACCTGCTATTAACTGTAAGGACAAATATAAGCATCACTCTCTGCCCTAAAAAATTACCTAACACAGTGGAGAGCATAGATTAGGTTCTCAAATATAAGTTAAGGTGACTAAATTATTTATTGTTTAAACTCGGACACTTTTAAGTGTCCATATAGAGCCCACTTACCCGGAAAAAGGCTGGGCCAAAGATGTTCAGAATACTGTCTAATCCCAAATAAAGCCACCATTCTTTACCAGATAAACATAAAGCATATTCCTTTCCTTCAACATGACAGCTGTTGCCATTTACTGAGCAGAGCACTGACTGACCTTATAAACATCTCACAAAAGCTTCACAAGGTTGCTATTAAAAAGCTATAAATAAGGAAATTAAATCTTAGAAGGGTTAAATCGTTTGCCCAAGGTTACAAGTAAGGAATTGGTGGAACTTAGCTTTGAATTAAAAGTCATGAGACGGTGAAAACCTGTCTCTACTAAAAATACAAAAAGTAGCTGAGCCTGGTGGTGGGCGCCTGTAGTCCCGACTACTCGAGAGGATGAGGCAGGAGAATCACTTGAACCCTGGAGGTGAAGGTTGCAGTGAGCCCAGATTGCGCCACTGCACTCCACTGCGACAGAGCAAGACTCCATCTCAAAAAAAACAAAAAAAAAAAAAAAGAAAAAAAAAAAGGCCGGGCACAGTGGCTCATACTTTAATCCCAGCACTTTGGGAGGCCGAGACGGGCGGATCACGAGGTCAGGAGATCGAGACCATCCTGGCAAACATGGTGAAACCCCGTCTCTACTAAAAATACAAAAAATTAGCCGGGCGTGGTGGTGGGCGCCTGTAGTCCCAGCTTCTCGGGAGGCTGAGGCAGGAGAATGGCGTAAACCCGGGAGGCGGAGCTTGCAGTCAGCCGAGATCGTGCCACTGCATTCCAGCCTGGGCGACAGAGCGAGACTCTGTCTCAAAAAAAAAAAAAAAGGTCATGAGATACTAACACATAAATATAAAAATCTACAAAGCAAAAAGTAACACACAAACTTGCCTTAATTCAGTCAGGTTTTAATACTCATAAATTCAATTTAGATTCAAAAGATGAAGACTGTTCTACACAAGGAAATGAAGGAAATGAGTAATGAATAAAGATTGAGCTACCTAAAAGCACAGACTGCAATTCTAAAGAGGGAGAGCACACCGCGACCAGATCACTAAATTCTGTTGTTCTGAAGTTTGTCACAGGGAACTTTTAGGATAGAAAAACTACACTATAAATACACATCCATTGTGAAATTAGAAGATGAAAAAGAGAAGCAAAAAGCAGATCATAAACAAGATCATGCCATTCTTACTATAAGAGGAACATCACAATTTCAAAAGCAGACAGGTTTTCTGCGGTTTGTTTCTTTAACCATAACTAAGTTGCACTTAAAACTCCAAGAACCTCATTCATTCAAAAACACTTGAAACCGTACTATGCGTTGGGTGATGAAGAAACTGTCTTCAAAATAGACTTTATCCCCAACAGCAGCCCCAGTATGGTTATTCTCAGTAAACAACAAGCACCACCACTCACTAACCACCTACATTCGGTGCCACCTTAATGGCCCTCTGCTTATTTAATCTCGTATTACAACCACCCCAAAGTGATGATTACTGTCTCCATTTTACAGTTATCAGTAAGCAAGCCAGGAAGGTTAAGTGACCTAGACAAGGCCACACAGCGGGTTCAGTGGCAGAGCTGGGACTGAACACAAGTCGGCCTTTAGCACTCTCCACGACCCTAGGCCAATCCCGCACTACAGGGGTCGCCTATAGGTGCTGGGACCTAGAGGAATCCTAGAGAAGGAATTATTTCCTGAGGATTCCTGGAATATGCCTCACTTATGAAGCCCCCAGGGCTTCCCACAATCTGATATATAACATGAGGGGCGCTTAAAAGCCAGCCCAGTGATTAAGAGGTCACTATTTCTGAAAGAAACGCAACCATATCCAGGAACGGCCCGGTCAGGACTTGGTTCTGGACAAGCCCACCTCACGCTAACATCTGCCCTGATGTCCCAGCGACCACACCCTTCCTAAGAGCGAGTCTCGCCGCCCTTTTCCCAGGCCAGGTAGTCAGCCTGAGGGAGGTGGGGGGTTTAACGCGGAGGGGGCTGGGTGGGCGCGAGGGCCTTTTATTTCCGGGACCCACCACGGCCCTCACCTCCACACCTCCAGGGGCGCCCACGGTAAACGCCCACCAGCAGCTTTGCTCCCCACAAAGTCGTCCCCAACCCAAAAGGCGTACCTACGCCCCCGCCGCTGCGTCCGCACGTCGTCGTGACGTCAGCCCGCCGTCGCCGCGCTATAAAAAGGGTCAGAGGCACCACGGCTGCTGCAGTGCAAACTCTGGCAATCCTTCTGTGCTCTTGGTCGGCTAGGAGGGAGCGGGACGCATGAGGCACTACAGTGGGTAGAGTAGGAAAGAAGGCAAGGGACGCGAGGTGGGAAGCAGGCGAATTCCTAGACCTGCTTGCCGCGGAAGAATGCCCTCTCAAGTGGAACAAAAGCTCAGCTAGTAACCGGCTAGTGGCTTCTCTGGCAACGGCGTCTCCGCCCCTCCCGTCAGGCCGCAGCAGGCTGCGGATTGGTCCGGGTTAGGGACGGCGGGCAGCGCCTGTAGCTATTGGCGAGGGTGAGGTACGGGGCAGGGAGGGGAGCTTCGTCTATCCTTGTGTCTCGGGTAAGCTTTTTTTTTTTTTAAGCGTTTGTTTCTGGAAAAGGACGGCACTTGTGTACATTACCGAAAGTCATAACTGAGCCCAACTAGAAAAAAAGGAAATAAAGCCAATTCCGAGTTTTCTGGCGCTTGCCCTGTATGTGTTCTGCTTTCGCGCTTTTTTTTTTTTTTTTTTTTTTTTTTGAGACGGAGTCTCGCTCTGTCGCCCAGGCTGGAGTGCAGTGGCGCGATCTCGGCTGACTGCAAGCTCCGGCCCCCGAGTTCACGCCGTTCTCCTGCCTCAGCCTCCGGTGTAGCTGGGACTACAGGCGCCCGCCACCATGCCCGGCTAATATTTTATTTTATTTTTTGTAGTTTTAGTAGAGACGGGGTTTCACCGTGGTAGCCAGGATGGTGTCGATTTCCTGACCTCGTGGTCCGCCCATCTCGGTGTCCCAAAGTGCTGGGATTACAGGCGTGAGCCCCCGCGCCCGGCCTGCTTTCACTTTTTAAAGGAAAGATCTGAAAACGTGAAGGCAACTGCGACCGGAAGAAACCACCTTTTAAATGTATAGTGGTATTTTTAGCTGAGATGCCTCCCTAGGCCTCAGGTTTTTTCCTGTTAAATGAGGGAGCGTGATGATGTTCTCCAAGGTGACTTCAAGGTCTCAAAGTCTTTTGTATCTGCGCTACAGCCAGCTGGTCAGGTTTTTAAAGTCCTGAAGAAGCAAAGCAAGATTTAATTCGGAAAAAATCTTCATTCAACGCCTCTACTTAATATTCATCTTAAGAATCGTACACCAACATAGGAAGTTCACAGGTAGAGCAACTGTCAACTGAGCCGTAACCGTGGCATACTGCTACCTAATAATTGGTTTCACTAAAGCACTCCAGCAATGCTTTTTCCCCACTACTGTAATTGTCCCTTTTAATAATTTAAAGCGAGAGACAGAATTAATACATTTTCAGTAAAGGGCCAGTAATATGGTTAGGCTTTGAGTCCCCAGCCACATCCCATCTTCAATTGTAATCCCCATAATCCTCATGTGTCAAGAGAGAGACCAGGTGAAGGTAATTGAATCATGGGGGCAGTTTACCCCATGCTGTTCTCGTGCCAGTGAGTTCTCAAGTGATCGGATGGTTTTGTAAGGGGCTCTTCCCCCTCCACCGGGTACTTCTTACTGCTGACTTACTAAGAAGGTGCCCTGCTTCCCCTTCACCTTCCACCATGATTGTAAGTTTCCTGAGGCCTCCCCAGCGATGTTGAACTGTGAGTCTTATTAAACCCCTTTCCTTTATAAAGTATCCAGTCTCGGGCAATTCTTTATAGCAGTATGAAAATGGGCTAATACAGCCAGATAGTAAGTATTTTATTAATGGATTTCGCAAGTCATATGGTCTCTGTGATAGTATTTATCTCTGCCATTGTTGTACCAAGAAAAGCCATAGATGATACATAAATGTAAACATATGAGCTCACTAAAGTACATTTGTGTGTAGGATGCAACACTACAGTGTTGGGTAGAAATTGTGATTTCTACCTTCATGGCAACAAATAGGGACTAGAATGTGAAAATAGCGAACAATGAAATAGAATAAAGATACTTGAATACAAATAATACTTCAAAATTAAAAAGCAGTATTTTAGATAACCTTCTGTTTGCAGAGGACAAACAGAAGGTTAAATGAAAGTGTGATGGAGAATCACCACCTTTACATCTTTGCACTCTTTAATAGTGCCACTAATCACTGGAATTCCCCTAGGACTATGGTATTGCCTTTGGTTTAATCTTTTAGTAGATAGGGGCAGTTCAAAAGGCTTCCACTTTGTCTTCCCATTATAATAGCCATGAGTCAAAAAGCCAATGTCAAGATGCTGTAAATCTCCTTTAAGGTTATGACATTCAGGTCTCTTCATTAGTTCTGGTAAATTTTTTGCTGTACAAATTAAGTAGAATCTTAGTAGACTATCCATTTCAATTATAGGGACACTGATTAATTATCAACTCCTAAAGATCCCCGCTTAGTCAAACAACATGATACGTCCTGCTGGTATCATGGTAACAACAGGTATCTCATCTCTGATGGCTCAGTAGTATCACCTGGCCTCTATCACTTTGGGATCTTACTATTTCCATTAGAAAATTAGGGGTTTCATGCAATGGCAACATCTTCGTCCCCAGGCTTATAGAATAGCAGCTACAGAGCTTTTAAAGGATTCTGGCATTCCCTATATTTTCCTCAATGCTTTAGTAAAAAGAAGGCCCTTTGACCCTCTCAGAACACCTTTGAAAGGAGATGACTGGTTCACACATGATAAATCTATTCCTACAGTACTATTCCCTAAGTCTTCCTTAAAAATTGATACATACTAGATGTACATATTTTCAGGGTACATGTGATAATTGGATACATTTATATGAATGTGTAATGTGTAAAGATCAAATCAGGATAGTCAGGATATCCATCACCTTAAATATTTATCTTTATGCTATGAACATTCAAATTGTTCTCTTCTAGTTATTTTGAAATATACAATAGATTATTGTTAACTATAGTCACCCTACTTATCTGTCAAACACTGAGTCTTATTTCTTCTATCTAACTGTATGTCTGCACTCATTAATCAACCTCTCTTCATTACCCCCTTCCCTAAGTCTTTTAATTCATTCCTCTAAAATCAAGACATTTCTAACATCTCAACTGTATTTAGTTTCAACCAACCAACAGAGCAAACCTTGGCAGCCACTCCCAGATGTTCAAAGCAAGCACAGTGAATTATGGTCTCTGGTAAATATATTCATATTAATATCTTGGACACATCAAAATATTCCGTCATCCCTGGTCTGCCACACTTGGAATTCATTATTTTCCATAGGCTTCTGCCAATATAAATAAGCAAAATCTTGCACTTTTTTGGTATGAAAGCCTTCTCCCAGGTCAGATCTTATTTCTTCTATCTAACTGTATGTCTGCACTCATTAATCAACCTCTCTTCATTACCCCCTTCCCTAAATTCTTTTAATTCAGTCCTCTAAAATCAAGAGATTTTAGAAACTGTTTAAGAACAGCCTACTATATAGTAGTATTTCATTGTGTAAATATACCACAATTTGCTTATTAGCGCTCCTGTTGATAGATATTTAGGTTGTTTGCAGCTTTTAGTTATTATGAATAAGGCTGCTATAAGCATTCTTTAAAAGGCATTTATTAACATATGCTTTCATTTTTCTTAGCTAGGAGTATGTTTAACTTTACCAGCAGTATATGATGCTTCCTGTTGCTTCACATCCTTGCCAACATTTAGTAAAGCAGTATTTTTTATTTTAACTGTTCTAGGGGATGTGAGGTGGCAGCTCACGTGGATTTCAATTTGTGTTTTTTTGGTAATGAATCACGTTCAGTACCTTTCAGTTATTGACCATTTGTACATGATTTATGAAGTGTTGTTCAAGTCTTTTACCCATTTTTGTATTGGATTGTTGTTTTATTGTTGATTTTCAGGAGTTGTTTACATATTCTGAAAAATGATTTGTCAGATATATGTAACTAATATTTTCCTCCTATTTCTTATCTATCTATTTTCTTAATGGTATCTTTTGAAGAGAAGAAAATTTTTATTTGAGACATCTAACTTACCAGTATTTTTCTTTTATAGTTTAATGTACCACAACTCCACATTTGTGAAGTTGCCATGTTTTCTTTTAGAAGTTTTATTATTTGAAGCTTTCATAAGTAAGTATATGACGTATCTTGAATTAAGTTTTTTAGGAATGATATAAGGAGTCAAGATTCCCTTTGTTTTATACAGATACCCAATGTGGTACCACCGTTTATTTAAAAGACTTTCTCTTCCCCATTGAATTAATTTAGTGCTTTTGTTGAAAATGATTAGACCATATGTGTGTGTGTGTTTATTTCTGGACAATCCATTCTAATAATTTATAATCGAAACATTTGCCTACATCACATTCTCTTGATTGCTGTAGTTTTATATAAGTCTTAAAATTGGGTAGACTCCATTTACTACAAAGATGGTTGTCCACAGGGTAAGTCAGACAAGAATTGAGCAAAGTCTTGGGGGAACAGAACAACATTGCTTTTACAAGATAGAGTATCAGCGCATATCTTAGTTTGGAGTGCTATAACAAAAATATAGACTGGGTGGCTTAAACAACATAAATTTGAGAAGTCCAAGATCAAGGTGCCAGCCATTTGGTTCCTGGTGAGGGCCCTCTTCTTGATTTGCAGAAGGATGCCTTCTTGTTTTACTCCCACATGGTGGAGAGAGAAGGGAAGCAAGCTCTTTCATGTTTCTTCCTTTTATAAATAATAAGATCTTTGCTTTGTATAGAATTATAAATTACAAACTATTATTTTGCTTAATCCTTTTAACCAACATGAGGTGGGCAGGTTGGAGGATATTAGTTCCCATTTTACAGGCAGAGTGAAAACACTGTAGCCATTTTTAGTATAAAAGCTGGGATATAAGACCTGGGATTCCATATTCACCACTGCTTTTTTCCATGACTTTGTGATACATCATTTAAAAGTAATCTGATTTCACAGTGTTTTACAGTGTAAGAATAACATCTATAGTATCTATTCCTGGCAAGTTAACTCTGGAGCCAACCAACCTAATTGATGGCCTCATAAGATGGCACGTTTTAAGGCATTCTTATACCTCTAACTCAATTTCCAGCTATATTTGAGGGCCCCATAAGCCAACATGTAGAATGTTCTGAAAGGATCAGGAAATACAATGGTCAAGCATGTTTTAAAGTTTAACCTAGGTCTGGCACATCTTCGTCAGTTGCTCAGATGGCAAGCTGTAGGATTGAAGGGAGTAGTGCGAGGATCCACTTGAGGGTGGACACTGATGAAAAACACAAGCAGTATCAGAGCCACTGTTTTCAGGAAATCCCTAGAAGCCTTGTTGCTAGTTTCCTACATTATTACCAGCAGGACAAAGGGCAATACTTTTGGAGACTAGAATTTCAAAGAAAAGATTTATTAGGCTGCCTGCCTGGGGCCTAAAAAGCCAGATAGTGCTAACTTTATCCAGGCCAAACCAAGAAAACGGTTCATCCCTTCCTGATCTGCGTTTTGAGGAGAGTGCTGATCATCAGAGAAATCAAGAAATTCTGTCCTGAAGCCCAGGAGAGAAACGGTGGGCATTTCCCAGAGTTCTAGGAGGCATAGGGGCAACACAATCTGCCATGTAAAGAGAAAAAGCTATCTTGGTAAGCTTTGGTCTTGCACAGGACATGGAACCAGAAATGATCAACATCAGGGCCTGGGTGACCAGTCCTGAGAACAGCAGGACTTCCTCACATAAGGTGCCTAGGTCCCTGAGGAGAAGGGTCTAAACGCCCTAAAACTGCAAGCAAAATTTTGAGTGTGTACATGTTTTTCTGCTGAAGAGGTCTTTCATTCTCAAATCCTGAGCTTTTAGAGAAGAAGACTAAGCCAGTTGCAGGCTAGAATACAGAACACACCAGTTATACTTAGAGTCAGCCAAGTCTGAGAGCTCACAGAGCCATCAGTGAAAAGTTGGAACATAGACGCACAGGAGAGACAACTAAGTTCTTTTTGTGCCATTCTTCCTAACTGTATTTCAAGTCAATTAAAAATAAGGCCTCAGGAACCGCTAGATTCAAGTATGCCCCTGGGCTTGGTGCACTGCTGCAGGAGTCTTAGGGTGTCTTGTACAAAATGCTTATTCACTCATGAATATTAAACCCCAGGATAGAAGATGCGACAAAGCAGGACTCCTTCCTCCATGGCCTATGCTGATTTCAGAGGATGTGGCAGCCAATATGGAGAACACGGAAATGTTTCCTTAGAACTGGACTGTGCCGAGAGGTGCCTGCCATGAACATAACCTGCTGTCTTTTCCCTGACCCTTCCCTTCAGTTTTTGACAATAGAGCAGTAAATAATCTTCTCTGAAGTTATTTGATATCATTTCTGAAAAGCAAAAACACATGCTTCCAATACACTACTACACTGTGCTTTCAGGTATTCTGGATCTAGTTCAGCTGTGGATGACCTCACTCATGCCTTCACTCTGATAGCCAGGTGAGCCCATTCCCTTGAAGAAGCCCACCATATCATTCTTGGTAGCATGACAGGCCACCAAGAGGTGGAAAGGGTGCAAGAACAATGAGATCTCCTGGAAATACTTCCCCAGGAAGGCAATTTCACAAATGACGTCTTTCAAGCAAATAATGCCAAACCTCCCCAGGTGCTCCCCAATAACTGTGTTGTCTGCCAGAGGGAATGGTCTTACTTTTGACCTTGACTTGCCCACGTTTCAAGATGAGTTCCTGGAGAGACTTCAGATTTAGAAATCCCCAGGTCACATAATGTTCCACTATATGTGCATTTCTAGGCTGAAGGTGGAGGGGTGGGGAGGGGGTGACTTCTACAAAGACACCACTGAAAAACGTCTTCAGGTAAAGTATTATGATGATTCTCTGCACCAGTAAACTCACATCATTAATCCTTTGAATGCATACAACAAAGGCTGAGGAGTGTTTATCTGGTTGTTTCAAGGCACAAGGTTTTACATCTAGTCATTTGAGTTGCAGCTTGTCATATTTGTGCTGCCAAGAATCAAATAGGAATGATTCCAGTCTCTCAAACCTGAGTCCTTTTCCTTTCCTCTGCTCCTTCTTTGCTATAAAGTGCCTGCTTTGACTGAGTGGCTTTGAGGACTCGATTTCCTAGGAACAAAGGAATTTTTCTTTGCTCTTGCTCTGCCGACTTTCTAGTGCTAGTTACTGACCATGCGCTCCCCACTGTCATGTCTCTTCTTACAAGAGCAATAATCCCATCATGAGGGCTCCACTTTCATGACCTAATCACCTCCGAAAGACCCCATCCTTAAATACCATCACATTCAGTATTATAGTTTCAACGTATCAATTTTGGGGAGTGGGGGATACAAACATTCAATCCATAGCAATGGACAACATGCTACCCTGAACCTTGAAAGGAGGTTCTTACCAGAAACCATCCAGAAAGGAACTAACTACCCCAGCACTACACTAACTAAACCTGTGGAGGTAGGGCTAAGTGTGGGCCTGGGGTGAGGGTGAAATGGGTTGTTACAATTACACAGTAATTAGCAACAAGGGCTTTGGAATCAGACCAACCTGTATTCATGTTTTCTACCAAGAAGTCTTGGAAAAATTACTTTACTTCTCTGAGGCTTCTCTATTAAAAAACTAAGGAATAATTCTACCCATCTGATAGGATTGTTGTGGTAATTGAAGCCGTATTTGTAGAATACCTTGCCTTATCACTGATAAATCGTATGTGCTCTATAAGTGGTAGGTATTGACAATGATTGTTTTAAGGTGCAAAGTACATGATGCACAATCAAGAATGTTTATCTCTTTTCATCCAGATATTTTCCACATAAGTTACAGTCTTCAGACATGAGCCTTTTTTTAAAGGAGAGTAATAGTATATGTGAATCTAGTTTTCCCTCTAACTATAAATGATTCCAGTAATTACCATAATCTGAAAAAAATCCAGGATGTTTGACCGGTTAAATAGTTACTGTCAAACTTAGCCCACCTTGCAGCATATGTTCAATGTCTACAGTCAATGAAATTAGGTCAGGTATTAAACATTTAATGCATTGTATTACATAACCAGCTTTTAAATCTGTTTATTTTAAATGCTATTCAGAAAATAACACTGTTTAACCTTGTATTTTAAGCTTAATATTCTGTCCTCTGGGACATCAGTGTTTGTCTGACCAAAGGGAAATGATGCTTAAGTATAAAATTTACCTTTTAAACTATGTTATCACTTGGTTTTCATTAGCTATTAAGGGCTTTTTAAAGGTAATGTAAGCAACTTAAGTCTTATGGCATAAAGATGCTGTGTGGTCATAGAGAAATTAAGACACTTTCTATTCTTGTATTGTTTGAAAAATCCACTCATATAACCAGAAATTAATTTGAGAGCTAGTGAACTATTTAAAGAACCCTCAGAAAATGATGAACTCCTAGGTGCCAAGTATAAAGAAAACCATTTATAGGAAGACAGAAAGTGGTCCTTTGGACACAGAAGCTTAATAATGCAGGGATACAAATATGAAACTGCCATAGTTAGCACATGTGTGGTCTAGGACACACTTTAAGAAAAGCTTTAGAACCCTATACAATTACTTTGCTTTTTCCCTTTTTTCTTTTTAACGTAGGCTTGTCTACTTTGGATGGATATTTTTCAATAGGTCTTTCCCCCGCTAGCTTATTAAGCTAAACATGATCCTTTTATTTGGAAAAGAAGGGCTGAAAATAATAATAATATGTTCATCAAAATGTTACATAGCTTACAGATTAAACCACTTTATGTACATGTTTCCAAAGATTGATTGACACTTTTTAGAAATGTCAGTGCTATTTTCTGAAGTGCCTTTATCAATCGTTATCAGCTTCAGCTGGAAGTAACAGGATACCCAACTGTTAAAGTAGCTTAAAGAATAGGGGCTTTCATGACTTCTCACAGTGAAGTCTGGAGTTAGATGCTCCTGGGTTGGCTCCTGAGTTACCAGTGTCATCGGGGATGCCAGCTCTTTCTACCTTTCAGCTCTACTACTCTTTGCTTTTTGACTGCCCTCACACCTTTTACCTGACAGTCACAGAGCCTCCCTCAGCTTCTGACACCATGATAGGAAAGAAGAATGGGGATCTTCCAGACTTCTCTTTTCCAGGAGAAAAATCTTTTTTCTGAATGATCCCAAAACCACCACTTCCTTCTCTTGCGCCTCCCTCCTGCTAGCATATCCTATTGTCAGGCCGCATACTCATGTTCCAGTATAAGGGGTGCTTGGAAAAATGAGCATCAGACATTTGACCTCTGTCATGGAAGACAGGTTCTGCCAGCAAGAAAGAAGGAAGGAGAATGGTGATTCATAGGCATTAACAAAACCTAAGCAGAGGCCACACACATGGGAGACCAGCAATACATTAATTGAGATTAATATCTATTAAACTCTTGCTCTGGCCTAATCATAGTTTTAGTCACTATATGTCTCAATTATTACACCAATTTTACAGATGTATCAACTGAGGCATAGCGATGTTTAATAACTTAGCTAAGGCCACACAGTTAGTAAGAAGCAGAGCTGGGATTTCAATCCAGGCAGACTAACTTCAAAGCCCAATCATTTAACCATTTAACCACTGCTTCCACATGATTGTGGTAACACAGGATTAGCAGATGAAGGCCAATAAAAGTTCATATAATGGAAAACAGAAGTGGCAGGAGATTTTGATGTATTCTTATACTCTGGAATTTTATTCTTTTGGTTTTATTGCCTTCTTAGTAAGTAATCTACAATGTGTGACTCATTGCTATAATCTAGATTATGGTAAATTATTCAAATGGAGATAAAGCATGTATGTGATGTAATAACATTTAGGATAAGTTATGACACTAAAAAATTTACTCTTTTATTCTTTAAAAAGATAATATGCTTGAAAAGTTTCTTTTAAAAAATGTGTCACTTACTCATAACTATTGTTTTTAAAAGACTCAATATTTTTTGTAATATGAATATTTGATCTTGGATAAAATGTACTACATATTGTACACTTTTGTTTTGGAAATTATTGCATTTTTAGTAACCAATTATAATATTACATCAAAGAACTGATTCATTTTCCTTTTTCCTAGTTATCAGACTCTAAAAAATCTCTACTCAAAAATATCCCATTACTTTCTAATGGAGAAAAAATTAAAAACAGATATATTGTGAAAGATACATACTAATTTATTTATTTTTTATTTATTTATTTTTTTTTTTTTGAGACAGAGTCTCACTCTGTCACACAGGCTGGAGTACAGTGGCACAATCTCGGCTCACTGCAAGCTCTGCCTCCCGGGTTCACGCCATTCTCCTGCCTCAGCCTCCCGAGTAGCTGGGACTACAGGTGCCCACCACCACGCCTGGCTAATTTTTTGTATTTTTAGTAGAGATGGGGTTTCACCGTGTTAGCCAAGATGGTCTTGATCTCCTGACCTCATGATCCGCCCACCTTAGCCTCCCAAAGTGCTGGGATTACAGGCGTGAGCCACCGCGCCTGGCCTAAAATTTTTTTTTTAAAGTTGTTCCTGGCCGGGCACGGTGGTATGGTGGGATATGGGAAGAACCCTGAGACCTTACTCTGAGACCTTGGCTATGCCCAGCTAGTTAAAGGGAAAATGGCAACTTTAGAAAATAAAGCTGACATGTCACAGGAAAAAGAATGGTAGAGGAGAAAATACTCTGACTTTGAATTCAGAAAAGAATAAATAGAGGTGAACTCTAGTCCCTTTTGAAGGCCCCAGGAAGATGAATGCCTTTGCCAAAATAGTCTTTGAAAGCTCTTATTGAAGAATCCCTCTTGGGGAGAGCACTTGGTAAATGTCTGGGGTGGGGGGGAGCTATTCTACTTCTCCTATCTTGCCTGGGTTTTGAGTGAGTGGTTCTTAGGATTCAGAGGAGTAAGGCACAGGCTCTGTATGAGGCCAGGAAAGGCTTGTTTTGTTAATGGTTGGTTGGATGCTTTTACTTTTCAAAGTGAGGAAGAGAGAAGAGAAGAGAGATGAAGATCCCTCAGGATAGAAAGAGGCTGAGGCAAATTGGGGGCCAAGGAAGATCCACATTTGTGGAAAATTATTTAAAGAATGTTGCCAGCCAGGTGTGTGGTGGCTCAAACCTGTAATCCCAGCACTTTGGGGGGCCTGCGCAAGTGGATTACTTGAGCTCACGAGTTCGAGACCAGCCTGGGCAACATGGCAAAACCCTATCTCTACAAAAAATCAAAAATTAGCCAGGCATGCTGGTATGCACCTGTAGTTCCAGCTACTCAGGAGGCTGAGGTGAAAGGATGGCTTGAGCCTGGGAGGCGGAGGTTGCAGTGAGCTGAGATTTCACCACTGTACTCCAGCCTGGGCAATAGAACCAGACCTTGTCTCAATAATAAATTAAAAAATAAAGAAAGAATTGTCAGGTTCTAACTGAGGTCCTAGGGGAGTCAGTGGGTGAGTGGCAGGTAGCTAGAAAAACACTTGAGGAATCATAGACAGTTTTGACATGGCTTTACTCTCTCTCTGGGCATGAGTGAACCATATGGACAGTGTTAGTGGGGTAACTATACCTTTTTCAGACAATAGTGGCTCCAATCCTTAATGCGCCTCATGTGGCATGGTTACATAATGTGTGGGGTTGTGCGCCTGCACTCCAAACCCACTGAATCATGCTGCACCAGAAGGCCACTTCAGCCTACTGCTGACTAAAGTGCAGCCATATCACTTCCACTCCACCCCCTAGGCTGAGGGCCTCCTCCAGGCAGGGATACATGACCATAGGGGTCATGACCATGGGATACTGAATCCATATCCCACAACAACAATACAGACAGCAACAGCTCCCTACTAGGATCCCAGCTATGCTACTTAAGACTATTAGGGCCCAGCGTAGGCCAGAGCCTGGGGAATGCCACCGTCTCTGCAGGGGGTCATCAGTAAGGCTCTCAACTGCCTTAATCTCCCATGAGACCCCTTGCAGGGCAGCTGTTAAGTTCTGCTGATTGTCAGGGATAAAGGTACAACACTGTGTTTCTAAAAGGACACAGGTACCACTTGGGCAGCAGTTATGATGCCTAAGGTCATTTGGTTTTGCCACACCACCTTTCTGATCTGATCAACCTCATCCGTTAACAGGAGGAGGTCCACTCAGGTGCAATTCAGAGCCCAAATGGTGTGCTCTACAAGAGGAGTAACTTTTGCTTCTACAGTTATGACACCCGCTCCAGGGATAGTCATTGCCAAGGGGTAGAACCACCAGGGTGCTCGTCGCACTTGCAAAAACCAAGAGCGTAGCACCTCCCAGTTACACAGACATCTGGGCAACATGGAGAGAACAGTGGCAGGTACATAAGGCCACTCCAAGGTACAACATTCAATCCAGTCATCTGGTAGGTAAGGCCACCCTGTGTCCCCACAGATTCATAAAGTCTCAGGGGCAAAAAGTCCATTGGGGCCTGACCTAGGTGGGGCCGCTTGTTCCATCCTACCTTCGGTGTGGTGACACATGTTATGTTTGCACAGGCCATGATAGGTACCCATCCCACAGTGGTGTTACCGCAATGTTGCTCTATGCACTGCAGTGCCTGGGCCAGGGGTACTACATGTTCCCCCGCTAGGCAGCCCCACCTGTCATAAACACTACAGGCCAGCCAGGGGGTGGGCGCACCATGGGTCTTGCAGCATCCTTTGTCCAAAGCTTGCCACTTCGCGTTCCAGGTGTCAGCCATGGGACCCCAAGTCTCCAACTATGTCCAGTTCTCTGCAGATGTAGGATGCATGTGCCAAGGCAAGCTATCCGCAGCTGCTGCTGGAAGGGTGGTGCAGATCCAACAGTTGAAAACATTGCTCACCTCAGCATAGGTCCACAATGCAGTTGGAGCATGTTAACCTATGTCGAAGTGACAGAGCAAGCACAGGTGCTAATGGGGGTAAATCACGTCCCTCAGGCAAAATACAGGCTAACCTTTCATCCCTGGATAACAATGCAACCGCCAAGGGCTTTTGCCCTGGGCGATGGTACCACACCTTCTCAGCTCCCTATGGTTTCTTTGAGTCCTGTATCAGTGCCAAAGTCACAGGGGAGTACATAATAGGCCACACAGACAGTACATGTGTCCCCCAAGGAGGGCTCCTTCCCTGGCTGCCCCACCTTGAAAGCCAATTGCAGGGGCCATGCATCAAACACCCATGGAGTGACACGCAAGTCACGCTGCAGGCCCTCCCCCCAGGGAGCTGTGATGGCCAACCACCAGCAGGGGGGGACTTGGAGGATCCACACCCACAGCCAGGTTTTCTGTTCTCCTGCCTTCAAGGGTGTTGGGGCAGGCAACAACAGGTTACCGTTCGTCCCCATATCTGGTCAGCAGAGGTCATCCCTGGTATGTATCTGCAACTGAATGGGACAGTGGCCCAGTGTAACAAAGCCTCCACTGGGACTGGGCCGCCTTTCGGTGGTCATCCATTCAAGGTTTGGAGCACCAGGTCCAGCCTTGAACTCCAGCCCCACAAAGATGGGGGTGTGACATGCAAACTTAACCCATTCTTCAGGAGCCTGTTATATCACTCAATCATACCCACAGCTTGTGGGTTGTATGGCACATGGAGTCCCCACTTTATGCCCATTCATTGTGCCCATTTTTGTACCTGTTGTCCAGTGAAATGTGTTCCCCTATCACTCTCAACACATAAGTATTGCAGGGCCTGAATGGTGTTCTGTTGGGTGACCACCCTGCAAGAGTAGGCGAACAACAGGCTTGTGGCCATGGCCACAGCTGTTAGCACATGTGTGTACCCTAGCAGCTTCAGCAGTGGCCCGGTGTAGTCTACTTGCCACCTGATCAAGGGCACTTGCCCTATTGTTACTGTTGTGTAACACTGGGCAGCTGCCTCTGATTAGGGTATGTCTGAGCACATGCTAGGCATTTCTGACAAGCCTCCCAAATATCTTGCATGGGCAGGGACAGATCCTAATGCATATTGACCCGTGACATCAGTTTACCCCCGCATGTCCCAGTTTCTGGTGTAGCCACATGACCACATCTCATGTAGGTGCCGACTCTAACCATCAGACCTTGGCCAAGACATCTGCCTCATCATTGTTGGGGGTGGCCAAAGGCCACTTCTGTATTTTCCTGGTAGTTAACCACAAGGTTAAACATTGATAGACCACCCAACTATCCGTACAGATTACCATAGGTTTCACCTCCTTGGTGATCACCATCTGTACTGCTTCATGTTCAGCCTGTCAGCCTCTTTGTCCATACCCAGTTTCAAACCATATTGTGTCAGTACTAGGTTGGACTGCAACAGCGTTCCAGGCAGCAGTAGCACCTCGGCTAGACCCATCTGTGTACCATGCCACATTGGGAATGGGGGGACGCCCTTCCTTAAATGGTGAAGGCTCAGGGTCTAGGGGTGCCTCAGGCTTTATCTTGCATTAAGACTACAGGTCCCAAGACCTCTTGCAACTCTGCTGCTAAGGGGCTTGTACTCAGCATACTCCACCGCTCCAAGTAGGTGCCCCACTTTGCCAAGGTGGATGTCTGTGCCATCCCAGTCTGGGGGGTCATTACCCATGATGCACCCATCCTGCTATTGGTAAGTCATTGGCACAATGACTGCAGCCCATCCTGTCACACTCTCACAAGCCTAAAGGGCGGCATATAGAGTTGCTAGCTGTTTCTCTATCAAGGAATACCAGAGCTCAGCTCCCTTCCATAGAGATCAAAAGCCTAATGGCATTCTCAAGCACTCCTTGTGCTGCCATGTGTGGTCACATGCACATCCAGCTCAAATGGGTACCCCTGGTCAACTACCCATAGGGCTTGTGCCGGCTGAATAGCCTGCTTGGCTGGCAGGAAGCCAGTCTCAGCCACATCATTCCAATCCGAGGATTCTTTGTTAACCAATGCAATGGTTTTATCATTTGAGCTAAATTGGGCACAAATGCCCACTAATATCCCAGGAGGCCCACAAAAGTCTGCAGGTGCTTCACCGTGGTGGAGCAGAGATATGCCTAAATCTTATCAATGATAACTTCTGGGATGGCCTTTGTCTCACCCAACCAGATAACTCCCAATAATTTCGCAGATAATCTAGGCCCTTGGACCCTGGATTCATTGACAGCCCAACTGCAGGGTGCCAAATGTTGCTGCAAGAGGGGCACTGCCACTTCTAAATCTGCAAGAGAATCAGAGGTTAATATAATATCATCAACATGATGGAATAGACAGGCCCCTTCTGGACATTGCCAGGTGGCTAAATCTGTGGCAACTAGACCATGACATATGGTGGGGCTATGCACATAGCCCTGTAGCAACACTGTGAAAGTTCATTGTCCCCCATCCCACATGAAGGTGAACTGTTTCTAGCTTTCTGGAGTGATGTCTATGGAGAAAAATGTATTGGTCAAGTTCAGTACATAGTGGTACTGTCCCAGTTCTCTCATCAAATGGTCCATCAAATCCATTATTGATGGTACAGCTGCATGCAAAGGGGGTGTTACTTAATTTAGTTCTCGCTAGTCCACGGTCATCCACCAAGTTTCATCAGGCTTTCTATCTGGTCACACTGGAGAACCGTAGGGGTTGTAGGTACCACACACTATCTGCACCTCCTCCAGCTTTTTAATTGACTCAGTTATCTCGGTATGCCCACCCAGGCTTCACTTTCACTGATCAGCCTCCATAACTGTCAATGTAAGCAGGTTTACCTGGAAACTTATCCAGGTTCCCATAAACAAGGCTGCAATCCATGCCAGTATCCGCCAGTGCCAGCACCCGCTGTACATTGGTGGGGGAGCAGTGGATCTCTAATTCCACATGTGGCCTCCAGTCATCTAGTGTCCCCACAAGCCGGGGACCTCAGCCAGTTCCCTAATCAAACAGAAAAAGGCTCTACGTTTCCACCTGGCTGCAGCAAGTAGTCTTTGAGCTAAAGCACCCAGGTGGGACCAGGTGGCACCGGGTGGTGCAGTAACATCCTTCTCCCCCTTGGGAGAATTTTCTGGAATTGCTGCTCTGAAGAAAACTATCTTCACAAAGTTAAGAGTACTTCATTGGGCTGCTTATCAATTTTCTCTCATCCAATCCCGGCCAAAATCAAATCTATCTACATCTGTGAGCATGTCACTCATTGCAGCCCACTTTTCTCCCATGGTGTGACCCCTATGGGCAAGACGTCGTCCCCTTCTTTACGGCGTGGACCTCTAGGTCCCACCAGTGGCCTTCTGCTTCTCCAAGAGCCGCCACAGCAGTAGTCACTTCATGTATGCAGCACCCTACGTATGGGGTGAGGACAGCAGCTAGGAAGCCAAAGGCACTTGGGAGCACAGAACCCAACAGCAGATCCCTCAAGTGGGAGGTGAAATATTCATCATCTGGCCCCCTGGGTATTCAGTTCAAACATAGTGTGATGGCTAATACTGAGTGTCAGCTCGCTTCAATTGAAGGATACAAAGTATTGATCCTGGGTGTGTCTGTGAGGGTGTTGCCAAAAGAGATTAACATTTGAGTCAGGCAGCTGGGGAAGGCAGATCCACCCTTAATCTAATCAGCTGCCATCGAATATAAAGCAGGCAGAAAAACGTGAAGAGGAGAAAACAGCCTAGCCTCCCAGCCTACATCTTTCTCCCATGCTGGACGCCTCCTGCCCTAGAACACTGGACTCCACGTTCTTCAATTGGAGACCCGGATTGGCTCTCCTTGCTTCTCAGCTAGGAGACAGCCTATTATGGGACCCTGTGATCGTTTAAGTTTTAATACTTAATAAACCCTATTAGTTTTGTCCAAGAGAACCCTAATACACATAGTCTGCCGCATACTCATCTCCCAGGTGACTTACACCAAATTGGCATACAATTGCCATTTACTCATGGTTTCAAGTATTTCACTGGTGGTGTTCCACACAGTCCGTATGGCTGCCCATAGCCACTCAATCTAGGTGTGGTCACCTTGCCCTTGTGTCAGCCACCAGCTAACCTGCAACTGCTGATGGAGGGAGGGGTGAGTCATGATAGAGGCCATCTTTTTCATCTCAGAGGCAGAAGAGGAGATACTATCTGCTCCCTCATCCCACAAATGAAGCATCCAGATGAGCAGAGGTTCCCCTGGATGCTGACGGCACTGCCTGCCTAACTCCCAGAACTCAGTCGGGGTATAGGCAGTATCTGAAGTACGCTGCATTATGGTGGTAGGTCCATGAGCCTACCCTTGGGGCCCCAGTGGCTACTTATGATCTACCTTCTGATGGGCCACTGGGTAAGCCCATAACAGGGGTTCTTCCTTCTTGGTATCTGACCAAGTGGGGGTCTCTGGCTGAGATAACCAACCCAGGCCTGCATTCACAGCAGGTTTTTAAATTAAATTTTATTTTTTTTAGACAGGGTCTCTGTCACTCAAGCTGGAGTGCAGTGGCACAATCTCAGCTCATTGCACCCTCTGCCTCCCAGGTTCAAGCAATTCTCCTATCTCAGTGGCCCATGTAGCTGGAATTCCAGGGGCACACCACCACACCCGGCTAATTTTTGCATTTTTAGTAGAGCCAGGATTTCACCATGTTGGCCAGGCTGGTCTCAAACTCCTGACCTCAGTAATCCACTCACCTTGCCCTCCCAAAGTGCTGGGATTACAGGCGTGAGCCACCCCACCTGGCCCACAGCAGCTTCTAATTCCTTTTCCAAGCTCTGTAGCCAGCACTTCAGGCACCCCACTGACACCTGGAGGTCCCCATTCATGGCAGTTTCTAACTCTTTTTCTGAGCTGTGTAGCCAGGCCTCAAGGTGCGCTGCCTGCACCTGGAGGGCCCTTACCTGCATTGCATCCCTCAGGGACTGGGTGTGTACTTCTTGTAGTGCAGTCAAAAATGCCCATCCAACTCTGCCAGCAAAGGCTCACCCCTCAGTGTCTGTGCTTCCAGCTACTTCAGCACCTTCTCCATGCTCATGGGGGACCCAACTACTGCTGCCCAGGTTTCCACTGAAACCCATCCAAGCAGAACAGCCGCCACGGGGTACCACCACAACCCATGTTTCAGCCACATGGCCAACCTGGAATCAATGGGAGACCAAAGGCTCACTCTCCTCAGGATCCTGTTCATGATGCCAATTGTCAGGTTCTAACTGAGCTCTGAGGGGAGTTGGTGGGCAAGTGGTGGGTAGCTGGAAAAACACTTGAGGAAATATAGACAGTTTTGACATGACTACTCTCTCTCTGGACGCAGGTGAGCTGTATGTACAGTGTTAGCAGGATAATTATACCTTTTACAGACAATAATGGCTCCGAGCCAAGCACGAGCTCACATGGGTGATCACCTAATGCACCTCATGTCATGTGGTTACATAACGTGCAGGGTTGTGCACCTGCACTCCAAACCCACTGAGTCATGCTGCACCAGAAGGCCACCTCAGCCTGCTCTTGACTAAAGTGCAGCTATTTCCCTTACAAGAATGTTGCCATTTTCACTGCTAAAGTTTTATTTTTTTTCTGTGATATAAGTACCGCTCCAGTTTCCCTAAAAACTCTTTAGAAAAGTCTAAAATGCTGCAAACACAATATATACATGTTTCTTTGAGAAATTCCAAATACTGCATTTAAGACAATGTAGTGAAACACAGAAGCGGCAGGTGTGGATCTGGGAAGCAGGAGTTTTGAGAAGTCAAGCATCCAGGGTAGTTGCAGAAATTTAGGAGAGGCTTGATCTTCCACAGACCATGAAATTGACAAAGGCAAAAGTCAATTATACCTACTTCTCTGAGGAGTAAAAGAACTCCAGCTGACAATACTGATAATTATATTAATTAATAATTACTGTAGAATCAGCTGCCATTTGTGAGGCATTTATGGATGAGACATTAAGAACCACAGCCTTATAAGCTTAAACTTGAACTACATTTTTGTCATTTGACTGCCAATAACCTGACTAGGTCTCAGGTTATTTTTGTCATTGTTTCTCATTTTATCTCATCTCTTGTCAGTCAGCATTACGTTAAGGCCATTTGGGCAGGCAAAGAAGTATGATCCTTCCTCTTAATAAGCCTATAAGCTGAAGGGCTTTTATTTCACCCACACAGCAACAATATTTAATAGGGAGGGGAAAGGAAATTCCAAGAAAGTTGGAGGATGAAGACAACCCAACCTGTTGTCTGAGCTTTGTCTCCCTTCCTCACTGGCATTACAGTTACACCCTCCAACTGGCCCCCCCTCCACCTGCGGCCTCCTCCCATTGACTTTCAACTCAGCAGCCAGAGTGGTCCTTACAAAAAGAACATCAGAAGGTCATACTATATCACTCCGCCATATTCACCACTGATTCCCCATTTTACAGAGTAAACTCCCATGCTTTACATAAAGTTGCAAGCTTTGCATGATCCGTGCACCAGAGGCCACCTGGATGCTTTAGCCTCTCCAGAGCCAGAGATTTCACCTCCTCTCTCACTCTTCTGTCTTGTGCCCACTCCACTGCAGCACCAGCCAGTCTCAGCCTTTTGCCTTTCTACCTGCTGTGTTTTACTCTAGGGTAGTTGCATGATTCCTCCCCTCACTCTTGATAATCTTATCTGTGAGGCCTTCCTCGTACCAGCTAACACAAAATAGGAAACCCCAACTTCCACCCTCTCATTGCCTCCCCACCTTATCTGATTTCTTATTCTCCACAATATGGTCACTAGATGCTACATTATATTTCTTTGTTGCCTCTCTCCCTTCTCTGGAATGTAAATTCCATCAGGCCGGGGACTTGGTTGGTTTTGTTCACTCATATCCAGCATGTAGAAAAGTGCCTGACATCTAGTAGGAACATAGTTTTGTTTGTAACAGCTTTATTGAGATATAATTGACACAATTTTACTTTTGAATGAATGAATGAACCAGTGTGCAAAAAGAGAGAGTAAGAAAAGTTAAGGGAGCAGTCCCTTGCTGAGTAAGGCAATCATTGAAAATTACTTGTTTGAGGCTATGTGTTGGAGATCACTGAGGAAGCATAAGAAATTTTTTTAAAAGTGCCCATTAAAACAATCTTATCATGCCTCACATATGATCAATAAGAAAATAGATGGATTGAACTGGGGTGGGGAGAGGGGTGGGGCAGGGTTTTAATAATAGAGAAGTGATTGTGAATTTTAGGATTTCAAAACCACAGATCAGTGTTTTTGTTTTGTTTGGTTTCGCTAAAAAAAAAAAAAAAACAAAAAAACAAAAAAAAAAAAAAACACAGTTCTTTGCAGTTGTTTCTTTAAAAAGAATATTTAAACTATGGTGTCACCATAGAAATGCATAATTAATGCAATGTTTTTCTCCTGAGTTCTGAAGAATACACAGGCCTTTTCCACAGAAGGTAAAAATGTGTTTAAAGACTATAGAGACTACCTCTTTCTGGTGTAAAGGCTATAATCGCGAAATAAATCCCTAGATATTTCCCAGGACCTTTCTTGACCCAGAGGTTACTTCAAGTATGGCCCAAGGACCAGTGGCCCCAGCCACATAAATAAATTTCCAATATATATTTCATTTATTAGGTTGAGTTTAGAGTAAGTTGTTAATGTTTGTCATAATGATTCATTCATTCTTTATGGGCAATCCTTACTTATTAAAGATGTCATTGATTGGCTGAAATTAACAATTCCCTGTTAATTCACAATTCATATTTTAGTGTTAACTATAAAATAAAACAAAGGCTGCAAAAGTCACAAATTAATTTACATTCTCATTGGAAACGTAAGGGAGCATAATGGAAGCTTAATAGACATGTAGAATATTGGTCTCATCTTGACCCACTGAGTCAGAATCTGCATTTGAATAGGTGATTCTTGGGTATAATAAAACTTGAAAAGCACTGTTCTAGACAGCTGTTGGTACATTTTGGAAGAGAAGTCTGTGCAGGCCCATTCTGTTGCTGGGAATTTATTTAGAGATTCATAGCCCCAGATACCTGCACCCCAAGAACAGAAGGGGGAGCCCTAATCCCCCAGTTGCCAGTTGAAAAACTGGTATAGATACTTCCCGTTCTTCACAGGGCAGGCAATGTGAAATGGAGTATTAGAAGCAGCAGAAGTAGAGGAAGGAGAACAAAAAATACCTGCTACCCCTTCCCAGTGGGGTTGCAAGCAAGAGGAGAATCTGGCAAATCCCTGGGGTCTCAGAAACATATGGAGGCCACTGTCAGAGCACCAAGCAATCGAGGGGAAACTAGGGAAGAACAGAGTCGAAATCTTGTTCTTCTACTTCTGTATACTGTTCTGAGTCTCCCTGGTTATTTTTCATCTCTTTAATAAATTTCCTACACTTCTGCTTTCTCTCTTTTTTTTTTTCTCTCAAAAGTAACAGTAGTAATAATGATAATATCTTATATCCACATGATGCTATATACTCTCTGGTACATAGTAGATATAGCAGTCTTTTACAAAAGGCAAGTTTGTGGCTGTTTTGCAAATGATAAATGTTCCATACACTTTCTCCCAATTTTTAATTGGGTTATCATTAAAAGTATTTCTTGTTTTTCATTCATTTTGGCAAATTTTGGAGGGTTTGGGTATGTTTGTGTGCACACAATATAATCTGTTGAGTTATTGCCACAGTGAATTGAATGAGGAAAGAGGAAAAATAATACCATTCAGTAGATCAACCCCCTTATTTTGAAGATGATAAAACCAAGCCTGAAGAGTTTAAGTGATGTGACTTGGATCCTACAGCAAGTGAATAAAACCAGTATCTCCCATTCTTTACATTCCATAGTACACTGTACTGATATGCATGGAATAAATTTTAGAGAACCTGTGAGCTAAATCTTAACCTTGTGTGCAAGACAGATCTCACCTAAATGGTCCTTTAAAAAAGATAGCTACTCTTACTATTCTTTAACTTCCACAGAAGCAGAATTTATAAGTTCCTGTGACTCATGAGATACAGTATGATTAAGAAGGGCTTTGAAAAGTGCAAAGCACCATACAAACATGAGAGATTGTTTCTAATAATGACTGGTGCCCATAAGCCTTTATTGCCATGAGTGTCTTTGCAATATCCAAACTCAGTGCCTCCTTCTGCAATGTGAGACAGTCCCTGTTTTGTTCAATTTTGGAATATTTTTACCATCAGTTTCTCAAGCATCTCTCTCTGAAACCAACTGGTTTATCCTGACATGCTCAATTATGAGTTTATGTTTTATTGTGTTTCACCTTTGCTCTTGATCTCCATGATTTGGCATGGCGGTGATTTGACAACACAAATGGCTTCCCAGACCCTATCTGGACCATCCACTTTGTTGCTTTGCTTTGAAAATGAGTCTAAATTTGAAGGAAATGGGATAAAGGAGGTAGGAAATGTACCATCTCGGCCCTTGGCAAACTCTGTGTTTTGTTTAAATTCTTAGTCTTGACAATTTGTCTCACTTCTTTTCCGATTTATTTCACAGGGATTACATAAACTAACGTGGCCCATGAGCTGTGTAGCCCAACCATACAGTGTACTACACTTTCCTCTTCTAAATGGGATTGTTGAAACCAAAGCCTGAGAGGAAATAATCCAAAATTTTCTTTGATTTCCCCAGGATGCCAAATCTCCTGACTTCTCTGACACCAACTGGGTGTTTTATTCACTTAGACTGTGGGTCTGTACCAGCTGACTCCATGAAAAAAATAGACCCTTCTGGGGCCAGGTTGAACTACAGAGTCAAACAATTAACAAAGATGTGCTTTAGATTCTTCAGTTACTGAAATTGAATAAATTTTCTTGAAAGCAGAATAAAAGCAAAGCAGATTCCTAGAGTTTATAAAACATTGAAATAAACGCTTAAAAACTGTATTCCTCCTTTCTTTTCCTTTAGGTATATTTTCTTTCTCAGATATTATAAAATCTAAAATCTATGGCTATGACCAGTTAATTTTTGTTTAATGAAAGGATAAAAAGTTCACTTTATTGACAAAGTCACACTTCACAAAAAGATGCTGTGCTAGGTATAATTTCTAATTCCTTTAGTCAATTTCATTTTCTCCACCTTTTTAGTTTTGTCTGCTGTAAGGTCAGCCTGCTGAAAGAAGGAGGCAGTAAAAAGAGACCTTCAACTGGCCCAGTCCCAGGCCTGGTTGCTGAAACAAAAAGGGCTGTGAATTATAAGTTAAAAAAAAAAAGCAGATAGACAAGGGTAGATATCATGCCTAGACTCTCAACCCAGGCTAAGCAAAGCCTGAGTGAGCTTGTTCAGGTTTCAACCCAAGTAAAGCTGAACAAAAATTGTTCGTTTGTGGCTGTTCTTTATAAAGTTGCATGCACTCTCTAGCCAATATTCTCCACCCTTACATCCCAAGGGAATCATCGTAATGATAAAAACAAGTGGAGAGAGTGCTGAATGTCAGTCCTCAATCACTCCCTCCCACAGCAAACAACCTATACAAGTGTCAAGAAAAATTTCCCTGGGTGTTGGCAAAAAGTCACTCTTGCAGTGTGCTTACGAGTTTAGTTTTTGAGCATATTGCTTTATCGATGGGAATATTTTTACTCTTAAAATCACAAGAGGTTGGCATAAGAAAATCAACTGCCAAGGATATTTGAAATGAAGTGCATTGTTCTGCTCAATGAGTCACATGTACAGACAGAGCCTTTGGAGCTGCCACACCTCCGGCCTTCTACTCTGAAAGACACAGTGAACAAGCAGAACAAAACCAGAGCTGGGAATTCAGTTCGGGAGAAAAGGCAGCTAAGCTGACCTTTGAACTTTAGGGTGAGACACTTGGGCAGCCACGTAATGACCAGCGTCATCTCATTCTCAAGGGAGAGCGCCATGCCCAAGCACTGCCTGTCAAGAGGGAGCAAGAGGGAAACTGTTCTAGAACAGAAGAGATGCCTTCTAGAAAACAAGAGTAGGGGAAAGAATTTTTACACTATAATCCAGGGCTCCTTCACTATCTGGTTTTATTTACTTCTCCTGACTCCATTCATTCAGTCATTCAACAGAGAGTTTACTGAGTTAGGTGCTGGAGAAGTACTGAATAAAAACAGACTCCATCCCTTCCCTCATACAGCAGGAAGCTGACAATCAATTTATACACTATAAATGTGACACTGTTGCCATGATCATGCTGCAAAGGTGAGTTATCTGATGCTATGGAAGCATGAAAGAAGGGAATTCGACCTAGTTATGGAGCTCAGCAGGCTTCCAGGATACAGCTGGAATTTGAAGGAAAAGCAGGTGAGAAGAAGCATGAGAATAGGATTCAAGCAAGACAGCAAGGGGAAAAAATCCCAACATCTGTCAACATTGCAGTGCAATATCAAAGCCCAGGTTCAGAAGACTCCAACCTTGGTGTGAAGAAGAGTGACATCACACTGCCCATGAAGATGGACAGTAGAGCAGAAAAGAGACAATGTTGGTGAAATGCCTGTTGACAGCAGGGAGAGACCCTTTCCTAACTGCTACACTTCCTTCCCCAGACATTCAGAGATGGGGCCACAGCAGGGAAGAGTCTCAGGTTTTGCTCTGACGCTGTGAATAAAACTTTTTCTTTAGTTTTACAATAGCTGTCACTGTGTAGCATTTTTAAACACAAAGAAGAGGGAGAAACGGGGTTGCTAAGATAATTTAGTAACTAAGAGAGAATATGATATATTGAAAAACTGGAATTTGGAGTCAGTTGGTTCATTCTAGTATGATAATAATACTCCCAACCTTGAACAAGTTACTTAGATTTTTTTGAACATTAGTTCTGTCAACCATAAAATAGGCATAATAAAATCCATCACTCAATAAATGTTAGTTTCTTCTCTCATTGGCTAATTTTCATAATCAGAATTTCCAAGACTCGGTGTTTTCACTTGAAAAGTATGAATTATACCTGCATCAGAGTATTGATATTTAAGTAAGTGCATATGTAAAACTTTAAAGCATGAGGTAAGTATCAGGTATTATGAAACAGTCATAAAATATTTGAGAAAGTTACTATAGATTAAATCCTGTTTTTGGTCCTAGAGAAATGGAAGGTTGACTGAAGCGGGACCTTGCCCTTAGGAGACAGCTGAAGGAGAAGTCTATTCTTCTTCCTTATGCAGAGAGAAAAGGTAGCAAGGCCAGAGGGAAAGGCCTGCACAGGTACCCAAGTTCCTGGCAGTTGGCTCTCCCTGGGGGATATCTGATACCTGACCCCCAGCCATCAGCTGAGAGCTTGCCCAGACTTTCTGACCCAAGAGCTCTAGGGACTGGGCTGCTGAATGGATTTCTAAATCTTCAAAATAAACAGCCAAGGAAATCTTACACCAAGTGAAAAATGACTTGAGGGCAGTAGAAAGTAGTTGTGCCAACTGATGGAGGAGGTTATGAGAAACGAGGAGAGGAAAATCACTATAGGTTTCTGTGTTTCTACTGCAAGGGGATTGAACAGTCCAGATATACTAATTTCCTGCCCAGCCAGCCAGATTTCCTGCTTTTAAGCTCCTTTGGTCTTATTTCTCTCTTCTTTCTGAGAAGTTATAAAATGAATGAGGAGCAGAAGGTTTCTTGCCCAACCATGATTCAGGAGGCAGCTGAGCCACAGAACAGGCAAGTGTAGCATTGCCTAGAGGAAAAGGACTAGTAGAGGCAGGTCCCAGATGGATCCACCCCAGACTTTTCGAAGAAGACACCTCCTTCATCTTGTATTCTAAAACCTTGCAAGTTCAGGAAGAAACCTTCTGCATCCACATTGAAAACCTGACACAATGTATGCAGCAGGCTCAGTGTGAGTGAACTGGAGGCTTCTCCACAACATGACGCAAAGAGGCATTGCAGGTCCTGTTTGCAACCTGAAGTTTGTGACTCTCCTGGTTGCCCTAAGTTCAGAACTCCCATTCCTGGGAGCTGGAGTACAACTTCGAGACAATGGGTATAATGGATTGCTCATTGCAATTAATCCTCAGGTACCTGAGAATCAGAACCTCATCTCAAACATTAAGGTGAGTGGAAATTATGGAACTGATACTAGTATACCATTTGATCAGACCTGTAGCCTTATTTAAAAAGCTAACTACCCTGCCTGGTTTGTATTTGAGTAGTAGAGAGAACAGCATTTTTAAAAGATAGCGCCACAGCGTTATGATTATGGCTAACTAAGCCAGTTTGCTCATCTAATTCTGTGTAGTCTCAGCTCAACAAAGTGTTGATCTAGCCTTCTCTTTTGTTATTGTTGGTTGCTACTAATTTCAGCTTTTTTGTTTTCCTACATTACCGTTTTTGGGGTAGCAACTTAGAAAAATAACAACCCATTGTGTCAACAAAAATTGAATATTTAACTGATGAATAAGCATGGTAATGAGCCTGCTTGTTAAAATCATATTGCTGGTTTCCATCCTAAGGGTGAGAATTCTCAGGCAGAAAGGGTGAGAGTCTGTATGGTGGGCCAAAAAGCAAAATTATTTCTTTTCACTTGAATGAGCTATAACATAATTGACTATTTTTACTTTAATATGGCAAGGGAGGTATGAGCCTCCTTTTGGTATTGCTCTAGTGAAATCAGTGTCATCATAAGGTGTGGTCTTGAATGTGCACACAGGTGTGACACGAAAAGGATTTGTTCAGTAAAAGCTTAAAAGCCTTTCTCAAAATTGGGAAAACTATGAAGGCAAGCACAGACATATAATTAGTGTCCTAAAATCTTCCAGATAGTCATTTAAAGTTTTTTAAAAATTTTACTCCTATGTTTTCACAAAGTCTAGGTCTCTTCAAAATACTTCAATATTTTTATTACTGTTTAAGCATACCAGAAAACCAAAACATACAGGATTTACAAGTGGTAAAGGAAGTTTTTCTTTTGTCTGGCTATAGGAAATGATAACTGAAGCTTCATTTTACCTATTTAATGCTACCAAGAGAAGAGTATTTTTCAGAGATATAAAGATTTTAATACCTGCCACATGGAAAGCTAATAATTACAGCAAAGTAAAACAAGAATCATATGAAAAGGTAAGAATCCAGGATTTTACTCAATGATCTCAAGGGGAAAACAAACACCAAAATATACTGTGCTTAAACTATAAAAGTGAGAAGTTAAGTAAAAACAAGTCATCAGTATTAACAATGCAAATAATTTTAATGGGTAGAATGTTATCAACAAAATACATGAGAATAAATGAATCCTAATTATAGAGTGAAAAATGAGTCAAATGCCATTGCCTAAGTAGTTTCTCAGAAGAGCTCTTTATTTTGTAACTTATGGAGTCCTTTCTGAAAAGTTTGGTTAAGGATCAAGAACTAGTTTTATGTTACTGAGGATGAGCTACAAAGGGAACAGTTCCAATTATGAGTATACCCATTTACCATCCTGTCAGGAGCAATAAACATGCATGTCCAGACAGAAATATAAACCACCATGCATTTAAAAATATGACTGCCGTCTCATGCCATGGTGTAGACTACCAGAATTTCACATTAACTCCAGTCCAGGATATTGTTTTAGGGGAATACGGAGATTAGAAGGAAGGGAGGAAGGATGTGGGGATGTGGGTGAGTAGGGGAATGGCTACCATTTTTTTTCCACCTATAGAAGAACTTCACCTTGAAAAGCTCTCATAAGTTGCAGATCATGATTAAGCACCCATGATGATGTCTGGTACATACTAGCATGCACACTAAAAATAAATGATAAATAATATAAATGGTAAATCACTGTTTGAAGTCAACTGTGAACAAGAGTCCATTGCAGTTACCAGAAGGACTAGAAGCAGAGGCACTGACAACTTAGCTCAGGGTTTCAGCAATGGAGTGGGTTTGAGACTGTAGCTACATCTCTAACAGAATGACTCAAACATGCGGTACAGCTTTTCCCTTTCCTTATTTCTGACCCTCAGTATGAAATTTCCTAAGTCTGTTTCATCCTTAGCTCTCCTTCGAAGCTACTCTGTCAGAAATTGAATGGTATAGCAATCCAGATAGGTACCCCAATGTCCTGAAGAAGTTAAAGAGCCTGTGAAAAGCTGTTGACTTATGACCAGATGAAAGCATTTGAGAATGCTTGCACATGAAGATAGGATAGGTGGGGGAACTGGGGTAAACTGGGAAGAGTTAGTGTTTAAGCTCCAACTAAGTGCCAGGCATTTAACATATATTATTTAATTATCACATAACTTAAAATTAATTTCTGTGATCACAAATTAAAACACTGGGGCTTGAATAAGGTCTGGACTTTGTCCCAAATCAAATAGCTGGTAAATTCCAGAGCCATATTTGAATGTCTATTTGACTCCAAAACCCATGGTTTTTGCACTAAGCTTTGTTGTCTCTAGTTGTCGATAGAGATTTCATGTATCTATTTGGCCTTCAATAGAACTAAGAAGTATTGGAGACAACAAACACCAAAACCAGGTTGCCATAGGTAATACTCTTGATCCTAATGGAGAGGAGAGAAATAAATAAGTAAAGCAAAAGTGAAAATATGAGTGAACGGAAAGACCAAAGGAAATAATAGTCACTGAATGCTGTTCATATATCTGTTGGATACCAATTCTTTAACCTCAGAATGTCAGTTAAGCAAACACTTAGTGAATGATCATTATGTATGGGGCCATGCCAGGCACTGCAGAGAACCCAAGGACCAACAAGGTAGTTCCTGTCCTTGCAAGTCTACAATGTGATGTAGGTAGGAATCAGGGAAGGGGGAAAGGGTTAGGAAAAGTAGGTAAGAGCTAAATTACTGTGGTTTATAAGATATAAGGTAACCCCAAGCAACATCTGAGTATTCCATTCCATGAAGGGCACTCTTTCCGTTTGGCCTCAGGACAAATTTTCAGACATAGGAATGAGGTTTTATCCAAGTGAGGACTCTCCAAGAGCATGACCTCTTCAGTCTTTTCTGTAGGTACTTCCTTGTAATGACTTCGGCTTGAATTCTTATCTTTCCAAAAAGAAATGTTAATTATTATAAAAGTAATTTATGGGGGGAGGGGGGAGGGATTGCATTGGGAGTTATACCTGATGTAAATGACGAGTTGATGGGTGCAGCACACCAACATGGCACAAGTATACATATGTAGCAAACCTGCACGTTGTGCACATGTACCCTACAACTTGAAGTTTAATAATAATAAATAAATTTAAAAAAAAAAAAAAAAAAAAAAAAAAAAGTAATTTATGCTCATTTAAAAAATTAAATAATGTAGAAATATGGAAAATAAAAATAAAAATATTATTGTCCTCTTCTCCTCAGTGGCACACACAGACACAGATGCACACACATACATACACACACACAACATATATACATATTGTGCATATAGTGATAATTATGTATATTGGATCACATTAAATCTATTTTTCCAAAATCAGCTTTTTAAAAAACTTAACAGCATATTTAACTTTTAAGGGCATATCCAGAAAAATATGTTATCTTCTTCCTAAAAATAAAAGAAACAATGTTATATATAACATTTTATTATCTTGATAGTTATATGAGTAGATATTTCAGTTTGGGACTTCAAATACATTTTAGCAACGGTAATGGAAGTGGTCAGGCCATAAGATGAGATATAACTTCATTGGAATGATTGTTTTGCTGATCTAATTGGTTACAGGAAAGAAAGGACAAATTTTCAAAGAAATAATGTTCTATTGTCTTACACCAGTAAAATAACCCACAGAAAGTTGTTCACAAAAGGTTGTAACATTTTACAGCCTTCTGAGTGGTTCTAAATGATAGCTTTTAGAATTTCTTCAAATATTTTAATTACATTTTATGGTCTTTTGCTATATCAGACTTTTATAGGATTGACTTTTGATAATATTTTAATCTGGAATGTGGAAAGATCAAATGGAAGTAATGAAGTTCCATAAAAATTTGCTAATCTTTTATAACATAGACCTTTTTGGAAGTCCCAAGTGATTTTATTGATATGTAGGCGTGGGTGCATTTTAAACTCCATCCACAAGGTGTTTTTCTTCAATTCTGTTTTTAAATTGGGGTATAATTACATACGATAGAATGCACATATGTTAAGTGTACAGTTCAAAGTGCTTTAATGAATGTATACATTTGTGTCACGAACATCAGAGCTGAGAAAGTGTTACAAGGCATTTCTTTTAATGTAGGCAAATGTCATAGTGACTGACTGGCATGGGGCACATGGAGATGATCCATACACCCTGCAGTACAGAGGGTGTGGAAAAGAGGGAAAATACATTCATTTCACACCTAATTTCCTACTGAATGATAACTTAACAGCTGGCTACGGATCACGAGGTAAGTGGGACCAATAAAACAATAGCCATTGAACGGTACTAGTTATAATATTCCGTGCTTGGTGCTGAAAGGGACTCGCTCACAAAACCTGAAACTTGTCAAGGACTTTTCATTCAAATGGGGAGATAGGCCTTATGCCCATGCAAAGATGAGGGGCTAAAGTGAACCAGAAAGAGTTCAGCACCAGATTAGTGGCCCAGAGAGGAGTGCTATAAGAATTCAGTCAAGGAAAGGTCATTTAGAGCCGAGGGTGGTCAGAAATGGCCTCACAAAGGAAAAGGTCTTCAAGGTTGAACATCATTTTGATAAATGGAAAGAAGGGAGAAAATAGTGGGAAGACTATGAAAAAAACTGTGGCAGCAGAAAAATCATGTAGAAGAGACAGAGACCCCGATGATGGTGCAGGGAGACTGTGGGCAGTGGGAGAAAATGCTGAAACGCACATGAGGGCAGTTGATGCACTAAAATGGCCACATTTTCAAGTCACCGCTCAAGGTTTCTAAGCACAGGAGTGACTCCATCAAAGCAGTGTTTTAAGATTAATCTGGCTTCCTTTGATCAATGAGGGAGAAACTGGATATCAGGAGAATAACTGGGAGAATTGGAGATACAAGGTCACAAGACTTAAAAATGGGTGGAGACCGTGAGACGGGAAGAATAGTAATAAGGACAATGAGGATGTCCTATGTGCTGCCGCTCTGTGGTTTGCTTTTCAAATGTTATCATACTTAATTCTAGCAACTCTAAGTGATGAGAAATATTCCGGAGATAAAAAACAAAAAGAGGTCTGAACGGCTACAGAAGGAAAGGCAAGAGGCATGTAGAGACAGCATTAAGGAACAAGGCACACACCAGGTTTTTGTCAGACATGGAAAAAAATCAGCTTAAAGAAGAAATCCCACAAGTCTGGATCTAGGCAAGTTCATGGTGAAGAGCAGTAGACTATGCCAGGGAAAGTGGTTCAGCCTGTGGTTAGATATTGATGGCTGGAGTTTGAGAGAGAAGCCAGGGTTATATAGGCCTTGAGACTGGTATTTAGTAAGTGAAATCTGAAGGAGAAAATAGTGAGCACAGTTCGCCAGTCAAGGACTATCTATCCCAATCTTTATTTTTTGTTTTTGATTTAACTTAACAGTAATGCCTTTCAAACGATGTCTTAATTTTCTTTTTTATCCCTAGTTAAATCTAAACGAGGGTTTTGTTAACGAGGATTTTGTTATCCTTTGTATAGTTAGCAGGAAGTGGAGTGACACACTCCACAAAATACACTTTACAAAATGCTTTATAAATCTTTAGAAAAATGTAGTTTTTTTTTTTCTTTCCTGGTAACCACGAGATGCTGATAATCTCTGCTCAAGCATGATTTCATCAGCACTTCTAAATTTCATGAGTAGGCACAATCTTTCCCTCAACACTCACAGCTTGGACTGTTACCCTCCCTTCCTTTGTCTCGAGGTCCAAAAATTACACAATATGCTACAGCCTGAGTCAACTCAGCACACACTTCCTGAGTTCCCAGAACTTAAAATAATTCAGAAAAAAGAAATGTGTGCTTTGGGAGGGGAGTTCATCTGGAAAGCTTATATGGGAAAGTTATGGTCTGAACTTCGAAGGGAATGTAAGGTTTAGAGAGAGAGAAAGTTCTAAGGGATCTCATGCTGAGGATGGGGGTTTCCCTGACCTAGGAGCTGTAAAATATACATAAACATGGAGAATAAGGGATAAAATCAAAGAGAAGGGACCATCCAGGCTGGTCCTTCCCTGGGAGAGAACATTCTGTAGTCTCCTTTTTTGCTCCTTTCTCCTTCCCTAGCTCCTAGGTTTCAACTATTGCTCTAGATAGGATAATTACCTGCAAGAAAAGAAGCAGGTCTGCTTCGATAGCTCAGACAGAAGATTAGGAAAGCTTTATTTGCCTATCTGGATATGCTTCTTTCCCTTTCTCCAAACCCTGAACTTAGAGGCCTCTACGAAGCTGAATAGAAACCTGTCGGGCAGCTTCACTGGGGAGATGAGAGGATGTGGGACTACTCACTAGCTTCAAATAGATGTGCAACAAGTAAATTACTGCATTTACAAGACCAAACATATTTTCATGCTGCCTTTTTTATGATGGTAGGGTGAAGTAGGAGGAAATGTGAATAGGATAGGGGAGATGAAAAGGGGAGAGAGGGAAGTAACTTAAACTCTTTGGAATGAGTATGTGTAGTCAAGACATGTTACGTCTTCACTAGTTAGCAAGGCACATTGCTGAGATTTTAGAAACTCAAAAGCAAAAGCTCTTTCTTCCACAGGCCGAGTGTTTGTCCACGAATGGGCCCATCTCCGTTGGGGTGTGTTTGATGAGTATAACAATGACAAACCTTTCTATATAAATGGGCGAAATCAAATTAAAGTGACAAGGTTAGTACTTCTTTTCATGTTATAATTCATTATTTGACTCTAAAATTGCTTATAACTTAAGCAATTAAATTATTGCCTAATTTAAGCAATCAATTTAATTGCAGCTAAAACTTAGTTGACAAGAAAGAGATCCTTTCATTTTTCAATTCTTAAGTTATATGGCATTTTTCTTTAAATTGGTATTTATGTGGTTCAAATATCAAAACAATATAAAAAGTGATGCCTGTAGCTGTCTTGCTCGCAGCAGTATCTTCACTGTTTCCCCTCATGCCCTCTAAGTAACCACTTTGATTAGTTTCTTGTTTATTTTTTCAGTATTTCTTCAGGCAAATTCAAATGAATGGAAATATATGTTTTTCTTCGCTCTGTGTTTTTCAATTGCGTAGGGTTCCATTATGTGACTGTACCATAATTTATCTAACCAGTCTCCTCTTGATGGACACATGGGTTGTTTCCCATCAACAATTACTGGGTCAAAGGGTGATTTGGGTAGCTATTGACTGCTTCTTCTCCTAAAAGTGGCACTATTTTTCATTCCCATCAACAATATTTGAGATTGCTTATTTAGGAAAGAATTCTGTTAAATATCATCATTACATGTTAATTCTCTTTTTTTCCCTGATACCAAGTGGAAATGAACTCAAAGGAGTGCTAACCCAGGATCTTGCCACTCATGTCCATCTGGATTTCCTGGTATCTTTTGCGTTGACTCTATTTAGTTGTTAAAGCCCTTGTTAATACAGAGCCCCTCCATCAAGATAAAATGCTTTAAAATAAAATAGAGTACATTTCTAACTTAGTGAACTTTCTTAATAAAGCAGATTTTTGTTTGTTTTTGTTGTTGTTGTTGTTTTTTGAGATGGAGTTTTGCTCCTGTCGCCCAGGCTGGAGTGTAATGGCACGATTTCAGCTCACCGAAACCTCCACCACCTGGGTTCAAGCAATTCTCCTGCCTCAGCCTCCTGAGTAGCTGACATTACAGGCACCCACCATCACACCTGGCTAATTTTTGTATTTTTAGCAGAGACGGGTTTTACCGTGTTAGCCAGGCTGGTCTTAAACTCCTGACCTCAGGCGATCCACCTGCCTCAGCCTCCCAAAGTAATGGGATTACAGGTGTAAGCCATAGCGCCCCGCCAGCAGAGCAGTTTTTAAAGGTTTGTATATATCTAGCAGGCTACAATCCTTGAAACAATTATATGAACTAGTCAAGAAGAAACATAAGTGTTTCTAAAATAGACCTAATTTCCAGTTTCTCTTTCCATTTTTAGGTGTTCGTCTGACATCACAGGCATTTTTGTGTGTGAAAAAGGTCCTTGCCCCCAAGAAAACTGTATTATTAGTAAGCTTTTTAAAGAAGGATGCACCTTTATCTACAATAGCACCCAAAATGCAACTGCATCAATAATGTTCATGCAAAGTTTATCTTCTGTAAGTATGCCCTTGGAATGACACACTCTTGCAGGATTCCTTCTCTTCCCATGTTTCAAGTATTTAAATTATAAGACAATTAAGATGCACTATACTTTAGAACTTGGGGGACCCTAGAGTTCATCTAGTTTTTATTCTACAGATTTAAAAATTGAAGCTCCCAAGATAATTACCAAAATGATACCTTTAGGAAAGTGACTATTTGCTTTCCTGGGAGGTTTAACAAGGGAACTCTGGGGATCACAAAATAAATTGTTCATATGCTGGTGTTCTTGTATCCTTTCATAAGAAATTACATTGGGTTAATGAGATTAATATAACAAATGGTTATAATTCTCTTGTTTGAGGTAGCAGGCCACTCTCTATTTGAAATGCATTTCCTAAATCTCTTTACTTTGTTTTGAATAGTCTAGAACTTAAAGGTAAGGTATCACCAGGGGAAGTCAACCAACTCTGCTTTGCAGAAACCCAACCTTGTCAATATTCCATGCTAACTAACTGACAAGAGACTAGCATATAAATCCAGAATATTATTTTTTAAATTATTAATTAAAAAGAGTACTCTGTCATGGGAATCTCATATGTGCATCCTCTGGCCAACTTATTTTCTCTCTGGATGAAGCAGCCTGGAACAGCCACTTCTCACCAGATGCAGGGTCAGAGAGCATGGAATCAGAAAGGAGGGAGTTAGGTGATTCAGAGGTTAGTAGCATCAGCCTTCATGACCTGATATATCTCTCTAAGTTCACAAAAACCTGTAAGTCACATCTGTGGGTCATCTCTTCACAGATCTGGGGGTACAGCCCACACATGCCTCTGTGGAGTTTTCTCTTTGTTTCCATGGCTGACCAATGCCCCTTGGATTGACATGCTATTTTATTTCACTCTGGTTTAGTCAGGACTAGGAGTTATTTTGAACCTTTAGGGTAATTTTTCATATTTCTTGTCCCATCCATTATGTTTCTTATTTATAGCTTTAATATCTGATACTAACCTAATGCATTTGATCCACATTATTTGTGACTAGGTACTATCTTCACGATGTTTTGAAAGACCTACTCATAAATATCTTGTCAGAAAAGTTTTACAATCCCATAACCATAGTCACGAAATGGAAGAAAAAGAGTTAAACAACGCAAAGCAAAATCAGATTCTGTTCCAGTCCCCACACCGTCCTAAGAAACTCATATCCTTGAGCAGTTATCAACCTTTCAAAGCTTCAGCTTTCTCTTCTGTGAAATTAGAGCTGAGACAAGAGAGGCTATTCAGTGGCTTCTAGCTCTAAATTTCCATGGCTGTGTTAACAGGAAGTATCGACTCTTTGTAGGAATAGAGCCACTGGGAATAGATGGTTATGCATTACTTAGCAATGCAAACCACATTTTTAAGTGGGGGATTAACATAGGTTCAGTATCATTCAGTGAATTATATCTATATTTCTGTAAATTATATCTATTTTCCAAATTGAGTGAGAGGTGGGGGCATCAGGAAGTAAATTTGTTTATCCCCTTATCTATTTTTACAGAGATCAATATTTGAGGTAGAAAAATATATATTGACTGATCAACAAATAAAGGCGCAGTGGTCATTAAATATTATTCCAAGGAGTAGGCTTGGAATAGGAGTAGGTCATGATAACTTCTCCTGGCTGTTTTCTTAACAAAATATTGTGCTAAGGGAGGAGGGAGATTGTTTTCTTTTGTTTTTCAAGACTATGTGTATATATACACATATATGGTTTGTTATCTAATACCAATAAACTTTAATAGAGATTGCTCTCAGACCGCAAAGGTGCTAGTGTTTCCAGCAAGAAAGCCAAGGTTTATTTGTAAATTTGATGTCATTCTTGAAGGAAAGAGGTATATCACTGTACCACTTTTGATTTCTTTTCTTTCAGTTCACCTTTTCTTTTACCTATACTTCCTTGAGAATGAGAACTATGTTTGCTTTGGGAGGCATTCCTTTCTTTATTAAAGACGGTTTTTGTTTCCAGGTGGTTGAATTTTGTAATGCAAGTACCCACAACCAAGAAGCACCAAACCTACAGAACCAGATGTGCAGCCTCAGAAGTGCATGGGATGTAATCACAGACTCCGCTGACTTTCACCACAGCTTTCCCATGAATGGGACTGAGCTTCCGCCTCCTCCCACATTCTCGCTTGTACAGGCTGGTGACAAAGTGGTCTGTTTAGTGCTGGATGTGTCCAGCAAGATGGCAGAGGTAACATTTTGAACGAAAATGAATGTAAACATTTATCATTTTTTCTATCAGTTCTGTATTATTTTATTTTAAGTTCCAGGGTACATGTGCAGGATGTGCAAGTTTGTTACACAGGTAAACGTGTGACGTAGTGGTTTGCTGTACCTATCAACCCACCACCTAGGTAGTAAGCCCCGCCTGCATTAACTATTTATCTTGATGCTCGCCCTCCCCTCTGTCCTCCAGGCTGGATGGAGTGCAGTGGCACAGTTTCAGCTCACTGCAGCCTCGACCTCTACGGCTTAAGTGGTCTTCCCATCTCAGTCTTCCAAGTAGCTGGGACTGCAGGCGTGGGACACCATGCCTTTTCTCTCAGTTTTTAATTATTTTTATTTTCAGGAAGTAAGGGTGAGAGTTGGAGGAGGCAAAAGGTTTGGAATAGTCAAGGACATCCTATTTTTCAGGGGTTGGGAGGAACAAATTCAGAATGTGGCCAAAAGTTGAGATAATGCAGATAAATGAAATCCACAGATAATTTCTAATGCTTATTTTTGCTACTAATTGAAACTCTTTCCAACCAAGATCCTTTTCCAAAATTCTTACCTATTACAATCCAAAATTCTATATATAACGAAAAGTTGCTGCTGGCTACATTCTACTCACAGGTAAATATCCCTGGTTGAGGAAGTAGACTGTGAATTTGCAGTGAAAGTGAATGTCCATTATATGGCTATTTTCCACATCATTGTGTACAGAAGACCATATCTCAGTCATCTAGCAATCTAGCAGCCTCCAGCTGCTTTAACTGATTAAAGTCTTAGTCTCCACAATCAGGCAGCTGTGTTTTAATCCTGGCTCCTTCACTACTGTGTAATATGTCTTTGTTATAAAGAGCATGATAGCCTCTCTGAAGCAGTTTTCTCACCTGTAAGATAGGGATAATAATGCCTGCTTTTATGAGAGTCAGCTTTTAAAGTTTTAGGAAATCTGCAAACCAGTAATTAAATGTAGTTATTAATAACACTTAAATGATATAAGCTTACAATAAAATATACGAAAACAAATACACGAAATACTCAAAACTCATCACTTCTTAATTTTTCCTACTATTTTTTACTATTATCTGTGCCCAGGGTCAGCAAACTATGTCCCACTACCTGTTTTGCATGGTTCACAAAATAAGGACAGGTTTACATCTTAAATGGTTAAAAAAAAATCAAGAGGCTTTTTCATGACATGTGAAAATTATATGAAATTTTCCCACAAATAATTTTATTGGAATATAGCAATGCTCATTTGTCAACATATTATCTATGGATACTTTATTGCTACAGTAGCAGAGTTGGGGAGTTGCAACAGGGAACTTATGGCCAGCAAAGCCTAAATTATTTACTATCTGGCCCTTCACAGAAAACTTCTGCTGATCCCTGAGCTAAATTCTTGAGGTTATTTCTGGTCTATTGCATTTGTATGAATGTGCCACTACAATTTCATCCTAACTGTGCACTCAGTGACGTCACATTAACAGCAGGAAATCAACCATGGTTTCACACATGGAAGAATATTTACCCCACAGAAACTGGCGTTTGCTACGAGTCAGGCCTGCCTGCCTACCTTCCTCTCTCCCTCCCTTTTTCCCTTCCTTTCTTTTATTCTTCATCAGAAAACTGTTATTAAACATTTACCAGCATACCACTGTCTACTTCATAGGGTTATTGAGGGGGGAGTAAATGAGATAATATGACATTTTTAGTTCAAAATAAATAATAAGTGGTAGCTGTTTATTTTAATAGTAACTTGTCCAAGGAGAGAATTTATCCCCTCATGCTCTGTGGATCAATAGTCCTGGAACACTTGCCTTTTTGGCTGATACCTGAAAAACTAAAAACTCTACTAATATAGCCAGCATTTGAATAATTTTGCTATGTTGCCTACCTGCAGTTGACTAGGGCATGTTTTTTGTTTGTTTGTTTGTTTGTTTGAGATGGAGTTTCGCTCTTATTGCCCAGGCTGGAGTACAATGGCACGATCTCAGCTCAACGCAACCTCCACCTTCCAGATTCAAGCAATTCTTCTGCCTCAGCTTCCCTAGTAGCTGGGATTACAGGCATGTGCCACCATGCCTGGCTAATTCTGTATTTTTAGTAGAGACGCGGTTTCTCCATGGTTGGTCAGGCTGGTCTCGAACTCCCGACCTCAGGTGATCTGCTGCCTTGGCCTCCCAAAGTGCTGGGATTACAGGCATGAGCCACCATGCCTGGCGGCATGCTTTTCTTAAATATGGTCTCAGAGTAATTTATATTGGCTATCTGCCTGTATTGAGCAAGAATGGATGGAGTGAAGAGGAAAGATGATGGTACTTGAGAGGAGACCTGAAATATGTAGAAGAGAAATAAGCCCAAAGTAACAAACTCATGGCAAACCAAACTTTCCTCCCTTTTCCTGCCAACAACAGTCATTGAACCATTATTTCCATTCATTCATTTATCAGGTGCCTACGCTGCACTGACCTGAGGGATATGGAGATGACAAGAACAGTATCTCTGCTTTGAAATGCTTACAGTTAATGAGGGACACAGGGCACACACATGTGAATAGATACAATACAATGTGACCACGCTCCACAGAGATGTAAGTTACTATGTGAGCACTGAAGAGGCAGCACCTGGTGCTGTAGCAGAAAGTGGTCAAGGAAGATTTCACTGAGAGAATCAACTTGGAGTTGAATCTTGAAGGATTCAACTAGGTGCTTGCTAGGTTGGGTGATGTACGGAAACAGAAGAAAAGAGGACATTTGTGGGAAGGGAAAAATGTGTGCAGTGACCAAGAGGCAAAATAAGAAGGATTCGTTCAAGGGAAGGGCATTCATTTGTATGACGCTGGATGGATCTGAGAGGTGGCGAATGGGATAGAGACATAGGTGTGGATTTGAGAGAAATTTAAGATATTGAGTCGATGGGACCTGTTCAAGAATATGGAGGCTAGTAACAGAAATGGTAAGAGAGTCCTGGGTTGCTGGCTTAGCTAGCTGGCAGTAGAGATCAAGATTGGAAGTGATGACTTGATGGCCATGAAGATGGCAATAGCTATTCTATTGTGAGTGCTTACTCAGTATCCATTTCGCAGATGAGAAAACTGAAGCTAAAAAAAAAAAAAAAAAAGAAGTAATTTTACTATGATCACGTAATTAGCAAAAGTTGAAGGCAGAGTTCTAAGACCTTGTTTTACCCCCTTTACAACTTACTTCCCAATATTGTAAGAGAAACAGTATTTGAATTCAAAGTGTAGAGTTGCCATCTTCACGGTCGTCAAATCATCACTCCCAACTAGTTAAGCCAGAAACCTGTGTCCTAAGAAGTGTGAAATGCAGGTCTAGATCTACCCAGGAAGATGCCTGAGTTGGAGATAGAGATCAGGGTCATCCCTGAGTGGGTGGTCATTGAAGCTCAGCTTGCTGCTCCTCTCTTTTCCCAGAGCTTTCAAAAGAAGTGACCCCAGTGAATTAATCAATAGCATCACCTCCCCAAAACTGGTCACTAATATACTTTAAACCTGGTTAGCCCTTCATGGTTTAACTGTACTGCCATATATGTATCTCACTTGATCCTCACAGCAATTATAATTTAATAAACAAGAAAGCTATCATCCTCACCCTATAGATGAAGTACCCAGCCTAAGGTGACCACAATAGCAGAGGGTAGTGCCAGGGCAGATCATGGATCCTCTGACTGCCACTCCTCTGTAGCAAAGGTCTCTTTGCAATGTTTCCTTTTACCTGGACTGCATTTTTAAAACAGCAGTTACAAATCTCGTCTCAGCTGGGTTCATGGATCTTTGAATTCTGGGTTGGAGTGAAATAGTGGGGATGATGAGACACAGAGAGTGGTAAATTACGAACATCTTGCTGGGGGCAGACCCCCAAGCCACTCCCTCTTCCCTGAAAGCATTCATTTTTGAGCCTGCAATTAATCAAATAATATTCTAATATTATGTTACTCTTTAAAGCTCAAAAAATTATGATACAACATCCCTAAAGAATTAGCAGAGATGTTTGCTAATTGAGTTACTTCATCATACTTTTGTCTACCAACCAAATGTTGCCATTTTCTTTTTTCCTTTTTGGGACATAGGCTGACAGATTCCTTCAACTACAACAAGCCGCAGAATTTTATTTGATGCAGATTGTTGAAATTCATACCTTCGTGGGCATTGCCAGTTTCGATAGCAAAGGAGAGATCAGAGCTCAGCTACACCAAATTAACAGCAATGATGATCGAAAGTTGCTGGTTTCATATCTGCCCACCACTGTATCAGCTAAAACAGAAGTCAGCATTTGTTCAGGGCTTAAGAAAGGATTTGAGGTACAGTAGAGCATCCTAAGCCTTGGATCACCATCATTTTCCTTTCCTTCATTTGGTATACGAGGTTTCCTCTGATGGGGGGCAGTCTGTTACAGGGTGGTCATAACAGCCTCAACTATGAAAGTAATGATGGATTATCTTTAAAGTCAGGAGCCGTGCCTTATTCACCATTGTACTCCTTGTGCCTAGCAAAGTACATAGCATAAAATAGTTGCTTAATAAATGCTTGTTGACAGAATGAGCAAATAAATGAATACAATGGACAAAACTAGAGAACCTAAACAACATCTGGGCATTTTCTAAACTGTTCCTAGTCATTCTGGGACTGCCTCAGCTGTGGCCATTTTTCCCTTTCAATTTTCTTGTCAAAATTAGCATGTCTGGCTTCTGTCTATAGTCATTCTAGACTTCAAGCATATCAGAACCAATCAAGGCCAGAATTGTGTTTCAGGAATGACAGAGTTTATTTAAATCAATACAAGTTTGAATTCAGCATCTGGGATGCTTATCTGATAGCAAACAAGACACATCAGCTATGGTTGTTACTGCCCATAGTCTAAACCTTGGCTATCTATTGAAATCACCTGGGGATTAAAAAAATACTAATGCGTGAGTCTCACCCCCAGAGATTCTGATTTAATTGATCTGGGATGTGACCTGACCATTAAAATTGTTTAAGTCTCCCCATCTGATTCTAACGTGTAGCCAAGACTGAGAACCACTGCTCTAGGCCCTCTTATTGGTCACTTGCTGGATCTCAGAGGCAAGCCTCTCACACTATGATGTATTCCATATCCTCTATGATACAGTTCTAAACTATGGGGACATCTTGATGATTCAAGCAGGAAAAGTCCCTGCTCACAAGCACACTGGCAGTGGAATGTAGGGTGACAAGTGCTGTGATGGGTTGAGGTAAAACTTCAGTGGGGTTGGGCGTGGGGTGGAGGAGCTACAGTGGGAATTTGGATGACAGAGAATTCTTTTGCTCAATAAAACAATTTGAACTACACTTCCTTCCAAATGACTAATTCTGTATGTTCAGGTGGTTGAAAAACTGAATGGAAAAGCTTATGGCACTGTGATGATATTAGTGACCAGTGGAGACGATAAGCTTATTGGCAATTGCTTACCCACTGTGCTCAGCAGTGGTTCAACAATTCACTCCATTGCCCTGGGTTCATCTGCAGCCCCAAATCTGGAGGAATTATCACGTCTTACAGGTAATAAACTTTTAAAAACATGCCTTTTGGAGCATTTCCCTTTAACTTGAATATCCAAGACACAACTATGAAACTCATTATATGGCTTAATTGAAAATATATAAACTGTTTTTTAAAAACACACACACGTATTGCTAAAATCTGTCAACATTTTGCTGATTTTTTTTTTAACATTTTCCCTAAAGGTTCTAATTCTATACATCCAAAAAATAATATTTTATAATTCTGTGTTAAGCCAGTCTGAACATGCATAATCATGGAGCTAAAACATATGTTTAAGATTAAATGCTTTGTGGCCGGGCACGGTGGCTAACACCTGTAATCCCAGCACTTTGGGAGGCTGAGGTGGGCAGATCACTTGAGGTCAGGAGTTTGAGACCAGTCTGGCCAACATGGTAAAACCCTACTTCTACTAAAAATACAAAAATTAGCCGAGCATGGTATCAGGTGCCTATAATCCCAGCTACTCGGGAGTCTGAGGCAGGAGAATCACTGAACTTAGGAGGCAGAGGTTGCAGTGACCTGAGATTGCACTACTGTACTCCAGCCTGGGTGACAGAGTGAGACCCCATCTCAAAACAGAAAAAAGATTAAATGCACTAACTTCTATAATAGTGACACACACAGTGTTTTAAGATACATATCTTTTTATACTAAATGAGGCACAGAATAATTTTCTCTTATATTCCTTATTCAATAAAAAATGGGCATGCTGATTTGATAATTGAAAGGTTTTATTGGATTATCTTTAAATGCAAAGTTTTCAGAATATAAATGTAAACATAGGGACGTAAATAGCAATGAACCTAAATTATCTTAAAATTACTTTAATCTTGAGTATTCGATAAATATTTATTGAGTTCTTATGTACTGTGCATAAGTTCTAGGCCCTGGCAATACAGTCATGGATAGAACAGCTGAAACTACTCGCCTAGGGCCACTTACCATGTGGTTGTATAGGATGTCAGGCAAAACAAGTCAAGCACAGCACCCATTTCCCCAAAACAAACACTCTAATGTCAAGAAAGTTTGTTGGAAAAGGCCTAACATTTTTATTTTTGTTTTATTTTACCCATTTTAATAGTGAACATCCCTATCATGTATTTCAGGAGGTTTAAAGTTCTTTGTTCCAGATATATCAAACTCCAATAGCATGATTGATGCTTTCAGTAGAATTTCCTTTGGAACTGGAGACGTTTTCCAGCAACGTATTCAGGTCAGAATTTTCTCAATGTTATATTTCCAGGTGGAGAGTGGGAAGGGAGAAGGAAACAAGGAAATTGACGAATTGTGCTACTTGCTTCATTAACCTTACTTGAATATGTAACAGCCTGTGTATGAAAGGCTTTTAAAAGGCTGCTTGGCATCACCAGAGCCAGGCTTTCAGCCCTAGGAGCCATTTACCACAATTGCCACCTCAGCTTTTCAAAGTCTACGAGTGGAGCTTGCTCCTTCCTTGTGGCTCAAAGTGCAGATTGGGGTGTGGCAGAGGCAACGTGCAGAAGAAAAATAAGGAACAGTGAATTTAGTTTTAGTGTCGTAGTAACTTTCCATCAATCAGAATTCATCTTATTTTTGCTTCCTCAACATCTTTGAAGCTCTTCCTTGTATAAGGGGTATCAACTATTTCATTAAATTCTAACTACCACAAATATCTAAATATCTCTTTGACTACCACAACTTACATGATTTTGCTCACCAAAGCTTCCTCTAGTTAAGTTATTTTTTATAGGGCCATTTTTTTTCTTTCCAAAGTACTTTAAAGATATTTTGGACATAACTGAATAATGTTTTGAACAAAATTTCGTCTATAGTTTCCTCACAGATGGCAAGTGTACCTGCCAAGTTAATGGCTTGATGTGACCAATGCAGCCTGTCAATTCTTGTTAGGAAATATTTAACACGAAGATTATATTTACACAGTGAAGGCAATAACCACAATTCCATAATAAGAAGTAAAAATGTGAATTACAAATGACAATATCTGGTACAGATTAGGTTATAATTGGTTCTTCTGATAATGCTCAATCTTTATGCCCTGTGACTTCCTCTTCAATAATATGGAATAAAAACAATTGTTTTAAAAAATAAAAAACAAATTTAACAAAATATTATTCGTATGGGATCAAATTAGCCTTAACATTCCCAGACTTGTCCCCCTCCCCAAAAGCTGTTGGACTTATTAGCCCCACTGGCCTGAGGTGGGAACTACATGTAAATCCCCTTCAACAGCCCAGGGCCCAGCATAGCATGTGGCACAGAAGTCAGCAGTCCATAAATATTTCTTGAATTGACTTGAACAAACAATTCACAATGCCTTTGCTGTTATCCACCAATATAATTTTACATGCTTTGCAGGTTTCAGCAATTTAACGAAGCATTGCTAATGTGTTTGTTTAATAAATGTAAATTTTCAAAGTTATTTAGAGACTTATAGCCATTGGAAATACATAGTGATTAAATGCAGGGGCTCTGGTGTCAGGACCACTGGGTTTTATCACAGTTCCACCTCCTTGCTATGTGACATTGGCAAATTACTTCTCCAAGCCTACTCTTCTCATCTCTAAAATGTGGATAACGATAGTATTTATCACAGAGGATTTTTATAAGGATCAAGTAAGATTGTGAAGCCTTTAGCACAGTGCCAGGCAAACGTTTGTACTCTGTACATGTTACACATGCATGTGCAAACACATGGCTTATTGTGAATGGCTAAATAACTTTTGTTTGTTTGTTTGAGATGGAGTCTCACTCCGTTGCCCAGGCTGGAGTGCAGTGGCGTGATCTCAGCTCATTGCAACCTCCACCTCCTTGCTTCAAGCAATTCCTCTGCCTCAGCCTCCCAAGTAGCTGGGATTACAGGCACACGCCACCACACCCGGCTAATTCTTTTGTATTTTTAGTAGAGACACGGTTTCACCGTTTCACCGTGTTGGCCAGACTGGTCTCAAACTCCTGACCTCAGGCAATCCACCTACCTCGGCCTCCCAAAGTGCTGGGATTACAGAAATGAGCCACCGTGACCAGCCTAAATAATTTTTTAATGTGGCAAAACCAAGCCAAAACCCAAGTTTGTATTTCTTATCAAAACATGTAAAAGGATCTGGACAAATTATATACAAATTAATAAAATTTAAGCATATTCACAAATGAAAATTTTTAAAAGCTTGTTATTATAATTGCTGATCTGAGGCCAATGTTGGTTTGGATAAGAGGTAATATGAGGACAACTAAAATCTCTTAATAAAGAATAATGAAATGACACTTGCATTAACTACAACAAAATGTTTTATACCTACTGTACTTAAATAACATGCAATATTTTGCTTTGCAAAGTATTTTTATATGAAAAATGATGTATAACTATAGTACCTGTCAGAATTAAATTATTTTTATTTTTTCCAATTCATTGTTGTTTGTTATAAAAGATGGAATGATTATGCATACACCAGAAACTCTAATATGTATCTTCTCTTTAACAGCTTGAAAGTACAGGTGAAAATGTTAAACCTCACCATCAATTGAAAAACACGGTGACTGTGGATAACACTGTCGGCAATGACACTATCTTTCTAGTTACGTGGCAGACCAGTGGTCCTCCTGAGATTATGTTATTTGATCCTGATGGAAGAAAATACTACACACATAATTTTATCACCAATCTAACTTTTCGGACAGCTAGTCTTTGGATTCCAGGAACAGCTAAGGTAGGTGTTGTGAGCTTGTTCCTAAGGACAACATTCTGCCAAGTTTATGATTTTCAGTTGAATTACATGATTAAATGCATTGTGTAAAGAAAATCTTGTTTTAATATATCCAAAGTTTACTTTAAATTTATGAGGCCATTTTGTGAATATTAAAAATTTAAGAGGAATAACTAAAGTATATTCTCAGTTTTAAATATTAGATATCAAACACTTCAACACTGAAAATTAGTATTTCCACTAGTATTACAATTAAATTTTTTTCTAGCCTACATGTTTCTTTACATAATCCATATAAACACACTTTTCTATATGCTTAGAAAAAATCTCTGCTTAGAATTTATAATATGAATACATGCTATGCATATGGTTTTTAGCATCTACTGGGTGTACTGGGTCTTGTTCTAGGTACTTTGCAATAAAATGTCATGGTAAGAGTATAAATAGGATACTATCAGAACATACAAGAGGGTGGGAGGAAGAATGCTTTTGGAAGCAAAGACATCAAAATGGAAATATAAGGAATAACGGGGCCAGAGGTGGGTATGACATTCTGGGCAAAGGAAACAGCACATAGAAAGACTCAGATAAAACGAACATGACTTCATAGAACTAGAGTAGTTCAATAGAGTAGGGTAGTCTATAAGGTAGGGATGTAGGCAAAGGAAGGAGAGGGGAGTAGTGAGGCTAGACAGATAAACAGGATCTGTATTAGCAAGGGCTTTGCACAACAGTAAAGTGAACAGGGGCTTGAATCCTGAAATGAAAGGGAACCACTTATGGTTCTATGGAGAATTGTAAGTTGATCAGATTCACTCTTGCACTGCCTGAATTCAGTGCCTCCTCACTTGCTGCCCCACTCACTGCTGTTGTTGTTACTGTTGTTGTTGTTGTTGTTGTTGTTGAGACAGAGTCTTGCTCTGTCACCCAGGCTGGAGTGCAGTGGCACAATCTCAGCTTACTGCAACCTTCACCTCCCAGGTTCAAGCAATTCTCCTGCCTCAGCCTCCCGAGTAGCTGGGACTACAGGCACTTGCCACCATGCCTGGCTAGTTTCTCTATTTTTTTGGTAGAGATGAGGTTTCACCATATTGGCCAGGCTAGTCTCGAACTCCTGACATCAAGTGATCTGCCTGCCTCTGCCTCCTGAAGTGCTGGGACTGCAGGTGTGAGCCACCGTGCCTGCCACCCTCTCGACAGCCCCTTAACTAGCCTCTTTGACTCTAAACTGCCATCCTCCAGTGCATTCTTTACCTCTATCAAAGTGATCCTTCTGAAGCACAAATCAGTGTGTCTCTTGTTCAAAACCTTGTTGGTGGTTTCAGAATAAAATCCAAGTGGTAACTCTTACATACCAGACCCTTCATGTTTTGGCTTCTACCCAAGCTTCTCTCTTAACTTCTTCGATGCTCTGCTCCTATTGAACTTTTCTCCAAATTCATCATGTTCTTTTCACACCTGTGTATAAGGGCCAGGGACAACTTTACCTGCTTCTTGCTCCCCTTGCCTGACCTCTTGGTCTGGATTAGATGTCCTGTATCGAAACATTTATTGCACTCAGATAACTTTTTGATGTGGAAGTTCCTGCCATGCATCTGTCACTAAGGTTATGATTCAAACAAACAAACAAACAAACAAACAAAAAATGTGGTGCTTGAATCATGACTAATGGAAAATGGTGAAGCTCATGAATCCCAATGAAGAAAGATGGCTAGGGTGTGGTGCATCTTAATTCTCCACCCTGAGTTACACTTCAACCCCTTGATTTTCTGTTCTTCCTTCTGCTTTGTTGTGTATCTCTTGTTACTTCTGGGGGTTTGATAAGGAGCAGCAGCAGAAATCAGGAAAAAGCAATATAAAGTATAGCTTAATCAAAAGGATGAATTTCTTCTATATTATAATTTTAGTCTTTTTCTTTCAGATTTTCTTTTTTGTCGGTTTTTCCCAGGCAGATACGCAAGAGTGGTGTTTAACAGTATTTCTATAAATTACTCAAATTAGATATTGTATAATCCTGACCTATTAAAAATAGTAGGTCCTTTTCTTGGTCCCTAAGAGTGTATGTGTTTTTTGCTGATTGAGATTTCTGAGTGTGGAGTTTTTTGGGAAGTGGAGTGAAAGAAGGATATTGTTGCCTTTTTAGTCCATGGTGTCCACATAAATTATAATGGTCCACTTAATTTGATGTAATTTTCTCAGTTACGAAAAGAAATGAAAAACATTTAAACTCCTTTTTGGGGAAGGGGCTCAGATTAATATCTGTAAAGTACTTTGAAGCTGGACACTATTATTGTTATGTTCTAAAAATGGGAATCAAGATGTATCCTCCCTCACTCCAAATAAATCCGAGGTGTAATTCCTAAAGAATCACCTAGAAAGAAAGGTGACTTATGCTATGAAAGCCATGTAAATATGAATTTATTCGTCCCTTAACCAATGCTACTTTTCCTGGCATCTTTTTGTAGTATTTTTAAAAGTGTAACATCAACAAAACAAGAGCAAAATTCTCCAGCAGCTTAGATGTATGCTTTCAAATTAGGGTTGATTTTTTTTCACACTTTCCAAAACAATAAGACTTGTTTTACAGCCTGGGCACTGGACTTACACACTGAACAATACCCACCATTCTCTGCAAGCCCTGAAAGTGGCAGTGACCTCTCGTGCCTCCAACTCAGTTGTGCCCCCAGTCACTGCGGAAGCCTTTGTGGAAAGAGACAGCCTCCATTTTCCCCAGCCTGTGATGATTTATGCCAATGTGAGACAGGGATTTTATCCCATTCTTAATGCCACTGTCACTGCCACAGTTGAGCCAGAGACTGGAGATCCTGTTACACTGAGACTTCTCGATGATGGAGCAGGTAACAAGGAATGTCTTGACATTTTATCATGTTCTCAACAGCTCTTATGATATGATGCGGTAGTATCAATATTAAGCCTATCTGTAAGATTCCTTCAGTTCAGTAATTTTTCTTAATCTTACAATATTCTCAAATTCTCATAGAATCATTGATATTTCCATGTTAGCATGGAAAAAGAGAGTCCTCGTGAGGATACTCATAGTGTCTATGTTTGAGCAAAAGGTGGGAGGCAGCCGCTGGACACTTTGGTCCTGGCTTCCATTTGATGAGGTCATACGGGAGCAGGCTTCTATGTCCTTATGACATACTTATATTCCTCTAAGAGTCACCAGCTTTATTATTCACTGAGTAATCAGACTGGACTGTTAAAGTAGGAAATGAAAATCAGAAGGGAGGTGCAGCGACAGCGAACCCACTTTTTCCCTTTGGACCCCAGTTGTGAAGAAAAAATTGGAAACTGAACTTGTGACCTATAAGATGACCCTAGACCCAAGAGGCTGGGTTGATGAGAGGGCACAGCTCATTTCTAGCACAGCCACTGCCTTTTACATGTGTGATTTGGTCCCAAGAAGACCCAGCCTGCAAGCCTAGAGGAATCAGAATAGACAAAAGCTCTCATTCTGCACATACAGCGTTCAGAGCCTGGTCATCATACATTATAGATGGTACAGCATCCAGCCAGGTAAACAGCAGCACTTGGGCTCCTTTGAAAAACAAATTCCTTTGTTGTTCCATCTTTCCTATTTGGTTATTTTCCTAAACTACATTCTTAGAATGGCGGTAGACCTGCCTCTGTTGGCAGCCCGAAGTGTTTGATCTACTAACAAAATTATATTCTTTTGCCCTGTTGTTTCAAAGTTAATCTTTTTTCAAGAGTCTTAAGTTCGGTAGCCCATTAGTATCTTGCCATGGCAATCATGTATGATGTGCAGGAAAACAAAAGTTCATTCAAAGGGTTTTGGTTCAAGTCCACCTCAGGGGGATACCAGAGAAGTCTTCTTACTTTGCCTATTCGATTGGATCCAAATGAACTTCTCATGCTCTGATGGCTTATCCATGGTTATACCTTTCAATTTTTGTTTATGGTCCAAAAATGCACTTTTGTAGAATGTTTCTCTCTTGCCCCACCCTGTGGGCTGGCCTGGAGAACAGAGCCTACTCTCCTAGGGAAAATCATCTGATTCAGCTCAATAGGCTTTTATATTATTCCCTGGAACTATTTTATTTGTTTGCTATCTAAATGTATACCCTAAAAAAAGAAACAATAAAAAATACTGCTCAGGCATCAAAATGTAAATTGTTTCCCCTCCAATCAATACCTAACATGTATGTACATAGTTGTTTAATACTTACTTTTATAATGGAAGCAGTATTTATCTGCTCAGTAAATGAACTATAATAAAACTTATACCTCTGAAATGATTTACAATTTAAAATGTACCTTTTCATGCATATTCTCAAATAATCATCACAACAACCCTGCAAGATAAGTTATCTCCATTTTATAGATGAGAAAACTGAGGCTCAGAGACATGAAGCCTCATAGCTACTACGTGACAGATGCAGGCCTTCAAACCAATTCCTCTGTCTCCCAAGCCAATGTTCTTTCCCCATTTCTTTCTGCCTCAGTGATTAAAAGAGGTGGCAGTGGTGACTTTAATATGGAGAGATTTTCCTTTGTAATTTCTCAACAAAGATAAACCTTATTAATCATTAAACCACTAAATACCAAGATTTGATTTTTTTTTTTTTTTTTTTTTTGAGACAGAGTCTTGCTCTGTTGCCCAGGCTGGAGTGCAGTGGCGCAATCTCAGCTCACTGCAAGCTCTGCCTCCCAGGTTCACACCATTCTCCTGCCTCAGCTTCCCGAGTAGCTGGGACTACAGGCACCCGCCACCATGCCCGGCTAATTGTTTGTATTTTTAGTAGAGACGGGGTTTCACCGTGTTAGCCAAGATGGTCAAGATGTGATTTCTTACAACAGACAAAAAAGAATTCTAAATCTCCCTTGATAATAAAATGTTTAGCACTTCTTATTTCATTTAAATATACTCCTGTTTTTCTTATGTTAAGGAGCCCTGCCTCTGCAGTGGGGAAGAGGGAGATGGTGGGGACACTTTAGCAATGATACACTGCTGGTGTGCAGCGCCGTGTGTGTGGTATGAAAACTGAATTGACCTCTAGGATAGAGGACAAGCTGCTTGCCCAATATGACCACCTGTACTTGAATGGCAAAAGTGATCTATACTTGGGCTAAGCTGGACTTCCCTCTGCTGCCCTGGGGTCTAGGCCTTCGTGCCACTGAGTCATGAATTTGGCTTGGAATTGAACTGCTCTCTGAAGATCAACACAAAAGGAAGGAAGTACATCACTGGCTAACCTTTCAGAATGCCCCCTGAAGCAAGGCACAGTAGATGCTACCAAATTCTGTCAAACTCCAGGTCATCAAGCCCCCTAGAATCTAGAAAAACAGTTCCAGATACCCTCTAATGAGGAAATTAAGTAATTTCACACTATTTTATAAGCAACCAAAGTTTGTATTTATTAAAGGTCCTTAATCAAGTGACTTCTGGGCATTCACAAACCCTTGAAACTGTAGGAAAATGTGTATATGTGCATATATATTTATTTCCTAGAGACAAAATAGCTTTTCTTAACATCTCAAAAGGGTCAATGACTATAAGCAACCTGAAGAATGTGCTTGATTTCTTAAAAAAACTAGTATTATTTTCAACGATAAGAACAAGAATGTTAAAGGTGATAATTAAATGTTTTATTAGCATGGTACAACTTATTCACCTTTAGAAAATCATTTTTCTGAGGTAAGAAATTACAGGGAGAAATTATGGACCCATTGGATTTTTTATCACCTGAGAATATAAAAAGTAGATAAGAGCATGATCATATACCTTATATAGAAAGAATAAGGGGAGTAAATCTTGTTTTTAATGACTTAAATATTAGTAATCTACTATGATAACAAGTGTTGACACTGTGTTTTTTATATATACAGGTGCTGATGTTATAAAAAATGATGGAATTTACTCGAGGTATTTTTTCTCCTTTGCTGTAAATGGTAGATATAGCTTGAAAGTGCATGTCAATCACTCTCCAAGCATAAGCACACTAGCCCACTCTGTTCCAGGGAGTCATGCTATGTATGTACCAGGTTACACAGCAAACGGTAAGAACCATTAGCTCTGTTATTTGAGTAACATCATTTCATGTACATATCTCTGATGGGTATGTGTGTACTGGGGTGGCAGGGAGTGAGAGAAAGAAAATTTCAAAAGTCTTTACACTTAAGTCCATACATAATTTGTTGACTGTTTCTTCAGTCCTCAGTGATTCGTGGTAGGCGGGTAACAGGAAGGCAATCGGTAATGTCCACAGATTATAGCTACCTTTATTTTAGTCATTATGTTGACCTCTTTCTTGTTTCATCAGAATTACTAATAGTTAATTTCTCAGTTCCTGCTTCTGTGTTTCCTCTAGAGGTTTAGACAAGAGAAAGAGGCAAAAAGTTATTAGCAGTTGAAAGAAGGAGGCCAACAGCCCAAACAGTCCACACAGGAAATGAGTTCCTAAATAAATATGAACTTGGATGTTACAGACAACTAAGTGATTCCTGAAGATGTTTTGTTTTCCTTCAAGAAAAAAATGCAAAATAAATGGAAGATATTTATCTTTTTAACACCATTATAATAGTTCCTGATAGGAAGCAGTGGTTAAAGCACAATAGACAAACAGAAATATGTCATGCTATAGTCTTTGAAAACAATCTCAAAAAAGACTTCTAAGCATTTGTATTTCCAAAAATGCAGATGCTTTATGAACATTATTCATGTATTTTAAAAGTTATAACTAATCATTTGGACTATTCCATAACATGACTCTATCCTTTTTGTTTACTTTTCAGTCCTCATTCTTTCTGACCTCACCAGTATCAAACACAGCCAATTGATCCCTCTTTTGCCATTTCCTGGTTTCTGTGATACCTCACTCTCTTAATTACCTCTTATTTTCCAGAATTTTTTATCAGGCTCTTTTTCCAGCTCCTTGTTTTCTACCAGGCCGAGTCTGTTAGCTGAGTCTGAACCTTCTTACTTTCCCGTCTGGAGCCACATTGCCTGGCTTTGAAACCCAGCTCCTCCATTTACTAGCTGTGTGACTTTGGGCAAGTGACTTAGCTTCTGTGTGTCTCAGTTTCATCATCTAAAAAAATAAGGGTAATAATTGCCCTCTTCATAGCCATGTTGGGAAAATTAAATATCTGATACATGTAAGGCCTTAGAAAAGTGCCTGGCACATAGAAGGCACTCAGTAAATACTACTTATCATTACAGTAATAATTATTATTAATCTCATTAATCTGTATGCCTTTAATAACATCTATCTGTGTATAACCTCCAAATTCATAACTTTAAAATTATTACATTTAGCTAAAATCTCTTTTTTAAGCTTAAAATCCAGATCTAAATGGCTCATTAACATCTTGAATTAGATGTTTTACAGGAATCACAAACCTTGTAATTTAATTTTTGGTCTTTTTCTCCTTAGCCTGCTTCTCCTCCCAGTTTGCTCATTTTAGAAACCTGGAATTTTTTTTTTCTTTCACTTTAAACCAGGTTTCTCTTCTTCACCGTTCTATATTCATATCCATCACCAGCTTTTGCTTGACCTCTGCAGAAGACCTCTTGAACTGCCTCTTTCTTGCCCCCCTCTCCACACTATTTCCCATCCCAAGCTGCTATCTTCTCTCATCTGGACTATTGAATGGGTAAGTGGCCACCTTGTTGCTTGCTGTGCTTTAATTAATTCTACACCAAGCAGCCAGAGTGTTCTATTAGAAAGGAAATATAATTTTGTCACTTCCCTGCTTCCCTACAGCATATAACATTAAAATCTAAAACCACATTGGACCGTGAGGTCCTGTGTAAACTTATCTCCTGCCTCATCTCAGATGACTCACTTTGCTTTTAATTTAGCTTTTCTAACTTGAAACCTCTTTTCACCTCAGGGTTTGCTGTTCTCTCTACCTAGAATCTTCTTCCCTCTCTTCTTTACCTGGTCAGTTCCTACTCAACCTTTAGGAAGCCTTTCAATGTTACCTCCTTGATACCACTCTAAATTATAGACCCACTTTATTTTCTTTCGTAGCATCCTGCCTTCCTTCCTTCTTACACTTATCATACTTTGTAAATATGTGTTTATTAATGTGATTAACATGACTATAAATTCCATGAGGGATACTGTTTTGTCTGTAATTATTGGTACAGCATATGCCCTCAATAAATATTTACTGAGGCCGGGTGCAGTGGCTCACGCCTGTAATCCTAGCACTTTGGGAGGCCAACGCGGGCAGATCACAAGGTCAGGAGTTCGAGACCAGTCTGGCCAACGTGGTGAAACCCCGTCTCTACTAAAAATACAAAAATTAGCCGGGCATGGTGACGGGCACCTGTAATACAAGCTACTTGGAAGGCTGAGGCAGGAGAATTGCTTGAGCCTGGGAGACAGAGGTTGCAGTGAGCCAAGATTACACCACTGCACTCCAGCCTGGACAGCAGAGTAAGACTCTGTCTCAAAATAAAATAAGTAAAATAAAATAAATATTTATTGAGTGAATAAATGGATGAATTAGTGAGCAAAGGATTGTACAAATACACTCAGTTATTCTAAAGATGTAGTAAATAAAAAAAGGTTTAAGAAAGTCTCACCGTGTCAAGAACAAGCTATTCAGAAGCTTTGTAATTTGTCGTTTTGCCTTTTTTTTTTTTCTTTTTTGTCTCAGGTAATATTCAGATGAATGCTCCAAGGAAATCAGTAGGCAGAAATGAGGAGGAGCAAAAATGGGGCTTTAGCCGAGTCAGCTCAGGAGGCTCCTTTTCAGTGCTGGGAGTTCCAGCTGGCCCCCACCCCGATGTGTTTCCACCATGCAAAATTATTGACCTGGAAGCTGTAAACGTAGAAGAGGAATTGACCCTATCTTGGACAGCACCTGGAGAAGACTTTGATCAGGGCCAGGGTAGGTTTGCTCATTTCATGACCTACTTTTCCATAAGACAGCATTTCTAATAACTAGGTCAGTGGCTAGTTGAGTGAACATAGCTTTGGGGGTTTAGAACTGAAAAAGGTACAGAGGATGTTGTGAAAAGCTCTGAATTGCTGATAAGGCTTTAAATCCTGGAGTCCCAGAAGGACAGTGTGTCGCCTACCCCCGGAGTGAGGAGGCCCTGGCTAACTCACTGATACTAATCACTCAGAAATCCTGACTAGAAGCATAAACACCATGTGTTATGGTATCTGTTTAGTAGAAATAGGCTCCGCACTACAGAGCATGTGCTTCCCAGTACTGGAAGTGATTTCTTTCTGAAAGTTGGGTAGTAAATATTTATTCATATATTTATCAGTAGGCTTCGGGGAATTTTTTGCGTAACTCATGCAAACCTTGGTGCATTTTTGTTTCCTACTTCTGGCCGTTATTTTTGTTAGGAAGGCTGGGACCAGTCCCCTGATTCAGGGCTTTCTTATTCTTGCTTGGGCAAACATTGACGGAGTACCTTTTTCTACTTTCCCTTTTCTAAGGCTTATGTTAACTTTCAGGCTTCCACCTCCGTTGTCTTTTTCCAAATTTTTTACCCAATTTTCACAACACTATTTATTCAGAAATTTTATTTTTCCCCCATTAATTTGATCTCCACCTTTATCATATACTAAACTTCTGAATGTGTTTTGGCCTATTTTTTGATGTGTCTCTTCATGCATCAGTAAGTACCACAGCATTTTAATTATTGAGGTATTATAGCATTTGTATATCTGGTAGAGTTAGTCTTTCCACGTTGCTATTTTTAGACTTCATATGTTCAATTTGATTGCTTAATTTCCATATGAATTTACAATAAATTTGACTAGTTAAAGCAGAAATGAAGCATTTTAAATAAAATCACATACCAGGCCGGGTGCAGTGGCTCACGCCTGAAATCCCAGCACTTTGGGAGGCCGAGGTGGGCAGATCACCTGAGGTCAGGAGTTTGAGACCAGCCTGGCCAACATGGGGAAACCCCGTCTCTATTAAAAACACAAAAATAAGTCAGGCATGGTGGTGCATGCCTGTAATCCCAGCTACTTGGGAGGCTGAGGTAGGAGAATCGCTTGAACCCGGAAGTTGGAGGTTGCAGTGAGCTGAGATGGCACCCCTGCACTCCAGCCTGGACAACAGAGCGAGACTCCATCTCAAACAAAACAAAACAAAACAAAAACAAAAACAAACAAAAAAATCACATAACATTTACAAAATAACTTAGGAAAAAAATAACATCTTTTATGTTGAATCTTGCTTTTCAAAAAAAAAAGTCCTCAGGTTTTAATGAGTCCTTGTGTAGTGTTTTAAAGTTTTGCTTGTATTCGTATTTCTCGTTATGTTTATTTCTAAATATTTTGACTTTTAGTTGCTGTTCTCATTAGTAATTTCTAATAAACTAGAAAATATACTCAAAGTGACTTAATTTTCCTATTTATATTTTTTAATTTCAGCTACAAGCTATGAAATAAGAATGAGTAAAAGTCTAGAGAATATCCAAGATGACTTTAACAATGCTATTTTAGTAAATACATCAAAGCGAAATCCTCAGCAAGCTGGCATCAGGGAGATATTTACGTTCTCACCTCAAATTTCCACAAATGGACCTGAACATCAGCCAAATGGAGAAACACATGAAAGCCACAGAATTTATGTTGCAATACGAGCAATGGATAGGAACTCCTTAAAGTCTGCTATATCTAACATTGCCCAGGCATCTCTGTTTACTCCCCCCAATTCTGATCCTGTACCTGCCAGAGATTCTCTTATATTGAAAGGAGTTTTAACAGCAATGGGTTTGATAGGAATCATTTGCCTTATTATAGTTGTGACGCATCATACTTTAAACAGGAAAAAGAGAGCAGACAAGAAAGAGAATGGAACAAAATTATTATAAACAAATATACAAAATGTCTTCCTTCTTAGATATAAGACCCATGGCCTTTGACTACAAAAACATACTAACAAAGTCAAATTAACATCAAAATTGTATTAAAATGCATTGAGTTTTGTACAATACAGGTAAGATTTTTACATGGTAGATCAACAAAATCTTTTTGAGGGGAGATTAGAAAACCCGTAGACTTTGGCTATGAACAAATAATAAAAATTATTCTTTAAAGTAATGTCTTTAAAGGCAAAGGCAAGGGTAAAGTTGGACCAGTGTCAAGAAGTTTGTTTTATTGAGGTGGAAAAATAGCCCCAAGTAGAGAAAAGGAGGGTAGATCTGCATTATAACTGTCTATGTGAAGCAATCATTTAGTTACTTAGATTAATTTTTCTTTTCTCCTTATCTACACAGAACAGGTTGCTTGTTTACAACTGAAGATCATGCTATATTTTATATATGAAGCCCCTATTGCAAAGCTCTTCACCTCTTGCTATTTTGTTACATATATTACAGATGAAATCTCACTGCTAGTGCTCAGAGATCTTTTTTTCACTGTAAGAGGTAACCTTTAAAAATATGGGTATTACCCTTGTCTCTTCATACCAGTTTTATAAAAAAAGTCTATTGAATTTATTTGTTTATAAGTTTCTATTCCCATCAAAGCAGCTTTCTAAGTTACTGCCTTGGGTATTACTGTATGATAGTTATAGCCCTTCTAATGCCTTAACTAAGGAAGAAAAGATGTTATTCTGAGTTTGTTTTAATACATATATGAACATATAGTTTTATTCAATTTCAACCAAAGAAAAGGTCAGCAGAGAGATACTAACCTTTGGAAATGATTAGCTGGCTCTGGTTTTTGGTTAAATAAGAGTCTTGAATCCTTTCTCCATCAAGAGTTACTGACCAAGGGCAGGGGAAGGGGGAAATAGAGGTCACAAGGAAATAAAAATCATCTTTCCTCTTTAATTTTACTCCTTCCTCTTATTTTTTAAAAAGATTATCGAACAATAAAATCATTTGCCTTTTTAATTAAAGAGTTTAAAACTTTATTGAAGTATATACATAATAATGTAGACTAGATCTAAGTTTTATAACCAGGACCAATTAAGAATAAAAATTAGATTATGTTTTAGGGTGGTGGAGAGGGAAATGTGGGGAATTGGGACAGGAAGAAAGAGACAGCATGAAGCCCTAAATGAGAGACTCAGACCAGTGCTGGGGAGAAAAACAACCAGCAACCCTCTCTACCCAGGCCACCTCCTTGTAGTTTATACTGATCCAGGGTCTGGCCTGTTACTAAGTCTCACAGTGCCTACATTTTCACAGATGAAAGCTTCAAGACCCTTGCAGCTCAATTCCTAGCTGGCAGTCAGTCCTTCCTCCCTCTATCACTATTATACTTGCTAGCATGGAATTTGCTTCTCTCTAGTTTCAAACTGGGCTAGTGAAACACAGAGATGGATTGTAGTGGGTTTCAAGTTCTTGAATATTTTCCTCATTTTACAGACAGGAAAATGGAGGGTTGGGTGAGTAATTCAAAGTTTTATACTTGTTAATGGCAAAGCTATACAAAGGAAGAGCCAGGTTCTCAGACCACTCCTTTACTCCTATTTAAGAAGGTATGGGCAGATGCCAGGGTTTCTACCTAGAGATATTTAACTGTTTCATGATAAGTTCGCAGGACAGCAGATCTAGCTTTAAAGAAACCTGGTAGGTTTTGCTGTTGATGTTGTTGTTGTTTGTCTTCCATTTTGTGGGTACAGGAATGGAACATATGGACTTAAGTCCAGAAATCAGTGAGTATAAGAGGCAAAATTAAGGGATTCTAATGATATTAAAGTAACAAACAAATATAACAGTGTAGAAAGAGTGACCTCATGAAGTGTGTAGGGTAAACACTGTTCAGTGGTTGTAAGGAGTGAAAATATTAAACAAAAAGAAAGATGTAGTAAATGTAGGAAAACACAGATTTAGAGATTCCAGCAATCAATAGAACAGAGTCATAGTAAATGCCCTGTTGATTCTGTATACCTGATTTAAAAAAAAAAATAGAAACAATAGGGCATTTGGCCGAAAAGAATGAAAAACTATGATGTGCTCACTGGTCACTAGTGAAATACCATGATGTCAATACATGTGACATCATTAACAAGATGACCCAAGATTGCCAGAGGAGGAAGATTGTGGGCCAGATGCACAGTTATCTGAGAGAGGGAAGAGAAGTCTATGGAATTAAGCAATATGGGCAGATACAATTTTCAAATTCCAAAATAGTCATTGTTATGTAGTGGACAGAAATTTGTTCTGGAAAGCGAAGAGAACGTCCCCCCATTTTTTGCCCTCTTCTTTTAGGGATAGTACAGGAAGATTAAATCTCAATGGAAGAGAGACAAAAGAAAGGGATGGAGGATTTTTAAGAGCTGCTAATACAGCCTATGCACTGAGCAGATCACTGTTTGTGTGGACACCATCGACTGTCCTAAAAGTACCTTTGTACTTGTATGTTAATAACAGAAAGTCTTCCAAAAAAAATGTTGTGTATGCTTTATCTTCTATTACAATGCAATTATTCTTAGAAGAGTTAACCCCTAGATATAGCTTACATTTAAAACTTAATGTGACACTGATGGTAAAGCTGCTCATATCAAACTAATCCTCTTACAAATAACAATTATAATTCTGGAAAAAAATGTAGAACACAATTCTTGAAGCAATGGACACTGACAGAAGCAGGTAGAAACTGAAGGAGATTTGACCCTTAAAAGGGGAGAATAAATAGAGATGAGATACACATTTAACCAAATTTTTTCCCAAAGGCTCTCCCTAGTTTGCTCAGAACATCTGGATAGCGCTCAAGCCGAAAGCAGCCATCTTCCCAGGTTGACAAGTCAGAAGTAAGCTATCTGGGTGTCAGAATAGTTGGAAATTGAGGAAGGAAATCCCAAAAAGAAGCAACCACAAAGAGGAAAGTCCCCAAACCTGCATCCTCTCAATCTGGAAAAAAAAAAAAAAAAAAAAAAACAAATTTGATTTAAACTATCAATCCACAGATCTTAGATGTTCAAGTGAACCTAAAATAGGATCTATACAAAGAAAACACCTAGGCATATCATACAAATGGTGACTGACTACTCATCAGAAACAATTGAGGCCACAAGACAATAAAATAGCATTTTAAAGTGCTAAAAGAAAATCTGTCAACATAGAATGATTTCAAGCAAAAATGTCTTTCAAAATGTAGGTAAGTAGAAGCTAATTTTTGCCAGCAAGAAATACCAAATAAATTTCTTTAGGCTGAAGGAAAATGATGTCTGATGGAAATATAGATCTACAGCATTGAAGGGTTTTTAGAAATTATAGGCTGGGCGCAGTGGCTCACACCTGTAATCCTAGCACTTTGGGAGGCCTAGGCGGGTGGATCACCTGAGGTCAGGAGTTCAAGACCAGCCTGGCCAACATGGTGAAAACTTCTCTCTACTAAAAATACAAAAATTAGCTGGGCATGGTGGCGGGTGCCTGTAATCCTAGCTACTCGGGAGGCAGAGGTAGAAGAATCACTTGAACCCTGGAGGCAGAGGTTGCAGTGAGCTGAGATAGCACCACTGCACTCCAGCCTGGGAGACAGAGTGAGATTCCATCTCCAAATAAATAAATAAATTATAAATAAGTAGGTAAGTATCTATGCTGTTGGTTTGCTTTACCCAATTCCTTTAAAAAACAACTATGGCAGAAATAAAAACAATATATTGTGGTATTAATAACATGAAGAAGTATGATATAAGATAATAAGGGCAAAATGAACATAAAGGTGACAAATGGAATTATAATATTGAAGGGTACTCTCATTATACATAAATTGGTATAATATTAATTCACAGTAGACTGGGATAAGTTAAGGATGCACACTGTGACTTTTTTAGCACCCATTAAAAATAGAGAATGGAGGCCAGGTGTGGTGGCTCACACCTATAATCCTAGCACTTTGGGAGGCACAGGTAGGAGGATTGCTTGAGCCCAGGAATTAGAGGCCTGCTGGGGCAACAAAATGAGATCCTTCGCTACAAAAAAATCAAAAAAATTACACAGGTGTTGTGGCACATGCCTGTAGTCCAAACTACATGGGATGCTGAGGCAGGAGAATCACTTGAACCTAGGAGGTCAAAGCTGCAGTGAGCTGTGTTCATGCTACTCTACTCCAGCCTGGATGACAGAGTGAGACCCTATCTCAAAAATAACACATAAAATAAAAATATCTAAAATAAAAATATGCTAAAACCCTACAATGCACAGGACAGCCCCTGTTAGCAGCAGTTAACCCACATGGGTCTGCAGCAACTAAATTCTTGCCCCGTTGAAGGAAAGAATTTAACCGAGGGGCATAAGGCAGAGTGAGAGACTGAGGCAAGTTTTTGAGCAGGAGTAAGAGTTTATTTAAAAGCTTTAGAGTAGGAACAAAAAGAAGTACATTTGAAAGAGGGCCAAGTGGGCAACTTGAGAGATCCAAGTGCCCTGTTTGATCTTTGACTTAGGGTTTTATACGTTGGCATGGTTCCAGGGTTTTGCATCTCTCCTCCCTTGATGTTTTTCTTGGGACAGGCTGTCTGCATTCACAGTGGCCGGCCAGCACTTGGGAGGGGAGCATGCGCAGTATGTTTACTAAAGTTGTGTGCATGCTCATTTTAGGCATCTTTTTCCTTACCAGTCAAGTGTTCCTAGAGGAAGGTCATTTACCAGTTAAACTCCACCATTTTGCTTCTTAGTGCACATGCTTGAGTTCACCTGCCCAGTTCCTGAGGTCTTATTGGGAAGCGGCTGATCACCAGCTTCAGGTATTTTCTATCTATTGGGAAACTACCTTCTCCTGGTGCTGGCTGCAACCAATTATTATTTTAGAGAGACAGTTGAACAACTGCCTGACCATCACCTGATGGCTGCCTGACATTCCTGATGGAGGGTGGGGGGTCTGTCTCCAGTCCTACTCATGTCTGCCTAGCTACCTACTCTAACACCCCTACAACAAAGAATTATTCAGTCAAAAATGTCAATAATGCTGAGGCTGAGAAACCTTGCTTTCTAAGGAGGAAGAGAAAGAGGCAAGGATATTTGATACGCAAAGAAAAGAAAAAGTGACCTTATTGAGGGGGAAAACAGAACAGGAGTGTGAACCAGATCTAAATAAAGCTGATAAGACAAAAGAAAAGAAAAAATACATTTAAAACAAAATTAAGATGATCCATAATGGAGGACTGGATGTATAAGACTGGTAGAAAATCCACCTCATGAAAAATAAAGATGGAATGTATACAAAGTTGGGTGGATGCTGCATTATGTGTTAAGATCTGCAAATGCAAAGTGCAGGGAAACAGGAAGTAGAGGCAGAGGGAAGTCAGATGAGCAGCAGGCTCTGAAAGAAAAAGAAATCCGATTTCTCGTGTATGTATGCATTATAGGAAGTTTAATGCCAGATCTGGCACAAAAAAGAGATGAAATAAGGTATGAAAGGGATATATCACAGAGTACACGGTGATAGAGAAACACTCAAAGACATAGACACACAGGCATGGGGGTGATTAGAGCTTGTTCCCAAAGATCAAAAGCCATGCCTTGGTCCAAAAATCCCTCCTGCCCTTAGAATGAGTAGCTCTTATCAGCAAGATGGTTCCCGAAATGGGTGGAGAGTGACCTGGATGGTGGCCACTTTTATTTCCCAGTCCCTCTCAGCTACAAGCTGCTGATTCTTATCAAAAAGCTGCTTTCTGACAACTGTTGCCTCAAGGACCCAGGAAGAAGGAAGCTATCCAGTACCGTGGGCAATTACTTTCTATTTCCCTAGCTCTGTGTAGCGAAAGCAATATAAAAGAACAAACATCTAAAAGGAGTATGTTTTAAATTGGCATGATCTTACTTCACACTAACATAGGAAAGAAGAAGCAAGAACATGAAGAAGATAAATGGTGGAGAGGGGCCCCAGAAGATTGCCATTTTTACAGTTGAATGCACAGGCTTTCATAAGAAACCAATGAGGGCTCGGTATCTCATTTGCATAAGGCATGACTTTCTGATAGCTCCACCCTGTCCTCCTAGTGTGCATGTAGGCCCTTAGCTTGAGTTGCTCCATATTGCTTTGTTCCTCTTACTGCGCATGTGTTAGCGGACAGAATTTTTCATTGCAGGCATGTCTGGGAAAGTCGACTGTGTAGCCTTTTTTATCTGTGTGGTTGTGGGCATGTCTTAGGCAAGCCCCTCTGTGCAAGCTCCCTTATCTATGTCTGTAGGTTGTTCTTTTGTTTGAAAGAATTCAACCGAAGACCCACCCTAACTGCCTCCTTGACTGGTTTCTTCCTTCCTTCTCTCTCAAAACATCTCCTTTGCCCTCTGAAGCTCAGCTGAAAAATCAACTCACAAAAGGCAGATTAGTTGGAGAAATGGCATACAAATTTATTTAATGTGCACATTATTTAATGTCCAACAGAGTTCAGAAGCTTGTTTACCATCCTGGCAAAACAGATTATGAGACAGGGGAAAGAGGAATATAATATATTAGTGTGTGTATATATATATAATATTTATATTAGTACATATTAATACTACAGGGAAATTAAATTAGAAATCAAAAATAAATCAACTAGAGAATCCCCAAATGTCTGGAAATTAAGCAACATATTTCCACATAACTCATATGTTAAGAAAGAACTCACAATGAAAATTAGAAAACAGTTTGTAATCCCACCACTTTGGGAGGCTGAGGCAGGCAGATCACTTGAGGCAGGTAGTTCCAGGACAAGCCTAGCCAACATGGCAAAACACCATCTCTACAAAAAGTACAAAAATTTGCCAGGCGTGGCGGTGTGGGCCTGTAATCTCAGCTACTCGGTACGGTGAGGTGAAAGAATCACTTGAAATCAGGAGGTAGAGATTGAAGTGAGCAGAGGTTGCTCCACTACACTCCAGCCTGGGTAACAAAGCAAGACATTGTCTCAAAAAAAAAAAAAAAAAAAAAAAAATTTATATTCTGTCTGTATACACCCTGCAACAGTTTTTATAAGACTATTTTTTAGTTTCTTAAATTTCCTCCTGACTGTTGCTTTAGCTTGTCATATAAATTTTGATACACCATATTTTAATTATCATTTAGTTCCAAATATTTTCTAATTTTCTTGTGTGTGTGTGTGTGTGTGTGTGTGTGTGTGTGTGTGTGTGTTTTGAGACAAGGTCTCACTCTGTCACCCATGCTGGAGTGCAGTGGTGTGATCTCAGCTCACTGCAACATCCACCTCCCGGTTTCAAGCAATTCTCCTGCCTCAGCCTCCTGAGTAGCTGGGACTACAGGTCTGCACCACCATGCCCAGCTAATTTTAGTTTTTTTTTTTTTTTTTGTAGAGATAGGGTTTCGCCATGTTGGCCAGGCAGGTCTTAAACTCTTGGACCCAAGTCATCTGCCTGCCTCAGCCTCCCAAAGTATTGGGGTTACAGGCGTGAGTTACCATGCCCAGCCTCAGAATATCCTTGATACTGATACTTGGCAAGGACACTACAAGAAAGGAAAAGTACACACCAGTCTTATGAACAAATATGCAAAAAACCTAAGCAACATATTAGCAAATTGAAAAGGATGCTACATCATGATCAACTAAGATTTACTCTAAGAATGTAAGAGTGACTTAACATTGAAGAATCAATCATTGTAACTTGTCATGTTATCAGAACAAAGAAGAAAAATTATATACTCATCTTAATAGATGTATAAAGAGCATTTGATAAGATTCAACACCTATTCATGATTTAACAACAACAACAAAAACACCTTTCAGAAAACTAGGAATAGAAAAATACTTTTTTTTTTTTTAAAGACAGGGTCTCAGGGTCTCACTCTATTCAAAGTGAGAGTGAGAGGCAGGATTGTAGGAGTACAGTGGCTCTCCTGGGCTTAAGCAATCCTCCCACCCCAGCCTCCCAAGTAGCTGGGACTACAGGGACATGGCACCACACTTGGCTAATTCTTGTATTTTTTGCAAAGATGGGATTTTACCATGTTGCCCAGTCTGGCCTCAAACTCAAGCAGTCCTCCTGCCTTGGCCTCTCAAAATTCTGGGATTACAGGTGTGAACTACTGCACCTGGCCCAAAGAGACTTTCTCAATCTGATAAAGGTATCTAAAAATATCTCTAGGTAACAGCATACTTAATGGTAAAATATAGAATTCTTTAGAATGTTTTTCTCTCTGAGATTAGGAACAAGAAAAAAGATATCCATTCTCTTCACATTCAATATTGTACTCAAAGTCCTAGCTAGTCCAATAAGAGAAGGAAACAAAAATATTGGAAAAGAAGAATCAATATGTTATTACTCACAGATGACATAATTATATACATATAAAATCCAAAAGAATCTACAAATACTAGAAATAAGTGAATTAAACAAGTTCACTAAATTTAAGGTCCATACATAAAAATTTATTTTATTTGTATACACCAGCAATAAGCACTTAGAAAATTGAATTTTATAAAAATACTGTTTACAATAGCACCAAGAAAAACCCCTAAGAATAAATCTAATGAAAGATGCACAAGATACCTATCCTGAAACTATAAACCACAGTTCAGACAAATTAAGTAAAACTTAAAGTGAAGAGACACACCATCTCCATAATTTGAAATACACAATATCATGAAGATGTCAATTTTTCTAAAATTGATCTATAAATTTAATGCACTCCTATAAAATCCAGATTTTTTGTATGTGAAATTGACGAGCTGCTTTTAAATTTTATATATGAAATGCACCTAATGTAGCCAAAATAGTCTTCAATAAAAACGAATCTGGACTGTTTACACTACCAGATAATCAAGGTAAGGATAGTCACACAGACCAATGGAACAAGGAACAGAACAGAGAGTTCAGAAGCAGACCTGCACATCTGTAGTCACCTAAGCACAACAAAAGCACAACTGTAATTAAGTAGGGGAAATATGGTCTTTTCAATAAATGCCCTTGGCTTACTGGCTATCACAGAGGAAAACAAAACAAAACAAAAACCTTGAACCTTTCCTCACACCATACACAAAAATATTTTGAGATAGATCAGTATACCTAAACATTAAAGGTTAAGCAGCAAGGCTTCTAGAATCATATATTGTATAATATCTTCATGAATTTGGGGAAGCTGTCTTAAATATGACACAAAAGCATTACACATAAAAGATTAAATTGGACTATACTAAAATTAAAAACCTCTATTCATCTAATGATACTATTAAGGCAAGCCACAAACTAGGAGAAGATATTTTCAATATATCTTTCAGTACAAAAGACTCAGTATCCAGAACATATAAAGAACTCCCGTAAATCAATCAGAAAAAGACAATTTAATTAAAAATTGTGCAAAAAGAACCTTGAAGAGACACTTCACAAAAGACCAATATGTATATAAAAAGGTCTCTAACAACATTAGTCATTAGGGAAAATGCAAATCAAAACCACCAAATAATATGACTATACTCCCAAGAAAATGAATACAGTTAGAAAGACTGATAGTACAATGTACTTGGAATGTGGAATAACTTGAACAACCACTTGAAAAGTATTTGGGAGATCAACATAAGCTAGTATCAAAGAAAAACTTCATGCAAACACTTGTTAAAGATGTTAAGGGGTGGGGGCCATGGAGATAGGTACAAGGACCATTGCAAGGAGGTCTTGCAGTTGGGGAGAGAGAGTGGATTAACGCCAACTCCAATAAGGACAAGTGGGAATTTATAACCAAGGAGAAGGCTGGGGTCAGTGGATGAAAAATGCCTAAGAGGAAACATCAAGGATAAGGAATGTCTGGCTAAACTGACTCAATAGGGTTATTGCTGAAGGCAGACCATGGTGGAAAGATGCTGAGAATGGTCAGATACCAAAGGTGGGGATTTTCCCTAAACTGACTTAGCAGGATTCTTGCTCAAACTGGATTCTGCAAGGACAGAGAGGGAAGCCCAAGGTCAGACCTAGTCAGAGAAGACTCAGGATCCTGACTTAAGTTTTAGTCAAAGGAAGGAGTCTTTGTCACTAGACAGATGTATACCCTGTCACCCAGCAATGTTACTCTTTGTATATTCGCAACTGAAATCAATGCTTACATCCATGGTAGCTTCATTCATAATAGCCCCAAACTGGAAATAGTCCAGATGTTCATCAAGAACAGGTGGTAAGTAAATCGCAGTATATTTTTACAATTGAATGCAATGGAAAAAGAACATATTACTGCTATATTCAACAACTTGGCTGAATCTCTTATAGAAAACGTTATGTCACAGTAACCAAATGCAAGAGTACATATGGCATATTTCTGTTTATATGAAGTTCAAAAACAGGCAAAATTAACCTATGTGGCAATAGAAGTCAGAACAGCGATTATCTTTTTGGGGGATTGATTGGAAGGGAATGCAAAGGAAACTTCCAGAATGCTGGAAATATTCTTTGGTGAAAGCTTGTCCCTGCACCTCTGGTTTGTGTTATTTGGCCCATTTGGGCTGCCTCTGACAAAGCCAGATCCCAGTGCCATGGTGCAGTGCTTTATCTGAGCCAAAGCCTCCGCGCATCCGTTTCAAGCCAGACTTGGGCACGGGAGAGAATGGAGGAGCTGCCCACACAGTCTGCACAGTGAAGGCCATGCTAAACTAGACCTTCTTCCTGGGGAAAGCTAAGAAGAAACACTGGTTTTAGGAGATGTGTGAATTTTAGCAGCAGCCAAGACTATCCATTGAGCAAGCAGCCAAGACCCAACTTGCAGGGGATGCCAAGCAAATTTGGAGAGCACTTAAACTGGGTCTGTCACACCAGATGACCCCGTCATAGGGAAATGCAGCAGCTGCAGCCAACAAGGGCAAGACAACTAAAGACCCCACTAAGGGATGAAAGGTGGGATTACCCCAACAAGAGAGCAAACAATACAGATCAGCCAAAATGCTGAGTAAAAGTGAAGGAAATAGGCGATAAAGGAGGGAGATTATAAATGTCTTGAGACCAGCTGTAGCAGCAGGCATTGCAATTTATTTCAACAACCCTCTTGCCTTATGCGTTTGAGCAGATTGCAATTGACCACCACTTTGAAGGAGATTCTGTAAATGATTAAACTTGTACCTTCTCTCAGGGAAAAAGTGAGACAGCTTGTGCTCACACACAGAGAAATGCAAATCCCACATTATAATACTGGAGCTAGATATGATGAAAGTACAAGAGTGAATCTGAGCAGCTCAAAGAGTGAACTATATCATACTCTTCTTATTGAACCTCCTCAGACTTGCTTGGTTCCATCTGTCTACTGGGCACTCAGTCACTTGCTCCACCTCAGTCACTATCCACTCCTTGCAGGTCCAAGCAGTTCCACTGCCTGAGGTCAAGGTGGAACCTCTTGTAACCCCTGGCTCCTCACATACCACAAGGCATGGAGGTCTCTCTTTCTAAGCAACTGCTGAAAGGGCTGGATGACACAGCCAGAAAGTCTAGGGGGAGATGATCACCTGTAGAAGATTAGGAGCCAAATGCTTTTCCTTCCTCTCTCCAAAGGGCTGCTCCAAGGCGTGGTTTCTTTGCACAGCCCCTCAGGAGACATCCCACACAGGAAGGCAAGGGTACCTGTGGGCTGGCCTGCTGGGTCTCTCAGATGCATGACTTAGTAATGCTCCTCCTTCAGTAATGATTCCCAGCCTTGCCTGACTCATTTCCCCATTCCCTCATTCTCACTGCTCTGGGATTAAACTCTCAAACTCTTAGCACATATGACTGCCTTAGGCTCTGTTTTTCAGGGAACCTAGGCACATACATTTGGAGTCTGAGATAACTTGGAATCTAAATTTTTAAATTTTGTATAATAAATGTATACATATTTTGATATAAAAGCATATTTTGGATCATCTGGACAACCACATTATAATTGAGTATTTCTACTCTATTTCAGTGTTTCCCTTTTAATTGCTTAAGATTATGCTAGCAAAAAGTACTGATTTAATTTTTATGAAAAGGCACAGACAAGATGAAATTGATGCTTACCACCATCTGAAGACCAAATGAAGTTATGGATGTAAAGATATTTCAAGTATTTCAATATAAGAAAATGGTGGGCCAATTTGAGGTTCCACCTGAGGTTTGGCAAATGGAAAGAATATATACAGCTGCTGACAGTCCGTAATTCATGTTCCAAGGGACATTTCGTTTCGGCAAAATAATTTAATGTTGTTAATTGGAATTTTATTGACTGGTAGGAGCTATGGAATAGAGAAAGCAGAGGTCTGATGAGGAACTTGAAGGAGTATGCTTTGTAAAGTAAGATATACATGTTATCTTTACTCTCCATTATAAAATATTCAATAATATCTACATCACTTACTAATGCTTTTGGTACAAATGGATGTGGAATATAATTGAATATTTTCTTATTTAAGGGGAGCATGAAGAGGTGTTGAGGTTATGTCAAGGTAAACAAAACCACCATTGTGGTAAAGACCACCATGAGGGATAACTAGATATATGGCTTACAAGATATTTATTGAATATGCAGAACAGTCTGGATGTTCCTAGGCAGGAAGGGGTTGGGGTAACTTTGGGTGGGTTGGTGCCCATGGCTGGGTAAACATTTCTAATAAGTAAACAAACCTATCAATGGCCAAGCTGCTTGTCACCTGTGAAGACTTCCAAGGAACCGGATGTGGGCTCCCCCACCCTTACCCCAGCATCTGGCACACCTGAAGGCAAACTGAAATATTTACAAGTACACAATTTGAGACTAAGATATTGTTATCATTCTCCTACTGAATACAAAAGCAATAGTAAAACACAAAGACCTGTGATAAATCACCTCTGACAAGTTGGAAATGTGTGTCTTTATATATAATGGTAAAGAAAGACACCTTCATAACCCACATTTTCCAAAGAGAGAAACCACAGGGAGATGTACAGCAATGGGGCCATTCAGGAGTTCTGTGTTCATCTTGATTCTTCACCTTCTAGAAGGGGCCCTGAGTAATTCACTCATTCAGCTGAACAACAATGGCTATGAAGGCATTGTCATTGCAATCGACCCCAATGTGCCAGAAGATGAAACACTCATTCAACAAATAAAGGTAAGTTCTTAGTAATTACCCATGCTTTTTAAAACATAGCATAATGTTGTGACAGAGAGAACATGAGTGCCCTATTCCAGCTGCACGACACTGGCATGTACTTTTATGTCTAAGTTTCAGTTTCTTCATCTGTAAAATGGAAATAATAAGTTAACCATTAGGATTCTTCTGTCGGATAAGATAATAAATGCAATGCACATAACTCAGAGTGATACATTGTTGGTAATTGATAAATGATAAATTGATATGTACTGCTGTGGATTATGTCACTGAAAATTTAGTTCTATAGTACGGCAGGGTCAGCTACATTTGACAGATATTGTGAGATGCACAGATCCTTTGCCTGATTTTACCCTTGGCACGTATCAGGCTCTCCTTTTATTCTCCTAATTGGAACCCCCTTCCCTGTGATCCTAAAGGAAGCCCAAGATACAAATCTCTGATGTAAGAACAACCCTGACCCTCTGATGGGAGAAAACCTTGCATTTTATCAGCCCCAATTCAAGGGATCCTTTCAAGGATTTCTTGCTACCTCTTACGTAGCAGAAGGGAAAGGAAGAAGACTTCCTGTCCTGGCAGGGGCATCTATACCATTGAAGAAGGTCTTGTACAACAGCAAGCAGCTAAAACTAAGAGGGAAATGCTTTATGAAAGACCACCCCGGAATCTGGTTGTAGCACATCCAGAGGCAGTGCTGTACTAGTAAGAGGACTAGTCTGTAAAATGGGAAGAGTAATAATAAATATCTCTCTTATTGGATTTTGTGAGGATCAAAGTTTAAAATGCATGCCTATAAAGGGAAGCTGGGTGGAGTATGTAAGAATACAGTGCAATATTTTGCATGTCTTCTGTTAATCTAAATTTATCTCAGAACTTTAAAAAATAACTTTAAAAATGCATGCATTAGTGCCTGGTACATAGTAAGAGCTCAATAAATGGTAGATATAGTCATCAGCTCTCTCTAGATGGAAAATTAATAGAACAAGGGCCCAGAGGGGTTTCCCCAGAGATCCATTGCTCTAAGCAGAGGCAAATACAGAAAGATAATGTTTGGGAAGAAAACCGTCTCTACCTGCCGGGAGTGTGTGGTTAGAGAATTGGAGCAGTAGGGGATGGGGAACAGAGTGGAGGGTGTCATTCACCATAAAGTTTACCTACTTAACCCAAAGAGACTCAGGCTGTCTGTGATAAAAGGGGGATTCAGACCTCTTGAATCTCTCAATCATCTAAAATGTTGAGTGAGTTTTTGATTGTTTCTAAATTTGGAAGTGGCATCAGCAAACATGTGACCAGTGTGTTTCAGTCTCTGGCTAGACAGTGGGGTTCAGCAATATGCCAGAAGGAGAATGTAGATGCCATATTCATCTTCAATGACCCTGGTAATTTGTATCTACAGTATATAGTGCTTAGAGCTTTTAAAGTGCTTCCACTTCATTGTCCTTGGAGGTTTTCTTCCTGAGATATGTACTTCTCACTACAATTATTAAATTGGCTTTCTAGTATGGATCCTGAAGTTGGGGGTGAGATAATGATGGCTTCCATCATTTCCTTCTCTGTAACAAGAACACTTAAGTGAATAGAATGCTCAGAGACCCTAATTCCCTCCTATTCGATGTGCCAGATCTGCAGAGTTGAGGGACCTCGTCGAGGGCTTGGCCACCTTTCCCGACCATTCCTCCCTCTGCTCCAACAACCTTCTTGCTGATGAGAGGCTCTCCCCTGGTGCCCCTGTGGGGACAGAAGCCTCTAAGTCAGCCTTTAAAATACTTGCTTCAGCAGGACAGTCCCCAGATTTCTCTACCTACAAGAGCAGTTGATGGCTCTGCATCACTTCCATCCACTGCATTCTTGCTAATATTAGTAGGGTGAGTACACGTCACAAGCTGAGGAAGGGAGAGTCAGAGAGAAACTCTCCCCTCCATCAAATATACATACACACACATGCCCATGTACACACGCAGACATACACACGCGCGCACACACACACACAAGAAGGTACACAATAGGGTTATTTTGGAGTCTGGGCAATGCACAGGACCCCACGCACTGCCTGTCTTGGCACTTCTATACCAGTTTTTCACTTACCAAACCCACTTTATTTATCCATTCATTTGTTTATTCATTCAACAAATATTTACGGAACATCTAAATTATGTCAGGTACTCGAAGTCCAATGGTCAATATACTGTCCCTGTCCTGAAGGAATTTCTAGCCCATCCTATAAACTGTCACCCCCAACCTTCTCTCAGCCTGAGAGTCTAAGTGTGTATTAGGATGTGAGGTCATTTTCTGAAAATCTGGAACAGATGCCAAAACAAAGATCCCTTATTATTGTTTCTATTACAATGTGGAAGACAAGAGCATTCCATGTTACTTATTCTTCCTGGGAGACATTGGAAATTCCCATTTCACAAGTCAAATGGTAATATAATACTCTAATATGTGAAGTTTTATACCTACTTTTCAAGTTTTTGGTGATCTTGGCTCATTTTTTAATTTTATTTTTTTAAAGTGACATAATATTAAACTCTCCTAGTGAGTGTTAAAAATCCAGGAGTTTTAGAAGAAAAAAATGTAAATCATTAAGAACACTTAAAAAAATAGAGGCAACCATTATTATCACTATTTGAAAGGGAGAAACTGAGGCTCAGAGAGGTAAAATAAGTTCCTCAAGTTGACCTCTTAGGAAGAGGCACAGCAGGATTCCCCCGTGCACTAATCCCCAAGTGCTGCTTCCCCATAAAATGATGGAGTGTTTCCGCTCCGAAGATGACCCCCACTAGGCAATGGAGTCTGGTCACTCTGGTCTGTTCCCACAAGGACTTTGCTCCTGCAATGACCCCTTTTTCTCTTACATTTTTGGGTTTTTTTCCATTAGCATAGAAATATTGTACAATAGTTCCCATTAAAACAAACAAAACTGTCTTGTCCTGAAGTCCACTTCCAGCTACTGCCTATTTCTCCATTCCCCTTTAGTTCACAGAAAAACTTCTGAACCTGTTGTTGTCTGTACTCACTGTCTCCACTGCCTCACCTCCCACTTTCTCGAATCCACTCTATGGAGCTGCTGTCTTTATTCTGCCACAAGGGCTCACCATGCTGCCAAGTCCAGCAATCAGTTCTTAGTCCTCATATGAAGTGATGGCTCAGCAGTGCTTGACACTGATGATCACGCCCTCCTCCCTACAACACTCTCATCCCACAGCTCCTCATTTCCTCTGCAGGCACTGGCTGCCCTTCTGAGGCCCCTGTACTGGCTCCTCCTCTTCCTACCTCTGAATGCTGGGGTCCCCCACATTCACTAGGCTCAGTCTTCAGCCTCTTCTTTCCTGTCTATGCTCACTTTCGAAGCAAATGGTTTTCAGTCCTAACAGACATACTGCCCCTTTTCTTTTTTTTTTCTTTTTTTTTTTTTTTTTGAGACGGAGTCTCGCTCTGTCGCCCAGGCTGGAGCGCAGTGGCCGGATCTCAGCTCACTGCAAGCTCCGCCTCCCGGGTTCCGGTCATTCTCCTGCCTCAGCCTCCCGAGTAGCTGGGACTACAGGCGCCCGCCACCTCGCCCGGCTAGTTTTTTGTATTTTTTAGTAGAGACGGGGTTTCACCCTGTTAGCCAGGATGGTCTCCATCTCCTGACCTCGTGATCCGCCCGCCTCGGCCTCCCAAAGTGCTGGGATTACAGGCTTGAGCCACCGCGCCCGGCCTATACTGCCCCTTTTCTATAACAGTATCTTCTATCACTCTCCCTGCTCTCTTGTCATAATGTATCTCAGGGAATCTGCAGACACATTTATAATTTAACACTGTAGCTATTTCATTTTAGAGAAGTAAAATAAGGTGTAATTTGAAAATATATAATTATGCTATTTTCTTATATCTAACTCTTAGTACCACGCTGTACAAAAAATAAATACTTCTATCAGCCCTTGGTAAAGTTTAAGAAAAAGAAAAATAAATAAATAAATAAATAATACCATAACATTTAGTATTACATTTAATTTGACTTAGTATATAATCCCAAAATGATTACAAGAGTCAGCAGGTGTTAAAATCACATTCACTTTTTCTCTTCATTACTACTTGCCGTGAGACCTTGAGAATTGTACTCTCAGTTTCACCCTCAAAGATTTATTGATCCTCAAAGGAACGAGTGAAACGAAATGCGTAGCTAACATTTTATACTTGCTTGTGCGAAGCAAACATTGTTCCTAGCACATCACATGTTTCACTTTGTTCCTCACCACGACCTTATCAGCCAGTCACTATAATATAATATTCCATTTTGTAAATGGGAAAACTGAGGCTCAGAATTAGAAATTGCCGAATGTCCCACAAAAAGTGGTGCAGCCAGGATTAGAGTCTGTCTCTAGAGTCTGCATTGCTAGTGATTTTTCGATGACACAGGGTATATGGCAAATGCTCACAAAGCTTAGCTATTATTATTAAAATGTGTTTCTACATTTCTTCTTCCCATCCTAACAAATAACTAGCTTTTGAAAATGTGAAATCCCGATGTGAATTTGAATGACTGATAATTTAATTTATTTTCAGTCAATTATTATGTATATATTTTTTTCTTCCCAGGACATGGTGACCCAGGCATCTCCATACCTGTTTGAAGCTACAGGAAAACGATTTTATTTCAAAAATGTTGCCATTTTGATTCCGGAAACATGGAAGACAAAAGCTGACTATGTGAGACCAAAACTCGAGACCTACAAAAATGTGAGAATATCAAGTTCTTCTTTAAAATTCCACTTCCTCCTGTAACCCAGATTTTTTAAAATCAAAATACTCTAAAATCAAACGTGATTGTTTAAAACTTACTCCAGCATGAATATGGTTAATTCATTTGCTGAAACTTTGTGATGATAAAAACTTTTTCTTAAATTTCAGGCTGATGTTCTGGTTGCTGAGTCTACTCCTCCAGATGGTGATGAACCCTACACAGAGCACATAGGCAAGTGTGGAGACAAGGGTGAAAGGATCCACCTCACTCCTAATTTCCTAGCAGGAAAAAAGTTAAAAGAATATGGACCACAAGGTATGAACTATTCTACCATACGTCTCATACGATTTAACTATTTTATGTTCAAAGTGTATCAACACTAGCATTATCTTTGTGAGTAAGCACGTATAAGCCAAACTATTAGAGTTTAAAACATCATCGCATTTTTCACTTGAAATGGAACATGCATTTCACTTAGAATTTCTAGCATTTCTCAGCTATGAATTTAGTTTACTTCAGATACATGTACAAATATAGTATTTTGAATTTTCATAAATTATTGTAGCATCATACTATAACTGTAAAAGAATTTAATTTGTATTATTAAGTTTGTATGGATATGTAAGGAGACAACGGAATTAAATCTTCTGCCTGCAATTCATATGATAGCCACGAGATGGCGTATATGTGCAGTGTTCTCAGACGTGCATTCAAATTATGTATGAATCTTGTTAAAATGTGGATTCTCCTTTAGGAGACCGAGGCGGGCGGATCACGAGGTCAGGAAATCAAGACCATCCTGGCTAACACAGTGAAACCCGTCTCTACTAAAAAATACAAAAAAATTAGCCGGGCGTGGTGGCGGACGCCTCTGTAGTCCCAGTTACTTGGGAGGCTGAGGCAGGAGAATGGCGTGAACCCGGGAGGCGGAGGTTGCAGTGAGCCGAGATCGCGCCACTGCACTCCAGTCTGGGTGACAGAGTGAGACACCGTCTCAAAAAAAAAAAAAAAAAAAAAAAAAAAAAGTGGATTCTCATTCATTAGGTGTAGAGTGGGACTCAAGAATCTGCATTTTTAACAAGCTCAGAGGAGATGTTTATTCTACTGGTCTGTGGATCACACGTTGAGTAGCAGACAGAATACCTTTCCAATTCAGCTCTCAAAAACATGTAACTAAAGAAAAAACTCCAATGATAAACTTTATCATTTATATATGAGGTATACATAATAATTATTGGAGGAAGTATTAAGTAATGACATATATATAAAATGTACTTTTCAAGTATAACCAAATGTGATTCATTACTAAATAACTAGCATTAGATTTCTTTATCTCAAAAAAGGTTTGGATCCCCTAGAACCAGCTTGATTTTCTTTTTTTAAACACATAAGGCAGAGAAAACAAGCAAACAGAACACTATCCAAGCCCCACTCCCAAATACACTAGAGCGCTTAAAGACCTGATCAAAAGGATGTGTCAAGCGTACCTCTTTGTTGTTCTACAACACATTTCACCTCCATAACAGGAACAGAACATTCTCAATGTATGGCTCAACAAATAAGTGTTGAATTGATTGACCTAACTGCCCCATCCCACTCCTGAGCCCACTCCAGCCATCACGATCATATATAAAACCATTCCTTTATAATGTCTCCTTTCTGTACTGTGACTCCACTCCTATTCTCTCACAATCTTCCTTTAAAGAGACCACGAACACCTACAAAATAAAGTCCCAATCCTTAGTGTGGGATACTAGAGTTTCCACAGAATGCCCCACTTCACATAACCGTCCAAATTCAGCCTTCCTTGGAATTTACATTCCAGAAAAACTGAGCTGTACGTAAGTCATTAAGATTTCATTCAAGTTTAACAAATATCACTGAATGCCTGCTAAGTTCTAGACACTATGTGCCCAGATATGACAGTGAAGAAGTCATATTGTCGGTCCTCATGGAGACCATTTTCTATTGCAGGAGACTGGCAATTGAGTAGCAATGGCTGTTTATCATTGTAAGTTCCTAATGGGAGATAGTGAAATGCAAATGGGGAGTACTGGGCCTAGGATGAGGATATCAGGGCAGGCTTCTAGGCACACAGAAGCTTGATTTTCAAAGAAGAATAGGAGTTATCCAGGCAAAGATAGGAAGGAAGTATTCCAAGCTAAGGAAACACAGGTAAAAAAGACCAGAGTTGAACAAGAGCATGATGTGACTTAGGAAAAAAGGAGTTCAGGAACTCATCCTAATTCTAGAGTTTGAGAAGTGAGTGGAGAACAGCAAGAAACAAGGCTGCAGAGAAGAGCAGGCCTGAGGCATCAGGGACCTGGTACACCATGTTGAGAAGTTGGACTTTCCCTGAAGGATGGAGACATGGAAGCCAATCTGGTGACTATTGCAGCAATTCAGGAGTAAGTGGCAATGGGCCTGGAAAGGTGAGAATGAATAAAACAGACAGAGATGGAGTAAGCAGACCTTGAGGTTTGATGAGATAGGAGCCATGAGGAAGAAGAATTGGTTGAGGATGTTGCCCCGGCTGCTGTGGGAATGCCTGGGCTCCCATAGCCGCCTTTGCTGACCTCTGTCATCATGCCTGCACCACCAGGCATTTTAGCTTCTAATCACACATGCCCTCCACTACACCAGGAGCTATGTGAGGACACGGCAGCTGTTTCTCTGTGTCTGAATGGCTGCTTGGCACTTACGAGGTGCCTGATTAACATTTGATAAGCCAAAATAAGTATTCATATTTCAAGAAAATGTACAGCTATATTAGATCTAAAGAAATCAAGTCTTTCATTTAAAAAATTAACACAGCAAAGCATAAATATTCCAAAACATTGCTTTCTCCTAGTGTGAGAAGGTAATTTTGCCATTCTTACTGTAATCAGTTTTTTAAAATACTTTCTCACAGGTAGGGCATTTGTCCATGAGTGGGCTCATCTACGATGGGGAGTATTTGATGAGTACAATAATGATGAGAAATTCTACTTATCCAATGGAAGAATCCAAGCAGTAAGGTGTGTATATTTTTATTTAACTTGTTCCAAACTATTTTAAATTGCAACCTTTTTTTTCTTGAATTGATTACTTTAAAAAATGTGTGTCCTGTCTTATTTTCTAATTTAAATTCATTCTTAGTGCCTTCTTTTTCAGAGTTCCACAAAACCACTGTTTTGTTACTTTACAAGTGTTTCAGTTCATTGAATTCTTCACTCTGCAGCTAGAAATCATTTGCCTCCTTTTTTTTTTTTAATTGTACCAACCATAAAAAATCTACAGGTGCTGTGTTCAGTGTCTCCATCATCCCATACCAGCACCAGTGACATAAACAGAGCTAATGAGGCTCTTCAATGCCTTGAGGGCAGAATACTATCTTTTTTTTTTTTTTTTTTTTGAGAAAGGGTGTTGCTCTGTCACCCAGGCTGGAGTGCAGTGATGCTATCACAGCTCACCCCAGCTTCAACCTCCGAACTCAAGCAATCCTCCCACCTCAGCCTCCCGAGTAGCTGGGACTACAGGCACACATTACCACATCAGACTAATTTTTATATTTACCGTAGAGATGGAGTCTCACCATGTTGCCCAGGCTGGTCTTAAGTTTTCGTACAGACAGGGTGTCCTTATGTTGCCCAGGCTGGTGTTGAACTCCTGGGCTCAAGAGATCTTCCCACTTCAGCCTGCCAAAGTGCTGGGATTATTTCTGCCATCATGGTGGTGTGAGCCACTATGCCCACCCAGCCCAGCATGGTATCTGTGTGGACTTTATCAGTATGAATGGGCTTGGGAGGGACTGTGAAACTTATCTGAAAAAGAGTTTGAATATCAAAGCGAAACAGAAACTCCTCCCAGTTTGAATTAAACCTTGCGCGATGTCAGTAGAAATCAAGCACAACCCTTGGAAAGAACGCTTGGCTGCCGTGAATGTATGGGCTAATTCTTGCAACCAGCAGTCTCAGTGCACAAAAACTGCTTTAGTGCAAACAGAAGTGATAGGGAACTTCCCAATGTATTTTAAAGAGTTAGTATAACTCAGACACTAAAATCTGACAAATGGAATGAAAGAAATTCTGTAGCTACAGCCTCTCTAAAAAGATAGAGGCGAAGATTTCAAATAAAAGGATAGAAAATTACATCTGGCAAAATTAAGGGAATAACAAACACATTAAAGCCAAGTGAGAATGTGTTCCAGAAATCCAAAAATGTTGTAATAGTAAGTAATGAATATAGTACATGAAGAAAAGAAGAAAATAAATGATTGTTCCAATAGATTCTCAAAAGAAACTTGATAAAAATGCACGTTTATTCCTGCATTTAAGAACAATACCCTCTTTTTAAGTAGAAGTTGGTACAGCATCCTCTCCATGTCTGCTTCCAGTCTTGCTTGCCTGATAGCCCTTTAAGAAGATGCACTCAGCTTTGATTCCTGTCTCGGCCTAGCACAACTTTTTCAAAAGGGGCTCAGAACTCAGTTCTAGCTTCCATTTATCCCACAAGGCCATTACTGCTCTTTACTTTTCCCTTTCTTTATAACAGTCAGACTCTGTACACTTGGTCCATTTCCATTATATTATGCCTTAGTGTTGGATCTCTTCAGGCGTAAAGAGACACCAAGTAGGCTGGGCACAGTGGCTCACATCTGTAATCCCAGCACTTTGGGAGGCCCAGGGAGGATCACCTGAGGTCAGGAGTTCGAAACCAGCCTGGCCAACATGGCAAAACTCTGTCTCTACTAAAAATACAACAAAACAGGCCAGGTGTGGTGGCACACACCTATAATTCCAGCTACTCAGGAGGCTGAGGCAGGAGAATTGGTTGAACCCGGGAGGTGGAGGTTGCAGTGAGCCGAGATTGTGCCAGTATTCTTTCTGATAGAATATTTCTTTCCAGAGATATTCTAGAAATGAGTACATATACAACATGTTTTTCTTTCCACAGATAAGACATGATCACCATGTCCTCTTTAAACCTTTTAATTTTAATATATTAATAATATGTATTGCTCATTATCTTCCAAATTTTTAAATTATTTGTAAGGCTTAGAAGCAATCACACAAATGACAGCACTGCCCAGGACAGGAGGTTACTTCATTCATATGATACAGAACATCTGTTGAGAGCCAACAATCTAACTCATATTTAATAGGGAAATACTAGAGACACTGCCAGGACTAAGAATGGCCACTGTTATCACAATTATTCAACCTTGCTTAGGAAATTGTGGCCAAATGATGAAAAGGTAAAGATAAAAGATGGAAAGGAAGAGAGAAAATCACTGTTACGCAGATGATCTGTGATCCACTTAGAAAACACAAGGAAATAAACTGAAATTAAAATTGACAAGGGAAGCCAATAAGGTGACCAGGTACAAAATAAATATTCAAATTACTTTTCCATATATTAGCAATAACCAGTTCAAAAATATAATACTCCAAGACAGCAATGAAAGGTATAATAAAAGTAGAAACAACACTAAAAAATGTGGAAGACATATTTAAAGAAAACTATAAAATCCTTCTCAAGGGGTTAAAAGAAAACCAAGATAAATTGAGAGACATTCAATTCATGGAAGACATAAACAAATTTCATATATAGGTTTTATGAAATTCTAGTCAAAAGTACATCAATTTTTACCTCATTAAAAAAAATCCAAGAGTTCGTTTAGTAGATAGTAGCTAAGATCATTTTGGAGAAAAGACGTCCTTGTTTCTTGGATCATGAGAGGAAAATCACAGAAAGGCAATCTGTCAGAAACTGAGCACAGACTCTGACCCTTTGAAATGGCGACATCACCTACACATCTAACCTTCCTATATTTTCAGATGTTCAGTAGGTATTACTGGTAGAAATTACTGGTAGTAATGAGAGATGTAAATTTGACAAGGATGAGGTTCATGTATTATCTAGTAAGTTACTGTCAGTGGGATGAAAGCTCTCACAGATGGTTGTTAGAGGCCTAAATTCATAAAGGGGATTCTTACTTTTCAAATTTTAAATATGCTATAAAACTACATTAATTAAAACAATGTGGGCTGGGCACAGTGGCTCACCACACCTGTAATCCCAGCACTTTAGGAGGCCGAGGCAGGCGGATCAGGAGTCAGGAGATCGAGGCCTTCCTGGCTAACACGGTGAAATCCCGTCTCTACTAAAAATGTAAAAAATTAGCCAGGCGTGGTGACGGGCGCCTGTAGTCCCAGCTACTCAGGAGGCTGAGGCAGGAGAATGGCGTGAACTTGGGAGGTGGAGCTTGCAGTGAGCCGAGATCGCGCCACTGCACGCCAGCCTGGGCGACAGACGAGACTCTGTCTCAAGAAAAAAAAGAAAAAAAAAAAATGTGGGCAGATATTTACATTTACACATATAATTTAGTTATTATAGGTAGAATTACAAATCTGTGAAGAAAGGTAGGATTTCTTGAGATAGACAATTTTTTTAACTATGTGGGGAAAATATTAACAGACTCTTTTCCAATTGGATGAACTCTTTAAAGATAAAAAGCAAAATCATAATGAAAACTAGAAGAATGTTAATAAGTATCAAATCCCTGGATAGCAAAACTCTTTCAATGCATTCAATCATTGAAAAATATAACTAAGAGAATAATAAATGTGGCTACATAGAAATTCAAAATTTTGTTGCACATAAACCAAACATAAACCAAATAAAAAGGAAAAACAGAAAAAGATATTTGCAAAAATAAAAAAGAAAGCCTTTAGAAGCTTAGTATTGTAACACATAAAGAGCTTTTGAAAAATCAGTAAAACAGTAACATCCAAATAGAAAAACAGACAAAGGAGAAGGATAGATAATTTACAAAAGAAGAAATTAAAATGCCCAGGAGTTTGAGACCAGCCTTGGCAACACGGTGAAACCCTTTCTCTACAAAAAATACAAAAATTGGCCTGGCATGGTGGCACGTGCCTGTGATCCTGGCTACTTGAGAGGCTGAGGTGGAAGGATCATCTGAGCCTGGGGGTGAGGTTGAAGCTGCAGTGAGCCATGATCACACCACTGCATTCTAGCCTGGGCAACAAGAGTGAGACCCTGTCTCAAGAAAAAGAAAATTAAAGAAATGAAATAAAAATGTCCAATAATAAAAATGTTCATACTTACTAGTAATGAGAGATGTAAATTTGACAAGGATGAGGTTCATGTATTATCTAGTAAGTTACTGTCAGTGGGATGAAAGCTCTCACAGATGGTTGTTAGAGGCATAAATTCATGTAACTTTTCTGGAAAGCAATTTGGGTGACACATATTAAATTTAAAAATTTATTGATCCTGTGATTTCATGTTTAAAAATGCATTTCATGTTTAAAAATGCATTGTAAGGACATGATAGAGAAGCTGTATCAACAGGCTTTAAAATGTTCAAACTTTTGGATCTAGTAATTTCTCAGGGAATCAATCACAGGGCAAATTTTGAAATACAGTCAAACTTGGATATGAAATTTTGTTTATTCATTGATGTTTTATTTATAGTACTGACAAATTGGGAAGGGAAACTAAGTTCAACAAGTTAGTCTGAATACATATGATGGTATTAAACGATATAAAATTATTAAGATCACATTTTGAAAATTTTTTTTTTTTTTTTTTGAGTCAGTCTCAACTGTGTCTCCCAGGCTGGAGTGCAGTGGTGCGATCTCAGCTCACTGCAACCTCTGCGTTTCAGGTTCAAGTGATTGTCGTGCCTTAGCTTCCCAAGTAGCTGGGATTACAGGTGCACACCACCATGCCCAGCTAATTTTTATTGTATTTCTGGTAGAGTTGGGTTTCGCCACATTGCCCAGGCTGGTCTCAAATTCCTGGCCTCAAGCAATCCACCCACCTCAGCCTCCCGAAGTGCTGGGATTATAGGTATAAGTCGCCGCACCCAGCCACATTTTGAAAAATATTAAATAATATATAAATATATAAATAAATGATATTAAAAAGTTAAATATGCTAAGTTTTTTTAAAGCAGGAAACAAAGCTATATGTGCAGTGTTATGTTAATATATACATATTCAACATGGTAACAGTAGCTCATTTCTGATAGTGAGACATGTTTTTTTCCTTTTCTTCATGCTTTTTGCCATTTTCCAAATTTTCAATAGTGCTCATGCATTGTTATATGGTTAAAAAATAAAATTAAACAATAAGATGTAGGGGGAAAGCATTCCAGCTGTAATAGCAACAAAACTCATAAATACCTAATGCATGGAAACATTTAAAATACCTATGAGCATACCAGAACTCCGCAAAAGTCGTATGCAATAAAGTAATTAGAAAACAAACAAATAAGAAATGTCAGCAAATCTTTTGTGGGAAATAAAAGAGGGCTCTTGACCTTCTAGGGATGAAGGGAATAGATTCAGAGGTGCCTGAGGACTTATGTCTGTATTAATGCTAACCACAGCCCTAAGCCAGACTTGGCTCTTCTGCTGCATAGAAATACATTCTAATACCATTTTTGTAATCCCCCCAGATACTTTCTGGCAAACAGAAATGACTCTGATGACAGTTTAACAATTTTGCTATGATGGGATGTCCTTGTTTCTTGGATCATGAGAGGAAAATCACAGAAAGCCAATCTGTCAGAAACTGAGTATAGACTCTGACCCTTTGAAATCATGACATCACCTAAACATCTAACCTTCCTATATTTTCAGATGTTCAGTAGGTATTACTGGTAAAACTGAAGTAAACAAGTGTCAGGGAGGCAGCTGTTACACCAAAAGATGCACATTCAATAAAGCAACAGGACTCTACGAAAAAGGATGTGAGTTTATACCCCATTCCCAACAGACCGAGAAGGCTTCTATAATGTTTGCACAACATGTTGATTCTGTAAGTACCTTGTTTTCCCCTCTGCCACCCCCCCGCTTCAGATTCTTTTGAATTTAGTGAGGCTTTTACTCCAAGTGCTCCAAGGGAGAATCAAAGTTTAGAGAAATCATCAGTGAGCAATGGATTATCTCTGGGACAAGCTGGGCGTGCAAGTCAAGGATAAAGTCCTATCTTCCTTTCCCTCACCCTCCAAGTGTCTACGCTTTCTTCTCCATCATCCTCCCCCAACTAGTTTTTAGTTCAAGTGCTTAGGATTACTTTAAATACTCACAAAGGCATACAAGCACACACATTCTTACTTAAATAAGGACTTTACCCAGGAGGATTAGGCAGTTCCTTTTATTAGTTAATAAAGACATGATCAGTAGGCTCTTGATTTAACTTTTCAGAGAGTTCTTTTCAGCCTGCATGTTTGCTTTTGGCTAACTGAAATTTTCTATCTTTTTAAGAGTATTGGTTACGTTAGGGAGTGCATATATAGTTTAAATAGCTTTAAAGTTTTAAAATTCTTAATTTTTTTTAATGTCCAACTGGTCATAAAATGAACTTGGCCAGTTATTGATATTACTGCTAAATATATAAATCAGAAATTTTGCACAAAATGAGATTGAAGGCATCAGTTAACTGACTTCAGTGGGAAGTCTCTCTTATTTTCCAGTCTCATATAAAATTACATTTTCCTTTTGGAATGGAGGTTGAAATAAATTGCAAGAGTCTGTCAATAGGAATGTAGCATAAGTTTTTAAAATGTGATGCACCATGGCTCACCAGGCCCATCATCCTTCAATTTGGCATTGCAGTTCATTCCCAGGCCTATTCAGAAACTTCCAAGAGGAGGCCCAGATTATATATTTTAAATTAGCCACAGAGTTAAATCTGATGCCTAGTCAGATGTGGTAGCCTCTGCCTGGGGTTTACACAAAAGTTTTTCAGGTCTTCTTCCTAAAAAGTATCCATACTGATAACATAAAAACATTACCAAAACACATGACCTGAAAAATGCACATAAAGAGAAAAATGTTGTACAACTAATGATTACTTTCTAAATTAATAGAATCCTAGATACTAGGATTTATAATTGAATGATAATATTGTAAAGTCACTGAGAGGAGGAATCATGTTACTTCTCTTTTGTATACTATGCCTTAATAAAAAATCCCCCACATGTGAGGGATATAAATACTAGCAAGTGTTATATGACATAGGAAAGGGAAAGGAACCATCATTTATTGGCTGTGTTAGTATTGACCCTAGTGCCTGTATTCTCATTTATTCCCTGCATAATAACTATCACTATTTTGTAGATTTAATAATTCAGGTGCAGGGAGGTTAAGGTTAGTCAAAAAAACAACAAAGTTATATTGAGTTTTTGTTATGTGTCAGACACTAGGGCTAAATTTTGAGGAAGCAAAATTTAGGAAGCAGGTTTTTGTAATAGATGGTGTATTAGTTCATTTTCACACCATTATAAACTATACCTAAGACTGGGTAATTTATAAATGAAAGAGGTTTCACTGACTCGCAGTTCCACATGGCTAAGGTGGCCTCAGGAAACTTACAATCATGGTGGAAGGGGAAGGGGAAGCAAGGCACACCTTATAAGGCGGCAGGAGAGAGAGAATGCAAGGGAAACTGTCACTTACAAAATCATCAGATCGCATGGGAACTCACTCAGTATCACAAGAACAGCATGGGGGAAACCATCTCAATGATCCAATCACCTCCCACCAGATCCCTCCCTCAACACGTGGGGATTACAAATCAAGATGAGATTTGGGTGGGGACACAGAACCAAACCATATCAGATGGATTTACAGTCCAATAAGTGCATTGCAATGTTAAAGGGGCCTTATTGAAATTTCTACAAGATACTATAAGGCTGTAAAGGGCAGAATGGAAATTCTCAGTAGGAAGAGTAGAAAATGAAGAAACATTTCAGAAGTGACTTTTTGGCTGAACATGAAGATAGTTTACAACATAGAAGACAGAGGAGAAGCAAAGCCTTAAAGATGCCAAAGGTTGGCAAGTTTGGGAACTGACAGACTATAGTGGGGTAAATTAAGAGACATAGAACACACAGCCAGAATGAGAATGGAGAAGGAAGCAAAGTTCCAAGTCATAGAGTTTGCCGTTGGTATATGAAGGAGTGGATTGTAATGTATGATCAATCATGAGCCACCAAAGGGTGTTAAGCAGAGGAATAAGAGGAAAGACTCTCAGGCAGCTAGGAGGTGGACCAAACAGAGAGGAAACAAGATGGAAAAGTTATATAGGAAACTGCAATCATCTGAGGGAGGGACTGTGATGGCTTGGGTGATGGATATTTCATTGGAGATGGAGAAAAGATGATGAAATGGAGAGACAGTGAAATGTATTGGTCTTGGTTACTTTTTAGGAGGGAAAAGGTAGGAAAACTTCCAGTTTCCTAATTTTGGTGATGGAGTGCATAGTGGTGACATCAAGTTAGGAAATACATGTGGAGGAGGAGTAGATGGGAGGAAGGTGATAAGGTCAATAATGAACATGAGGAGTTTGAGGAGCATGTGAGACCTCCAAGTGGATTTTGGAGAGAGCTGGAACGTTGGGAGTTGAAGGTTGGAATACAGTGTGTTAATAAATGAGTGGGAAGTAAGGAAGTGGAGTTTGGTAGTATAAGGATGGAGAGATAAGATGGTTCCAAGAGAGGAATGCTGGAAAGGGTGCCATGGAGAGAGTAGTGATGGCTTGAAATGGTAAATTTGAGGAGTAGGAAGGAAACCAAAAAGAAGAGGTAAATGGATTGCCAAGGAGCACTAAGGGTCTAATGAGATTGAAGGCCTGATTTAAGGTGGGAAGTCTGCATTATGACCATGATTTTCCCCAGCACTGTTTTACAGTGATTGTGCAATTGAGCCAAGGTTATGCAATAGCAGAGCAGACAGGAAAAGGACAGAGGATTAAACTATTTTAAATGTGGATTTAGAATATTTCTATCAGGCTGGGCATAGTGGCTCATGCCTATAATCCCAGCACTGTGGGAGGCCGAGGTGGGCAGATCACTTTAGCTCAGGAGTTCAAGACCAGCCTGAGCAACATAGAAAAACCCCATCTCTACTAAAAATACAAAAATAAGCCAGGCATGGTGGCACAAACCTGTGGTCCCAACTACGCGGGAGGCTGAGGTGGAAGGCTTACTTGAGCCCCGGAGGTAGAAGCTGCAGTGAGCTAAGATTGTGCCGCTGCAGTGAGCTAAGATTGTGCCACTGCACTCCAGCGGCTGACTAAGTGATACCTTGTCTCAAAATAAAAGAAAATATTTCTAACAAATTATCAAATATTTTACCACATAGTTTACCATTATCTATATCATTTCATTGACAATTTCAGGTAGTTGAATTCTGTACAGAACAAAACCACAACAAAGAAGCTCCAAACATGCAAAATACAAAATGCAATCTCCGAAGCACATGGGAAGTGATCCGTGATTCTGAGGACTTTAAGAAAACCACTCCTACGACAACACAGCCACCCAATCCCACCTTCTCACTGCTGCAGATTGGACAAAGAATTGTGTGTTTAGTCCTTGATAAATCTGGAAGCATGGCGGTATGTTCAATGAGTCTTGGTCTTCTGGATGCTGGTCACAGATATGCATGTTCTGGACCCTGACTCGGAACTGGTTGGGAATAAACATAACCGGAGGGCCAGAATAGTTGTAACTATAACACTGTCTTCAGAAATGCCCACTTCACCTTTGTTCAACAAAGATTCAGCATCAACTATCTCATTTGCCAAATTGAATTAATTTTCAATTTATGAGCCAAGATCTGATGAATTATATGAGCTTAACATTTTTAATGTTTCACTGACGATATATAAGTCTATAGGTCCACAGCCTTATGTATTACTCTGTTCTCATACTGCTATAAAGAAATACCCAAGACTGGGTAATCTATAAAGGAAAGAGGTTTAATTGACGCACAGTTCTCCCTGGCTGGGGAGGCCTCAGGAAATTTACAATCATGGTGGAAGGGGAAGCAGGGATGTCTTACACGGCAGCAGGAGAGACAGTGAGAGAGAGAGAAAGAGAGAGAGAGAGAGAGCGCGCACAAAGTGGGAAGAGTCCCTTATAAAACCTTAGATCTTGTGAGAACTCACTCACTATAGTGAGAACATCATGGAAGAAACCACCTCCATGTTCCAATCACTTCCCACCAGGTCCCTCTGTTGACATGTGGGGATTATGGGGATTACAATTTGAGGTGAGATTTGGTTGAGGACACAGAGCCAAACCATATCACCTGATACAGAACTTATCTAGAATTATTACTAATGCATTGAACTTTAATGATTATGTAATCTGGTTTTATCTTTTACTATTTATACACTGGCCCTAAAATTCTACCCAAAGATGCTGCTAAATATAAATAAGAAGTTTTTCCCCCTAGGATATGCCTCAAGTAAGCTTATGGTCATTTGCTCTACATTCATGCAGCCACTTCCAAATTCCCTATTGCCTTTTCTGTTATTAGTCTTTCCTTCTAAATGTAACCTGTTTTTCTTTTGCTTCTCCATTTAGACTGGTAACCGCCTCAATCGACTGAATCAAGCAGGCCAGCTTTTCCTGCTGCAGATAATTGAGCTGCGGTCCTGGGTTGGGATGGTGACATTTGACAGTGCTGCCCATGTACAAAGTGAACTCATACAGATAAACAGTGGCAGTGACAGGGACACACTCACCAAAAGATTACCTACAGCAGCTTCAGGAGGGACGTCCATCTGCTCTGGGCTTCGATCGGCATTTACTGTGAGATGTGTTTTTCTATTGTAGTTTGGAATGTTTGCAATTTATGTTGCTTAACAAATTTCCATTTCCAGTGTTTCCATGCATGCCTAGGGTCCAACTGGATGAGAGAGCCAAGGTCAGAGCAATGGTTCAAATGATGCAAAGATACAAACCTCCAAAGATACTAGTAACCAATTCATTTATGCTTTTATGCTTTTTTGCATCTGTGCATTCATGCTTTTCTGCATGCGTATCTGCATTCAAAATATTCATGGTGTGCCTTCTACATGCCAGGCAATGGTGCTAGGCCCTAAGAATACCATGAGGGCCAAACAGACACTACCCTTCTGTCATGGAACTTACCATCTTATTGGGGGAGACACATTAACCAAAATATAACACAAATAAGTGTATATTTACAAACTACAATGAATGCTGTGAAGTAAAGGTACACAATGATGTAAAAAAGTATCTTCTATGGGAATAAAGAGGTCTGTGAATATGGTTAAGCTTTGAGGCAACTGAACACTCCAAACTTTAGGGCGTATCCGACCTCCTTTTGGGAAAGCAAATAGTTTATTTATTGAAGCAGGAGGCCTTGGGGACTGTAACTATGATTGTATTGGGGTAATACCTAAAAATCTCATCTGACCATCCAATCACATCATTCCTCTACTTAGATGTCCTGTCTCCCCATTTTCAGCGAAATTAAGAAAAAAATTCTCTATCTAATGTGTAAAATCTGTCATGATGCAGCTTTTATCTACCTTTCCAGGCTTAAGCACCAGGGACTCTCTGCCAGGCAGCCTGTGTTTAAGCAACTGGATAACCTGTCCTTCAGAGCTTCCACATCTTTGCCACATTAAGTCCTCACCAGAGCACTGTCTCCTCCCTTCTTTGAACTTTTAATCATGCTCATTCTTCAAAGACCCATCTCAGACACCACCTGCTTCTTGACATCTTTCCTAATTCTTTCAACCATATAGAATTGCTTCCTAAACCCTATAACTCTTAAAAGAAATTCCCTCTTATGACATCTAGCTAGTCTGTCTTACATTCTAATTATCCATTGTAATTGAGAAGAACTACTTTAGGAATAGGACTTATCTTCTTACCTCCTAGACTGCTAGCACAATATCATTTATGCAGGAGGTTCTTAGTAAATAAAATTGAATTCATTGTTTGATGCACTAATAGCACCTGATGTTTAGTTGCTGCAAGTATAAAATGCAATATTCCATCTTTACCTGGAGGCTATTTTAACCACATGAAACAGAATAGGAGATTGAAAGGGGCTGGCAGGGATAAGGTCTCAGAACCTCGCAGTATCTTAGGCAAGTTTGCCCTAAGCCTGCTCGTTGGGCACATCACACTCAATAGTGCTGTTCCAGTTTCCCACATGGCAGCGGAAATCTGTAGTTTCCAGCTGACACTGCTTCATGTGGACAATGGGCTTGACCATTTCTTCAAATGCTTCTGTCCCGCTGACCATTTTGGTCCACTTTGAAGATCAGTGGGGAAGGACCACTGGGCCTGAAAGTGGTTTCTATTGCATATACAGTCAGCTACGAAACCCTTCTCCAGATGCCTGCATGCATCTGCATTTTATTACCCCTGTCACCCACCCAAGCCTTGACTAAAGGAGCAAATAAGGGAGGAAAACAGACAATGAAATCACTGATGTGCTGTACCAAACTCTCGCTGTGCAAGACCCTAGGGGAGATGACTAATGCCAGATGGCATGGTGGTGAAGAGAGAACTTCTGATTCTGCATTTTCCGTTCAGATGAGTAAGAGAGAGAGTGCTATACCAGTGGAATTTAGGATGCCTCCTGGAGTGGAGTCTGGGTTTGGGGTGGGAGAAACTCATGTGCCTTCAGGGTGATGAGGCAAAGGACCTTGGATGTTATACTGTCTTCAAGATCCCTGCTAGTCCCTGCTGCAGGCCCTGGTCAGGTCTGCCCTGGGCTCCTTGCAGTGGTGTCTGCTGTAGCCATAGCAGTTTGGCTTGTTCTCTTGGCTTGCTCAGGGCCCAGTGGTCCTTCCCCACTGACTCAGTCCCACCCTGGCTCTCCCTGTTGGAGAGGAGCCCTGAGCACCACCCTGTCCTCCATCCAGCCTCTAGCCACACTGTACACTCCTCAACCTCTGAGGCAGGATTATCTTTCTCTCACCTGCCAACACTCAACTCAGCTGTCTTCTGTCTCTCCTTTAGGATATATGGGAACATTTGCCTGTTTTCCATGACACACAGTAGTTATGGGAAGTGAGACAAGAAAATCCAAATTGGGCCTCTCTGGCCTGCAGCTTAGTAAGGCCAAAGCCGTGATCACAGCTGATAGGCTTCTGGGCTCTGGGCTCCTTGATACAGCAACAGTCACAGTTCTGTTCTCTTCCAGGGAGTCAAGGCAGCCTCCTCTAATAGCTGAAACAGAGAGAGAGGTGGAAGCCCCCTTTGCCTTCAACTTTCAGAGGACACCTTCTTTTCTGAGATTCTAGGCCTTTGGAGGATGCCTTCTTATCTGAGATTCTAGGTCAGAGAGATGCTTAGGCTTGATTGCTTGTTTCCCCTTTTTCTGGGTCTCTCCTTCCACTCTTTTTAGGGGAAGAATGGACTCTTGCTTTCTCTTCTTAAATAGATAGAATTATTATTTTATCTAATTTTCCTCCCATCCTAATCTTATTCAAATTGGCAGGAGTATCCTCTCTACGCCATGTAAAAAAATAAATAAATAATCCGAATGTACCAGGAATAGTTGAGACACAGGTGTCACAAAACAACTAGGAACTGAGATTAATGGAAACGAAATGTTTTGCTTTAATCAGAAAGACTGTTAAAAATATTGACAACTCATGTGACCTAGGTAATGACCAATCAAAACCAATGCCAGGCATAAATAGCTGGTATTGTCCGACTAGTGAATATCATACAAATTCAAGTCTGCCCTGGGTCTAATATCCATCCCCCCAATATAATCCCCATTAAATGAGGATGGTTTCTGAAGGCGTCTTGGAAGCTCTGAAAGCCTATCGAGGAGAGACCACGTGAAGGAAACTAGGAACATCTTCTTTGCTGTTTCCCCAGTGCTGTCCACCCCTAGAGTTACCCTGCATCCCACACCATCCCTCTCTGCAGCAGACTAGCCAAGGGGAAAGACAGCAGTCAAGTTCCATGAATGCTGCTGGGTTAAGATTGTATCATTTCAAGGCAGACAGATATTTGGTCATTCCCAGACACTTTGGTTTATTCCTTCTGGAATTTCTTTTCTCCTTTCCTGTCAGCAGAATTTTCATAAACACCTTGGCCACCCTGAGTCTGATAACTCATGACCTGAATTCTGTCCTTAGGTGATTAAGAAGAAATATCCAACTGATGGATCTGAAATTGTGCTGCTGACAGATGGGGAAGACAACACTATAAGCGGGTGCTTTAACGAGGTCAAACAAAGTGGTGCCATCATCCACACAGTCGCCTTGGGGCCCTCTGCGGCTCGAGAACTAGAGGAACTGTCCACAATGACAGGTGAGGGATGATTTGCTGAGACCCCCGGTATTGTCTCTCCTACTGGACTGTGAGCTCCAGTGAACTAGGGAGTGGGGGAAAGATGGGATGGAGAGAGAGAAGATAACCTAATTGGCCAACTAGCCACCCTTACCCCCAAATGACTATTTGAATGGACTCTGCTCATTTATTTTAAAGCTTTGGATCTAGGACTAGGGCAGCCTGGAGAAGAGAGAACTAGCACAGCACTCTAGTGAGGACTTAACACCTTCTTCCTGGGCCAAGAACCACTCCCTTCCAGTGGCAGCTGGCCAAGAGACCCAAAGGAGACAGATGACAAGCTACTAACTACATAACACCATGGCACAAGTGCTACATTAGCAACAGAAAGTACAATAAAGCACAAATAAGGGAGCCTTTAACTTTACCTGGAGAAGAAGCGTTCAAGAAACAGGAGGAGTAGCAAGGAAGGGCAAAGAGCCTGTTAAACAAGGCAAAAGATCACTCCCAAAATAGAATACAATGCAGTTTCTCCATAAAACCTTAACGTATTGTGTGTCTAACTCCCATACACAGTCAGATGGTTAAAATAGATTCCATATGTTTCCGGCTTCTTTAGAAGAGTAGGTGAACACATTTTTTTCCTTTTTTAACTTAGGGATAATATTGTGGATCTCAATTATCATACTGAGTTGCCTTCTAAGGCCACTAAAATGCCAGAGCTGTGTATTCCTAATACTACCTGTCCTAGACTGGGTTTCTTAGAAGCAGAGTCTGAGACAGGGATTTGGGTGCATGCAATTTATAGGGGAGAGAGTGCTCAGGAGAAAAGGAAGGAGGAAAGGATAGGGCCAAGGAAGGAGCTAAGCACCGATGCAGATGTAGTCAGAGTCTAACTGCGCCCCCAGGGGACTCTGGAATTGAAAGTGCATCACAGACTTGTCTTCACCTTGAGGCAGGAGGGTGGCCTTTTGCACCATTGTGTCTATCAGTCTTTGACTGTGGACTGTCAGAACAGGGCAGAGGAGAGGGGCATGTTATTTCTCTAGGTAGCGTGGCCCCTTTTAGTAAGACAATTCTCTGGAAGAGGAGGCAGCTATAAGCCAATGCCTAGAGCAGCTGGGAAGAGATGCACTTGGCTGGGTACAGAGATGTGGGTGGGGCATCAACAGCCTTACTGAAATTATTTCCTTAACTTCAGATGGAATCATAATAGTTAAAAAGTGCTTTCGCATCAACTAACTTAGTGACACCTATTCTAAATAGCCCAAGACTGCCTGGCCTGGTGTAAAATCCTGTTTTTACAATATACTACTCTGTAACTGTCCCTTTGTCCACTGTTGTTTCTTGCTGTTGTCACATATCTGTCTTTCCTCATTTAGAAGAAAACTCTAAAGCCAGGTTTGTTAGAATTATGTTTCAAAGAAGAGTAAATCAATAGTCTTGGAGTACGTCTTAATGAATTCTCTCATGTAAAAGTGCAGGACCTTTAATATGTAGATTTCATGACATAAGTTTATACCATAAATTGATATCAAATCGTATCAGAGATTCATGGCTGCTTTGCAGATAGTTGAAGTAACCAGGTGACTGAGATGTTGCTGAAGCTATTATGTACTAAGATTTAACAATTAGTGGCTGGGTCTGGTGGCTCACTCCTATAATCCCAGAATTTGGGGAGGCCAAGGCAAGTGGATTCATTGAGCCCAGGAGTTTAAGACCAGCCTGAGCAACATGGTGAAACTCATCTCTAAAAAAAAAAAATACAAAAATTAGCCAGACATGGTGGTATATGCCTGTAATCCCAGCTATTTGGGGGCTGAGGTAGGAAGATCACTCGAGCCTGGGAGGTGGAGGTTGTAGTGAGCCAAGATCATGCCACTGTACTCCACCCTGGGCAACAGAGCAAGAGCCTGTCTCAGAAAAAAATAAGTAAGTTAAAATAGTATCAAAGTCTGAGTTAATGTAGGCACCTATTTGATGTTGATCTATTTATACTTTAATAACACAATGGGATATTTATTTTGTATATTCTCTAAACAACAGTTAAAATGTTGCAAATATTTGCTTTCTGGTAAGTAATTTCTGAAAATGTATTGCATTTTAGGAGGTTTACGGACATATGCTTCAGATCAAGTTCAGAACAATGGCCTCATTGATGCTTTTGGAGCACTTTCATCAGGAAATGGAGTTGTCTCTCAGCGCTCCATCCAGGTTGGAGTTCTTAATCTTTGTTTTTCATATTTACACACAATCATAGCCAAGATGAAGCATTTAATGACTAAAAGTTTTAAGTTTTATACTCTTCTGGTACTGAATTAAAATTAAAATAGAAGGTCCAGCCTGATATTAGACATTATTCCTAAAATGCAATACTACTCATTTAAATAAGGCAATTAGTGTTCACTTGTTTGCAAGCAATACCAAGTGATTTCCTCATAGAAATCAGCAGATAAAATGTCGTAGGTCCAAGAATTCTTTTTTAACATCTCTACACAAGCAACTAGAGCAATGTAGTTGGCTCAGAATTTTCTTCAGAGTAGATCATCTCAATTAGAAATTTTCTGGGACAAGTGTCCAGGGATTACTTGTTTTATTTTTCCATTACATCAAATTTCTGATGTTTGCCAAGATTTACATATAATGGACAGAAAGTGCTTTGTACTGTAAAAAGCCAGTGGTATCAATCCAGACCCCTGTATCTTGGCCCTGGGTCTGTCATTAACTATGTGACCTGGGCAATGAACTTCACCTCTGTGGACTTTCATTTCTCTACCAGGTGTAGACCAGAAAACTTCCAACGGCCCATCTGGTTCTAAAATTTCAGGAAAAACCAAAATGCCTTTCAAAAGTCTTGGGACTATTAAGAAAAAAGAAAAAAAAATGCATTTTTTTCAATGCTTTTTTTAAGTAATTGCAGAAATCATTCTCGTTAATTTTTAAACTAGAGAGAGTGAACAATCAGCATTCACATTGGTGTGAATTATAATTTTTATGATGAAAGTTCAGATAAAGGTAAAGGAATACCATAATGTCAAAGCCTAATAATGACAGATTTTGAAACCATAGGCTTTCTGGCTTATCAATGGAGCATTTATTCAATCTAGGAAGACACCAATTATACCCATCTGGGTTATTCTGGTTCAGATTTAGAAAATTAAACTTAAGGGCCTGGTTTGGGAAAATGGAGGAATGTGTCCTAGAAAAGTAATTAAAGTGATAAAAGGACAAGTTCACATTTAGGAAATTTCTGCCTGTGATTTTTGTATTTAAGAAACTTAACAGAGAGACAGCGAGAGAGATGGAGAAATGAGCAAGACTCATTCACCAGCGTGCCACAAGAACCAGGTCTAATAGCCCTTTACTTTCTCCATATGCCAGCTTGTAATCTACCCGTGAAACTAGGAAATCTGGCTCCATGACCAGCCCAGTCTGTCTTCTAATAGGTGCTAACTTTGAGACAATAACTACCTAGGAGATAATCCTCAAAATCACATTTTCTAAAAAAGTCTTCCCTGCCTCACTCCCTGCTCTGCAGCTCCCTCATCTATTCCAAACAAGTTGGCCTTGGCTTACTTCATTTATCCTCACAGGGCCTGCAATACTCCCTGACCTAGCAATTAGGTAATTCAGACAATTTCACCCACAATGTGTGGGTGTCACACATTGGATGAATGTCAAAGGATTGATAGAAATAAATAAATTGATAGAAATAAAATCCTATAGGAGATCAGAGGAAAAGGGGAAATTTTTTACAACTGGTAAATGAGATGGACAGCAGATAAAACTTTACAGAGAAAGTAAAATTTGAATTTTGAAGGATGAGTAAGGCTTAGACAAATAGAGAAGACTAAGAAGGCTTAGATAAATGGGGAAGACAAATGTAAAGCCTTCTAGGAAAAGTAAAGAATATGATAATAAAGTCAAAGAGTCAGGGATTCACAAGGATATTTTGGGGAAAAGGTCTTGTTTGGGTGGAGGAAGGGAAATTGTGGAAGCTAAGGCTAGAAAGATAACTTAGCACTGCATCATAATTGCTCCTAACACCAAATCAAGGACTCAGGCATCACTGAAGTCTTTTTGATGGGGCACTGGGAAGACAGGGGCAGAAGGGAAAAGACCATGTGATGGGAGCTGTATTCTCCAGAAAGTAAGAGCTGTTTTTCTTAACAGCTTGAGAGTAAGGGATCAACCCTCCAGAACAGCCAGTGGATGAATGGCACAGTGATCGTGGACAGCACAGTGGGAAAGGACACTTTGTTTCTTGTCACCTGGACAACACAGCCTCCCCAAATCCTTCTCTGGGATCCCAGTGGACAGAAGCAAGATGGCTTTGTAGTGGACAAAAACACCAAAATGGCCTTCCTCCAAATCCCAGGCATTGCTAAGGTATGAAGTCAGCTTTTTTTGTTTCTCATAATTCAACAAGATAAAATAAAGCTTTTACAGTATAATTGTAGCATTTTAAATGTTGGTGGTTGCTAAAAGGAGAGTCAGTATTGAATCAAAGAGAGAACAAGGAAAAAAGTCTCCATCCAATGAAAATCACTCAGTATGCCAGCAAGTAAAGAGAAAGGAAATAGGTGATATTTTGTCCAGGTACTAAATGGAGAACCTTCAAATTACATAGTAATCAAGATGCAAAATGATCCTCGACGTTTTGGGATCACAAAAATGATTTGCTTTATCTCAGAGACTCGTCTCTTATAAAAACAAAGCAACAATAAACATACAGCTTTCAGACTTCACCATCCCCCTGACACCCCCCGTGGAATTTTCTTGACAATGGGAATGATATAGTTAGTTCAAACACTGAAGCTCCCCGTGGCTGCCAGAGTATCAGACATGCATACCTCTTCTTAGAATGCTTCCAACATGCTTGTATCAGAGGCTTTTCCTGTACGTGACACTGAAGTCAGGTCTGTGTCACCTGAAGTTATTCATTGGAAATGTTTACATGCGTTTTGGTTCAGGTTGGCACTTGGAAATACAGTCTGCAAGCAAGCTCACAAACCTTGACTCTGACTGTCACGTCCCGTGCATCCAGTGCTACCCTGCCTCCAATTACAGTGACTTCCAAAATGAACAAGGACACTGGCAAATTCCCCAGCCCTATGATAGTTTATGCAAATATTCGCCAAGGAGCCTCTCCAATTCTCAGGGCCAGTGTCACAGCCCTGATTGAATCAGAGAATGGAAAAACAGTTACCTTGGAACTACTGGATAATGGAGCAGGTAATCACCCAAGAAATTGGAAAGTATGTATTTCTTTTTCCAAGAAGCAACCAGGAAATGCCAAGAGGGCACAGTCTGGTGAGGGCAGTTAGACAGGCAAGGCAGAACAGCACTGGGGTCGGGTTGGGAAAGTTCTCCATTTCCCCACAATTCCTACATTTCAAAATGCTGGAAAATATGAAGGCTTCTGCAAGGCCTAAAACACATTAATGGCTCAAACTCAATGGATTCGGAGTCTCTAGAGAGTTGTCATAGGATATTCCACAAACCCCAAAAAAAGAAAAAGAGGAAAATTCGTAACTATATTGTGGTAGGTGCTTTGTATATACACATACGTATACAAACACATGTCTGTATGTATATATACACAAATGCATATATACAAAGACATATATAATCTTTGTTTTGCAATATCTTCACTGAGGCTTTCACATTTAGAAAGCAGCAGACATAGATTCAAGCACAGTCCTATATGATTCCTGTATCTATGCAGATTCTATGTTAGCTTGCCCCAAAAGTGAAAATTCTGCCCCTTATTCTTGTTTTAAGAAGTCTATCGGGGAGAGAGAGAAAGAGAATTCTACATTTCTTTTTAGAAAAAAACATGTCTTCTTACTGTGAAGCAAGTAACCTTACTAGAATGAATCCTGTGAATGAATTTCCCACCTAAATCTACCCTGGGGAGAAGTCATGAGTTTTATTAAATAACCATACAACATTTTTTTCCTCCACAGTTGCATATAGCAGTTTAATTTAGTTCAACAGATACTTATTGACTAGTTACCTTATGCTATGTTGGGTGTAACAAAGAAACGATATCATCTTAGATTTCGTTTAAAAAGTCAAGAATTCAAGAAGACAGAATGTATACCTAAAACTACACACACTACACACACAGTGATAAAAGAAGTAAGCCTCACCTTCAACACACCAAAATCTTAAGGTCTCTTGGAGCTAATGCTGAATTTCTTATTGCTTTGAAAATTCTTAGCCTACATATGAGTTGGAAATACACAAATACCCTCCCAGTTACCTTTAGGATATTTATTAATTCCTTCATTCTTTATCAAGGTGCTGATGCTGCTAAGGATGACGGTGTCTACTCAAGGTATTTCACAACTTATGACACGAATGGTAGATACAGTGTAAAAGTACGGGCTCTGGGAGGAGTTAACGCAGTCAGACAGAGAGCGATACCCCAGCAGAGTGGAGTAATGTACATACCTGGCTGGATTGAGAATGGTAAGTAATCTGTAATAACACACCTGGCTTGTGCAAAAGGATTGGTTTCAAGAGGAAACTATTAAGCCTGTGGGGCAGAATGGTGCATGATTAAATCAGGGTTTCTCAACCTTGGCACTACTAAGATTTTGAGCCAGACAATCCTTTGTTGTGGAGGGCTATCCTGCACATTGTGGGATGTTTAGCAGCATCCTTAACCTCTATCCATTATTTGTCAATAGCAATTCCCTAGTCATGACAATCAAAAATGTCTCCATATGTCATCCACTGTCCCTTAGGGGGGCAAACTAGCCCCCAGCTGAAAATCACTCGATAGAACACAGCTTTTGACTGCCTCACTTCAAAGCCCAGCCCTCTATCAAATACAGTATTTTGTGTAATCTTTTTGTACTTCACTCTCCTCAGTTGTAAAATAAGGATAATAATGGCAGCTACCCGATAGTATGGTCACAAAGAATAAATAACACATCTAACAAACTGTTACTGGTAAATAGTATTTAATAAAGATTTTATCATTATTTTAAAAACATTTTTAATGAAGTTCTTTCCATTGAAGCATTTCTAATTTATCCTAATGAATCATTTAAACAGAATTTAAAAAGCAATAATTTAGGGTTTTTTATCTACATCAATATCATTATCCAAGTCCACTGTCTGTCTTTCCTCTTTTCTCCTCCTGCTCAGGCCAGGGAGCATAGTAGATGAATTTCACGTGGGCCAGCACACTGAGCCCACGTGTAAGCAGGTGAGAAAATTATGTCCATGAAACAGACAGTCCCATACCACTTTTGGTTACAAACACTTGCCCTGGACTAGAGAAGGAGTTGAGACCAAGTTTGTGTCCCAGTGGGTTCCCGGACTAGTTTTCCATCAATCTCCACCCTGTCCTGGGCAGGCTTTTTCTTGATGTTGGTGTGGGGGAAGGAGAAGAGCTCCTTTGAGAACCTTCCCACTATCATCTTTACTTGGCTGTGTGCTTAGTGAAGAGAGGATTCAGAGACACATGGTGTCCCTCACGCAAAGGTGATAATAGAGGGGAAATGTTTTAAAAGATGCCACTGCCTTTTTTCTTTCTTTTTTTTTTTTTTTTTTTAGACAGTCTTGCTCTGTCACCAGGCTGGAGTGCAGTGGCGTGATCTCAGCTCACTGCAACCTCTGCCTCCTGGGTTCAAGTGATTCTCCTGCCTCAGCCTCCCGAGTAGCTGGGACTACAGGTGCATGCCACCATGCCCAGCTAAGTTTTGTATTTTTAGTAGAGACAGGGTTTCACCATGTTGGCCAGGATGGTCTTGATCTCTTGACCTTGTGATCTGCCCACCTCGGACTCCCAAAGTGCTGGGATTACAAGGTGAGCCACTGCGCCCAGCCAATGCCACTGCTTTTTGAGTTAGGGGAAGGAGGCAGAAGGGGACTGGTTAAGTGACTAAGTCTAGCCTTATCACAGCATTTTACTTACAGTAATACATTTCATTCTTGTAAGTATCCATTTTTAAAGATGGGGAAACAGAAGCTAGAGAGGTTATGGGTTCATATCACTAATAGTGTTAGTGCCTGGCATAACAGTAGGCCATGTTCTTCCCTCTATCCCTCGATAAGCCTTAACGGCAGTCTCTACTGGTGCTTTCAATATGAACCCTGAACCTGCTAGAGCACTCACTTCATCTTTGCCAAAGACCAGATTAATGGGTATGAAGATTAAATGGTCTTTAACAGATAAAAATTTTATAAAGAGGTAGAGTTTATGAGAAAACAAATTTTAAGTAATGCCATGTTAGGATCTTATGAGATATTTTTATTGAAAAGAAAAGAGAACTTGAGAACTCTATAGATTGAACAGACCAGGGTATTTTTTAAATTCCAGGATTACTTTTATACCTATCTTTGACAAGAATGTGAATGAAATTGGAATTACTACAATAACTACATTCCCATGCATTTACTAAGAAAATCAGAAGTCTTTCAGAAGCACAAAATTGTGGAACCTCTAACATAAAACATTTCATTAAAAACTGAAATTTAATAAGAAACAGGAAACACAAACATGGAGAAAGTGAAAGAAATATGCATAAAAAATCAAGGCATTCTTGAAGGTCCAGTTGATTAGTTGCCAAATAAATAGGAAAGATAATGAAACCCACACTATTATTTAGGTGGAAGACATTTCTTGAGGCAGTCTGAGGTTTAAAACAAAGTTAGTATTTAGGCCGGGCACAGAGGCTCACTCTTGTAATCCCAGTACTTTGGGAGGCCGAGGCAGGTGGATCACCTGAGGTCAAGAGTTCGAGACCACCCTGGCCAACATGGTAAAACCCCATCTCTACTAAAAATACAAAAAATAGCTCGGTGTGGTGGCACATGCCTGTAATCCCAGCTACTCAGGAGGCTGAGGCAGGAGAATCCCCTGAACCCGGGAGGCAGAGGTGGTAGTGAGCTGAGATCACGCCATTGCACTCCAGCCTGGATGACAAGAACGAAACTTCGTCTCAAAAACAGAAACGAAAGAAAGGAAGGGAAAGGAGAGGAGAGGAGAGGACAGGACCGGACAGGACAGGAAAGGAAAGGAAAAACAGAGGTAGTATTGAAACTGATCTTGCGGAAAGACAAGATCAGGATGGGCAAAGAGATGGGAAAAGAAGCAATTTCAGGACAAATGTCATGAAAATAAATTCCAAAAGGTTATTCCACTAAATATCCAGGAAATATCTTAAGAGATCAAAAGCTGTGATTCTCTGTTTGCTCTTTTCCCTCTGATGAAACCGTATTTGGGGTCTTGTCTCCAAATATTTAAAATTAATTCTGTGTGTGGAAGGAAAGAAGCAGAAGTGGGGAATAGGAAGAGGGTGATATGATAATAAAACAGACGGAGATATCACCATTTAGTGATGTTGCTTACCATATTTTGCATAATTTTTTAAATGCAGATGAAATACAATGGAATCCACCAAGACCTGAAATTGAGGACGATGTTCAACGCAAGCAAGTATGTTTCAGCAGAACATCCTCGGGAGGCTCATTTGTGGCTTCTGGTGTCCCAAATGCTCCCATACCTGATCTCTTCCCACCTTGCCAAATCACTGACCTGAAGGCGGAAATTCACGGGCACAGTCTCATTAATCTGACTTGGACAGCTCCTGGGGATGATTATGACCATGGAACAGGTAAGCTGAACCTGGTGTGGACCCTGTAAAGGAGTTTACCAGCCAAGCAGAGGAGCAGAAGCGGGTGAGGCAGGCACCCGTGTTCTGATGCTTGGGGGCAGAAAGCAGGAGGGATCTTGCTGGTCCTTTGAAATGAGGGATAAATGTATTTAAAGAAGAGAGATTTAAAACCTGAAAAACTGGTATACTTTGGGAGTAAGAGGTTTCAGCCAGGAAAGGTGAACCTCACTTAGTTTCTGAAACCTTGCCAAACTGTCCTTTGACAAACTCCATTTTCTGGGGAGCAGTGACTCCTGGGGAAGAACTGGGAATAGAGCATAGATATCTATAGAGCAGAGCTCTTTTGGAAGGAACCTCAGGTCCTATCAGACTTTCTCTTTCAAAGTGCAGTCTGTGGGCTACAGCATGCGGATACCATGAACACTTGTTAGAAAGTGTTTTCAGATCTGCATTTTCAGATCCCTGGGTGATTTGTATACACATTACAGTTTGAGAAGCACTGGTGCAAACTCCCTCTATAAATAATAAAATAATAAACAGTTTTTAAACAACCTGTTCTTTCTGCCAGGCACTATGCCCAGAAATGCTGACCAAGGCTTTAAGTCATGCCCAATCCAGTTTTACGCTTATCACTGTGTCATTATATACAAAGAAGAATGTAAAAGAGATAGTGACCCTTGTAAATAGGACCATCGGTTCATTTATTTGGGAATCTTATGGGGTAATGATATAATTTCTAATAGACTTTTAAAGCTTTTTAAATATTTTTTAAAGTTCTACAGCTTAGGAAGTTTCTTTAAGATTTCAGAATTGAAGTCACATTCTTCTTTTTTCTTTTTAGCTCACAAGTATATCATTCGAATAAGTACAAGTATTCTTGATCTCAGAGATAAGTTCAATGAATCTCTTCAAGTGAATACTACTGCTCTCATCCCAAAGGAAGCCAACTCTGAGGAAGTCTTTTTGTTTAAACCAGAAAACATTACTTTTGAAAATGGCACAGATCTTTTCATTGCTATTCAGGCTGTTGATAAGGCCGATCTAAAATCAGAAATATCCAACATTGCACGAGTATCTTTGTTTATTCCTCCACAGACTCCGCCAGAGACACCTAGTCCTGATGAAACGTCTGCTCCTTGTCCTAATATTAGTATCAACAGCACCATTCCTGGCATTCACATTTTAAAAATTATGTGGAAGTGGATAGGAGAACTGCAGCTGTCAATAGGCTAGGGCTGAATTTTTGTGAGATAAATAAAATAAATCATTCATCTTTTTTTTTTTTTGATTATAAAATGTTAAAATGTATTTTAGATTTCCTGTAGGGGGCGATATATTAAATGCATTTCCTGGAGGGGGCGATATACTAAATGTATTTTAGACTTCCTGTAGGGGGCGATAAAATAAAATGCTAAACAACTGGGTATATATGCATAAAAACTATCCATTCAAATCCAAAAATTTAATAATCATTGAGTCTTTTATTAATGAATTTGAATACCAGAAAGAAACAGGGCTTGCATCAATAAATGGAAGAATGTTTTTATTTGTTTTAAGGAGCTTTGCCCCTTAAAAAAAACATGCAATTGCGTAAATCTAACAGAGTTGCTAAAAGTTGTTTGGTTTCTTTTGGTGAAGAAAAGACCAAACTAAATTATTTAAATATAAAAGTCATGACTTTTTATATAGGGATTTTGGACCAGCATCACCAGGAACATGTCTTATTTTCTCTAAATTTGAGCAATGATGGTGCATTTAAGGAAGTGATGGCATTGAAGAAAGAAAGAACAGCATAATGAAAGTTCTCTAGGCACAGAAATGAATGTTATGTGCATGAAATTACAAGAGTTAGCGATGCTTTAAGCCATGGCAGTGGGGATAAGGTGGGAAAGGTAGCTTCAGGCCAGGTGTGAAGGGAAAGTGATTGAGAAAAAAATATTTATTGTGTACTTTGTCCAAGGGCCCAACTAATGCCTTATATGCATTACTTTATTTAATGTAATTCAGTTCTTTCAACAAATGTACACCAGCTGCTTATTATTTTCCAGGCCAATGCTAGGTTCTAAGGATAGAAAGATAAGTAAGCATTGGCCTTTTCCTGTACACTAAAAAGAGCATTTGAGGATTTATTTTTGAAGTCAGGAGGCAGAAATGCTCAGAGATATGCTTGAGAAGGGAGTCTCGGAGAACCACATGAAGGCCTTAATAAGCGTGAGAAAGGCCGGTAGCATGACAGATGAAAAGGGAAGGAGAAGAGGAAAAAGGGCTGCAAGTGTAGGCCTAGCAGTATGGCAGTCCTCATGAAGGACTAGTCACAGATTCCAGTGCCTGCAGGAGTAGATATTCCTGTGAAAATTGTTTGGAGTTCTCAGTTATTAGCACAATGAGTTCAAGATGTGGGTGGCTTTCTTTATGATTGAAAACAAAATATCTAGCATATCATTTTTGTGTCACCCCAAATTTCTTTATGTGTAGACCTTTCTTATTTCAAAACCAGATTTGAGGCATCTTAGTGATACATGCAATAAACATAAAAATAAAGAAATAAAATATGTAATAAAAACTAGAAGAAGTGGTCAGCTATAAACCTATAAAGAATGCATGGGGGAAGAAAAACTAAAGGAAAAATCACCACATCGAATGCCTAATACAATGTTCTGTACAATTGCTACAGCCAAGTCACATATTTCACTTTGTGGCAAGTAGGCAGGACAAATGAGGCGTATATAGTAACAAGATTAACAGAGTCTATAGTGAAAAGCAAGCCAGAAGCAGCTCAAGAGAAGCATAGCTTTTCCTAGTCATGAGACCCAGGAGAAGTTTTATCTATGGATCCTCAGTTTATTAGGGCACTGTGATGTTAAGGGCTGCAGCAGCATCCTTACAGTAATCATAACAACAAGTTTAATATAGTGCTAATTACATCCTTCACAGTAAGCCAAAGGAGCAACACCACAGCATTGTTCAGGAAAGGCAATTATACAGGGACCCCAAAAATGCAGTTAGCTCTTGAGCTTGCCCCAGAGGTGAAATTTGGAGTGAATGGGTTGCGTGTCCTTCAGGCTATTTCCTAGGACCCATGTCTCTTACATATAAATTTGTTATAAAAACTGAACAGTAGAGAGTTCCAAGACTATGAAGACCCTGATGTTCCCAAAGTCAGTACTGTTTATTGAGGGCACAACCAGTTGCTTTGCCAGCCAAATGGTCACAGGGTTGTTGGGGGTGCATTGCAATATATTCAAGCTTGTGTACAAGGCATTTGAGGTTGGGGGCATGGAAAAATACTGAGGCACTGTGTGTATGATATTTGTGCATGGGAATGTAACTCCTTGACCCTGAAAACAGGACAAGGAATGGAGTGTGTCATAAGAAACGCTGAAAACAGCCTCCCGAGAATGCAGCTGGGGAGCTTTTACAAGGCCATAGATGCCTCGCGACCCGACCTCAAAAGGCCATCTAGTGGATGTTTGTAGTTTAACAAGCCCTTTCAATAAATACTTGGCAGATAGATTCTGGGGTGATACTCTCTCTCAGAAGAGTGGTCCCCGCTCCGCTCAGCTGGAATCGTCTGATAACTCATTCTTGGTGTTCACTGCAAGCTATAGGCTCTGCAAGGGTCAGTTTGGAGTCCTCTTCTGAATGTTACAAAACCAAACCAAGCACATACCTGATGAGAAGGCCACTTACCTGCTCCATGTGACAAATGAGTCTGAGGTCCCAACTTCATAGAACATGGTTGCCATGGGTTTCGCCTGGAAAATTTCCAATAATTCACTCACTGAGATTTTAATTTCCCATTTAGGTGAACTCAGAGAAATGTAGCATGGGATATGGTAGTAACCTGCAGAGAGGCATACCATGTGACTTCAGAGAAGAAGAGATAAATGTCATCATGTAGATAAGATAGAAAATAGAGAACAACAAAGAAAAAGCATTCTTATGTACTCTGGGTTATAGGAAAGTTTATTGCAAAATGGATCTGCATTGTCAAAGGAGATAAAATAAGCCAAATTTTTGCCTTATGCCATCATTGACTCACAATGGCCTTAGTTTCTTTAGTTTCTGATAAGCCAATTGAGTGAGTGAGTAAATCCGGTAAATCTGTCCCAGACATTGGTACTTTGCTTGATATCCAAGTATCCAGCATCAAAAGAGGGTAGGGAGAAATATTCTCCAAGCTGCCCTTTGCAACTTCCAAGCTAGGATGTTACCCCTATGATCTAATGTGGTTTGTTTAAAGCCTCCATCCTATGTCATTGATCTATGCTGTTTTTTATCCTTTCTCTTCACTGTTATCTACCATCCTCACCCAAGCTAGACACAACACTCTTCCCCCTTCACCTCTTAAAATCACTCTGAGTGGGATCAGAATCTATATGAATGAGTCAATTAACATCTCAGCCTCAAAAGTCCTTGACTGTCACCCCACCTCCACTAAAATTTAGCAAACTATTGGTTTGAATAATAAAACTGTCTCTTTATAAGTAAAAAATTCAAATATTGGCAATTCCATGTGGTTTGACCAAGTACAGCTAAGGCCACATTTTGACCTAGTAATGACCTGAAACAACTCCACCTGTGAAATCTTAAAATCCAGTATCCTATTCTGGCCACAACCTCCTAACCCTCTGTGCTGTTCACTTCCTACCCCACTGAACTGATATTGTAATTTCATGACTGTCATCACTTGATTGTTTCTTTTCACCTGGTCCATTATCTTTTTCTTTATATGGCCCCATATGCCTTGGGGTGTCACTTCAAGTCCTCCTTTGACAATTCCTTCAACTCCCACATCTACTTACCCTCTTAACACACCTGCCCTGAAATCCTCTAGCTTTGCATTTAGCATGTTGTCTGTGTGCTTGAGACATTCATTTATCTATTCAGCAAATATTTTTAAAGTATCCACGTTGTATTCCAAGTTCCATGTTAGACACTAAGATTACAATGGGTAATAAGCTATATGGTTTCTGCCAACTAAAGTACAATGAAGCCAGCAGACACTTAACAATGCTCAGATCTATAAGGAACTTAAATTTACAAGAGGAAAACAAACAACCCCTTTAAAAAGTGGGCAAAGAACATAAACAGACACTTCTCAAAAGAAGACATACATGCAGCCAACAAGCATATGAAAAAATGCCCAACATCACTAATTATTAGAGAAACATAAATCAAAACCACAATGAGATACCACCTCACACCAGTCAGAATGGCTGTTTTTAAAAAGTCGAAAAATAACAGATGCTGGCAAGGTTGCAGAGAAAAGAGGGACACTTATACACTGTTGGTGGGAGTGTAAATTAGTTCAAATTGTGGAAAGCAGTACGGTGATTCCTCAAAGAGCTGAAAGCAGAACTACATTTGACCCAGCAAACCCATTACTGGGTATATAGCCAGAGAAACATAAATCATTCTAGCATACAGACACACACATGTGAATGTTAACTCCACCACTATTCATAATAGCAAAGACATGGAATCCACCTAAATTCCCATTAATGATACACTGGATAAAGAAAATGTGGTGCATATACACCATGGAATACTATGCAACCATAAAAAAAGAACAAGATCTTGTCTTTTGTGGGAACATGGATGGAGCTGGAGGCTATTATCCTTAGCAAACTAATGCAGGAACAGAAAACCAAATACCACATGTTCTCAATTATAAGTGGGAGCTAAATGATGACAACTTGTGAACATAAAGAAGAGAACTACAGACCCTGGGGTCTACTTGAGGATGGAGGGTGAGAGGAGGGAGAGGAGAAGAAAAAATAACTATTGTCCTCTGGTCTTTATACCTGGGTGATGAAATAATCTGTACAACAAACCCTCATGACACAAGTTTACCTATGTAACAAACCTTCATATGTGCCCCCAAACCTAAAATAAAAGTTAAAAACAAACAAACAAAGCAATGCACAGTATATAGGGTCTATTTCAGGGGAAGCACATATTATAGGAACTCATGCTATATATACCTAATCCACATGTGGTATCTGCCAGAGAAAGTGATCCTTTTACTTTAATGGTGTCTGGGTATATGTATAAAATAAGAAGAGAAAAGCAAGAGAAAGAAATGAAGCAAAATAACCCTAATCAAACCTCTGTTTCTCCAAATATTACTACATCTTGGAATTAGTCATACTGGGCAAAATCTACTTCCAGGTATACTCTGGAATTCCTCTAGGGATCAAATTCTTTTCTTATTAATTTTTTGTTAGATATTGGCAAGTTATAATTATGTATATTTTATGAGGTACAAAATGATTCTGATATATATATATATATACACACACACACACACACACACACTATGGAATGATTGAACCCAATTAATTAAGAAATCCATCACCTTAAATTCTTATCATTTATTCCTCCTGTCTGGCTGAAACATTATATACTTTGACCAACATCTTCCCATTCCCCTAACTCCCCAGCCTCTGTTAATCCCCATTCTACTCTCTGTTTCTATGTGTTCAATTTTTTTGGCTTCCACATATAGATGAGAACATAAGGCATTTGTCTTTTGTGCCTGGCTTATTTCACTTAGAATAATGTCCTTCTGGTTCATCCATGTTGTCACAACATAACCTCTTTTTTTAAGGCTGAATAGTATTCCACTGTGTGAATATATAGATATGTGGTGTACATATATATATATACAGCTGTATATGTATGCATATACAGATACACATACATTCATCCAAACAGATGAATGGATAAAGAAAATGTTCTATATATGGATGGACACTTAGATTGATTCCATAACTTGGCTATTGTGACTGATGCTATAATGAATATGGAAGTACAAATATTTCTTCAACATAGTGATTTTAAAACTTTTGAATATGTACCCAGAAGAGGAATTGGTGGGTTATATGGTAATTTAGTCTTTTAAGAGACCTCGATACTATTTTCCATAATTGCTGTCTTAGCTTACATTCCCACCAACAGTATACTAGGTTCCCCGTTCTCTACATCCTCGCCAACAACTGTTTTTTGTCTTTTATTATAATTGCCATTCTGATAGGTAATAAGTGATATCTCACTGTGGTTTTAATTTGCATTTCCCCAGTGATGTTGACCAGTTTTTTCACGTATTATTGACTATTTGTATGTCCTCTGTGCTACTTTGGCCCATTTACTGAGTGACCCGAAAGACTGCCAGTTTTTAGTGGGGTCCAGAACAGAAGGCTTTGCAACAGGTCCAGGCTGCTGTGCAAGCTGCTCTGCCACTTGGGCCATATGACCAGCAAATCCAATGGTGCTTGAGGTGTCAGTGGCAGATAGGGATGCTGTTTGGAGCCTTTTGCAGGCCCCCATAGGTGAATCACAGCGGAGGCCTCTAGGATTTTGGAGCAAGGGCCTGCCATCTTCTGCAGACAACTACTCTCCTTTTGAGAGACAGCTCTTGGCCTGTTACTGGGCTTTGGTGGAAACTGAATATTTGACTATGGGTCATGAAGTCACCATGCTCTCTGAACTGCCTATCATGAACTGGGTGCTTTCTGATCCATCTAGTTATACAGTGGATCATGCACAGCAGCATTCCATCATCAAATGGAAGTGGTATATAATGTGATCTGGCTCGAGTAGGTCCTGAAGGCACAAGTAAGTTACATGAGGAAGTGGTTCAAATGCCCATAGTCTCTACTCCTGCCACCTTGCCTTCTCTCCTCCAGCCTGCACCGGTGGCCTCATGGGGAGTTCCCTATGGTCAACTGACAGAGGAAGAGAAGACTAGGGCCTGGTTCACAGATGATTCTGCACAATATGCAGGCACCACCTGAAAGTGGACAGCTGCGGCACTACAGCCCCTTTCTAGGACATCCCCGAAAGATGATAAAGGGAAATCTTCCCAGTAGGCAGAACTTCCAGCAGTTCACCTGGTTGTGCACTTTGCTTGAAATTAGAGATGGCCAGATGTGCAATTATATACTGATTCATGGGCTGGAGCCAATGGTTTGGCTGGATGGTCAGGGACTTGGAAGAAGCATGATTGGAAAACTGATGACAAAGAAATCTGGGGAAGAGATTTGTGGATAGACCTCTCTGAGTGGTCAAAAACTGAAGATATTTGTATCCCATGTGAGTGCTCACCAATGGGTGACCTCAGCAGAGGAGGATTTTAATAATCAAGTGGACTAGGTGACCCATTCTGTAGACACCACTCAGCCTCTTTCCCCAGTCACCCCTGTCATCGTCCAGTGGACCCATGAACAAAGTGGCCATAGTGGCAAGGATGGAGGTTACTCATGGGCTCAGCAACATGGACTTCCATTCACCAAGACTGACCTGGCTATGGTCATTACTGAGTGCCCAATTTGCCAGCAGAAGAGACCCACACTGAGCCCTCCATATATGAATGGCACCATTCCTTGGGGTGATCAGCCAGCTATCTGGTAGCAGATTGATTATATTGGACCTCTTCCATCATGGAAGGGGCAGAGGTTTGTCCTCACTGGATAGAATAAGTGTCTATCTGGAATAGACACTTACTCCGGATATGGGTTTGCCTATCCTACATGAACTGCTTCTGCCAAGACTACATCCATGGACTCACAGAATGCCTTATCCACCGTTGTTATATTCCACACAGCATTGCCTCTGACCAAGGTACTCATTTTACGGTCAAAGAAGTGTGGCAGTGGGCTCATGCTTATGGAATTCACTGGTCTTACCATGTTTCCCAACATTCTGAAGCAGCTGGATTGATAAAATGGTGGAAAGGCCTTTTGAAGTCAAAATTACAAAGCCAACTAGGTGACAATACTTTACAGGGCTGAGGCAAAGGTCTTCAGAAGGCCGTGTATGCTCTGAATCAGCATCCAACATATGGTACTGTTTCTCCCATAGCCAGGATTCACGGGTCCAGGAATCAAGGGGTGGAAGTGGAAGTCGCACCGCTCGCCATCACCCCTAGTGATTCACTAGCAAAATTTTTGTTTCCTGTTCTCGTGACATTACATTCTGCTGGTCTGGAGATCTTAGTTCCAGAGGGAAGAATGCTGCCACCAGGAGACACAATGATTCAATTAAACTGGAAGTTAAGATTGCCACCTGGACACTTTGGGCTCCTCCTACCTTTAAGTCAACAGGCTAAGAAGGGAGTTACAGTGTTGGCTGGGGTGATTGACCCAGACTATCAAGATGAAATCAGTCCACTACTCCACAACAGAGGTAAGGAAGAATAGGCATGGAATATAGGAGATCCATTAGGGCGTCTCTTAGTATTACCATGCCCTGTGATTTAGGTCAATGGGAAAGTATAACAGCCCAATCCAGGCAGGACTACAAATGGCCCAGGCCCTTCAGGAATAAAGAGTTGGGTCACTCCACTAGGGAAAAAGCCATGCCTGCTGAGGTGCTTGCTGAAAGCAAATGGGATACAAAATGGGTAGTAGAACAAGGTAGTCATCGATATCAGCTACCCTGACAGGACCAGCTATAGAAACAAGGACTGTAATTGTCATGAGTATTTCCTCCTTCTTTTGTTAAAAACATGTTTGTACATATATACACTTACACCAAGAAAATATCTTCATTTTACTTCCTTTCTCCTTTATCATGTGACATAAGATTTATTGACTTCACATCAGCATTTAAGTATCATTAACTTTGTGTAATAGTATTTGGGTTGGAGATTGGTGCATTTCGGTTGTATGAAGGACAGTTGTATTATGTTAGGCATAATCATGACCTTATTATTATCTCTATTTGAAGATTATGTGTGATCTTAGGACATGTGTATGGGTTCAAGTTGACAATGGATGGTTAATACTGAGTGTCAACATGATTCAGTTGGAGGATACAAAGTATTGATCCTGGGTGTGTCCTTGAGGGTGTTACCAAAGGAGATTAACATTTGAGTCAGTGGGCTGGGAAAGGCAGACCCACCCTCAATCTGGGTGGGCACAATCTAATCAGCTGCCAGTGCAGCTAGAATACAAGCAGGCAGAAAAATGTGAAAAGTAAGACTGGCCTAGCCTCCCAGCCTATATCTTTCTCCCGTGCTGGATGCTTCCTGCCCTTGAACATCAAACTCAAAGTTCTTCAGTTTTGGAACTTGGACTGGCTCTCCTTGCTACTCAGCCTGGAGATGGCCTATTGTGGGACCTTGTGATTGTGTGAGTTAATACTTAATAAAATCCCCTTTATATATTCCATTAGCTCTGTCCCTCTAGAGAACCCTGACTAATACATCCTCTTTTGAGAAATGTCTATTTAGGCCCTTTGCTTGTCTTTTAATCAGGTCGTTTTCTTGTTATTGAGTTGTTTGAGTTCCTTCTATATTTTAGATATTCTCTCTTTATTAGATGTATGGCCTTGCAAATACTTCCTCCCATTTCACAGGTTGCCTATTCACTCTGTTATTTGTTTCCTTTGCTGTGCAGGAGCTTTTTCGTTTGATGTAATCCCATTTGTCTACTTTTGTTTTGTTGCCGGAGCTTTTGGAGTCGAATCCAAAAAAATCATTGCTCAGAACAATAACAAATAAAAAGAAAATATAAGCACTATAATCTTTAAATTATACTTTAAAAATACACCTGACATATGGCCTCAATAGATTTTCATTGCCTCCAAGTAATTCTACACAGTTTCAGACTTTTAAAGAAATGCCAAAATCTTTCCCAAAAAAATGTGTTAGAGTAATTCATTAAACTAAGAAAGAGAAGACAAATCAACAAAGCAGTGTTCAAGGATGCTTACAGTAAAATTTCACATAGACAGTAACATTTAACAACCCAGGTAAGAACTAAATAATGAGGACAAGGAAGTTATTCAATTAAAAAGCCCAAGCAATGCATAGTTACTGTATTTGAGAAAAATCTATTTAACTGAGTTCCTGAGCCCACATGCCAAAAGGAAAACATGTTAAATGGTTCTTCCTAACCTATTTTAGCTGTTTCTAGAGATAAACCTTTTCCTAAATTTCAAAGAAGTTCAGAATTCTTAAGGGGGAGGGGAGACTAAAAAAGAGTGATGACCTGTACAATGGACAGCACAATTCAAACTCCAGAAGGCACATTGAGTTCATGTGTGATTCAGGCAGGCACAGGAATTCACTACTCCTACTCATGGGGCATGGAAGTGGGACCCCAGGCAGCACTTTAAGGATCCAGGCAACCAGTCCATGAAGAGAAAGGCATCCCTCCTCAGATACAATCTGAGGGTTGGAAAGCAAAATACTACCACCATCATCACACCAACTGGAGGGGGGAAGTGCAGGGGGAGGGAGAGGTGAACAAAACTCAGAGCCTTGACCAAGAAGAAAATGGTGTGATATTATTATCATTATCATTAATTATTGTATCTGATAATGATAACAGCTACCATTTCCTGGTTTTTTTTTGCTTTGTTTTACTGAGTGCCAGACACTAAGTGCTTCCCATATTCACATCTAGGCCTTCCACTAATATTTGAGTGTCCTGAGGCAAGAGGACAAATGTAGATCCAGATACCATGTGTCTAAATATGCAAACATTATAAATCAGGCCTACAAGGTGTTACAATGTGTTATCTCCAATCTTGACAAATATACCTTCATAATGATTTGGAAGGCCAGGTTCAAATTTAAAATTCTTGGAAACCTCTTAGTGTGATGGTGGGACATGACAGCTCAGGAACAGATGGGCCATGGTTCGCCCTCTTCCTATCTTTCTCCACCCCACAGTCCAAATCCCAACGGGCCTCATGCATATGGGTGTGGCCTCATCAGCTCATACACCACATCAGTAGCCACCTTTTTCCATCTTTCCAACCTGGAAGTATACATATCTTTGTCACAATCTTCCCTAGGAAGAACCGGCCCTGGCACCCAAGTCAGTTGTGGCACACACAGACCATGGAAGGAGGATGAGTCATTTGTCAGGGAATTTCAGGTTGGGTATGTTATGCATGTTCCAGAAATGTGGGGCTCTGGGAGGACACACACTGGGTGTCACAACCCCTTGGTCCTGTGGACTCTCCATTCCCATTGGAAGAGGACAGGACATATTACATAATTTTGGGGAGCCAGTACAAAATGAAAATGCAGGACCAAGGCCTTATTCAAACATCAGGAAAAAAAGTGTTATTAAAGTTAGTAAAATATAAAGCTTTTTTCTTTCTTCCACAGTGCATCTCAGCTTGTCATGGTATTTTTTTTTTTTTTTTTTGGTCATTTAATGTTCTACGTAAAGAAAAATTATAACTCTAAAGTATTCATATGAATTTCACCATGCATCTACATTATGTGGTGCCAGTTTTAAACACAAATGTAAGAACTTTTAACTTGTATATTGAATACACAATTTGTATTTTGTAGCTTATACATGCATACTTACTTTGTTTTGTCAAAACAATGAAAATACTGCATAAAACTGGCTCAAGTGTTTTTATTTCATTTAATATGTTCACATTCTACCAACACACTCTACCTTCAGCTGACTGACGAATAAGAAAAGACTGAAAGGAAAAGGAAATATGGGCTGCTTCATCTTCTTCCTTCTATGTCATCATTTTCAGCACAAGTAATTGGCAAATACAGGGAAGTAACACAAATAAGAAAGGATAGATAGAATCGCGTGGTCATTTATGTTTCTTAGAATGTCGTTGCTTTCTTTCTGTGTTTGAAGAAAGTTCTGATTTGAACTGAAAGTGTGGTCTCAAGATGTCAGGGCACCTGCTTACTCAGTCCTAGAAATGGCATGCTTATCTGGTACTTTGAGTCTCACTGACTTTCCATGCATTCTAGGTCTACCCGAATTCTTTGTACATTAGCCATCAGGAACCTGTATGCAAATGACACAGTACAGAATGGCAAATACACATATTACACCTATCTCCACTAGTTACACACGTCCTCTATTGTCCCATCAGAGTTCCCTTATAAAACACAAATTCAAAGATAAAATTATTAAGAATTTTAAGACACCTGAAGCAGAGGAATAAACCAAGGACAGGACCCCTTGAGTGCAGGGCCATAAGTGACTACACAGGACTCTCATGCCCTTGAAACTGGCCCTGGGCCCACTAAGGGGAAGAAATGTCTTATCAAAAGGCTGTGTAGATGGACAACTAAGACTGAAAGTTAAATGATCTGCCTGCAAACTCATTTGGTAAGTGACTTAAGTAGTATGTAACTCAGAGTTAGTCTGACTCTGGAAGCCAATCTCTTTCACCAGTTTATTATATTTCCTCTTGAAGGAAGCTTAGTTGCATGAACTGAGCCAACACTGTACAAGCCTCAGATGTTCAACAGCTTTAGTCCCTATAGCCAAGAAGCATTTTCAGGTTAATTCATTGGCAGGCTCACTCCAGAAACACAGTCGCAATTATATGAATGTTATTCACAAGACATTATTTGCTGGATGAAGAAAGAAGCGGAAAACTACTTTCCTTATAGCAGTAACAGAATACTTAGAATAATAACAAAATACTTATTATTGCTTAGTAATAATACTAAGAATTGCTACTATTTACTAAGCACTTTCCATGTGTCAAGCACTACTCTAAGAGCTTCTGCTGTATTATCTCATTTTTCTTCACAGAAACCCTAGGTCAATGATATTATTATCTGTATTTACAAATCAGGAAGCTGAGGCAAAGAGTGGTTCAACAAGTTGAGTAAGGTCATAGTGACAAAGCACTGGGTTAGTTTAACCCAGACAGCTTTGCTACTTTGAACTATCTCTATGCATGGATCCATCTCTGTGTTAGTGAGCTCTATCTGTAGGCAGATAGAACTAAAGCAATTGACCCAGACAAGATAATCTGTAAATATTTCTAGAGTAATAGTACAAGTAACTTCAGGAACATTTTAGTTTATCTGTTGAACATCTAACATTATTCATTTTTTTCTTGCATTTTACTTTTCAGAAAATAATTTTTAATGCTTTCATTAAAGATCTAACTTTTTGTCGTGTAGCCAAAGTCCCATATGCAGGAAATATTTTGTATTTAATTCAATGTCCTGTGTACCTTCCTTACCTATATTTCCAGGAACCAGGAAATCAGGGGAAATTTCTATGGATTCAGGGAGGAACTGTTACAAGGGACTATTCTCAACATAACTATTGACTTTGGAATTTTTATGACTGTGCGTCCATCAAATTTACTAACTTAAAGTATGTAGTTAATGGCCTAGCTTGCTTGCCTATTTTGTTTTTCTGTTTTAACACCGGATAAGGCGTGTCAATCAAATTTGCTAATTTAACATAGTTGACATAGTTGTATAGTGAGTTGGAGTTTTTTGTTTTGTTGTTCTGTTTTACTGCTGAATAGATTCTTAAATCAGGAGAACTGGCATCTTACTAATCTTTGTCACTGTGGGTTATACGGTTTGAGAATCTAGTGAAACTTTGAATCAGAATCCCAAAAGTGGTTTTAGATGCTTTAAATTCTTACCACTTTTCTTTCTTTCTTTTTTTTTTTTTTTTTAAATAATAGAGACAGGGATCTTGCTATGTTGCCCCAGGCTGGTCTCAAACTCCTGGCCTCAAGTGATCCTCCCACCTCAGCTTCCCAAGATGCTGAGACTACAAGTATAAGCCACCTTACCCAGCCCATTCTCTTAAAAGAAAAAAAAAAAAAAATCACCACTTGAAATGATTTAAACCATTCACCAAAAAAAAAACTACTATAGAAAAAACATCTATCATATTATAATTTAATTCATCAACAATAAGTGACATAAACAATTCTGTGTAAAAAGTCAATATTCTTTGGAACTGTCCTTTAATCCTTTGGGAATCTGTTGTAATCAACCTTCGTTCTGACTAATAGCAAAGACACAATCTGATTTTTTAAAGCTCTGATATGCAGAGAAGATAAAGAGAATAGTTGATTCTTAAAAATGTTTTTGCTCCATTCAACCAAAGAACAAATTCTTTACCGTCAAAAAGCATTTTCTGGCCAGGCGCGGTGGCTCAAGCCTGTAATCCCAGCACTTTGGGAGGCCGAGACGGGCAGATCACGAGGTCAGGAGATCGAGACCATCCTGGCTAACATGGTGAAACCCCGTCTCTACTAAAAAAATACAAAAAAACTAGCCGGGCGTGGTGGCGGGTGCTTGTAGTCCCAGCTACTCAGGAGGCTGAGGCAGGAGAATGGCGTAAACCCGGGAGGTGGAGCTTGCAGTGAGCTGAGACCCGGCCACTGCACTCCAGCCTGGGCGACAGAGCAAGACTCCATCTCAAAAAAAAAAAAAAAAAAAAAAAAAAAAAGCATTTTCTAGACTTTACCTGGAATAAGCTAGAAAAAAGGATTGGTAAATTTAAGAAACTCCTTCCCTTCCTCCCTCCCTCCCTCCCTTCCTTCCTTCCTTCCTTCCTCCCTCCCTCCCTCCCCCCCTGAGAGGGAGTCTCAATATCATGTGGAGAAAACATAATTAGTGTGAGGCCCAAAGAGGAAATAAGTCACTGCTATAGAAATAGGTATTTCCAGATGCCAGTATCTAGTAGCTGGGGTGAATTTGTTTAAAAAAAAAAAAATAGGTAATTTATTATAGAAATGATGAGAGAGTAAAGTAAGTCTGAATGTCTATTTCTTTGCATATATGGCAAACTATTCCAGAGAAAAATAGCGAATATTTCTCTGTAAAATTTCCTCCAAAAGAAAATTCCAAAACTTTTCAAGATACTGTTGTATTCTATATTTTAAACACAAGATAATCTTACAAACATTTCCTTGCAATACCTCTTGCTACAACTTAAAATCAGTACTAATTTTCCCAGTCTCAGAAAAAATAGAGAACTGTTGATCCTGGTTAATGTGTTCTATGCCTCTTAAACTTGAGTGTGTACATGAAACACTTGGGAGCTAGTTAAAATGCTGATTTTGGTTCAGTAAGTTCAGGAGCCCAAGATTCTTTATGTCTAATAAGCTCCAGACGATGCTGGAAGACATCATTTTGCATGAGACTGCCCCACTTCTCATACCTTTGGCTATCTGCCCCTTCCCTCCTTGCTATCACTGATTCACCCTAGGTGGGCACCTGACTCAGAAGGCTTATCAGAGCTCTTCTCCAGGACTCATTCAACAGGAGCCAGTGAAGGAAATCAATGTCTCTGACAGAAAAACTACATGTTATAAGGCTCGGGGCTCCTCTCTGTCCATTTTTCCTGCTGAAAGAGGGAAGCTGGTATAAGAGGTGAGGCCAGTAGACCAAGAGATGGTCAGAACGCTGGCTACATTCATGTCCCCAGTTTTCCCGGTTCCCTTTGAACCTGAGCTCTAGGGGCAGCCTCACCTTTACGATGCTATTTGAGACATGCCCATTATTTTTTACATATACTGTATATTTAACTAACTTATTTGAGTTGGTTTTCTGTCACATGCAACCATCAGAGTGCTGCCTAAGTATAATACTCATACAGTACAATTAAATTTCAGAAAATAACTTGTTTATGTTAATTTCCTTTTTGAGCTAACTAAATCATTTAGTGTAACCTTTGTACACAGAACCTATTTCCTAAATTTTTGTTTCTTATCTCTTGGTCTGAGTCTAACACTGTCTAGCACCTGAGACATAGTATTTGTTGTCTGGGATTCATCTACTCATGGAGAACAATCTGTACCACATGTCAGGCACTGTGCTGGAGGTGGGACCATGTGGTCCCTGTTTTCCAGTAGTTTACAATTTAGTACGGGATATGGATAAAGCAACAAAGTAATGTAACGTGATGTAATATAATGTCATATAAATATAGGAGCATAAAGGAGACAGTATCATGGAGAGGGTGGTACCTCCTCAAAGTCTTGATGGATAAAGAAGGAAGAAAGAAATTCTAGCCAGAAAGATTCAAATAGGCAAAGGTACATAAATGAGAATTACAATGCTTTATGTAGAAAAGTGCAAATGTTTCATCCCAAAGCATGAAGAGGAGAGAATAAGAGGGTCAAAGGTACAGAGGCAATAGGGAAGTAGCCAACACAAATCAGGAAAGGCTTTGAATAACATGACAGCGATCTTGGACTTTTATCCTGTAGGCAATGGATAACGCTTGTGAAAAGCAGCAACAGGTGTGGATCATGTTTTTACTTAGACCGTGTTGCAGGACATATTGAGAGCAATCAAGTTAGAGGCAAAGAGTTCTGTAAAACAGAGTTGGCAATCTTTGAGCTAGTGAGCTATAGAGCAAAGTTATAATGAGGCAGAATAAAATATTTTAGGGTCAACTGTTTTTTTGTTTTTCATTACCTGTTACAAATATCCTAACTTTCATACATTTTCTTTTACACATAGGTAATTTTGGAAATGTTACATTATCGTTTAAAATATTTGTCTATGAACCTAATACTATTGCATCATTTAAAAATCTATACTGAGAGTCTCTGTCTTACTAGAATTGAGGTTTACTAATTTACAAAGGTTTATTATTTATTTATTTCTTGCATTTATTTCTTCATTTTATGTATTTCCTTTGTGTTTCTTCTGTTTTCCTCCTTTCCTAACATCTATTGGATAGGTTGAGTTTTACTCTGCTGGTTTGAAAATTACACATTATGATTTTTAGTCTTCTGGTATTTTTCTCAACTTAAGATGTGTTCTTATCTTTAGTATTCATTGATTTATTTCCTACTGTAATAGAATTCTAAAGCTTGTCAGTAGTTATATTTTCCTTATCCCCTTCATTTTCAACAGAAATGCCTTAGTAAGCTCTTTTGTCTCTCTGGACTCCAACACCAATCTGACTCATGTTGATGTTTTCTAAAGTTTAAACATTGATAGACTTTTGTTGTTGTTATTCTTTACTTTAGACAAGAAATTTTACTAAATTATTCACTGATATTTATTTCCTATATCTTATTTGCTTCTAACTGGATAATTTCCTCCAACAGTGCTTTTAACATGTGTGTTAGATGGTCTGAGTCTTAGTATCCACTTCAGGCAAATATGTAAGTGATAATTAAAAATACTAGGTTTAATTTGTTTCTTTAAACACTTTGAAAATATATTCTACCACTTCTTGCACCTAGGGCTGCTGTTCAGAAGTCTGAGCTGGATGTGTAGTTGGCCATCATCAGCATACGGAGGATAACTGAAGCCATGTGTGGGAGGGAGATCACCAACTGGAACACAAATGGGAGAATAGAAGGGAGCCAAGAATGAACTCTGAGAAAAGCTAACATTTAAGGAGGGGATACAAGAAGAGGCATTGTGAGCTAGACTGAGAAGGAATAGCCAGAGTTTTGCAAATGTAATCAGAAGTGCATCATGAAAACCAAGAAAGGGGGCAGTTTCAACAAAGAGGGATGATCAGCAACAACCTCAAATATTACAGAAAGATCTAGCAATACAAGTATTTCAAATTGTTTTTCGCATGTAACGATATGTCCAAGTTACTGCATTTTCTTTAAGATGAGAAAGGTTTGTATCATTTTTCTATGTTGGTTGGGGGTGGGGGTGGGGGGAGGAGTAGGAAACCAGTAGAGAAGAGGACATAAAAAAGAGAGGAGACAAATAGTACATCAAGAAGGTACTGAAAGAGAATGGAGGATAAAGAGCACAAGTGCACGAGATTACCCTTTACAAAGGTAATGATCAGTGTTCTCTGATGATTAAGGAAAGAAATAGTCATGAAGGCAAGCATTTGAGGGAGTTCATGTCTAGGAGCTTCTATATTCTTTGTGAAGTAGGAATCAAGGCCTTTTGCTGATAGATAGGGAGTGAGGTGAGTTAATAGTGCCAGTAGTATTGGAAATATTAATGATACCAGTAAATAGCATCAGTAGTACTGGTCTACTTGTACTTGTCATATGAGGTATCGCTTCTAATTAGATCAAAGAACAAAAACATTTGCCTAGAGTATATAATTAGATTTCCCCCATTGATTCCCCAGAATCAAAAACCAAAAATAAACCTAAGAGAAAGTCTTGCTTCTATGTCCTTAAAAAGTTGTGAAAAGGAACCATAGTTCTTTAATTGCATGTTTAAGAATCTATTACATTTTCCTTTTTATGTTATGAAGTGGAAGTTGTCTGACGAGTCTCTGGTTCTTTGGGGAAAATTTGGTTCCAACCTAGATTTTTGTAATTCTAAGCTCTATAATTAAGGCAAAGACTCAGTTAACAAAATTTTACAAAGTTAAAGAATGATCAGGGAGCAAAATTTTGGTCCCTGTATAGTTTCCTAGGATTTCTATAACAAAGTGCCACAAACATGGCAGAATTTTATTGTCTGATAGTTCTGGAAACTAGGAGTTCAAGATTAAGGTGTTGGCAGGTTGAATCCTTCTGAGTTTTTGAGGGCTGTGAGACAGAATTCGTTCCATTCCTTTCTCCCCCTAGCTTCTGGTAGTTTGCTGGCAATCTGTGGCATTCTTTGACTTATAGACACATCACCTGATCCCTTGCCTTCATGTCTACATGGTGTTGTCCCTATTTGAGGGTCTGTGTCTAAATTTCCCCATTTTATAAGTACACTAGTTATATTGAAATAGGAGCTTCACCAGCATAATCTCTTAATTAATTACATCTTTAATGGCATTATTTTCAAATACAGTTATATTCTGAAGTACTAGGGGTCCAGACTTCAACATAGGAATTTTTGGGGTAACAAGATTTAACCCATAATAGCCCTTTCCCAAACTTCCAAAACTCTTTCCAAAGAGCCCCTTTCAAAACTTTTCAGGTCATGAAAGTGACTCAGTGTATTTCAAACTCTTAGTCTATGATTATTACTTTCGTTTTTGTTTTTATTTTTATTTTTTCCCAGGTTTTCTGCTTATGAGAAGAAAAGCAAAAAGTGAAAAGGAGGAAGCCATTTATGTAACAACCTAGGAGGAAGGTGCTGGCAGCCTAAAGAAACAGATGTGAGAGGAATTCTGGTCTATATAAGAAGTCTGACTGCCATTTAAAAATTCAGGATTTTAAAAAATAATTTTGTTTAAACAAGAGCATTAAAAATACCAGCTAATCAATAATTGAAAAGAATTAAGAATTAGTGAATGCCATAAACTATGCATCTGACAAAGGTCTAATACCAAGAATTTATAAGGAACTTAAACAATTCAACAAGCAAAAACAACCCCATTAAAAAGTGGGCAATCACGCCTGTAATCCCAGCACTTTGGGAGGACAAGGCAGGTAGATCACAAGGTCAGGAGTTCGAAACCAGCTGACCAACATGGTGAAGCCCGTCTCTAGTAGAAATACAAAAATCAGTTGGGCGTGGTGGCACACACCTGGAATCCTAGCTACTCAGGAGACTGAGGCAGGAGAATCGCTTGAACCCGAGAGGCGGAAGTTGCAGTGAGCCGAGATCGTGCCACTGCACTCCAACCTGGAGTCAACAGAGTAAGACACCATCTCAAAAAAAAAAAGAAAAAAAAAGTGGGCAAAAGACATGAACAGATGCTTCTCAAAAGAAAACATATAAGTAGCCAACAAACATACGAAAAAAAATGCTCAGCATCACCAGTAGTCAGAAAAACGCAAATCAAAACCACAATGAGATACCATCTCACACCAGTCTGAATGACTATCATTAAAAAGTCAAAAAACAATAGATGTTGGCAAGGCTGCAGAGAAAAGGGAACGCTTATATATTGTCAGTAGAAAAGTAGATTTGTTCAGCCACTGCAGAAAGCAATTTGGAAATGCCTCAAAGAACTAAAAATAGAATTATCATTCAATCCAGTAACCCCATTAGTGGGTATATACCAAAAAGAAAGAAATGGTTCTACCAAAAGGACACATGCACTCGTAAGTTCATCATCACACTATTCACAATAGCAAAGACATGGAATCAACCCAGGTGACCATCAATGGTAGATCAAATAAAGAAAATTTGGAATAGCCATAAAAAGGAACAAAATCACGTCCTTTGCAGAAATATGGATGGGTCTGGAGGCCATAATCGTAAGCAAATTAATGCAGGAACAGAAAACCAAACACCATATGTTCTCCCTTGTAAGTGTGAGCTGAACATTGAGCACACAAGGATATAAACATGGGAACAATAGACACTAGGGAGGAAGAGAGGGGTGCATGAGTTTAAAACTACCTATTGTGTACTATGCCCACGACCTGGGTGATGGGATCATTCCTACCCCAAAACTCAGCATCATGCAATATACCCATGTAGCAAACAAGCACATGTACCCCTGAATCTAAAGTAAAAGTCGAAATTATTTTTTAAAAATTAGTGAATGTAATCCTGATAAAATTAATAGAATTTTAGAGTTGAAAAGAATCTTAGGAATTACCTATTCTAATATCTTAATTTGCTACATCATATTATAGAAGGTCAGAGAGATGGCAAAGTTAGACCCAGAAACCATTTCTCTAGATTTCTAATACAGTGGTTCTTCCTCTGTCTCTTATGATACCCAGTGTGTTCTACATGACAATAAATCAATCAGTAAATACCTGCTAAAAATCCTTAATTATGAAAGAAGGCAAAATATAAGGCATGACTGATACTTCAAAGAAGCTTACAATTTTGTTAGAGAAATAAGACATGTACACTATATAAAGATGATAGTAGGTAATTTTAGGTTATTGTCTTTCTGGATGAGAACTGCCTCCCGCATCCAGATCTCTATGACTTTAGAACTTTTCCGCCATAAGACCCCCATATTCTGGCCACAGGTGATTGGTTTAGAGACTGGTATGTGACCCATGATGGGCCAATTATAGTTTCTTATCCCCCTCCCACTCTGGTAATTGACCAAGGGATGGGTACCTAATCCAAGTCAGGCCAATCAAAGTATTCGCCTAAGAAACTGAATGAATCCATTCTTTTCCAGTGAGAGAAGCTTTAACGCATAAAACTCAGTTTCTGTTCTTGGCTCTGTTTCTTGTCGTATGGACAAGGTCAGCCTTCATAAGAGAGAATGGAAGTGACTAAAGAAAGTAGAAACAAAGGAGAGAGAGAAATGGGTAAGTTCCTGGTTTCGACTGCTCTTGAAATTAACTGTACCTTGACCTTCCCACACTTCCTTGTTCAATCTTTATTGGGATCTAATAAGTATTTACCACATGTTAAGCCCTATTCTAAGCATTTCACAATAAGAACCCATTTAATCCTCACAACAATCCTATGAGGTAAGAATAATTACTACCCCCATTTTACAGAAACTAAAGCACAGATTTAGTAACTTGCTTAAGATCACACTTCTGGTAAAAGTAATCAAGCCAGGATTCAAACTCAGGCAGTGTGTTCCAGAAACTGCTCTTTCAACCAGAATTTCATATATATTTCTGTTATACATTGCATTACACTAAGTTGCAGTCATTTGTCTCCATGTCTGTCTTCTGTGACCTCATTTGTCTCCATGCTAATCTGTGACCTCACTAAAGTCAAGGGCTATATTTAACTTCTTTTTGTATCTTTAAGGCCTGCTACAGTGCCTGGTTAATAGTCAGCAGGGCACTGAGCAAATGCTTATTGGACTATTGGTAACCCTGGAAAACTGCAGTTACCAATACCTGACACCAACCTACCTAATAAAGCTTTCTAATAAAGGCAATAACACAATGGTAAGTGTTTAACTCATTAACTTAAACATGAGATAATAGAAAATGTTAAACCTTCATCCTCTTAAGTTTCTAAATTTTTCCTTATGGCAAAATATATGTAAAATAAAATTTACCTTTGTAACCATTTTTAAGTACACAACTTAGTGGCATTAATACATTCACGCTTTTGTGCAACCATCACTCCCATCCATCTATAGAACATTTTCATCTTCCCAAACTGAAACTCTACCCATTAAAAATAATTTCCCATTCCTGCCTCTCCCCAGTTCCTGGCAATCACCATTCTACTTTGTGCCTCTATGAATCTGACTCCTATGGGTACCTCATAAAAGTTGACTCATACAATATTTGTGTCCTTTTGTGACTGGCTTGTTCCACATAGCCTAATGTCTTCAAGGTTCATCCATGTTGTCACATGTGTCAAAATTTCCTTCCTTTTTAAGGCTGAATAATATTCAATTGTGTGGAGACCAGCTCAGTCAGGGAAACCCTAACCCAGTGGTGCTAGAGGAATTAAAGACACACACACAGAAATACAGAGGTGTGAAGTGGGAAATCAGGGGTCTCACAGCCTTTCAGAGCTGAGAGCCGCGAACAGAGATTTACCCACGTACTTATTAACAGCAAGCCAGTCATTAGCATTGTCTCTATAGACATTACATTAACTAAAAGTATCCCTTATGGGAAACGAAGGGATGGGCCGAATTAAAGGAATAGGTTGGGCTAGTTAACTGCAACAGGAGCATGCCCTTAAGGCCCAGATCGCTCATGCTATTTTTGTGGCTTAAGAACGCCTTTAAGCGGTTTTCCGCCCTGGGTGGGCCAGGTGTTCCTTGCTCTCACTGCGGTAAACCCACAACCTTCCAGCTTGGGCGTTATGGCCATCATGAACATGTCACAGTGCTGCAGAGATTTTGTTTATGGCCAGTTTTGGGACCAGCTTATGGTCACATTTTGGGGGGTTTGTTCCCAACACAATTGCACATAGATAACACATTCTTTTTTGGTTCATTCATCCATCAATGAACAGTTTGGTTGTTAACTGTAAATAATGCTGCTATGAACACGGGTGTACAAATATATGTTCAAGTTCCTATTTTCAATTATTTTGGGTATATACCCAGAAGTGAAATCGCTGAATTATATGGTTATTCTGTGTTTAAATTTTTGAAGAATCACCATACTATTTTTCAAGATTGCTGCATCATTTTACATTCCCACCAGCAATGCAAGAGGGTCTCAATTTCTCCACATCCTTGCCAACACTCGTTATTTTACGTTTTTTGTTTTGTTGGTTTGATGATAATAGCTTCCTAGCAAGTGTGAAGCAGTGTCTCATTGTGAAGTTTCTAACATTTTTGACCATTGTTTTTTCTTTCTGGCAACTCTGAATATTCTAAATTTCATACTACTCTTGAATCCTACACTGAAAGAAAACTTATTTGAAATCATAGAAATAAAGAACACTTCCCAAAGGATAGTATTCTTTCTATTTTATGCATACTGGTATGGAGGTGCTGAAATACTCTACATTTTGTGCTTAATATACAAAATTCACACTTTTTTCCTAGTTAACCCTATGTTAGTCTTTGTCCTGTCTTCAATTGAGCAGTTCATTTAGACCCTATTTATCTTTATTCCATTTATATCAGCCTTACAATTTTTCAGTCATTCAAACGTTTTATCCAGTTCTTCAGGTAAGAGTCATCAACAAGTGAATGAAGAAGTACGTTATTTATCAACTGCATTTTCTAAAATCTAGGGGCAAATTTTAAAACATTTTATGCTCTTTATATTATATATTATTTATTTAAACATTGTATATTATTACTTTATTTATTTATATTATTTTATATTATTACTTTATGAAGTATATTATTACTTTATGAAGTTTTCTCCCTTAAAAACATATTGTCTTAAATAACCGTCAAAAGAATTTACTTACAAAAAAAAAAAACACAGCAAACTTTTTATGACTGTATGACAGGCACTTTGTCTAAAAGAAATTTAAAATTGATTTGTTCTCTGACAAGCTTCTGATTGATATCTCAAAGTATACAGAAACATTAAATTTCTATCTAGAGGGAAAATCCATTATATAAACACTGTATTTCACTAAAAAAGGAGTTCAATAATAATTTTCAACTTGCTTACTTTGAAGCACACATATGTAGAAAGAAGAAAAACAAGTAGCCCAACCAATAATTAGTTGGGCAAGTATTTAACTGAGAGAGGGACCTTTCCTTCCAATCATCCCTCCCCCAAGTGGCAAGAGAATTGTCAGAGCAGGTTTTACAAGAATAATTCAAAAGCTAAAATAGGATATGAATGACACAGCTGACTCTGTACCAAGAATGAAGGGCATGCCTGGTAAAGAAATGCAAAGATGTGAATGCCTAGCAAAGAAAGTAGATCAGGCATGAAGGATTATGTGTGTGGCAGTGCTGCCACCATAAGCCTGTTTGACTGTAAGCTGCCACCATAAGCCTGCAGATAAATGATTTATAATAATGCATTTACATCCAAGTCAAACAAACAAAGGCATAGTCTGGCCATTATAGTCAATATGGCGAACATCAGTGCTTCTCAAAATTTATTGTGCATATAAATCATTGGAGAACCTGTTAAAATGCAGATTCTGATTCAGTAGGTCTGGGATAATGCCCGAAACTGCATTTCTAACAAGCTCCCAACTGATGACAAGGTAGCAATGCAGCTGGTCCACAGACCACACTTTTTTTTTTTTTTTTACTTTCTTTTTTTTTTTTTTTTGAGACAAAGTCTCGCTCTGTCACCCAGGCTGAAGTGCAGTGGTGCAATATCTTGGCTCATTGCAACCTATTTCTCCCAGGCTCAAGGTATTCTCTTGCCTTAGCCTCCCAAGTAGCCTGGGATTACAGGCATGAGCCACTGTGCCCAGACCATAGACCACACTTTTAATAGCATGACATACAGAATCAGGAGATACAGCGAATCAGATGGAAATTGAAATTTTCTGAGGCTCTTGGTGGTGTGCACCTGTAATCCCAGCTACTCAGGAGGCTGAGGCAGGAGAATCGCTTGAACCCGGGAGGCAGAGATTGCAGTGAGCCGAGATCTTGCCACTGCAATCCAGCCTGGGCAAGAGAGCAAGACTCCTCTCAAAAAAAAAAAAGAAAATTGCATTCTGATAAAAGAGCAGGCATTGTTGGGGCCACCACAGTCCTCTATAGCTGCAGCAGCCATCCTATGATGAGTAAAAAGCCACCAATCCGAGGCTGGTGAAGAAGAAATAGAGAAAGAACCTGTGTCCTTATTGCCATCATTAAGCTACTATACTAGCCCTAGGCTGCCTTATAAAGAAAATCAATCCATATTTGGTTCAGCCACTGTTAATCAGGTGTTACAACTGAAAACACACCTAATAAATAGATATAGGCTAGAAGTACTAATATGTCAAGTGTGGACAAACAAGCTAGCAGGACGGAGAGAAAGAAGGAATGAAAGACCTGGGTAATCTGGCCGGGCACGGTGGCTTACGCCTGTAATCCCAGTATTTTGGGAGGCCAAGGCAGGTAGATCATGAGGTCAAGAGATCAAGACCATCCTGGTCAACGTGGTGAAACTCCGTCTCTACTAAAAATACAAAAATTATTCAGGTGTGGCGGCACAGGCCTGTAGTCCCAGCTACTCATGAGCCTGAGGCAGGGGAATTGCTTGAACCCGGGAGGCAGAGGTGGCAGTGAGCTGAGATCGTACCACTGCACTCCAGCCTGGGCAACACAGCAAGACTCCGTCTCAAAAAAAAAAAAAAAAAAAAAAAAAAAGACCTGGGTAATCCAAACTGAGATAAGCTACTGTGAATAAGCAAGAATCCACCATGGACTAGAAATCCCCAGCTTTTTATAGACTTCATTTTTTTTTTTGAAGCAATTTTAGGTTCACAGCAAAATTGAGAAAAAGGTACAGAGATTTCCCATATATCCCAGTTTCCTACACATGCATAGCCTCCCCTGTTATCAACATCCCTACCAAATATAGTGATATATTTGTTATAATTGATAAACCTATATTGACACTACATATAGTTTACATTAGGGTTCACTCTTGGTGTTGTACATTCTATGTGTTTTCACAAATGTATAATGACGTGTCCACCATTATAGTATCATACAAAGTATAAATCTGTGCTTTGACTTTTTATCCTCACCCTCCCCCACTCAATCTCTAGCAATCACTCACCTTTTTACTGTCTCCAAATTTTTGCCTCCAAATTATGCCAGAATGTCAAATAGTTGGAATTCTACACTACGCAGCCTTTTCAAATTGGCTTCTTTCATTTAGTAATATTTATTTAAGATTCCTCCATGTCTTTTCATGGCTTAGTAACTCATTTCTTTTTAGTGGTAAATAATATTTCATTGTCTGGATGTACCACAGTTTAATTATCCACTCATCTACTGAAGGATATCTTGACTGCTTCCAAGTTTTGGCAATTATGAATAAAGCTGCTGTAATAATCCATGTGCAGGTTTTTGTGTAGACATGTCTTCAACTTTTTGGATAGATACCAAGGAATAGAATTGCTGAATCATATAGTAAGAGTATGTTTAGCTTTGTAAGAAACTGTCTCCCAAAGTGGCTACGCCATGTTGTATTCCTGCCAATGAGAGTTCTTGTCGCTCCGGTATTGCTATCATTTGATCTTGTCAGTATTCAGAATTTTGGCCATTCAAATTGGTGAGCAGTGGTATTTCATTGTGGTTTTAATTTGCATTTCCCTGATGACCTATGATGTGGAGCATGTTTTCATATGCTTATTTTCCATCTGCATATCTTCTTTGGTGAGGTGTCTGTTAAGGTCCTTGGCCCATTTTTTAATTAGGTTGGTTTTCTTATTGTTGAATTTTCAGAATCCTTTGTATGTTTTGAATAACTGTCCTTTCTCAGATGTGTCTTCTGCAAATACTTTCTCCCAATCTCTGGCTTATCTTCTTATTCACTTGACATTGTATTTTGCAGAGCAGAAGTTTTAAATGTTGATAAAATCTAGTCTATCAATGATTTCCTTCATGAATTGTGCCTTTGTACTGTATTTAATAAGTCATCACCATATACAGGTCATTTAAGTTTTCTCCTATGTTATCTTCAAGGAGTTTTATAGTTTTGCATTTCACATTTAGATCTATGATCCATTTTGGGTTAACTTTTTTGTGAAGGGTATAAGGTTTGTGACTAAATTCTTTTTTGTTTTGCATGTGGATGTCCAGTTGTTCTACCACCAAACTATCTTTACTTCATTGTGTTTCCTTTGCTCCCTTGTCATAAGTTATGATCAGTTGAGCATATTTGTTGGTCTATTTCTGGGCTATCTATTCTGTGTCTTTGATCTATTTACCTATTCTTTTGCCAGTACCACACTGTCTGAATTACTGTAGCTTTGTAGTAAGTCCTGAAGTCAGGTAGTGTCAATCATCCAATTTTGTTCTTCTCCTTCAATATTATATTGACTATTCTGGGTATTGGCTCTCCGTATAAGCATTAAAACAAGTCTGTTGATATCCACAGAATAACTTGCTTGGATTTAGATTGGGGTTGCATTGAATCTATAGATCAAGTTGGGAAGAACTGACATCTTGACAATATTGAATCTTCTTATCCACGAACATGAAATATCTTTCCATTGTAGTTCTTTGATATCTTTCATCAGAGTTTTGTAGCTTTCCATATACAGATCATAAAAATATTTTGTTAGACTATATTTATTTCTTCTTTTCAGTTCTAATGTAAATGATATTGTGTTTTTCATTTCAAATTCTTTTTGGTCATTTGGTGTATAGGAAAGTGACTAACCTTTGTATATTAACTTCGGAGCCTGCAACTTTACTATTTATTAGTTCCAGGATTTTTTTGTCAACTTTTGCAAATTTTCTATATAGACACTCAAGTCGTCTGTGAACAATGGCAATTTTATTTCTTGGTTCCCAATCTGTATATCTTTTATTTCTCCCTCCCGCACCCTTCCCTCACCCCCACATTTTTTTCTTATTGCATTAACTAGAATTATCAATATGTTGTTGAGGAGTGGTGAGAGGGACACTTTTGCCTTGGTCTGATCTTGGAGGAAAAGCTCTGATTTCTCACTATTAAGGAAAATGTTAGCTGTGGGGTTTTTTGTAGATATTCTTTGTCAAGTTCAGGAAACGCTCCTCTATCCCTGGTTTACTGAGAATTTTTATCATGAATGGGTGTTTGGTTTGTCAAATGCTGTTTTTGAATCTATCGATATGATCATGTGATTTTCCCATTTTACCCTATTGATGTGATGAATTAGATTAATTCATTTTCCAAAGTTGAATCAACCTTGAATAAAGGGATAAAAACCTAGGGTATATCCTATTTGGTCATGGTATGTAATTCTTTTTATACACTTTTTGATCTACTTTACCAATATTTTGTTGAGGACTTTTGCATGAGAGATATTGGTCTGTAGTTGTCTTTTTCTTATAATGTCTTTGTCTGGTATTGGTTTTAGAATAACATTTGCCTTATAGAATGAGTTGGAAAGTAACTCCTCTGCTTCTAGCCTCTGAAAGAGATTGTCAAGAATTGGTTTAATTTCTTTCTTAAATGTTGGGTATAAATCACCAGTGAACCCATCTGGACTTGTTGCTTTCTGTAGGAAGTTATTATTATTGATTCAATGTCTTTAACAGATACAGGCCTATTCCAATATCTATTTGTGCCTGTGTGAGTCTTGGCCGATTGTGACTTTCAAGGTCCATTTCATCTAGTTATCAAATTGTGAGCATAAAGCTGTTCATAGTATTTCCTTATTAACCTTCTAATGTCCATTGGATCTGTAGTAATATCCTTTATTTCATTTCTGCTATCAACAATTTATGTCCTCTCTCTTTTTTCTTAGCCTGGCTAGAGACTTATCAGTTTTTTTGTTCTTTTCAAAGAACCAGATTTTGGTTTCATTGATTTTCTCTATTAATGTCCTGTTTTAAATGTTATTGTTTTTCGTTCACTTATTTCTTTTCTTCTGCACAGTTTAAATTTTCCCTCTTTTTTTTTAGTTTCCTAAGGTTTTTTCTATCCTTTTACTTTTAATATTATGTGTCTTTATATTTAGAGTGAGTTTCTTATAAACAAGAAGACGGATCTTGTTTTTATAGATGGATCTTGTTTTTTGATTCACTCTGACAATCTCTGACTTTTAATTGGTTCATTTAGACTATTGATGTTCAAAGTGATTATTGATGTAGTTGGATTACTGTCTACCATATTTGTTACTATTTTTCTATTTGTTTTCTTTGCTATTTTTTTTATTTGTTTTCCTTTGTTACTATTGTTGTCTTCCTCTCTTTTCCTGCCTTTGGTGGTTTTAACTGAGGATTTTATATCATCTATTTTCTCTTCTTTCTTAGCATTATTCATTATTATTCTTTTTACTTTTTTTAGTGGTTGCCCTAGAATTTGCAATATACACTTACAACTAACCCAACTCCGTTTTCAAATAACACTACATCACTTCACAGGTAGTGTGAGTACCTTATAATACAAAATAATTCTAATTCATCTGCCCCATTTTTTGTATCATTGCTGTCATTCATTTCACCAAAATATAAGCACATATATTATATATATAAAAAAAGACAGATGTTATATCTACATATGTAGATATATATAACATACATCTATCTATAAATGAGATATATAATATATACCCATAAGCATACATAATCTAATATATTGTTACTATTACTTTTGAACAATTGAAAATAAGATAAATAGAAGTTTTTATCTGCACTTATTCCTCCTTCAGTGCTTTGCTTCTCTTTATGAAGATCTGAGTTTCTGACCTATATTATTTTCCTCTTCTCTAAAGAACTTTTTAAAACATATTTTGCAAGGCAGGACTGCTGGCAATAAATTGCGTTAATTTTTGTTTGAGAAATTATTATTCCCTCAATTTTGGGAGGTACAGAACTCTGGGTTGATGGTTTTCTTTTTTTTCCTCTCAACACTTCAAATATTTTATTTCACTCTCTTCTTGATTACGTGGCTTCTGAGGAAAGTCAAATGTAATTCATTGTTTCTCTACAGGTGAAATCCTCGTTGAGAATTTTTTTAATCTTTAATTTTTTATAGTTTAAAAATGATAAGCCTAAGTGTAATTTTTTGACATTCATCCCACTTGGTGTTCTCTGAGCTTCCTGGATCGGTGCATTAATTTGGGAAAATTCTCAGTCTTTATTATGTCAAATATGACTTCTATTCCTTTCTCTCTCTCTTCTCCGTCTGGTATTCCCATCATGCCCATATTACACCTATTGCAGTTGTCCTACAATTCTTGGACATTCTTCTCTATTTTTTTTTTTTCAGTGTTTGTTCTCTTTGCTTTTCAGTTTTGGAGGTTAGTGTTGATATACCCACAACCTTAGAGATTGCTTCGTAAGTTGTGTCCAGTCTACTAGTAGGCACACCAAAGTATTCTTCATTTCTATTACAATATTTTTTTATCTCTAGCATTTTTTTTCATTCTTTCTTAGGATTTCCATCTCTGCTTATATTGCCCATCTGGTTTTGCATGCTAGTTGCTTTATCCATTAGTATATTAATCACTTTTGTTTAAAATTTCTGGTCTGATTCCAATATCCTTGCCATGTCTGGTGATTCCAATATCCCTGCCATGTCTGGTTCTGATCTTTCCTGTCTCACATTATTGTTATTTTGCTTTTTAGTATGCCTTGTATTTTTTTCTTGGTAGTTGAACATGATGTACTGAGTGAAAGGAACTGCCACAAGTAGACCTGTAAAAATGTGGTGGTAATGTTGGGGGTGGCGGAAGAGGGAAAATGTCCTATCATCCTATGATTAGTCTTTCAGTGAGCCTATACCTCTGGACTGGAAAGTGTTACAAACGTGTCTCAGGTTTTTCTCCCTCCTTAGATGGAACAGGATGGCTACAGTTGGCTGGAGCTGGGTAGTTCCCTTCCTTCAAGTCAGTTAGGCTCTGAAGAAACCCCAGCAGATTAGGCTCTGGTTAAATAGTTTTTCCTGAGAGCAGGCCTTGTTAAGAACAGAGTGCTCTGGCATATCTTTAAATAGTTTTTCCCTCTCCTGCTACTGGAAGCATCAAGTTTTTGTTTGTTTTGTTTGTTTTTTTTCTAGTATTTACTATGAGAATCTGGTCAGGCTTCTGGAGGTAAAACTTACATAAATGTTGCACCTGCTCTGCCCCGCACTCATGGCTGGCTCACCCTGGAGTTTTTAACTCTCAGACTTGTCCACACTGAGCTTCCAGCAAGAAGTCAATTACAGTTCAGATTTCCTACCTTGGCACTGGTTCTCATGGTGGTTTCCACTCCTAAGTCTATATACCAGTAAGCTAAGACTTCCTGTATTTACCTGTGTGCTCCTATTTTGGGGGCAGCAGTTTGCCCTGTGTCCTCACCTCTCTTAGATATCCAAGAAGAGTTGTTGATTTTTCAGTGTGTTCAACATTTTACTTGTTAGAATGGAGTAGAAACTTCAAAGCTCCTTACCTGTGAAATGGGAAATGAGAAGTTGATCCCCAGCTTTTTCATAAATAATGTAGTATTTTTTTAATGTCAAAAGAATGTCAGGAATCTACTTCCCCAATTCACATATATAATAATAACAGCCTCTCTTTGTTGAGCACTTACTATGTGTCAGGCAGTGTTCTAAGTGTCATATATATAGATGTATATGTATATATCTATATAAAAATACGTATTTTTTAATTCTTCATGTTAGAATTTTAATTAGAAGTAGAAATATAGGCCACCTTCTATCTCTGTGATTTTGACCTCTCTTTCAAACACAATTCTGGTACGTGTTCTTTCTTCATAAAATATAGAATAGAATAGCAAAATAAAATAAAAATAATAGAGTAAAATAAAATATTAAAATTCTACCAATTCTTTAAGACCTAGTTGAAATATCATTTTCTAATTCCATCACTAGCCCTGACTCACCCAGGGAATCTCCAGGGTCATGATTCCTTGTTCTTTCCTCCTACTATCATATAATTTTATTATGGCACTTATGAGATTGTATCATAGGTCTTCACTGGGACATTGCCTTCACGAGATTATGGATTCCTTAAGGGCAACAACTTTTTATTTTCTCAGCTTATAACAAAGGAAATATACCATAAACATTTCAGGAATTGGTCTCATCACTATATGACTTGCTAAATTTGTTTCTCCCAGACAAGATTTCTATTGCTTCCCAGTAACAAAAGTTAAAAGCTTCTGCATTAGAAAAAAGAAAATTGACAAATTTGTCAGAATCTGGTTTTTGCACTGACATTTTAATCATTTGCTTTTAATATTCTTCCTCAAATAGAGGGGTTGACTGACCATAAGTTGGTCTCCTTACCAGGGAAAATGGTGTATCTTCAAGGAATGCAGCATAAGGATTATGAGTGTGACTTGGAGATGGACCAGAGTTTCGGTTTAGTTCTAACACCCACTGGCTGTGTGACTTTCAGCAAGTTATAAAAGCTGAGTTTTCTCATTTGTAAAATGAGAAATAGTGTCTGCTCGTGGGGTTGTTGTAAGGATTAAATAAGTTAATACATATAAACAATGTAACATAGTGCTTAGCATACATACAATAAGTGCTTAATAAATATTATTTGTTAAGACATGACACCCTATCTTAGTCTGGTTTTCCTGAAGCAGGTCCTGGGACAAGGATTTATGTACAAGTAATTCACCAAATAAGTTCTCAAGAAAGAAAGAAAAAAAAAGTTACAGGAAGAAGGTGGACAAGAGAAGAATCCAAGCAGGGACATGAGTACAAGCAAAGTCCCACGGGGGCAGCATCAAGTTGGTGCACAGGGGTCTCCAGTGTGTACATTATACCTCAGAACTGGTCCCAACCCAAAGTGAAGGAATTCAGATTTCATATTGCTGCCCTGTCAGTCATCGGCTATGTACCACTTCAGAGGATATAAAGTACCTTCTGGCTCTCTGTGTAAGTGGGTAAAATAGCTCTAGTAGTCTGAAGGCTGTCCTCCAAAGAAAAGTTGCAGGTATGGGCCTTTGCAAGCAAAGGCATGTTATGCAGAAAGAAGGAACACACAGGAACACTCAAAGAGATATGAGGGGATTTGGGCAGTGCACCATACTCCAAGGTATAATCAACCAGGCAAAACATAACTACCCATTGCATGGCATAAAGACAAATACACATAGGTTCAAATACCATCTCCTCCCTTTTCCTGGCTATACAAACTTTGACAATTTACTTAATATCTCTGGGTATCTATTTCACCATTTGTAGAAAGGGGATGATAATACCTATCTCAAAGAGTGATTATGAAAATTAAATAAGTTCATGTAAAGTAACTATGAAAATATCTGAGTTATCAGGCAACTCTCAGAATATAGTTATCAGAATATCAGACATAGTTATATAGTTATCAGAATATTAGACATACTCAAATATGCTCTGTAAATATTAATTATCTCCAACCTTTATAGGATTTCTTATAGATAAAAAAGAATGGATTATAGACTACGAATTGAGGAATCTATAAGTACTTTCTCCTGGCATAACATTCTTTGGACAAACTCTCTTCAAAGTAATATTGTTCAAAGGCTGTTTTCCTTGTGACTTTTTCAATTCTTCTGATTACACAAAGATAAATATTTAAATTTAAGAACCATATGTTAGAATATTTCTGAGGCATCCGCTAAACTTACAGCTTCTAAGAAGAAAGAGGTGCCTTAAGCTCAGGGTATAGCTGGTGTACAAATAGCAGCAATAGAAGCAGCAGCTAGAGAGAGTAAGGAGAGGTTGGTGCAGTGCTGGTGAGCAGAAAGCCATGAGAAGAGATCCCATGGGGCTAAAAGTAAACCGTCTCCAGTTTAAGTTTTGCCAGTAAGTCAGTTACCTTCCTTGGACATCAGTGTTCTCATCTGTAACATCAGTGGTTGAATTAGATGGTCTCTAAGGTATTTTCCAGCATGAAAATTCTCTCATATGGATATTCAAAATCTCAGCTCTTAAATCCTGGATCTAGAAGATTTCCTATTATGGTAAAAAGGGTATAAAAGTTCAGAGAAGGGAAACAACAGGCTAGATTGCTCAGGGGAGTCTTCATAAAGAAGTAGAATGTAAGCTGGATAGAATTAGAAAAATGAGTATGGTCAAGGGGACAGTAGTGGAAAGTAAAAATAGTTTTCCACAAATTTTGACTAGAGAAAAAGATTTATCATAGGTAATATTGGGAGATAAAACTGGAAATGATAATTTGGAACTACATTATGATGAATTCTGAATAGCAAGTAAAGGATTGTGCCAACCTAAAGGTAATGATGAACTCTTGAAGAACTTGAGAAAGAAAAGTTAGTATTATACGTTAGGTAATTTGATGTTGTGCAAGACTGGTCTGGAAGATACTGCTAAGAAATCTTTAAGAAGGCTGCCAAATTGTCCAGTTATGAGATGAAATGAGGGTTTTTACCATTTTGTTAATCTGTAGAGAGGTTAAACAGAGCACAGTCCTCTGTGGACTGGAATAATCTCCAACAGTTTATCTATACATAGAGAATCTGTAAATTTCCCTTTGTTCATGTAAGACTGTATTGCCCTTTATACATATCATCACCTCCCCCTGATGGGTTTGAATGTGCAAATTTAGGAGTAGGAGCAGGAAAGAGCTGAAGCACTACTTTGTAGAACAGACAGAAAGTATTTGGAGTTCCAGAAATTTAACAATCCTAGAAGGAAGGGGTAAAAAGCAGAGAATGAGGAAAGGTGAGAGGAAAACTGGACACTAAGTAGGAAGAAAGGCAGGCCAGTGAGAAATTCTTAATGGTGGGATTCCCAAGAATGTACAAAAATAGGTGACTTCACATTGTTTCCTGTTTAGTGTACTTAGTATATTAAAATGGCAAAAACAGGGCCAGGCATAGTCGCTCATCCCTGTAATCCCAACACTTTGGAAGGCCGAGGCAGGTGGATCACTTGAGGTCAGGAGTTTGAGATCAGCCAGGCCAACATGGTGAAATCATATCTTTACTAAAAATACAAAAATTAGCCAGGTGTGGTGGCACACTCTTGTAATTCCAGCTACTTGGGAGGCTGGGGTAGGAGGATCGCTTGAACCCAGAAGGCAGAGGTTGCTGTGAGCTGAGATCTTGCCAGTGCACTCCAGCCTAGACAACAGAGCAAGACTCTGTCTCAAAATAAATAAATAAATGAATAAATAAAATGGCAAAAACAAAACTGAAACACATCAAACCCTGCCATTTTCCTTTTCAGAGTTTGGAACTGATTTGGAAATAGACATAGGAGTCAGACAGATTATAAAAATATTAGCACCATATATGGTGAAGCTAAATTAATAAGTATGGCTTGACCCCAAGTCACAAATGGGATTTCTAATGCTTCTTACCAAGTGTAGAGCTCATAGAGACACTCCCTCTTTCACAGATACCTGCATCTGACTAGGTACAAAGGGAATCCCAACCTCACGTAAGTTGGCACTAGGAATAGGGAAGAGAGACTGGTTTCTGGATCTGCCTCTAGAAGGCAAGACATGATCCTGAACCACATGTGCTTAGCACAAGGAATCCAGAGCACAAGGAATACACACACTACAGATGGAGAGATCCAAAGGGAAAGAGGAAGAAACTAAGTCTCACATAATAAATTCCAACTTATTTATATCTCAGGTTCTGTGTTAACAGTGAATAGTTTATAATCATTAAAATCCAATGTTGCCTTCTGAAAATTGTATAAGGATAAGTAACTCAGTTTTTCAGTTCAAAAACAGGCTCTTCTCATTTTTTTTAATAAAAAGTTTACAAATATTATTTATTCCGGAAATAAAAAATGAAATCATAGACCACATGTCTACCTCAGTAAGAATTCAAATTTTCTCATAAAGAAAATGACTATTACTCTCTTAGCATGTAACTGACTCATGATTTAAAAGTCCAGTGACAGGAGACCTCTCTGTTACCATGGCAATCAGAAGTCCTGACTCTCTTGGGAGAATTCAATGTTAATGGAACTAGAGAGTAGAATGATGATTACCAGAGGGTGGGAACATGGGAGGATGAAGAGAGGTTGGTTAATGGGTACAAACACACAGTTAGGTAGAAGGAATAAGTTCTAATGTTCAGTAGCAGCATAGTAGGATTACTACAGTTAACAGTAATTTATTGTATATTTCAAAAGAGCTAGAGGCCGGGCACAATGGCTCACACTTGTAATCCCAGCACTGTGGGAAGCCAAGGCAGATGGATCATCTGAGGTTAGGAGTTCGAACTAGCATGGCCAACACAGTGAAACCCTGTCTTTACTAAATACAAAATTATCTGGCATGGTGCACACCTGTAATCCCAGCTACTTGGGAGGCTGAGGCTACAAAAAAAAAAAAAAGATTTAAAATGTCTCCAACACACACACAAAAAAAATGATAAATATTTGAGGTGATGGATATTCTAATTACCCTGATGTGATCATCGTTATGCATGTACCAGAATATCACATGAAGCTCATAAATATGTACAATTACTATTTCACAATAAAAAAGAGAGAAAAACAAATATGGTGTTATTCTGACAGTAGTATCGTGCAAACACAAGTTTGTTATGTTGGATACATTTTTCTATTACACACTAAACAAATATGTAACAACTGATTTTTTTATAGTTCTTTTTTGACCCGGTAACAGACAAGGAAACTCATTCCTTTTGAGTGACTCAAGTGAGCCTGTTTGCCTGAGTTGAATTAAATATAGGTTTGACTCACTTAGCACAGTCTTTTCTGATTTGTGACAAGCCAGCTTCTGCTGGAATGTCTACCTGAGGTTGATGGAGGCAGTGGCCCTTGTAGCTGGACCAGCTGACCTGGAAACTGTAATATGTAGACTAGTTATGGAAGGGGGTGTCTTTGAGGCCACCAGAGCAGCTTCTCCCTTTCCTCTTTTAGAAAAGTATTAAACTCAACCAGGGGGATAGATGGAAAATAAGACAAGGATATACATTTATCTCCAATTTTGAGGTTCCTGCGACACCAGGAAAAATTAGGGAGAGACCGTTATAAATATTCACCTTTTTTCACCAGGCCACATGTGCCCATTGCCTGAAGGGAGTTTTTTCTAACTGCTTTGGCAAAGAGGAATTCTCTCCCTTCCAAATGTATAACTGAGAGTTTCCTGAGTTTTTTAAGGTTGTAATAGCACCTCCTCAAAATAAATACTTCCCCAAACAATACAGGGGATCTAAGTCCACCAGGCTTCTTCAACATTTCAAAGGCCTTGGACAAGCTTCTGTTTAGGCATTGTGAAAAGCTGTTATTTTGGTTAAAATGATAATCATTCTTTATTCATTTAGTCAACCAGTCAAAAACAATTTCCTGAGCCCAAGTTCTGTGGGATGGGAGCATACTTGGTTTTCTTGGAGCCACCAAAGTTGGAGTTCAGGGAGAAGCAGGGAGCAAGAGGAAGGGAGGGTCAGTGAGGGCAAGACTGCATAGGATGTATTTGTTAATACCCAGTCTATTCACTCCAGATAATCACCACTTCCCAGAGCTGCCAGTGTGTAAGAGTTCCTTTCCTAATTCTATCAATGTACAATTATCCTGTAATATTCCTGAGAAAATGGAAGGAAGGTATGGTACGCTGTCCAAGAGGACAGTGTCTGAGCACATATGATAAAGCCTCTATCTTGGGGATGTTGCCAAGAATTCAACATCATATCCTTTTGTCTGAACTCTTAAAGACATTTTCTGCTACTGTTCAGTCCTTTTTGAGGGTTTCTGATGAGTCCTGGCATCTTTTGCTTTAAGATAAGACATTCTTAATTCAATAACAACTCCTAACCTAATCTTTCTCCTTTTTATAAAAACTTATTACATCACTTGCCTAGTAAAACAGCATTGCCTTGTGATGGAGTGATTACATCCATGGGCTCTGGGATAAGAATGCTGGGTTCAGATCCTGACTTTACCAGTTACTAACCGTGTGATATTCGCAAGTTACTTAAATCTGTGTGCCTCAGTTCCTCCATACATAAAATGAAGGAAATATGCATACTAGCCTTACAGAGTTGCAGTAAGGGTTAAGTGAGACAATCTGTGCTCTGGTAAGAACTGAATAAATGTAAACTATTAACGTGATTCACTCTGCCTCAATAATAACCAGCAAACTACCAGATAAAGTTTTTGATATGCTTGTATGGAAAGAAATTTTATTATTTCTTTATTGGACAGTATTTTTTTAGGTAAATAATTTGATTTCTAAATTTATCAAAGTCTTTAAAATCTTTTATTTGGACCTCCAACCCATCTTAACTAATTTGCTGTTATTTACATTTAACTATCTTATCATTTCTTCCATTATTTATACCATTGTAATGATGATAAATTGCTTTGTAAAAATAAAAGACATTAGTATTACTGTATCTGTTCATTTTATTATGGATTTTTATTAATTTTCACATTCTACTCTACAGAAAATATAAAGTATATGTCTATGTTTAGGAAATTCATCAAAATTAGAAAGTATAGAAAATGTGTCCCCAACATACTTAAGGTAATAAAAGCCATCTGTGACAAACCCACAGCCAACATTATACTGAACAGGGAAACGTTGAAAGCATTCCCCTTGAGAACTAGAACAAGACAAGGATGCCCACTTTCACCACTTCTATTCAATACAATACTGGAAGTCCTAGCCAGAGCAACAAGACGAGAAAAATAAAGGGCATCCAAATTGGTAAAGAGGAAGTCAAACTGTCACTGTTTGATGATGACATGATCGTATATCTAGAAAATCCTAAAGACTCATCTAAAAAGCTCCTAAAACTGGTCAATGAATTCATCAGAGTTTCGGGACACAAAATTAATGTACACAAATCAGTAGTTCTCCTACATAACAGCAGTGACCAAGCTGAGAATCAAATCAAGAACTCAACCCATTTTACAATAGTGCAAAAAAATTAAAATAGTTAGGAATATACTTAACCAAGGAGGTGACAGACTTCTGAAAGGAAAACTACAAAACACTGCTGAATAAATCATACATGACACAAACAAATGAAAACACATCCCATGCTCATGGATGGGTAGAATCAATATTATGAAAATGATCATACTGCCAAACACAATCTACAAATCCAATGCAATTCCCATCAAAATACCACCATCATTCTTCACAGAACTAGGAAAACAATCCTAAAATTCATATGGAACCCAAAAGAAGCCTGCATAGCCAAAGCAAGACTAGGCAAAAAGAAAAAACCTAGAGGCATTACATTACCTGACTTCAAGCTATACTATAAGGCCATAGTTACCACCACAGCATGGTACTAGTATAAAAGCAGGCATATAGACCAATGGAACAGAATATAGAACTTAGAAATAAACCAAAATACTTAAAGTCAACTGATCATCAACAAAGCAAACAAAAAAAGTGGGGAAAGGACCCCCTATTCAACAAATGATGCTGGCATAATTGGCAAGCCACATTTGAAGAATGAAACTGGGTTCTCATCTTTTACCTTATACAAAAATCAATTCAAGATAGATCAAAGACTTAAATCTTTGAACCTGAAACCATAAAAATTCTAGAAGATAACTTCAGAAGAACCCTTCTAGACATTGGCTTAGGCAAAGACTTCACGACCAAAAACGCAAAAGCAAATGCAACAAATACAAAGATAAATTGTTGGGACTTAATTAAACTAAAAAGCTTCTGTGCAGCAAAGAAATAATCAGCAGAGTAAACAGACAACCCACAGAGAAATAATCAGCAGAGTAAACAGACAACCCACAGAGTGGGAGAAAATCTTTGCAATCTACACATCTGACAGTGGACTAATATCCAGAATCTACAACAAACTCAAACAAATCAGCAAGAAAAAAAACAGTTCCATCAAAAAGTGGCCTAAGGAAATGAACAGACAATTCTCAAAAGAAGATATGCAAATGGCCAACAAACATATGAAAAAATGCTCGACATCACTAATGATCAGAAAAATGCACATCAAAACTACAATGCAATACCTCCCTACTCTTGCAAGAATGGCCATAATCAAAAAATTAAAAAAAAAAAAAAAGATGTTGGCATGGATGTGGTGAAAAGGGAACACTTTTACACTGCTGCTGGGAATGTAAACTAGTACAACCACTATGGAAAACAGTGTGGAGATCTCTTAAAGAACTAAAAGTGGGCCGGGTGTGGTGGCTCACACCTGTAATCCCAGCACTTTGGGAGGCTGAGGTTGGCAGATCACGAGGTTGGAGTTCAAGACCAGCCTGATCAACATGGTGAAACCCTATCTCTACTAAAAAACAAAAAAAAACATACAAAAATTAGCCGGGCATGGTGGCATGCACCTGTAATCCCAGCTGCTCAGGAGGCTGAGGCAGAAGAATTGCTTGAACCCTAGAGGCGGAGGTTGCAGTGAGCCGAGGTCGCACCACTGCACTCCAGTCTGAACAACAGAGTGAGACTCCATCTTAAAAAAAAAAAAAAAAAAATAGAACTAAAAGTGGAGCTACCATTTGATCCAGCAATCCCAGCAGTACCACTCCTGGATATCTATCCAGAGGAAAAGAAGTCATTATATGAAAAAGATACTTGCACATACATGTTTATAGCAGCACAATTTGCAATTGCAAAATATGAAACTAGCCCAAATGCCCATCAATCAACCAGTGGATAAAGAAAATGTGATATATATATACATACACACACATACCTACGTACATACACACACACCATGGAATACTACTTAGCCATAAAAAGAAATGAAATAATGGCATTTGCAGCAGCCTGGATGAAGTTGGAGACCACTATTCTAAGTGAAGTAACTCATGAATGGAAAACCAAACATCGTTATGTTCTCACTCATGAGTAGGAGCTAAGCTATGAGGATGCAAAGGCATAAGAATGACACAATGGACTTTGGGGGCTTGGGGGAAAGGGTGGGGGCTGAGGGATAAAAGACTACACATTGGGTACAGTGTATACTGCTCAGGTGGTTGGGTGCGCCAAAATCTCAGAAATTATAATTAAAGAACTTATTCATGTAAACAAACCCCACCTGTTACCCAAAAACCTATTGAAAAAAAAAAAAAATCCCTGCTGTCAAGGAGCCCTTAGAATATCAACAATGACAGCAACAAAGACAATGTGTTCCAAGAGGAAAACGTGCAATGCATTTTATAAAATGATCTGATTTGACTCTTAGTCACTTTTATGATAACATATAATTAAACAATTATGTGAATTAGTCATGTATTTCCCCACGTAATGTACCTTTATACAGTCAACATCCCATAGTCAGCCAATATTGATAAGTTTTAGAAACATATATAAAGAGAAAGATAAGAAAAGCCTCTTGAACAAACCAACATTTGGGCCGGGAATAACTAAAGAAGAATAATGTGGTTATTCAGAAGTTTTGTTTTCCTCTTAGTTCTGTGCCTGCTGCACCGGTCAAATAGTTCCTTCATTAGGCTGAATAATAATGGTTTTGAAGATATTATCATTGTAATAGATCCTAGTGTGCCAGAAGATGAAAAAATAATTGAACAAATACAGGTAAGAACAAAATGGAATATCTTTCATTAATTTTTAGGTTTTTACTATTATTTTTAATTGACATATAATTGTACATATTTATGGCGCACAAAGTAATATTTCTACAGTTTGTAAAGATCAAATCAGGGTAATCAGCATATTCAGCAACTCAAACATTTATCTTTGCATTGTGTTGGGAACATTATAATATTTCTCTTCTAGCTATTTTGAAATATGCAACAGATTATCAGTAACTTTAATTTTCCTATTGTACTATCAAATACTAGAACTTATTCCGTCTATATAACTGTGCTTTTGTACACATTAACCAACTTCTCTTTATTTCCCCTCCCTCCCCTATCCTTTGCAGCCTCTGATAAGTATCATTCTACTCTCTATCTCTGGAAGATACCCTGGTTTAGTTCATACATATGCATAAGAACATGTGGTATTTATCTCTCTGTGCCTGGCTTATTTCACTTAACATAATGTCCTCCACACTCATCCATGCTGCCACAAATGAAGCAATTTCATTTTTTTTCAGTGACTAAATAGTATTCATTTGTGTTTATATACCGCACTTTATCCATTCATCTGTTGATGGACACTTGGGTTGACTTCACTTCTCGGCCATCATGAATAGTGCTACAATAAACATGGAAGTGCAGATTGATGTCTTTTCCCTTGGATATATACCCACTAGTGGAATTGCTGAATCATGTGGTCATTCTATTTTTAGATTTTTGAAGAACCTCCATACTGTTTTCCATAATGACTGTATTAATTTACATTTCCACCAATGGTATATGATAGGTCTCTTTCTCCACATCCTTGCCAGCACTTTTTTTTGTCTTTTTGATAATAATCATTCCAACTGGGCTGAGATGGTGTCTCATTCTGGTTTTGATTCGCATTTCCCTGATGATTAGTAATGCTGAGCACTTTTTCATATACTTGTTGAACATTTGTTTGTCCTCTTTTGAGAAATGTCTATTAAGATCATTTGCCCATTTAAAAATATTATTATTATTATCACTTTGTCTTTGAGGTTTTTGAGTTTGTGTATTCTGGATAATAATCCATTGTTGGATGAATAATTAGCAAATATTTTTCCCAAGAATTGGAATGTCGGCCAGGCACGGTGGCTCTCACACCTGTAATCCTAACACTTTGGGAGACCGAGGCGGGCAGATCATGAGGACAGGATTTTGAGACCAGGCTGGCCAACATGGTGAAACTCCGTCTTTACTAAAAATACAAAAAATTAGCTGGATGTGGTGGCACATGCCTGTAATCCCAGCTACTTGGGAGGCTGAGGCAGGAGAATTGCTTGAACCCGGGAGTCAGAGTTTGCAGTGAGCTGAGATCACACCATTGCACTCCAGCCTGGGCAACAGAGCAAGACGCAGTCTCTGGAAAAAAAAAAAAGAATTGGGATGTCTTCTGTTTGAATTATGGAGAAGAAAACAAAGTTAATAGTTAATAATTACTGTGGAAACTTCTGAGTCCTTCAGGAAGTTAAAAGCAGTGTGGTGCAGTGAGGACAATACAGTAATGGGCAGAGTAAGGTGAAGGTTTTAGACAGGGTTCTACACTGTCTCACCCCACAAGACAGAAGACAAAACACAGGGCTCCCTGACGCTGAGTTTCTTGATCTGTAAGTTAGCAGTTGGACTCATTTGTTCTTTAAAATACTCTTTATTGAATGTTTATGACATGCTGAAGAGCACTAAAATTTTTTAAAAGCCTCTGGAACCATGCAGTGTATCTTCTTTTCAGAGACATAGTTCATAAGTAAATGGATCACAGGTCAGAAGGTAGTAGGTTGCTGTGGAGTAAAACAAATCAGGAAGGGGGATATGGAGTGTTAGGTAGGGCTGGGTTGGGGAAGAATGTGGGTTGCTGTTTCATGTAGGGAAGTCAGGGAAGGCCTCACTGATGATGTGTCAGCAGAGACCTGAGATGAGTGAGAGAAGAGCCCATTGAGAACCAGGGGAGAAAAACAGCACGGAGGTGAGAATTCGTTTGATATAACCAAGGAAACAGCTATGAATGAGCAGGAGGAAGCATAGGGTGAGCTGAAGTTAGAGAGGTGGCAGGGCCTAGACCACTGGAAAGACTTTGACTTTGACTCTGTGATGAAAATCCATAGGAGGATGCTGAGCAGAGAAGGGCGTATTCTCATGCATATTCTAGAATCACTCTGACTGCAATATTGAGGAATGTAAAGAATTTCCACTTGTCACCTATCCTCTATAAACTCTATGGCATCTTACTGGTATAGAAGGACCCCAGGTAGGAAACTCTTGCAGGTGGGCAGTGATGGTGACTAGGAATAGGGAGGTTGTGGTAAAGATTGTTAAAGTGATATGATGGTTAAGATGTATAGGGGATAGGTGAGGGTAGGAAGGAAATATAATAAGAGTCAAGGAAGAATTCAAGAGTTTTACTTGAACACTTGGAAGGATGAAATTGTCATCAGTTGAGAAGGGTAAGACTGCAAGTGGAGAAAATTTGGCATTTGGAAAATCAAGAGTTAATTGGTTGGGGCTTTTGAAATTTATATTACTTCTGAAACATCCATGTAGATCTGAATTCATGATGAAGGAATGAAAATTTGGGTGTAGATAACCAGGTTATCTACAGATGGAGAAGAGAAGGTCTCCAGGACTAAACCAAGGACACTGATTTCTGTTTCTTTCAAATATAACATTCTATGTAATAAAGAGTTTGGTGGTGCAGCCACGTAAATTATTTTTCCCTGTCCCTGATATCAGCATATATTAATTCCTTATATTTAATTTCTCCACTATTGTGTTCTGCTGCTCGTGGTTGGATCCTTATGCATGTTTTAATTACCCAGCAGAAGGTGATAGGCATGACCTAAGTTTTAATCAAGTGATTTTGTGGCTGCCATTTGTCACTCACTCTCTATAAACTCTGTTACATCACGGAGATATTTGCTTAAAGGTACCTTTTAAATTTCATGAGAAGATAAAAATTCATTTTACTAAAGATGTTTCAAGAGTAATTAATGCAGCTGATTCTGAATGATAGGTTTTCAGTGTCCAGAGGACAGTAAATCAGTATCAAACTTTTCTTTACTCAGAAATCACTATTTGAAAGAATTACTTGGATGGGCAAAAATTTTGTACACATGGTCCTCTGTAAGTACAAGCAGAAATTCAGTTGTTTGTAGACGTGTCCAGATTTTACAATGTTTCCTGACATTTCTCCCAGCCCTCCACAAAATCTTCGCATTTAATATCTTCAAGAAACGCTGTGAAGTACTATAATCCACATTTTACAGAAGAGAAAACCAGGGATCCGAAAAAATAAATGATTTTTCTAAGATCATATTAAGTATCACAGTCAGGAGTAAAAATCGCTTCAACCCAGGAGGCAGAAGTTGCAGTGAGCCGAGATTACACAACTGTATTCCAGCCTGGGTGACAGAGCAAGACTCTGTCTCAAAAAAAAAAGAAAAAAGAAGTGCCTTTCATCTTTATACTTCCTCATGAGATAATAAGGTCTAGGGAGGGACTATTTCTTTTTTTTTTTTTTCTTTAGAGACAGAGTCTTGCTCTCTCCCCCAGGCTGGAGTGCAGTCGTGCGATCTTGGCTCACTGCAACCTCTGCCTCCTGGGTTCACGCCATTCTCCTGCCTCAGCCTCCTGAGTAGCTGGGATTACAGGCGCCCGCCACCACGCCCAGCTAATTTTTTGTATTTTTAGTAGAGACGGGGTTTCACCCTGTAAGCCAGAACGGTCTTGATCTCCCGACCTCATGATCCACCCGCCTCAGCCTCCGGAAGTGCTTAGATTACAGGTGTGAGCCACTGCACCCAGCCTCTTTTATTAATGTTTAAGAAAATTCAGTTTTTATCCAAAATGAGTTCGTGTACCAAATATTAATAGTTTAGCTAATCATTGTTATATTCATTCATTATGTTATTTTTATTTCAATTCTTGCTTTTGAAAAACCCAAAACTTTAAAAATCCTTATGCTTTGTCTCTTTTCTTTACCTTTTGTTTTGTTTTGCTGGATAATTTTTTAATAAAGTGAGGTTTACATCACTGATATTTAAGAATGGCTATATCCACAAAAGAAAACAAACCTTTTTGGCTAAGGGGTGAGGAAGTTAGAAAAAGCATGAGAAAGTGGAAACACAAGTGGGGTGAGGTGGGGCAGGAGAGGAAGTTTGCAGGCACCCCCAGCTCACTCCCTGCGGCAGCACCTATGACCCTACAGATCAAGGGGCCATGAATGACAGGGATTCAGATTTCTTTCCTTCTAGACTTCAGCCTAACCTTGACCTTTTGTTCCAGCACCAAACTAACAGAGCAGCACAGGCATTCCTAATCCAGTAGCAGTGTTATTTCCTCACCCAGGGCAGGTGTCTGGGCTGATGGGAGACCTTCAGGAATACCGCCTATCAGAAGGCACCACCGAGGGTCTCTGAGGTCCCTGAAGACCAACTGGTGCCCGTGATCTCCAGACAGACAGATATTTGACCTTTGTCTTCAATGACATTTGCATGTAAATAGACGTAAATAAAATCTCCATAATTTATGCTCAAGTCTAGGAAGGTGTGGCTCTCACCGTAGATTTTCTAATGACAAAAAAAGTGTAGTAGCTGTGTGCGGTTCTTGATTTTCACCCGGGTCTCACAGTAGTACAGAACATAATGGAGAAGTATTGCACACACTTTTAAAGTAAAACATGATACATTCACACTGTTTACAAGTACCGTAGTGATGCTCACTGCAAAAAAAAGTCTCTTATTTAAACCTGAAAAAAACGAAACACACCAACTACAATTGTTTAGGCTATAAAAGTTCTAATGTCGCAGCAAAGGATATCTATAGAAAAAATATACTTCTAAGAAAATAGCTGAAACAATCTAAAGACATAAGGTGTGAAACGTTTAAAAATATATATCTTAAGACAAAATATTGCTCCAAACACTTGAAACTGAATTGTAAAAAACTCACCTGTCTAAATATAAAGGAGGTTGATGCAGCTGTGGCTCGCCGTCCTCTACAGTGGGGGATACAAAGAGAGACGAGGGGCCCAGGGCTTAAGGACGTCAGGACCAGCCCAGAGATGAGAAGTCTTTCAGCAGAACTGCTGTCTCTGCCTGGCCCTCCGCAGCGGGGAAAGTGAGTGGGACGGGCCTGGGGTTGCAGACCCCGCTGGTGATGGTCTGTTCTGGGATTTCTCAGAATCAGCAGACAAGGCATTAAGGCTGGGCCGCTGGCTGCAGGCGCACCCTCTGCAGGAGCCAGTGCTCACCTGGCCACGCGTCAGACACAGCTGCGAGGGCTTAGGGCTGCAGCTCGGGTTCTCCACCAGGATCTCCACCACGTGGTCCAGCTCGCCCAGATCGGACTTGCAGCTGGAGCTGGGGCCCGGGGTGGCCGGAGCCAAACCCTCGAGCCCTTCACAGGGGCCCGGCCCGGCGCCCCCCATCATGCCTGTCAGTAACGTGTCCAGGTCGTAGTAGGGGCTGTCCACGCCTGAAAACAGCTCTTTCATGCAGCCGGGGTTTTTAGTCTCCAGCGTTTCAAATATCTGATCCGAGTGATTTGTGAAAGCTTCCTCTGTTTTCTTGAGGGCCATCCATCAACCAGACGCTCCTCTGCGGGGGCCTCAGCATCTGTGCTGAGCTGACTGGGCAAAGGTCAGAAACTGGGCCCTGTGCTTGCCGTCTCCCAAGCTAGAGGCAGGACGTGCCCCCTCCTGCTCCCACGCCGCGCGGCACAGGACCTCCATGAAGCCCAAGCGGTGGAGCGGCGCCCGCCCTGCAGCCTGGGGTGCCACTGAGCGCCACGTCCCAACTCCTCTTGGATCTGCCGGACCATGCTGGCAGTGAAGATTGAGCAGCACAGGTTGGGCTCCATGTGGCAAAGCTGCAGCTTCACCAGGGACATGTCCAGGAGGGATTGCCGCTGCAGGCTGTATGAGGACACGGTCTTCAAGCCGGCCGGGGCTCCCTCCACGTCTTCCTCGTGGCCAACACATTTCCCCTTCAGTCCTCGTGCAAACATTGCGTCTTTGAGAGAACGGTTATCTGGGTCCTGCCGTCTCGTGCAGCCCACAAGAAAGCCACAGAAGAGGAGAGGCAGCAGAGATCCTCTCTTCCAGCAAGCTATCGAAGCCTTTGTCACGACGATCCTGTCTGACCCGCGAGGCCACTCTCTGGGTCCTCTGCTCAGCCACCGCCGCTGCCGCCCACTTCCCGCCGCGGAGGGAGGAGCGCCCGCCAGCGCGAGGCCTTCTTTACCCTTTTAAAACAATCAACTCTGCTTAGGAAACTCGCCATAGTTTTACTTCCCATAAAAAGTTGGTGTGTCGGCCGGGCGTGGTGACTCATGTCTGTAATCCCAGCACTTTGGGAGGCTAAGGCGGGTGGATCACCTGAGGTCAGGAGTTCGAGACCAGCCTGGCTAACATGGCGAAACCCTGTCTTCACTAAAAAGTACAAAAATTAGCTGGGCCCAGTGGCAGGCGCCTGTAATTCCAGATACTCGAGAGGCTGAGGCAGGAGAATCGCTTGAACCCGGAAGGCGGAGGTTGCAGTAAGCCTAGATTGAGCCATTGAACTCCAGCCTGGGAAACAGAGCAAGACTCCGTCAAAAAAAAAAAAAAAAAAAAAAAAAAAAAAAAAAAAAAAAAGAAGTTTGTGTGTCTATATATGACCCACAGTGTCTTCTTTTGTTTTTTTAACTTTTATTTTGGGTTCAGGGGCACATGTGAAGGTTTGCTGCATAGGTAAACTCGTTTCATGGGGGTTTGTTGTACAGATTACTTCATCACCCAGGTATTAAGCCTAGCACCCAATATTATCTTTCTGTTCCTCTCTTTCCTCCCAACCTCCACCCCAACTCTCAAGTAGACTCCAGTGTCTGTTGTTCTCTTCTTTGTGTTCATGAGTTCCCATCATTTACCTCCCATTTATAAGTGAGACATGTGGTATTTGGGTTTCTATTCCTGTGTTAGTTTGCTAAGGATAATAGCCTGCAGCTCCACCCATGTTCCAGCAAAATACATGATCTCATTCTTTTTTATGACTGTGTAGTATTCCATGGTGTATATATACCACAGTTTTTTGTTGTTGTTGTTTGGTTTTTGTTTTTGTTTGTTTGTTTGTTTGTTTTTGAGACAGAGTCTCCATCTGTTACCATGCCCAGCTAATTTTTGTATTTTTAGTAGAGATGGGGTTTCACCATGTTGCACAGGCTGGTCTCAAACTCCTGACCCAAAGTGATCTGCCCACCTCGGCTTCCCTAGGTGCTGGAATTACAGGTATGAGCCACCATGCCTGGCCCTGGACCACACTTTTTAATCCAATCTGTTATTGATGGGCATTTAGGTTGATTCCATGTCTTTGCCATTGTGAATAGTGCTGCAATAAACATTCACATGCATGTGTGTCTTTCTGGTAGAATGATTTATATTCCTCTGAGTATATATCCAGCAATGGAATTGCTGGGTTGAATGGCAGTTCTGCTTTTAGCTCTTTGAGGAATCACCATACTGCTTTCCACAGTGGTTGAACTGATTTACACTCCCACCAAAAATGTGTAAGTGTTCCTTTTTCTCCTCAACCTCGCAAGCATCTTTTTTTTTTTTTTTTTTTTTTTTTTACTTTTTAATAATACCCATTCTAACAGGTATGATATGATATCTCATGGTGGGTTTTTTTGGCGTTTCTTTAATGATCATTGATACTGAGCTTTTCTTCACATGCTTGTTGGCCACATGTCTGTCTTCTTTTGAAATGCATCTGTTCCTGTTCTTTGCCCACTTTTTAATACATTGTTTGTTTTTCTCTTGAAAATTTGTTTACATTCCTTATAAATGCTGGATATTAGACCTGCGTCAGATGCATTATTTGCAAATATTTTCTTCTATTCTGTAGGTTGTCTGTTTACTCTGTTGATAGTTTCTTTTGCTGTGCACAAGCTCTTAAGTTTAATTAGATTCCACTTGTCAATTTTTGCTTTTGTTGCAATTGTTTTAGGCATCTTTGTCATAAAATCTTTGCCTATGTCTAGGATGGTACTGCCTAGGCTGTCTTCTAGGGTTTTTATAGTTTTTAGTTTTACATTTAAGTCTTTAATCTATCTTGAGTTGGTTTTTCTATATAGTGTAAGGAAGGGATCCAGCTTCAATCTTCTGCATATGGCTAGCCAGTTATCCCAGCACCATTGATTTAATAGGGAATCTTTTCCCCGTTGCTTGTTTTTGTCAGCTTTGTTGAAGATTAGATGGTAGTGGATGTGCAGCCTTATTTCTGGGCTCTCTATTCTGTTCTGTTGGTCTAGGCCTGTTTTTATACCAGTACCATGCTCTTTGGGTTACTACATCCCTGTGGTATAGTTTGAAGTCAGATAACATGATGCCTCCAATTTTGTCCTTTTTGCTTAAGATTGCCTTGGCTGTTCAGGCTCTTTTTTGTTCCATGTGAATTTTAAAATAGTTTTTTTCTAGCACTGTGAAAAATGTTGTTGGTAGTTTGATAGGAATAGCATTGAATCTATAAATTGCTTTGGGCAATATGACCATTTTAGTGATATTGATTCTTCCTATCCATGAGCATGGGATGTTTTCCATTAGTTTGTATCTTCTCTGATGCAATTTCTTTGAGCAGTGCTTTGTAATTCTCATTGTAGAAAAGTTTCACCACCCTGGTTAGCTGTATTCCTAGGTATTTTATTCTTTTTGTGGCAATTGTGAATGGTATTTGATTGCCTATTTGATTCAGCTCTGGACTTGGCTGTTGTTGGTGTATAGGAAGACTAGTGATATTTGTACATTGAGGCTGTAGCCTGAAACTTTGCTGAAGCTATTTATCAGCTGAGGGAGCTTTTGAGCCGAGACTATGGGGTTTTCTAGATACAGAATTATGTCATAATCAAACCGGGATACTTTGACTCCCTCTCTTCCTATTTGGATGCCCTTTATTTATTTCTCTTGCCTGATTGCTCTGGTCAGGACTTCCAATATTAAGTTGAATAGGAATGGTAAGAGACAGTATCCTTGTCTTGTGCCAGTTTTCAAAGAGAATGCTTCCAGCTTTTGCCCATTCAGTATAATGTTGGCTGTGGGTTTGTCATAGATGGCTCTCATTATTTTGAGGTATTTTCCTTCAATACCTACTTTATTGTGGTGTTGAATTATACTGAAAACCTTTTCTCCATCTCCTGAGATAATCATGTAGTTTTTGTCTTTAGTCTTGTTTATGTGATAAATCACATTTATTGATTTGTGTATGTTGAACCAATCTTGCGTCCTGGGGATGATGCTTACTTGATCACAGTGGATTTGCTTTTTGATGTGCTGCTGGATTTGGTTTGCCAGTATTTTGTTGAGAATTTTTGCATCAATGTTCATAAAGGATATTTGCCTGAAAATTTTTTTTTGTTGGGTTTCTGTCAGGTTTTCATATCAGGATGATGCTGGCCTCATAGAATGAGTTGGAGAAGATCCCTTCTCCTCAAATTTTTGGAATAGTTTCAGTAGGAATGGTACCAGCAATTCTTTGTACATCTGGTAGAATTTGGTTGTGAATCCATAAGATCCTGGGCTTTGTTTGTTTGTTGTTTGTAGGCTGTTTATTACTAATTCAATTTAGGAACTTGTTATTGGTCTGTTCAGGAAATCAATTTCTTTCTCATTCAGTCTTGGGAGATGTATGTGTCCAGTAATTTATCTATCTCTTCTAGGTTTTATAGTTTGTGTGCATAGAGATGTTCATAGTCGTTTCTGATGGTTATTTTTATTTCTGAGAGGTTAGCATTAACACTCCCTTCTTTATTTCCAATTCTGTTTATTTGGACCTTCTCTCTTATTTATTAATCTAGCTGGTAGCTTGTGGCATATATAGCTTATAAGTTTTTTCAAAAAATTAGATCCTGGATCTGTTGATCTTTTGAATGTTTTTTTGTGTCTCAATTTCCTTCAGTTCAGCTCTAATTTTGATTATTTCTTTTCTTCTGCTAGCTTTGGGGTTGATTTGTTCTTGCTCCTCTAATTCCTTCAGCTGTGATGTTAGTTTGTTAATTTCAGATCTTTCTAACTTTTTGATTTGGGTATTTAATGCTATAAATTTCCCTCTTAAAACTGCCTTAGCTGTGTCCCAGGGATTCTGGTATGTTGTATGTTTGTTCTCATTAGTTTTGAAGAACATCTTGATTTCTGCTTTAATTTTATTATTTACCAGAAAAAAAAAAAAGTCATTCGGGAGCATGTTGTTTAATTTCCATGTAATTGCATGGTTTTTAGTGATGTTCTTACTCTTGAATTCTATTTTTATTGTGCTGTGGTTTGTGAATGTGTTTAGTATGATTTTGGTTCTTTTGCATTTGCTGAGGATTGTTTTATGTCCAATTATGTGGTTGAGTTTAGAGTATGTGCCATGTGGTGATGAGAAGAATGTATATTCTGTTGTTATGGGGTGGGGAGTTCTGTATAGGTCTATCGGATCCATTTGATCCAATGTTGAGTTCAGGTCATGAATATCTTTGTTAATTTTCTGCCTCAGTGAAGTTTCCCACTATTATTGAGTGGGAGTCTATGTCTCTTTGTAGGTCTCTAAGAACTTGCTTTATGAATTTGGGTGCTCCTGTGTTGGGCATACATATATATGTAGAATAGTTAGATCTTCTTGTTAAAATGAACCCATTACCATTGTGCAATGCCCTTCTTTGTCTTTTTTTATCTTTGTTGGTTTGAAATCTGTTTTGTCTGAAATTAGGATTACAACCTCTGCTTTTTTCTGTTTTGCATTTGCTTGGTAGGTTTTCTCCATTTTTTTATTTTGAGCCTATGGGTGTCATTATGACTTTATGAGATGATTCTCTTGAAGATAACATACAATTGGGTCTTGCTTTTTTATTTAGCTTGCCACTCTGTGCCTTTTAAGTGGGGCATTTAGCCCATTTACATTGAAAGTTAGTATTGATATGTGTGGGTTTGATTTTGTCATTGTTTTGTTTGCTAGTTATTATGTTGACTTGTTTGAGTGACACTGGTCTGTGTGTCTGGCTTTATAGTGACACTGGTCTGTGTGTCTAAGTCTGTTTTTGTATTAGCTGGTAACAGTCTTTCGTTTCTATATTTAGTGCTTCTTTCAAGATCTCTTGTAAGGCAGGTCTGGTGGTAATGAATTCCTTTGACATTTGCTTATCTGAAAAGGAACTTAATTCTCCTTCAATTAGGAAACTTAGTTTGACTGGATATGAAATTCTTGGTTGAAGATTATTTTACTTAAGAATGCTAAATGAAGGCCCCAGTATTAGTCCATTCTTATGCTGCTAATAAAGACATGCCTGAGACTGGGTAATTTATAAAGGAAAAGATTTAATTAACAGTTCAGTATGGTGGGGAGGCCTCAGGAAACTTACAATCATGGTAGAAGAGGAAGCAAACATGTCCTTCTTCACATGGCAGCAGGAAGGAGATGTATAAGAGCTGAGGGAAGGGGGAAGCCCCTTATGAAACCATCAGATCGCGTGAGAACTTACATCACAAGAACAGGATGGGGAAAACCACCCCACGATTCAATTATCTGCATCTGGTCCCTTCCACAACACGTGGGGATTATGGGAACTACAATTCAAGATGAGATTTGGATGGGGACACAGCAAAACCATATCAGCTCCCAATCTCTTCTGGCTTGTAGGGTTTCAGCTGAGAGGTCCACTGTTAGCCTGATGGAGTTCCCTCTGTAGGTGATCTGCCCTTTCCTCTCTAGCTGCCTTTAACACTTTTTTTTTCATTTCAACCTTGGAAAATGTGATGATTGTGTCTTGGGGATGGTCTTCTTGTGTAAAGTCTTTCAGGAGTTCTCTGTATTTTCTAAATTTGACTGTTGGCCTCCTAGCAAGGTTGGGGAAGTTTTCATAGATGATATGCTGAAATATGTTTTCCAAGTAGTTTGCTTTCTCCTGGGAAGGACTATTTTTCTTTGTCCTTGTATGTGAGTTCATAGTTCTCAATATAAGATGATATTATTTTCATATTGGTGGTAAAGCAACAGTTCTGTAATCAAAGTTTTGCCTCTACTATGGGTTTTTATTTTTCATCACACCTCCCACCCACACAGGCTCCCAACCCAGCTGCTTCTCCTAAGGTTGGGATGGGAAACCTCTTCAATGACCCATTTTTATAGTGTCCTCCTCAGTTTGCATCAACCAAGGCTGTTTTCTACTAAGATTTCTTATAAATAGTAATGATATCAAACAATTTTAAGATTGCCTATTTGTAGAGTTCCATTTCTATGCCAACCATGCTGATAGATAATAATAGTCCAATGAAGGATGAGGAAACTAAGAATCAGAGTATTGCATAAATCAACCAAGATCTGTCACCCAGAAGATACTAACATTAGTATTGGAATCACATAAATGACTTCAAAGTCCATGTACATATTCATATTAATCCATTTTTCTTAATGCCAAATACAAGCATTTGCCTTTTAAGGCAGGATTACAGAAGACTGAGGAGGCTTTCAACGTGCAGGATTAAGTAATGGTTTTTGGTTGACAGGTGGCAGAGTTAGAATAATGAGGCAGAGAACCTGCTCATCAGTCTGTTGCTTTTCTGTCCGCTCTTAAGTTCGGAAATGCCTGTCACAAAACCCTGCTAATTTAGTTCACTCTGACTTCGCCATCCTCACATGTTTTTTCCTCTAATGACAGGATATGGTCACTACAGCTTCTACTTACCTGTTTGAAGCCACAGAAAGAAGATTTTTTTTCAAAAATGTATCTATATTAATTCCTGAGAATTGGAAGGAAAATACTCGGTACAAAAGGCCAAAACATGAAAACTACGAACACGTAAGTGTCAAAATCTTCTCTTAAAAAATTATATTTTCTGATATTACCCATTTTTGCCACAAATTATTTAAGAGTCTTTCTAACTGAATTTTTTTTTTTATTGTTCATGTTTAACAATCTTTTTCAACACTCTCAGGCTGATGTTATAGTTGCACCACCTACGCTCCCAGGTAGAGATGAACCATACACCAAGCAGTTCACAGAATGTGGAGAGAAAGGCGAACACATTCACTTCACCCCTGACTTTCTACTTGGAAAAAACCAAAATGAATACGGACCACCAGGTAGAAATTTTGGTTAAAAAATAATTTTGCAATGATTGCAGCATACAACTTTCTATGCAGGTTAAGTGTGCAGGCCATGGGGCCAAAGTCCATAGAATCACATCCTGGCTGTGTGTGACCTTAAACAAGTGACCTACTGTCTCTGTGCTTATTCCCTATAAAATGGCAAAGAGAGGAGTTTCTACCTTGTAAAATATTTGTTCTACATTAAACTAAAGAATCCAGATAAATGTACTCAGTACAGTGTCTACAAAAATATAAACAGAGAAAAGCAATAATAAATGTTTTTCTTAAGGCATGCTTTTTACATTTTAATTTTTCCAGTTCTCTCATAGCTGGTTATTAACAAATCACAGGTAAGCTACATGAAAGCCAGATGTATAGTAAGCTGGAAAGAGTCACGTTGCCAGTTACTGGTCAAGAGAAAACACTCCTAGGCTATCAGTTGCTGATAATATCAATCTATTTCATTGAAACAGATGACATTGTCTGTAATTGATCATTTTGACCTATAAAAATGGCTATGTCATCTAGTTCAATCTAAATGTTAAAATAATTTGTCAAAACAACAAAAGTGCATTTTACAGACAAAAATGCAAATCATTATTAAAGGAGGGCTCTACACATGTGTCACTATTAAATGGGAACCTTCCTGAATCCCCATACCCCAGAATTACCCTCTTCTATTCCTGTTCATTGAACACTCGTTAAGTCTCTGGTCTCTGCCAAACATTCAGCTAGATCTGGTCCTATTCATGACCTGGACCAGTTCCCCTCTCCAGTCTTGAAAGTTTCATCATCTCCTTATGTCCCAATCTTACCTCTTCCCTGTACATTATCCTGACCATGTTTGTTTTCCCTGGCACCTCTAATCCTTTGTGCCCTTTTAGTTATACTTTCTTTCCACCTGGCATGTCCAGCAAAGTCAGTCATTTCGACTACAAGTATAAATAGCTCAATTCTCTCACCACTCTTATCCTTATGTTTCATTCAATTTACTAAATCTTCTGAATTATCCATCTACTTTATTCTTGGATCCTGTCATGTTTTCAAGAATGTTGAAGAAAATTATAAAACTATGACATGATTATAAAAATGCACTTTCCAAGCTCAGTGAAGCACTCAAAGCTACTCAACAATATTTTTATGCAGCTCTTCTCAATTCTCTTTCTCAATTCCTATAGCAGCTGTTCTAAAACTTCTACCATTTTTCTCAAGATCTCTAGGCACTCTTCTCAATCCCATCAATTAATGTCCTGATTGATAAAACAGAGGTCTCTACATTCTTCCTCGCTATTTCCAAACTTATTACCACCTACATCTTCTCTACCTGCACCTTTCTTAGAACAGAAAGGCTCCTCCAATTTGTAAGTTCAGTGTCCCCATATCAGTTATTGATTTTTCCCATATCCCACACCTAAACCCTATTCTATTACTGACAGGTCTCCCCTTCTTCTTAGACAGATCTTTCTTCCTTTTCACAAATGCATAATATGATATGTGCATTTATGTAAAAAAACTCACATTCCTTAATGTCCTAAAAAGCAATAAGGTTTTTGGACAAGTAAGATTAGTAAGAGAGCTCTCAAAATCTATGCAATTTTGTAATAAATATGATAACAACACCAACAATCACAATAGATCATTTAGATCACCCAGGCAAGCAATGCAGTATGGCTTAGAGGCTGCCCTAGCGCATATTAAAAGTACACACACACGCACACACACACACACAGTGTGAGGAGAGGGAGAGAGAAATGTTACTAGAAACAGGAACAGAGATAGCTGGAAATGAGACAATGATGTAGACAGGAATGGAATTCTAAGTCAAAAGGGTTGCTTTTAAGGTGGGCATGGGAGGCAGGGAAACCTGAGAAGGAATCGAGTCTGAGTGAATTCTCTGAGAAGACAGCCAGGTATAGGGAGTTTTAAATTTTTCTTAACATGCACCAGATTCCTACTGCAGTAGCTGATATGAGGGCTTTTTCCTTTCCTACTGAAGGTTCTAATTCTGCTCCCACGAACCTGGTTCCACTTGCCTAGGAAACCTGAAACCAGTGTTTTTAAAGTGCATTATGTAGAAGAGTAACTTAGGGACCTTGTTAATATGCAGCTTCTGATTCTGTAAGCAAAGGGTGGGCTGAAGATTCTGCATTTCTAAAAAGCTCCCAGGAGATGCTGATGGATGTGGTCCAGAACCACAGTTCGAATAGTAAAGACTTAAAAAAGAAACATGACGGCTGGGCACGGTGACTCACGCCTGTAATCCCAGCACTTGCGGGAGACCGAGGTGGGTGGATAATGAGATCAGGAGTTCAAGACCAGCCTGGCCAATGTGGTGAAACCCCATCTCTACTAAAAATACAAAAAATCAGCTGAGCGTGGTGGCGGGTGCCTGTAATCTCAGCTACTCGGGAGGCTGAGGCAAGAGAATCACTTGAACCCAGGAGGCAGAGGTTGCAGTGAGCCGAGATGGCGCCATTGCACTCCAGTCCAGGCGACAGTGCATGACTCCATCTCATAAAAAGAAGAGAGAGAGAGAGAGAGAGAGAGAGAAGAGAAAGAAAGAAAGGAAGAAAGAAGAAAAAGAAAGAAGGAAGGGAGGGAGGGAGAGAGGGAGGGAGGAAGGAAAGAAAGAAAGAGAGAAAGAAAGAGAAAGAGAAAGGAAAGAAAGGAAGAAGGAAGGAAGAAAGGAAGGAAGGAAGGAAGAAAGAGAGAGAGAGAGAAAGAAAGAAAGAAAGAAAGAAAGAAAGAAAGAAAGAAAGAAAGAAAGAAAGAAAGAAAGAGAGAGAGAGAGAGAGAGAAAGAGAAAGAGCGAGCGAGAGAGAGAAGATGACTTCTTCATACTATGGTACTATGGTGTATTTTCCTCCTATTTTCAGATTCATATGAGGTCGTTTGAGCTACAGAAACACACATTGTAGCAGAAGAGACTTTACTTCCAATCTCTCCTTCTCCATCTCTGTTTCCTCTGAAGTTTTTCTCAACATTGCTAAAATGAAAGTTCCACTTTCCTTCTTTCAGCATCTCAAACTGTGAATTTACTTTTATTCCTTCATTTATTGCAAAATTCTTATTTAAAAAATTTTTATTTGAACTCCCTCTCTCAAAACTTCCCCAAGTGAAGGACTAAATCTCACACATCTTTATTTTTTTAATACCTAGTATTGCATTTAATGTATATATAATTAGCAATTGTTTCATATAATTAATGCTAACATGTCTTAAGTACCATAAATGAATTCCTTCATTTTAACATCCCCAGAATTGTATTTGGCCCATAATAGTGTTTCCCTTTTTTTTTTTTTAAATCATGATAGGGAGCATTTTTAGACTTTTTTTTCTAATTGTATTCACATGGTATTTTGGTGCAAGAGATGTACTGTATATCTGATTATGTTGGTTATAATTTGGAGAACCATAAACCATTGTACTAAGACTTTTTACCCCCAAGAACCAAAACACAAATCCCAGTCCACTCGGTCCATAGCATATCCTCCCTTATTGTTTCATTGATTTAACATGTTGTGGAATAAAAATATAATATATTACATAATATAGCATAATATAACGTAATTTAATGCAATAGGCTTTTTTATACACTGAAATATAAATGTTGATAGTTGTTGAAAACTGAAATCTAAATACATTTTATAATTGAAAGAGAAGCTTCTTAAAATATTTTGATACAAAATGTGTCACTTGAATTATGATCATGTATTTGAAATGCTTTCCCACAGGCAGACTGTTTGTTCACGAATGGGCCCATCTCCGGTGGGGAGTGTTTGATGAGTACAATGAAGATCAGCCTTTCTACCGTGCTAAGTCAAAAAAAATCGAAGCAACAAGGCATGGCTACTTAAATTTTCTAAACTGACTTCAGGCTTTTATCCGTTCTTATTTTCCTCACTTTGATATCTTTCAAAATCATTCTTAATGCCGACAATATGTCACAAAACAATGCTTTTGTTTTTTTTGGTTTTTTAGAAAGTATATCTTTAAGTAGTCAACTGCTATTTAAAACATACATAATTTCAATGGCAAGCATTCGGTTGACAATTTGACATATTTTATACTTCTCTGTCATAGCTTCCAGAACTCACTTGCGTTGAAGTTGGGCATGTAAATGGATTTACAATATGCTGGGATAAGATCAAAGTTATTCACATTACACAAGAATTCACAAACATGGTTAAGTAGTGCTAAATGTGGACTGAGTAAGAAATGAGGCAGCTTCAAGGAGCCAAGCAGGAACTTCTTGGAGATTTATAAAGGTTATTTTATAATACCATCTAGCATCACAGTTAATAATAGAATCTCCTTTTGATTCTATGATCAAATGGTTGGGAAGAATCGGTTTAAAATTAAAAGTGGTTCTATCGCCTCATCAATGTAGATGTCCTGCTGGGGCTCGGGACTTGATACTAATGTGAGAACTGAAAGGTATATGATTTCAGTCAAGATCCTTCCTCTGCCCCATTGCACCAATTTTCAGGCACATCTTTTAGAGAGTATTACATTTATTGTATTTGTTTATGTCATATTCCCCTTAGATGTATAACAGCTAATGCAGAATATTCATCATGATTTTCCACATAGATAGTTTCATCATGTCGACCTAGTTTGGGAGCAATAGAAGCATCGACATATTTATGAGACTCCCTAAATAACAGAATAAAAACTGTTCATCATTTCCTGAATTTGAACTGAAAGCCTATTGAAAAGGCAAAATATGTTCACATCTCAGCGTATTTGTTGTAATCACTGCCACCTGTGGTCAATTACATGCCATAAAACATATGTCTAAAATGTCTCCAACATTTTTTATTCTACCATGGGATTCTTGGCAGTACCTCATCTTCGCTTCCAATCACATTTCCCTTTGGATAAAAATGCTCTTTGAGTAATACGACTTGTGTCTATCCCATGTACCTTTCTTTTGGGAATATCTTCTTTGGGAAGAAATCTACAAAGAACTTCAAGCTAAAGTGGTACTCAGAGTAAATTGTCTCAAAAGTTCTCTTATCCAGGTCCCTATAGCATATTTACCACCAAAAGACCAGCAGGAGAGATGTCTGAGCAAGAGATCAGCAGCTTTAATACAAGGAGAGGACTCAACCCTTATGTTTATCTGGAGGCCCCACTTAAAATTTCCCTCTAGAATTTCTTAAAAAATAGATAATTACTTTGATTGGAACCCTTAAACTCTACAGCCAGGATAGGAAGTACATGGTACACCTAGAATAAACACCTTGATACAAAGGTCATCATGAATACAACCACTTAAGATTTCTATAAGTGTTAATGATTCAGTTGCCTCAGAGATTAACTGTCATGTATTTTCAGGTGTTCCACAGGTATCTCTGGTATAAACAGAGTTTATAAGTGTCAAGGAGGCAGCTGTATTACTAGAACATGCAGAACTGATTCTAAAACAAAACTGTATGAAAAAGATTGTCAATTCTTTCCTGATAAGGTGCAAACAGAGAAAGCATCCATAATGTTTACACAAAGTATTGATTCTGTAAGTATGCTGATAATTGCTTCCAGAATGTATAATCAAATGACATATTGTCATGTTTTTAAAGTATCTGTTCAGGTGACCTGAGGATTACATATATTGATATAGAGTTCTTTGAACATTGGCCGACACATAGTATGTGCTGAACTAGTGCTATCTAGTGTTATCTATTATTACTGTTACCATTATTCTTATTATGGTAAATCTACCTTATTGTAATATTGATGCTCAGTAAATGATATTTCATTCAACAAACAACATATCTGCAGAAGGCATTTTAAATTTTTTCAGGTTTGTATTTTGATTTTTAAATGCATGGTATATTAAAATTATTTTTTATTTTATTAACCATTTAGGTTGTTGAATTCTGTAATGAAAAAACCCATAATCGAGAAGCTCCAAGCCTACAAAACAAAAAGTGCAATTTTAGAAGTACATGGGAGGTGATTAGCAGTTCTGAGGATTTTAATAACACCATACCCATGGTGACACCACCTCCTCCACCTGTCTTCTCATTGCTGAAGATCAATCAAAGAATTGTGTGCTTAGTTCTCGATAAGTCTGAAAGCATGGCGGTAGGTTCACTCTTTCTGGATATAGGGATGTGGGATATTTGAAGATCTGAGAACACACTGAACTCTGTCTACACCTAGATTGTTCTAAATTGCATGGTGGCATAAAGTACCATCATTGCCCATGATCATGACTTCAAGATACTGCAGCAAAATACCATAGTAAAAGAAAGATGTGAATATAATTAAAAATACCTAATCCAAGGGTCACTTCCTCCTTGGATTCCTCCAGAAAATGGACTGGACTTCTAGGCTGGTTAAAGCCCTTTTACTGTTTCCCAACAATGCTCTGTGCATACCTCTATTACTGCATATTATATTTACGTTACACATTTCTCTTCCACTAGCCTAGGAGATCCTCTAGGACTTAGAACTATGTCTTATTCATCTTTATCCCCATTTCCTAGAATAAAGTTAATCACATAGGGGTAATCAATAAATAATTGTTGAAATGAATGGACAGCAAACAAGTGGGTGCAATGTGATAAGAAACCAGAAGGATGGCACATTTAAGGCAGAGCAAAGCCTGCTGAAGAATAGGAATAAGGTCTTCAGCAAATGAGGGAGGTATTAAAAAGGGCAGAGAATGATAGAGTGGAAGGAACTGAGCCACAACAATGCAGGTAGTGGAGAGAGCACGTAAAATGAAGATGTAGAAGTTTCTCATTGTGATTTGGTTCAGGGAGTTCACAAGGAAATTTGGGCATAAGTTGGCGGGGAGTAACACAGATCAGTATAGTGATAAGGACTGGAGAAGACAACTGCATGAAGAAGCTTATATCCTAGACAATCACCTCCGAAAAATGGCCGGGTCCTGAGGGTTACCAAAGAGCCAATTCAATTAACCCATTGGTAGAAAGGCGGCAGCGAGAGGTTAGGAACAGAAGGAGAAAGTGGGAAGATAGGGCCTTGGCCTCTCCAAACTTAAAATGAAGCTTGAGTAAGTATTACCTTTTGGGCAGTCTAGTTTCCAGTGGATAGAGTGATTCCAGTCTCTGGTTTCAGTCTACAATAGTCTGGTTTGATTTATAGGCTTGGGGGTATGGTTTTATCTGAAGACAACAAGCACAGGAGCTCCCAAGAGTAATTAGACAGTCTCTCAGATGTGTATCCTCACCCCAATTTCAACTCAATCCCCACCCTACCTTCCACCCCTCACTTGGATACTTAGCAGTCAAGAATCAACTGTAAATAAAAACCTGTGTTCCTTACTACACAATATGTGTCCCATAATACATACCACCATTTTTTAAATTTTATCAATTAAAAATTTGATAATTGCTTCCTTTAACAACATCGATTACCATTCATAGGAAGTGTTACCAATAAATTCTGTCCATTCATTTTATGTGATTGTCTATTATTTTCCAGTCAAAATCACCTGTTTGTTTTTCTTGTCTTTTTGATCTAGAGTTATGACCGCCTAAATCAAATGAATCAAGCAGCAAAACATTTCCTGCTGCAGATTGTTGAAAATGGATCCTGGGTGGGGATGGTTCACTTTGATAGTACTGCCACTATTGTAAATAAGTCAATCCAAATAATAAGCAGTGATGAAAGAAACACACTCTTGGCATGGTTACCTACACAGGCTTGGGGAGGAACTTCCATCTGCTCTGGAATTAAATCCGCATTTCAGGTAAAAATTGTACTGCAAATATATTTTGGTTTTTGTTTCTTTTCAGGACATTTTCATGTTAAGTGCTACTGCACATACTTGCTGCCTTATTTTAACATAATTAATCCTAAGAAGCACAGGACTAAACATATAGAAAAAAGTTCTCTTGATGTTTTAATGGATCAGTGAATGAACAACCCATGGGTGAATAAATGACTATCAATTTGCCACTCACTTACAAGCCCAAGGAAGTCATGGACTTTGCTGTCTTGTTACCATGCAGTAGTCAGTGCTCCATAAATGTTAGTTAAATAAGTGTGCTTGGATGCAAAAGTCATCAACTTTTGGGGCAATGACACAGGTGGTATAGTATTATTCCACTTTAAGCTAGTTCGCATTTGAGTTTCTATAACATTCAGCTAGGGCAAACTATGTATTATACCTCTTACAGCAGATGTAGCAAGACTGTGAGTCATATTTAGGGTAAGCCATATGAGTTAGAGCATGAACTTTGACATCAGAGTACTGTATGTGCTACTTACTAACCACATAATTTTAGGCTAACCTTTCAGTCTCTTTGGACTCTCAGCGTCTTATGTATACAATATAGGAAATAGGAATGCCTACCTCATACAGTAATTATAAGGATTACATGAAATGATACATTTACATACTTAGAACAATATTTACTATATTATGTAGCAAATATCTACTTCATATATTATATATACTAAATATATAATTTATTATAAGTATATATTTATAATAATTAGTAAATATATGTATAATTATTATGAATATTATTTTTAGCCAAATGTTCATTTTGAGCTTACAATTAATATAAATTATGTCATTTTACTGTTTAGAAATCTTCACTGTCTCTTCACAGTCTACAAAATTGTTTCAATTTCTCAGTCTGATATTACTAAAAAGTCTCCCCCACCCAGTAAAATTGCCATCATTTATCTTTCCTGCCTTATTTACTCCATTCTCCCCTCTCGATGCTCTATCCTCCAACCAACTTACTACACACATTGTTCTCCAAGTCGCCTGTGTACTAACAGCCTCAAAACCTTTGCACCATGCAAGTTCCTCTACTTAAAATGCTTCCTGTTCTCCCATCTCTGCATGTTAAAATTCTACCAATCCTTCAAAATCCTTTCTCCTTCATGTAACTTCCCTTTTACTCCCAACCCAACTGAATGTGTCTCTTCCATGAATTGCATGACATTTTAGTTTAGGTTTGTAACATGAAGTCCTACATTCAAATCACAATTGTCACTTATCGACTTTGTGACCCTAAACATGATTCTTATCCTCTCTAGTCCTCAATTACCTCATCAGTAAAATAGGATACATAGGGTTGCTCTTGTTTTAATTCTCTTTAATTGTTTAATTCATATTATTCAAAATATGAACATACTTTAATTTATTCACCAAGCAAAGCTTTTTGACTCTTGTGGTACGTATATATAAGTGGGGAACAGATAATAAATAGATAGATAAAAACAAGAATTGCAGATTATGTAGATAGTGTTGTGAATAAATGAAACAGGGCAATGGGACAGAGTAATAGGGAAAGGAGAATTACTTTGGGTGGGAGGCCAATGAGCCTTCTCTAAAAAGTAACATTTAAGCTCTGATTTGAAGGATGAGAAGAAGCCAGTGGTTCAGATAGAAAAGAAAGTACAAAAGTTCCTTAGAAAAAGGTGAGAAAAAACTAGATTATTCTAAGAAATTATAGAAGCTAGTGGCACTGGAGTTTGGCAAATGAGGGGGTATGAAATGTGGTTGGAGAGGTAGACAATGACAGATCTTAGAAAACTTCAAAAAATATGAGGTTTGTATTTTGTTTTAAGCACAACGAAAAGCTCTTGAAGAGTTTAAAGTATCAGAATTTGATAATCAATTTATGTTCCAGGAAGATGATTACAATTGCCCTGAATAAAATAAATTGTAGGCAGTAAAAGTGGTAATAGGAAGACATTTTGGGAGCCTGGAGTTGGATCAAATTATACAATGTATAAAACATGGTTAATACAAAGCAAATGTTCGGTAAATTGTAACAGTACATTGTAATTTCTCTGGAACTATAGAATATTCTGTGGTAAATACATATTAGTTTTGTCTTTGTTGTTCATCTCTAGATCTCCTCAGTCTCTGACACAGAGCTCCATAAACATTGTTACATTGAACCCAATTATTTATTAATATATGAATGTACGAATGTAGTTGCTACTGAATCCCCCGCACAGTGACTGGCACATTGTAAATACTTGGTAAATAATCTCATGCAAGAAAAGGAGAGGTGAAAGAGAGAACTCTGTTTCATCTTTGGATCTTCATTTTATACTTAAATGCATGGGAGAAGTGTGATAGAGATGCTACCAATGCCATAAATGTATAAAGCATTTTCCTATCTTTCTGTTTGGTTTCAGTGCATGTCAGAGAATATTTCCCATATATTGCAATATGTGCATTAGTCACTCTTTGCTTCAAAACATGCAAAATTGAAATAAGGGTGGTCAATTTGTTCCCTGATACCAACTTTCAAGTGATTTCTACATTCCAAACCCTCTTCTGCAAATCTGCACACACACCTCCACTCCATGCCAAAGAAAGTCACTGATAATCTGTTATTTTTCACCTCTTGGCCTGGACTCAAGGTCTCAAAATGGTGCTCCAAGATGCCACCACCAATTAAAACTGTCAAAGAAAATGAAATATAGTTGTCATCCTGGGCTAAGTTCTCTTTATCCTCTTTTACAGGCATCTAGTTTCAAAACTATGAGTTTCAAACTGTTTGGCATTTAGGAAAAGGATTCAAGTTACAAATTGAACGTAATAAATATAATTTTAATATATTCTTTGAGCATCACCAATATGCTTAGTTCTGTGCCAGTTATTATCAGAAGTAAATGAAAGTTGCATAACAAGGCCGCATGCTTAGAACTTTCTATATTTTTTCTTTATAAGCATACTGAGGGTTTACTAATTTTTAAAATGTTGAAGTGGATTCTTAATGCATCTAGCTTTAAGTGCAAGAGACTTCAGAAACTGAAGCCTTGTCTGTCAGAAGGTAGTCCAGTCAAAGAAAGCAGAACACTATTTAATGTCATATACTGTGATTATACCTTTGGTATCGGGTTGACCTGAGTTTCCCAGGTTGAGATATTATTGTCATTTAGTCTAGATGATTTTCCAAAGCCTGGTCCCACTGAATTCATTTGAATAAATACTACCTGCAGCTGGGAGTTAAAAAAAATTTTCATGTTTAACATCCCCCAAGGATTGTTGATTGAAAATTCTTTATTTTAAAATAGAGGCTATCTCTTCTATTCTGCATAACTTGTGTTTATTCTCTTTGTAATTTTTTTCTGATTTCCCATTTGTCTATTTGATCTAGGAATGCCTGTTGGTAACTGTGCTCTGAATTATGTTTTCAGGTCATTGGAGAGCTAAGCCCCCACCTCGATGGATCTGAAGTAGTGCTGCTGACTGATGGGGAGGACTACACTGCAAGTTCTTGTATTGATGAAGTGAAACGAAGTGGGGCCATTGTTCATTTTATTGCTTTGGGAACAGCTGCTGATAAAGCAGTAATAGAGATGAGCAAGATAACAGGTAAAACATGTTCCATTTATTCCAGGCCTTCAATAGCAATGCATACATGTAAAGGCTGACAGTTCAACAACTTCTCTTGAGTTTCTGCCCTGAAGGTACTGAAGCTGGGGACCAGACCCAATCTCTGTTCTCGTGGCACTTGGAGTCCAGTTGGCTGGAGAGACAAATAAAACTGTTAATGAAATAACATAATCAGATAACATTCCTTCATAACAGGAGGAATATAGAAAAATAAAGTTCTATGTGAGCAGAGGAAGCCATTAGCTTTATTAGAGTTGTATAGAGCCAGCGAATGGAAGCATGAGAAACTAGCTGAATTCTGAGCTGGGCTTTGAACAAGGTGTTGAATTTCTCTGGGAAGAAAAAGGGGCTAAGAAAAGATGGTCAAGTCGTGAGCAAAAAACATCATGTTGGGGTGACAGTGCAAGGCACATGGAGGGAATGGTGAAAACTCCGTGAGACCAGAGCATAAGCTGTGGGGTGGGTGTATGTGATGAACAGAAACTCAGGCTGAAAAGATCTAAATAACAAAGTTTTTATGTAAACATTAACTATGGTAGCTGTTATTTCAGACACACAGACGTGATGAAAATGGATTACGTGTTTCCAATACCTTCTTAAACTTAGTAGAGAATATATGATTTATGACATGAGTATAAATTCTGTTGAATTGGCTTCTAACGGTACTAAATATATGCTTGCTTTTTAATGCTTAGTTATGCAAAGTCACATCATTTCAAAGTCCTTTCATGGCCATTGTAAAATTTATTTCTATTCCAAGTAGCTCCTTAAAAGTAGTACTTTTTTGGATTTATTGCTCTTGCTTTCCATTTTTCTATCTCCTCATTGCCAATTATTGTGAGGATACCTAAATATAGCAGCTCTTTCATCTTTCTAATTTTCTGATTTTGGTCTACGCTGGCTGAAATATCTGAAAGTCAACTTTGTTAGAACTAAAATAAAAGATTAACAATCTTTTAACAAAAGATTTCACAAACCTACACTGGCTGAAATATCTGAAAGTCAATTTTGTTAGAAATAAAAGATTCTCTAAAAGGGCTGTGTAAAGTTTGTGAGCTTTAATACATGGAATTGTAACATCTTTCATATTCTATAATTATCATGCATTTTAGCTAGCTAAGATTTTGATAATGAGGTATTATGGTAGCTTTCATTCCCTAGTTATGACATTTTAAAATGAGCATTTCAGAATTAATCTATACAACTATGTGCTTGTGGTCTATTTTAATAACACATACTGAAACTATGATTTTAACTATTACCTTAATAATCACTAAAATATACATATTTATTTTCTAGAAAGCAGTCTAATTAATGCATTTACATTTTAGGAGGACGTCATTTTTATGCTTCGGATAAAGCCCAGAACAATGGCCTCATTGATGCTTTTGGGGCCCTTACATCAGGAAATACTGAACTCTCCCAGAAGTCCCTTCAGGTCAGAGTTCTCGTTCTTTGGGTTTTCATGTTCACCTTTGCCATAACAAAGAAAAAACAATTTGGTGGTTATAAATTTTGAGTTTCATATTTTTCTCAAAGTAAATTTTTAATTAAAATCTAAACTTTAATCTTAAATAGAAATTACCCTTTAGCTATAGCCAAATTAATTGGTGAAATAAAAGTAAAATAAATGGTGAAATAGCAGACATACTGTTTCTTTTCTTATTGCCACAGGTCTGGTTAAGAAATGACGTTACAATGTAGTAATGTCAAATATTTCACCAAAAATGGACCTTTTCCAAAATAAAGCACCCATTTTTCAATGAATGCATTTTAAAAGTTCATGCTTGAAGCTTTCCCCATACTAAACTTCTATGAAATAGATTTAGACACATGAACTCAAGAACCTGGTTGGGAAATGGAAGGAGTGTATCTTGGAAATAAATTAAGTAGGAGAAAGAAGGTGTGAATAATCATTGTCTAGCTACAAACATAGGGCTTCTGTCACCTCTTCAACCACTTTTTTCAGTGGCTTTTTGTTTTATTCACCTGTCTTCTGAACTTAACACTTTTGCTCATCTGAGTCTTAATAGCACCACCATTTTCTGTTACTTAGATTCAAAAACTGTGAGTAAACTTTGATTCTTCTTTCTTCACGTCCCATGTGAATATAGCCAGTTACTCTCAAAATATATTTTACAAAAATGTTTGTCTTCTTTCCTACATGTCTATGTCATGTCACTTTATATCAAGATTTCTGTCTTGTGTTTTCCAGCTCATCAATTCACTGCCTATATTAAAACTTGCCATGATCCCTAAACAAACCTATTTTCCTCTACTTCTCAACAATGAAAGGAACGGAAGTTATAGGATGTGAGCTTACAGTATGTGCAGATTGCTTTGCACATCTGGTCTACAGATATATCCTGCAAACAAGTTAAAAATTGGTGTGAGATATAGCCTGCTACTGTGTAGAGAATAAGCTGGAGGATAATAAAGGTCATTTCTGAGGTTGCCATCATCGTTGACTGAGAAAATGATAATTACAGTGACTGAAATTGACAAGGAGAGAGAACTGATTCTGAAGATACTATTTTGTGTTCTGTTTATTTTAAATGGATAGTAGGAACACCAAGAAACCCGCTATACAATATAGCAACTGTAGTTAACAACAATGTATTGTATATTTGAAAATCACTAAGTGGATTTTATGCATTCTCACCACACACACACAAAAAAATGAGTACGTGAGGTAATGCATATGTTAATCCACTTGATTTAACCATTCCACAATATATGCATATTTCTTTGTCACTTTAAAAAATAAGTAACTAAACAAAAATGGTTGGCTCTCCTGGACTAAGAGCTATCAACAAAAAGTTGAAAAGCTTTCTTTAAAGCTCTTCTCAAAAAAAAGTTCTATCTTCAATTTCCTCTCTTCTCGAGATTTCAACCTTTATGTATCAGTTTGCACTCTGTTGAATATATTTACTGTCCAGTGCTACTCCCTCTATCTGTGTGAAAAAATTATTTCAAAATTCCATATCAGGAAAATATCCATGAATGCTTGCCAAGACAACCGGGAAAAAAACAGTAAGGTCATATTCATGACTGTAAAACCCATGCTTCTGCTCTAAGTCTCTTACTTCCTCACTTTTTAATTGATAACTGTCATATCATCACCAGCTTGCAGAGAGATCACAAGTCTAAGGTGGTTTGCCATTTATAAGCTTGTTCTCAGGCCAGAAATTAAAAACTGTCTTTAAAAAGCATAAAATTACTGTCTTTTCAATTAATTTTGAAATCTATTTAAACAGCTTGAAAGTAAGGGATTAACACTGAACAGTAATCCCTGGATGAACGACACTGTCATAATTGACAGTACAGTGGGAAAGGACACATTATTTCTCATCACATGGAACAGTCTGCCTCCCAGTATTTCTCTCTGGGATCCCAACGGAACAATCATGGAAAATTTCACAGTGGATGAAACTTCCAAAATGGCCTATCTCAGTATTCCAGGAACTGCAAAGGTAAGCAATCAGCTTTTAGACTTCCTGTCAACATTTTTAAAAAACTGAACATAAATTGTTTAATGTCATAAATGTGAGTACCAAAGGTTGTATCAACTTTGAAATTAAGATAAAATAGTATGTACTTTCTATGCCTGTGTTCTTAAAATTATGATGGTAGGAAAAAGGAAAAAAAGAACTTACGTATCAAGAAGAAGGAAGAAAAGGTAGTCAAGACAGTCTGAGAAGAATTTTAAGAAGGAAATGTAGGAAGAGTCTATGCAAATTGGTGGGTAGAGAGCTACAGGGTCCTTCCTTTTTCACCCTACCAGGATTGATAAATCTGTGGACTCTAAGGTCAAAACCAAGGCAAACCTTCTAAAATTTATTTTTTTCCAGTTGAGATGTAGCAAAGTGTACACATCATGAATGATACCACTTGGCATGCCCTGTCTGAACTGCCTCAGCCCTTACCCGTTTATCCTCAACATCCTTAAAAACCTCTTTATTCTACTCCCCATTATATAATTTATTTAGAATTACATAATGGAAATATAGAAAGTAGCTTGACTTTGGATACTTACTATATTTCGGTTGAAATTTTTAGGTGGGCACTTGGGCATACAGTCTTCAAGCCAAAGCAAACCCAGAAACATTAACTATTACAGTAACCTCTCGAGCAGCAAATTCTTCTGTGCCTCCAATCACATTGAATGCTAAAATGAATAAGGACATAAACAGTTTCCCCAGCCCAATGATTGTTTATGCAGAAATTCGACAAGGGTTTGTACCTGTTCTTGGAGCCAATGTGACTGCTGTCATTGAATCACAGAGTGGACGTACAGAAGTTTTGGAACTTTTGGATAATGGTGCAGGTAATTCACAGGTTTTTATGAATAAGCCAATATTTTCCTAATTCAGCATGTTGTGAGTCCCTGTGGCATTGTGGGGCAGTAAGACAGACAACAGAATTGATGCAGATTAAGGAGGAACAGCAGGACCAGCAGGAAATTTTATCTAGGTAAAACCTACAGAGTGCCTAGCAAATGTCTTGCATGTGGTAAACACTCAATCAATGTTTTGGGGCTGAGCACAGTGGCTCAGGTATGTAATCCTAGCACTTTGGGAGGCCAAAGTGGGCAGATCACTTGAGGTCAGAAGTTCAAGACCAGTCTGGCAAACATGGTGAAACCTCTTTTCTACTAAAAGTACAAAAAATTAGCCAGGTGTGGTGGCACACACTTGTAAACCCAGCTACTTGGGAGGCTGAGGTCGGAGGATCACTTGAACCTGTGAGGTGGAGGTTGCAGTGAACCAAGATCATAACACCGCATTCCAGCCTGGGCAACAGAGAGAGACTCCATCTCAGTAACAACAAAAATACCCGACAAATAAAAATAAAAACATTTTTGCTTGTTCAATTTTTTTGTTTGTTTTTTGTTTTTTTGAGATGAGGTCTCACTCTGTCGCACAGGCTGGATGGAGTTCAGTAGCACCATTTCAGCTCACTGAAGCCTCTGCCTCCTAGGCTCCAGCAATCTTCCCATCTCAGCATCCCAAGTAGCTGGGACACAGGTGTGTGCCACCATGCTCAGCTAATCTTTAAATTTTTTTTGTAAAGAAAAGGTCTGCAAAAGAGAAAAGGTCTCACTATCTTGCCTCAGCTGGTCTCAAACTCCTAGGCTTAAGGTATCCTCCCACCCCAGCCTCCCAAAGTGCTGGGATTACAGAAGCGAGCCACCATGCCTGGCCATACATGTAATTTTTTGTCATCATTATTGTTTATCATCCAGGCAACCAATGTCTGTCACCAATTAGAAAGGTCTCATTCAGGAGACTGAGGACAGCATCAAGAAAGTCTGGCTAGAGAGGATGAAGCACAAGCAAACTAGATGCGATTAAATGGTAGAACTTGGGTCTCTGGCAGGAAAATAAAGTAGGAGTAATCCTCAACAGCTGGAACACAGTATAAATATAGTCCTGAGAACTGGGACCCAGGGGCAGCTAGCACTGCCACGAGAGAGGAAGATTCATCACTGGGGCATCAGATACCAGGTCTGGCTGGTAGGAATCAAGATGCAATGTTGGCCATTCTCTATCTCCATGGTCTGCACAGATGGGTGATACCTAAAGACCCTTTCCCTAGATTCTGGATTGTTCTAGGAACAGAAGCTTCTGTTAAGAGGTTAATAAGCAAGGAAATAACTATATTGATAGGCACTCGAATTAACAAAATTTTCCATCAGTGCATTTTGCAATGTAACTTATTCAATCATTTTATAATCATATCTTCAACTAGAGTTGCCCCTGAAAAAAACTGAGAAGGTGAAATTGTTCTTTTGTGTACCTCAATGTCTTCTTCAGATATATCAATATTTCCACAACTATTCCTTGCCTCTTTTTCCCCTTTCTACAAATCTATACTACATTAAAACTTATATGCACCATGTTTCCCTTCTTAACATTTTGCTAGATGACCATTTAGGTAATTGGGGAAATTTGCTAATTTGGAGTGCCTTTACCTGAGATGGTATTGGTGATTAACAATGACATAGAGCAGACATTCTTTAGTCTGCAAATGTCTTTAGTTTGCAGACAAACTTTAGTGTGCAAAGGAGTTATCTCGAGGGCTTGTAAGAATACAGAATGCTGGGACCTTTCCCTATGAAATCTGGGAAATGTGTATCTCTAAAAATCACCAAATTTAGTAATTTTAGTTGACTGTTGTGAGAATTAAATCCTACACAAAGATAGGATTTTTCCTTAATAGAGACCCTTTTGATTTAAAAAGAGAAATGACATAATTAATGTGTTTAGAGTTAGAGAAAGCAAGCTGAAAGCAAACAGTGGTGGAGAAATTGTAAGAGTACTATGTGTAATACTCTGTATATGAATTAATAAGGATGGGAAGGTGAAGTATTTAGGCATTTATTATGCATACATAAATATCAATGTGTGTGTGTGTGTATGTTATATAGACCTAATAGATATCAAAATAACTCAAAGGTATCAATTCTACAATATATTGTTTTGGCAGAACATAATGGAAATATTCTCCAAAGGGTCAATCTCAAAATATTAAGCCTAACCTAGAGGATATCCTTGTAGAGGCCAATTGCTTCTCTTTGAAAATGCATACATTTCCCTTTATAATACTTTATTCCTTCATTTCTATAACAAGGCGCTGATTCTTTCAAGAATGATGGGGTCTACTCCAGGTATTTTACAGCATATACAGAAAATGGCAGCTACAGCTTAAAAGTATGGGCTCATGGAGGAGCAAACACTGCCAGGCTAAGCTTGCAGCCTCCACTGAATAGAGCCGCATATATACCAGGCTGGGTAGTGAACGGTGAGTAACTCATAATATTTATAATCCAGTGATAGTTTGAATAATATTGGTGATTTTATATAATTGAGGCTTCAAACAGGTTGATCACAACTCAAAATATAGCTTTTCCCATTTATGGAATAAAGTTCTCAGTCATACTAGGATTTGCCTCTAAATTAATCTAAGCTTTGGTACAATGTCTAGCACCTAGTAAGCACTCAAGCACTCAAAAAAGGTCAGTTATTATTGTTTTTTAAACTTTCAATTTAGGTTTGGGGGTACATGTGCAGGTTTGTTATATAGGTAAACTCGTGTCATGGGGGTTTGTTGTACAGATTATTTTGTCACCCAGGTACTAAACCTAGTATCCAATAGTTATTTTTTCTGCTCCTCTCCCTCCTCCCAACCTCCACCCTCAAGTAGGACTCAGTGTCTGTTGTTACCCTCTGTGTCCATGAATTCTCATCATTTAACGCCCACTTATAAGTGAGAACACACAGTATTTTGGTTTTCTGTTCTTGCATTAGTTTGCTGAGGATAATCGCCTCCAGCTCCATCCATGTTCCTGCAAAAGACATGATCTCACTCAAAAACATCAGTTATTATTGTGTTAGTTTGGAACATCTTATGTATATCAGCAATAATATGCCCAACTTTCAGCTCAAGATGAAGGAAACAGGTCAGTTTATGAACCTAAGCACAAGCCAGTGCAGATCCTTCAGATTACATATGCTGTAAGAGTAAACATTCATTTGGAATTTTAGTAAGTCAAAAAGAAAAAAAAAAAAAAAAAACAATGTGTATAGTAAAGTGATGTAAGAATTAAGAATGCATTCTTTGCTAGCTTTCTTTTATCTGGTCCCTTGTGACTTTTAGGGGCTTTCTACTAGCAATTGGGATACAACAGAAGAATTATTCCTTAGCACTTGCAGCATGGAGGGAGGGACCTAGCACAAGTGGGTGGAGGAGAACTGGCAATGATTTCCCCAGATATATTCCCAGAGTGCTGATAATTCAAGAGGTAAAGCAATTCCTTTTTTAAAAAGGCACATATTGAATTATATAATATTTCTCTCATCCAGTGTAGGTTTAATTCTAAAGCAATGTGTTATCTGACTCTGTCCTACAATATCCTACCAAAGAAAGAATTCTCTCACCAATTGGATGCTTATGATTGTCACAAAACTTAGTAAAAATGTGACTGTATATATATTTATTAAAAGGAAAAGACAAGTGGGGTGAAGAAGGTGATTCCCTGAATTATAAAAAATACCAGCAGTTTTGCCCATTATAAACCAGGAAATGTTTAATGCAGGAGAAATTGAAGCAAACCCACCAAGACCTGAAATTGATGAGGATACTCAGACCACCTTGGAGGATTTCAGCCGAACAGTGTCTGGAGGTGCATTTGTGGTGTCACAAGTCCCACGTCCAGAATATCTCTTGGATGACCTACATCCACCAAGTCAAATCACAGACCTTGATGCCACACTTCAGGAGGATGAGATTATTCTTACATGGACAGCACCAGGAGATAATTTTGATGTTGGGAAAGGTAAGGACGAAGTGTCACATGATTTTGGCTTAAGTGAAAGGCGCTAATTGCAAAAACAAGGGTGTAAGGGCGGGCGAGGGGAGAATGGTTTTATATTGACAGCCTAGCAAAGTATTAATTTCATAACCTGATATTTTTTAACCAATAAAATGACACATTTTAACGTGGTCCTACTTTTCATACAAAGAAGGTAGCAGTTTGCAGAGCTTAAGATCAGAATTCAGCTTTTATTAAAAAATGAGTAAGGTTTTTGATCTGAGTATCTGCTTTGTATAACTAGACATTTTTGAGAATTAAAAAAAGGAATGAATATGCTATGCTCCAGTCTCTAAACTACATGTAACTTTTTTTCTCAGCTCAACATTATATCATAAAAATAAGTGGAAGTATTCTTGATCTAAGAGACAGTTTTGATGATGCTCTTCAAGTAAATACTACTGATCTGTCACCAAAGGAGGCCAATTCCAAGGAAATCTTTGCATTTAAACCAGGGAATATCTCAGAAGAAAATGCAACTCACATATTTATTGCCATTAAAAGCATAGATAAAAGCAATTTGACATCAAAAGTATCCAACATTGCACAAGTAGCTTTGTTTATCCCTCAAGCACATCTTGATGACATTTCTCCTACTCCTACTCCTACCCCTACTCCTACTCCTACTCCTACCCCTACCCCTACCCCTACTCCTACCCCTACTCCTACTCCTACTCCTACCCCTACCCCTACTCCTACTCCTATTCCTACTCCTACTCCTACTACTGATAAAAGTCATAATTCTGGAGTTAATATTTCTACCCTGGTATTGTCTGTGATTGGGTCTGTTGTAATTGTTAACATTATTTTAAGTACCACCATTTGAACCTTAACGAAGAAAAAAATCTTCAAGTAGACCTAGAAGAGAGTTTTAGAAAACAAAACAATGTAAGTAAAGGATATTTCTGGATCTTAAAATTCATCCCATGTGTGATCATAAACTCATAAAAATAATTTTAAGATGTCTGAAAAGGATACTTTGATTAAATAAAAACACTTATGGAGATGTAAAAAACTGTCAAGATTAAAATTTAATAGTTTTATTTTTTGTTATTTTATTTGTAAGACATAGTGAGATCCTTTTTCATATTGTTACCTGGTTGTTTATTATTTGATACAACATTTTTCTGAAATGATATTTCAAATTTCATCAAGAAATTAAAATTATCTATTTGAGTAGTCAAAATACAAGTAAAGGAGAGCAAATAAACAACATTTGAAAAAAATGAATTTGGTGTTGGTACTATTAAGTATAAATTGATGATGTTGTATTCCTCCAAAGCCTCCAACTATACCCTACAATTGCCAAGGTTATGTTTACTACAATTCATGGATATGGAGGATACCAGAAAAAAAAAAATCAATTACCACCTGTCAAACTATAATTTTTCATGATTTTATTTCGATATAAACATATATCTATCTCTTTTCATTTAAAAAGCCATACCTATCTGCGTACTTTTTGTTTTATCATAGGAACGAATTACTGAAGCTACTATCTATTGCCCTTGTTTTCAGATAAAGAAAACTAAATATTTTTAAAACATAATATTTTCATTCATCTCTCAGGGTCACAACCATATTGACTAATGAGATCACTTAAGGAGAAAATGTAGGTTGAAAGGAGCAGTTTTATATGGCAGACCATAGCCAGGTCAGCCAGAGACCCTAATGATGGAAACAAAATGGAACACAGAGCATGTAACAATGGTGTAAGATGGTGCAGAAAGAACTTCCCCTCATAGGAGTAGGTAGACTTGGAGTCCAAGTTTACAAGCATACAGTTTCCTTGTTCTACCAACAGGTGGTTTTCTCATTTTGCACAGGAATTTTTATTACTATAACTCAGCATCCTGAGGAACTAAAGAGGACCTGCAGAACAGCATCCACTCATTTGCATTCTTATCTCATGTAGCATTGGCAGGAATTCTTTGCTCTTTGGAAGTAAATGAAAACGAAAGCCATATAAGCTGAGTCCAGGGGTCACTTTTAACAATCTTCAAACATAGATCTTGACCTGGCATAAAGAATTTGGTGTGATTAGAAGGGCTGACAAAAAGGGCCTTGTAGTTTAAGCTGGAAGTAGTAAAGGAGCAAAGGAAGAGGAAGTGGGAGACTCCTGACTCAAGAATGGTTTGACTTCCTCTCAAAGCATGCAGAAGAAAATGTGCAGAGGAAAATGAGCGGCACACTAGGGCATTTGGAGACTAAGTTGTTGAGGTAAAAGGTCTATTGGCACCGTTAGCTCCACTAGCAGACTGGCATCTGTTCGGCCAGTGCTAATGGCTAGGGATGTACAGGAGAATATGCAGGAAAAGCATTGAGGGTAGAGCACCTGGCCTTTACCAAGAGGGGAATGAAGGCCTGAAATTCTATGTTGGCACCAGAAATATCATGTAACAGTCAGATTTTCTGTATATCCCTTCCACCCATTCACCCCATTACTCTGGAGGCAAAGCCTACCAGTCTGGTTACTTCCCTCTCTGAGGTTCTAGTGCAACAGCTAGGCTCAGGTGGATCCCAGTGGTGGGCTGTCCCCTCCCAGGTCAAGCTCTAATTTCATTCTATTCCCAGCTCTGCATCAAGTAGTTATTTGTGAATTCTTAAGAATCAGAAAGATAACTAAATCGTTACCATTGTTGTAGTCAGTACAGGCTACATAATTTATGCTCCTCACTGCAAAATGAAAATAAGATGCCTTTGCTTTAAAATTAGTAAGAATTTCAAGACACCAACAGCTAAATGTTAAACCAAGTTCAGGGCCCTTCTAAGCAGAGCTCCAAGCAACAGCATAGATGGTATGTCCACAAAACCAGCCCTGACTGCAGTCCAGGATAAACTAGCGATGGTACCTACAGTATGAAGCCTCTGTGTGCGCTGTCCATTACAACTACCTAGCAGCATTCACGGTCTAGTAGTTGATTTAGTTAATCATGAAAAAGTACCACATTTGGGAAGCTAAGTTTAGGCTCATCGCCTCTTGCAGGGAATCTGGCAACAGAAAATACATCTAAGATATTCCATTAAAGAAGAGAGGCAGCCCTGTATGGGAGAGGATGAACCCTCTATGGACCTCAGAGACTCGAATGTCTACAGGGTTCCTGAATAGAAAAAAACCTGTATCACTAGCTATCCAAGTCAGTGTTACTCCTTGGGGTGGAAAGTCTACAGTGTCACAAGCTAAACACCTACCCCAGGGGCTGCCCAAGCTCTAGCACAGAGAGATGGTATGCATTCATAGTCGCAGCTGCTCAGCTAGGACTGAGAGAACTACCTTTCCATGTTTCCATTCATGCCACTGAGATGGCTGCTGTCACAGGCCAGAGTGCCCCAGTAAAGCATGTGTAAGTGTAGGGGCCCAAACCACAGTGCCTGATGAACATTCACACCAGCATAAAATAGGACTAAGAGGAGTTCAATTCAAAGCAACACTGAAGTGATCCAGGCCCATTGAAGCCAAACAGAAAAGTATGGTAGCTAATCCCCAGAAAAGTTTCCAAAGATCCACAATTCCAATTATTTGTAGCCTTACGTAGTTCTTTCTCACATTGGATCTGAGCTGGGTGAATGATGTGCCTTAATTAACATAATATAGCAAAAATGATAGATGTTTCCATTTTAGTGTTCTTGGGAACCCTGACCTACCATGTTAAAATACAGCTATGCTAATGGAGAGACCACTGGAGAGGTTCCAAGAATACATGGAGAATAAAAAGAGGACTAATTAACTCTCCCTGTTTCCCAGCCTCTAGATGATTCCATTTACAGTCACCAGACTCTAAGCCTAACTAGCAAAAGAACTTCACATTTAAGCCCAGACAACCAATAGAATCATGGAAAAAAGAAAATGATTGATGTTTTGAGCCACTAAGTTTTGGGATGGTTTGGTCCACAGTGCTAGATTACCTAGATAACCAATAACTGTATTGGTCAGTGTTCCGTCAGGGAAACAGACCACCATGAGTATTACAGAGTAGAGAATTTATTTATAATAAGAATTAGGATGAGGAAGTAAAGTACTAAAGAAAGGAAATGGGAGATCAGAAAAAAATCTAACAAGCCTATCTGAAATGCTGAAGTTTGTGTTGGGTGTTTCATGTTGGTATCCAGGCATGTCCAGGAACTGGAATGGGATCGTGAAGGGGGCTACTGTGGAAGTCTGTGGAAGACTGTTACCTGTGCATAAAAAAACCTCTGTAGGTTTGTTGCCAAGAGTCTTGTGGTGGACCTAAGATCACTGTCAGTCAGCAATGTCAGCATTCAGAAACAAGAGTCAGAAATGGAGTAGAGAGGAGCAAGGATGCTGGCCCATCTGCACCTGTTTCCCACCACCTCTTATCACTTCTCCTGCAGGCAGTTATGGCTGCTGTTTTACTTCTGCCTTCCACATTTCATGCAAATTATTTTTGACCAACTTTAACCCAGAATCATATGGTTTCTGAGAGATGTAGTTTCAATTTATCCAACTTGCCTCAGCAAAGCCACTATTATATTAAGTGAAATAAGCCAGACACAAAAAGACAAATACCATATGTTCTCATTTGTATGTGAAATCTAAAAACAAGTACACATAGAATCAGAGAGTAGAATGGTGGTTACCAGAGGCTGGGGTAGGAGGAAAAAATAAGTTTAAGAGATCTACTGTACGTCGTGGTGATTATAGTTAAATAACAATATACTCCATAATTGAAACTCACAACAAGAATAGATTTTAACTGATCTAACCAAAAAAAAATTGTATGAGCTAATGCATTAATTAAATAGCTTGATTTATCCATTCCACAGTGTATACATATACAGACATACCATGTTTTACTGGATTTCACTTTATTGTGTTTCACAGATACTGTGATTTTTACAAATTGACAATGACAATACTAATAGAATTGGGCTCTGATATTAGTAACTGCTACCCAGTGAAATAGAGGAATTCAATAGAACACAGTTTGTTACAGTGGCTCAAAAAATTGTTTTTTCATGTTTATATCCTAGTGAATTGAGACTGTTCAATAAGCTGCTTTCACAGCAATTATACTCAATGTCATCACTGCAAAGACTTCGTAAGTTTTGAAAAACAACAAACAATGATAAATCCACTGCTATACAGATCTACTCTCTAGGCACCAAATTCCTAATTTGTCTTTCCACTTCCTTCCCTCTTATAGAGAACACTTTTGTTCACCATACCATCATTCTTTCTCCCTCCTTCCAGCAAATGTCTAGTCATTTCCTATGCTGAACTTTTTGGCAAGTCCTTGCCTTTCTCTCCAATTCTGTTCCTCTTACCATCACCTTCTACTTTTCTGGTGCCCAGCATTACTTGATCACTGATGCCTTAGATAAGCCTGATTTCCCTATAGTTCTGTCTTTTCCCTTCACATAACCATGAATATTATCTAGGGCTACCATATTACAGAACTTTAAAGGGATCCGTGCAAATCATACCTTGTATGAATGGTACCCCTGGAGTTTCACAAAGCACAGTGTCTGCATCCTCATGTGGTAGTTCTACTCTTAGAGCTGACACATGAAAAAATAAGTATTCTTCATAAATGATTCTATATTGTTCCATGAAACAGGAAGTTATTTTAAAGCCTTAGCATCCATAATAGCATTTTAGTAAATATACCTGTTCAGATCATATTTGTTGCTAATTAATTATTTGATTTATGACCCCAATACCCTGTTTTCTTTAATAATCTATGTGATGATCAGCAAATTAGTTCCTGATGCATTTGACCCGGTGAGGAATGTAAGCAAAGCGCTACATATTTTATGTCCTGCTGTCTGTCATTAGGTGGTGTTTAGGAAATAGGAAGTTGTTTTAGAGGCATATGGAAAAGACTGAACAGTAGGAGTTTGGTGACATGAAAGTAGAACCATCACTTACTTAATCATTTGAAGTTCTGTCTGGGCTTGGAACTAAAAACAATCAAAACCTTTTGCTTTTCTGCAAACATGCATCTATGTACAACCTCTCAAATGTGTTCAGAACCTTAATTAGGCTTCCTTCATAGAGCAAACCAGAACTCTCCAGATCCCAGAGAGCTCAGTGTCAGGAGACAATGCTATTTGAGGAGAGGAAGAAAGCCCACTATTATCTGTTGCTCCTTCAACTTCTGCTCCACCACCGTGAACCTTCTCTCTCTCTCTCTCTCTCTCTCTCTCTCTCTCTCTCTCTCTCTCTCACACACACACACACACACACACACACACACACACAGTTTGAGCCAAGTAGGGAAATGTAGGTGGTTCATAGCACTGTTTGGGTATAGGTTTGTCAATTTGGGTCGGGAAACAGTATAATTCTATAAAACTAAATTCATTCTCTTCACCTATACCTTCTTCCAAAATGTCCTATCTCAGTGAAAGAAAAGTATCTCACCATCCAGTTATTCAAGCCAGAGACCAGGAGGCCATCTCTTGACTCTCCAATATCTTCACCGTTTATGTCAAATCAGTGAATGAGTCTTGTCTGTGAAATCTCCTTAACCCTTATCTCTTCTCCATTCCTCTTCAGTGACTGCCTCAGTCAGCCTCCATCATCTTCTTCTGAAAAAGATGGTCCCAATAGGTCTTTCTTTTCCGTCAATCCTTCCCAACCCATGTTCCCCACAGATTAACTTGAACAAAATCACAATAGTTCCCACACTGCTTTCAAGATAAGGTATGCCGGGCGCGGTGGCTCAAGCCTGTAATCCCAGCACTTTGGGAGGCCGAGACGGGCGGATCACGAGGTCAGGAGATCGAGACCATCCTGGCGAACACGGTGAAACCCCGTCTCTACTAAAAATACAAAAAACTAGCCGGGCGAGGTGGCGGCGCCTGTAGTCCCGGCTACTCGGGAGGCTGAGGCGGGAGAATGGCGTAAACCCGGGAGGCGGAGCTTGCAGTGAGCTGAGATCCGGCCACTGCACTCCAGCCTGGGCGACAGAGCCAGACTCCGTCTCAAAAAAAAAAAAAAAAAGATAAGGTATAAATGTCACAAAGGCAGAGACTTTGCCTGCTTTATTCATCACTTCTTGCCAGGCACCTTGCATGATGGCAAATATTTGTCAAATGAATGACTGCAAGGCTCATCATCATTTGGCCCTAGCTTCGACTTCCACATCTCTTATTACACCATCCCCACTGATCTCCCAGCTGTAATCAGTCAAAGACTTTCAGTTTCCCCAGAAGTGCACACAGTTTTGTATTTCTGGGCCTTTGTCAGAAATGCTGTACTTTACCATTCCTTCTTTACTTCTAACCCCACCTTCTTCAGCCTCCCTTTCTGCCCCCTAATCACATTCCCCGTTTTCAAAATCCCATTTCTACTGCCTCTCCTGCTTCCCTCCCTCACACTCAGACAGAATAGAACACTCCCCCATTTGTGTCCCATTCTTCATACAGAATTCTGACACCCAAATGCAGTTATTTGTTCACTATCTGACATGAGCCCTAACTCCTAATCCCTCTCAATTATACAGTGAACACTTTGGAAAATGGGACTACATTCTGGGGAGACAGAGTAAAAAAGAGAGAAGAGGAAGGATGGAGTGCTGCATATTCTAATACGCACATACAAATACAAGACATCCCTATTCTTGCTTCTTTACTCTCTATATCCAGTCAGTCACCAAGTCTTGTCAATTCTTAATGTCTCAAAAAGTGTTCCACCTGTCTCTATCCCTAGTTCATGCCCCCAGCATCTCTAACCTATATTCCCTACAAAACCCTCTTCCAAACAGCCATTGTGAACCATTGTGAAGGTTGAGCCCTGCCTGAAGACACTCAGCCATGCAGGGCAGGAGTGAGTGAGGCCTGAAATATAGTACAACCTCAGCTCCCAGAATCAGGGCTGCAGGGGGCACTACTGGATCATTAGTCTGCCCAGAGGTGGCATGTTTTTCTAATTTATAAGTTGTTTTTCTAATTCACACAAGACATATATGCTAGTAATGCAAGCCTGTTTCCAACCAGTATTCACTTTGCAGCCGAAGTCTTTCTAAAGTACAAATATGATCCTCTCGCACTCCTATTTAAAACCTTGTAATGACTTTCCTTTGCACTCAAGGTGATGTAACCACAGAACCCAATTCGGTGTGGTTTAACTTTGTTAGTAACAAAAGGACGAGTTCCTTTGCAGTGCAATGGACCCGCAGGTTGCATATCATGTAACGTGAACAGGTCCAGATGAACCAAGTATGTCTGATTCGAGACCCCAGAGCCAGCGGAATAAAAAAGCCAACCACAGGTGGAACCTAAGTACTTGAATCAAGGAACAGGGATGTAATTAAGAAGTGATTAGTACCCTCTTTTGTTGCATTACAGACTTAAAAGCCAAAAGTCCATCACTACCCTTTGCACGACCCAGCCAGCTCACTCCTCAGTGCATTTTCCTACCCTTCCCATTGTTAGTCTCAGGCTATAAAACCTGCCCCCAGACCCCGACTTAGGGAGATGGATTTGAACTTGCCTCCTGTCTCCTTACCAGTTGATTCTCAATAAGGCTTTTTTCTTTACTTTTCTCAAAAGCCAGTGCCACAGTATTAGCTTCTGTGAGCACCAGGCAACAAAACCATTGCTTGATTCTAGTGAGGTCCAACCCCTGTGGTATGATTAATGATGCTTTTCGTCTTCCACATCCAGCTTACTTCTCCAGTTTCATGTCTCACAACTTCTCACATTACATACTGGGCTCCATCCACCGTGGACCACTTCTAGTTCTTTGAATACATTATAGGATCTCTCATTCCAAGGCTATGAGGTGCTTTTCATTCTCTATAAATGCCCTTTTCTCCACTATCCCTCCACTTCCACATCCAGCAGTCACTGAATAACTCATGCTCATTCTCAGGTCTTTGGAGTCATTCCTTCTGGGAAGCATCCCCTAATTCCTCCAACCTCTTGCCCCAGAGGGTTAAGCTCCTCTTCCCTTCCCTAATTCTCACCCCTGAGTTTCACGCTAACTCTGTGTCATGTAACTGCCCACTTACTTGTCATTATTTCCCTCCAGAGGGTGAGATGCTTGAGGGCAGGAGACAAGCTCTTACTCATCATCATCTCGCCAGTGCCCGTCACCAAGCTCAATAAATGCTTGTCAAATTAAAACATGGAATCTGTGTTTTCCCAAGCATCAGTTTTAATGAATCAATCACAGAGCTGACGAAAGGACCACAAAAAGGAACCACTAACAACTTTACTGTATGAGCTTAAGCAGGAAAACATTATACCTATAGACAGGAATGCTGGGTCGTTCCACTTAAATTAAGGCAAAAGTATCCTGAATTATATCCTCATTGTTACTGCAATAACAAACTTTGGTTTCACATTTCCTCTTAAACTCCCAATCAGCTTTCAGCCCCTATTTAGGTCAATTCAAATTTTACATGAATTTTCTTCTGCCTAATAGGTTCCTTCAACACCAATTCCTCCAATGACCTTGATTATATCTGCCAAGGACATTAGCCTTTCAAATCAGTTTCAAAGATATCAAGGCCAGACTCATTCAAATGCACCTAAAAACGTATTTCACACTTGAGAAATGCAGCCTTTTCCTATTGGGCTACATCAGCCAGTCACTCTCCCTATACTCCTACCTAAACATCAGCACTGATCTACCAGGTGCCTGCATTCAAACCCAGAAGTCATTTTTTCTTTGAAATTGATGTTCTCTCCTCTTGATTATTAATTACTGACTCTCTTTTGTCAGATATTCATTTATCTCTTCAGAGAGACCTTCTCTGTCAACCTAATCTTAAGCAACAACTCAGTCACCACCATATTTTTAAAAATCAAATTCTCTGTAGAGCATTTAACGCTAGCTGATATTTTAAGTTTTAATGGAATGTTAGAATGTGTATTGTTTATCTTTCCCACTGGAATATGGGTTCCATAAGAGCAGTGACCTGTTAGTTTTGCTCACTTCATGAACTAGAACTAGACCAGGCTATAATAAATTTGCAGTTAATAACTGTTGAATGAATGAAAAGATAATGGAAGAATAAACTAAATATTTTATCCATGCTGTCTTATATGGAGGCATAGAATCAGGCCAAGGAGAGTTATTTAAACTATTTGTTATATACTAGCTTGTTTATATCACTTTCTATCTTTTCTCTAGAGCTTCATACATGCAAACCTTGGCTTCTGTCATTTGCTAGATGAATTTTCAGAAACCAAACACAATCATGTAACCAAAGTTGATCTCAAGAAAAGAACATTAGCAGTATCCCAGATGCTCCCTTTCTACTCTCTTCCAATTATCATCTCCCATAAGAGATAATGGCAAGTTAAAGTCAAGTTATCTTGGTTCCTAACAGCAGAGATTGTTTTTGCCTGTTTACACACTTCAGAGAGGTGGAATCATATAGTACATATTCATTGGTGATTGGCTTCGTTTACTCAAATACGTATATGAGATTCATCCACATTGCTGTGTGTAGTGGCATTTTGTTGATTCTCATTACAGTAGTGTACAACTTTTAAAGTTCAATACTCATTAACATATTAAAACATAAATTCATTTTTAATACACATATATATAACAAAATTTATATAAGGAAATTTAGATTCACGTCAATTCTTTACTATTTTAAAATAGTGTTCTCTATGATGAACATTCTTATAGCAAAAAACTTTATTCAAGAGGGGGGCGGAGCAAGATGGCCGAATAGGAACAGCTCCAGTTTCCAACTCCCAGCGCGAGCCACACAGAAGACCGGCGATTTCTGCATTTTCAACTGAGGTACTGGGTTCATCTCACTGGGGAGTGCCAGACGATCGGTGCTGGTCAGCTGCTGCAGCCCGACCAGCGAGAGCTGAAGCAGGGCGAGGCATTGCCTCACCTGGAAAGCGCAAGGGGGACGGGAATCCCTTTTCTTAGCCAGGGGAACTGAGACACACAACACCTGGAAAATCGGGTAACTCCCACCCCAATACTGCGCTTTAAGCAGACAGGCACACCAGGAGATCATATCCCACACCTGGCCGGGAGTGTCCCACACCCACGGAGCCTCCCTCATTGCTAGCACAGCCGTCTGTGATCTACCGGCAAGGCAGCAGCGAGGCTGGGGGAGGGGCGTCCGCCATTGCTGAGGCTTAAGTAGGTAAACAAAGCTGCTGGGAAGCTCGAACTGGGTGGAGCTCACAGCAGCTCAAGGAAACCTGCCTGTCTCTGTAGACTCCACCTCTGGGGACAGGGCACAGTAAATAATAACAAACGCAGCAGCTCTGCAGACGCAAACAACTCTGTCTGACAGCTTTGAAGAGAGCAGTGGATCTCCCAACACGGAGGTTGAGATCTGAGAAGGGACAGACTACCTGCTCAAGTGGGTCCCTGACCCCTGAGTAGCCTAACTGGGAGACATCCCCCACTAGGGGCAGTCTGACACCCCACACCTCACAGGGTGGAGTACACCCCTGAGAGGAAGATTCCAAAGCAAGAATCAGACAGGTACACTCGCTGTTCAGAAATATTCTATCTTCTGCAGCCTCTGCTGCTGATACCCAGGCAAACAGGGTCTGGAGTGGACCTCAAGCAATCTCCTACAGCTACAACCTACAGCTGAGGATCCTGACTGTTAGAAGGAAAGCTATCAAACAGGAAGGACACCTACACCAAAACCCCATCAGTACATCACCATCATCAAAGACCAGAGGCAGATAAAACCACAAAGATGGGGAAAAAGCAGGGCAGAAAAGCTGGAAATTCAAAAAATAAGAGCGCATCTCCCCTGGCAAAGGAGCGCAGCTCATCACCAGCAACGGATCAAAGCTGGACGGAGAATGACTTCGATGAGATGAGAGAAGAAGGCTTCAGTCCATCAAATTTCTCAGAGCTAAAGGAGGAATTACGTACCCAGCGCAAAGAAACTAAAAATCTTGAAAAAAAAGTGGAAGAATTGATGGCTAGAGTAATTAATGCAGAGAAGCTCACAAACGAAATGAAAGAGACGAAAACCATGGCACGAGAAATACGTGACAAATGCACAAGCTTCAGTAACCGTCTCGATCAACTGGAAGAAAGAATGTCAGTGATGGAGGATCAAATGAATGAAATGAAGCAAGAAGAGAAACCAAAAGAAAAAAGAAGAAAAAGAAATGAACAAAGCCTGCAAGAAGTATGGGATTATGTAAAAAGACCAAATCTACGTCTGATTGGGGTGCCTGAAAGTGAGGGGGAAAATGGAACCAAGTTGGAAAACACTCTTCAGGATATCATCCAGGAGAACTTCCCCAACCTAGTAGGGCAGGCCAACATTCAAATCCAGGAAATACAGAGAACGCCACAAAGATACTCCTCGAGAAGAGCAACTCCAAGACACATAATTGCCAGATTCACCAAAGTTGAAATGAAGGAAAAAATCTTAAGGGCAGCCAGAGAGAAAGGTCGGGTTACCCACAAAGGGAAGCCCATCAGACTAACAGCAGATCTCTCGGCAGAAACTCTTCAAGCCAGAAGAGAGTGGGGGCCAATATTCAACATTCTTAAAGAATTTTAAACCCAGAATTTTATATCCAGCCAAACTAAGTTTCATAAGTGAAGGAGAAATAAAATCCTTTACAGATAAGCAAATGCTTAGAGATTTTGTCACCACTAGGCCTGCCTTACAAGAGACCCTGAAGGAAGCACTAAACATGGAAAGGAACAACCGGTACCAGCCATTGCAAAAACATGCCAAAATGTAAAGACCATCAAGGCTAGGAAGAAACTGCATCAACTAACGAGCAAAATAACCAGTTAATATCATAATGGCAGGATCAAGTTCACACATAACAATCTTAACCTTAAATGTAAATGGACTAAATGCTCCAATTAAAAGACACAGACTGGCAAACTGGATAAAGAGTCAAGACCCATCAGTCTGCTGTATTCAGGAGACCCATCTCACACGCAGAGACATACATAGGCTCAAAATAAAGGGATGGAGGAAGATTTACCAAGCAAATGGAGAACACAAAAAAGCGGGGGTTGCAATACTAGTCTCTGATAAAACAGACTTTAAACCATCAAAGATCAAAAGAGACAAAGAAGGCCATTACATAATGGTAAAGGGATCAATTCAACAGGAAGAGCTAACTATCCTAAATATATATGCACCCAATACAGGAGCACCCAGATTCATAAAGCAAGTCCTTAGAGACTTACAAAGAGACTTAGACTCCCATACAATAATAATGGGAGACTTCAACACTCCACTGTCAACATTAGACAGATCAACGAGACAGAAAGTTAACAAGGATATCCAGGAATTGAACTCATCTCTGCAGCAAGCAGACCTAATAGACATCTATAGAACTCTCCACCCCAAATCAACAGAATATACATTCTTCTCAGCACCACATCATACTTACTCCAAAATTGACCACATAATTGGAAGTAAAGCACTCCTCAGCAAATGTACAAGAACAGAAATTATAACAAACTGTCTCTCAGACCACAGTGCAATCAAATTAGAACTCAGGACTAAGAAACTCAATCAAAACCGCTCAACTACATGGAAACTGAACAACCTGCTCCTGAATGACTACTGGGTACATAACGAAATGAAGGCAGAAATAAAGATGTTCTTTGAAACCAATGAGAACAAAGATACAACATACCAGAATCTCTGGGACACATTTAAAGCAGTGTGTAGAGGGAAATTTATAGCACTAAATGCCCACAAGAGAAAGCAGGAAAGATCTAAAATTGACACTCTAACATCGCAATTAAAAGAACTAGAGAAGCAAGAGCAAACACATTCGAAAGCTAGCAGAAGGCAAGAAATAACTAAGATCAGAGCAGAACTGAAGGAGATAGAGACACAAAAAACCCTCCAAAAAATCAATGAATCCAGGAGTTGGTTTTTTGAAAAGATCAACAAAATTGACAGACCACTAGCAAGACTAATAAAGAAGAAAAGAGAGAAGAATCAAATCGACGCAATTAAAAATGATAAAGGGGATATCACCACTGACCCCACAGAAATACAAACTACCATCAGAGAATACTATAAACACCTCTATGCAAATAAACTGGAAAATCTAGAAGAAATGGATAATTTCCTGGACACTTACACTCTTCCAAGACTAAACCAGGAAGAAGTTGAATCCCTGAATAGACCAATAGTAGGCTCTGAAATTGAGGCAATAATTAATAGCCTACCAACCAAAAAAAGTCCAGGACCAGATGGATTCACAGCTGAATTCTACCAGAGGTACAAGGAGGAGCTGGTACCATTCCTTCTGAAACTATTCCAATCAATAGAAAAAGAGGGAATCCTCCCTAACTCATTTTATGAGGCCAACATCATCCTGATACCAAAGCCTGGCAGAGACACAACAAAAAAAGAGAATTTTAGACCAATATCCCTGATGAACATCGATGCAAAAATCCTCAATAAAATACTGGCAAACCGGATTCAGCAGCACATCAAAAAGCTTATCCACCATGATCAAGTGGGCTTCATCCCTGGGATGCAAGGCTGGTTCAACATTCGCAAATCAATAAACATAATCCAGCATATAAACAGAACCAAAGACAAGAACCACATCATTATCTCAATAGATGCAGAAAAGGCTTTTGACAAAATTCAACAGCCCTTCATGCTAAAGCGCTCAATAAATTCGGTATTGATGGAACGTACCTCAAAATAATAAGAGCTATTTATGACAAACCCACAGCCAATATCATACTGAATGGGCAAAAACTGGAAAAATTCCCTTTGAAAACTGGCACAAGACAGGGATGCCCTCTCTCACCACTCCTATTCAACATAGTGTTGGAAGTTCTGGCTAGGGCAATCAGGCAAGAGAAAGAAATCAAGGGGATTCAGTTAGGAAAAGAAGAAGTCAAATTGTCCCTGTTTGCAGACGACATGATTGTATATTTAGAAAACCCCATTGTCTCAGCCCAAAATCTCCTTAAGCTGATCAGCAACTTCAGCAAAGTCTCAGGATACAAAATTAATGTGCAAAAATCACAAGCATTCTTATACACCAGTGACAGTCAAACAGAGAGCCAAATCAGGAATGAACTTCCATTCACAATTGCTTCAAAGAGAATAAAATACCTAGGAATCCAACTTACAAGGGATGTAAAGGACCTCTTCAAGGAGAACTACAAACCACTGCTCAGTGAAATCAAAGAGGACACAAACAAATGGAAGAACATACCATGCTCATGGATAGGAAGAATCAATATCGTGAAAATGGCCATACTGCCCAAGGTAATTTATAGATTCAATGCCATCCCCATCAAGCTACCAATGAGCTTCTTCACAGAATTGGAAAAAACTGCTTTAAAGTTCATATGGAACCAAAAAAGAGCCCGCATCTCCAAGACAATCCTAAGTCAAAAGAACAAAGCTGGAGGCATCACGCTACCTGACTTCAAACTATACTACAAGGCTACAGTAACCAAAACAGCATGGTACTGGTACCAAAACAGAGATATAGACCAATGTAACAGAACAGAGTCCTCAGAAATAATACCACACATCTACAGCCATCTGATCTTTGACAAACCTGAGAGAAACAAGAAATGGGGAAAGGATTCCCTATTTAATAAATGGTGCTGGGAAAACTGGCTAGCCATAAGTAGAAAGCTGAAACTGGATCCTTTCCTTACTCCCTATATGAAAATTAATTCAAGATGGATTAGAGACTTAAATGTTAGACCTAATACCATAAAAATCCTAGAGGAAAACCTAGGTAGTACCATTCAGGACATAGGCATGGGCAAAGACTTCATGTCTAAAACACCAAAAGCAACGGCAGCAAAAGCCAAAATTGACAAATGGGATCTCATCAAACTAAAGAGCTTCTGCACAGCAAAAGAAACTACCATCAGAGTGAACAGGCAACCTACAGAATGGGAGAAAATTTTTGCAATCTACTCATCTGACAAAGGGCTAATATCCAGAACCTACAAAGAACTCAAACAAATTTACAAGAAAAAAACAAACAACCCCATCCAAAAGTGGGCAAAGGATATGAACAGACATTTCTCAAAAGAAGACATTCATACAGCCAACAGACACATGAAAAAATGCTCATCATCACTGGCCATCAGAGAAATGCAAATCAAAACCACAATGAGATACCATCTCACACCAGTTAGAATGGCGATCATTCAAAAGTCAGGAAACAACAGGTGCTGGAGAGGATGTGGAGAAATAGGAACACTTTTACACTGTTGGTGGGATTGTAAACTAGTTCAACCATTATGGAAAACAGTATGGCGATTCCTCAAGGATCTAGAACTAGATGTACCATATGACCCAGCCATCCCATTACTGGGTATATACCCAAAGGATTATAAATTATGCTGCTATAAGGACACATGCACACGTATGTTTATTGCAGCACTATTCACAATAGCAAAGACTTGGAATCAACCCAAATGTCCATCAGTGACAGATTGGATTAAGAAAATGTGGCACATATACACCATGGAATACTATGCAGCCATAAAAAAGGATGAGTTTGTGTCCTTTGTAGGGACATGGATGCAGCTGGAAACCATCATTCTTAGCAAACTATCACAAGAACAGAAAACCAAACACCGCATGTTCTCACTCGTAGGTGGGAACTGAACAATGAGATCACTTGGACTCGGGAAGGGGAACATCACACACCGGGGCCTATCATGGGGAGGGGGGAGGGGGGAGGGATTGCATTGGGAGTTATACCTGATGTAAATGACGAGTTGATGGGTGCAGCACACCAACATGGCACAAGTATACATATGTAGCAAACCTGCACGTTGTGCACATGTACCCTACAACTTGAAGTTTAATAATAATAAATTAAAAAAAAAACTTTATTCAAGTTTTTAAATTCATATTGACAGCTTATTAACAAGAAAGTTTTAACAATTCATTTTATTATCAACTGTATGTGCCAGTATTTGCCTCCTAAATTTCTTCAGCAAATGTGGATACTACTGTCCTTTTAAAATTTGTGTCACTCAATAATTTAAAATATGATATTTCATTGCTCTTTTTATTTTAACTTCTTTACTTACTAATGAATGTGTGGTTTTCCATATGTTTATTGGCTGTTTTTGTTTATATGAATGACCATTTATGTCCGATTCATCTTTTAAGTGAAGTATTCATCTTTTTTATTGATTGGTTGAGCAAAAGTTAATCCTCAATCTATTCAGGTTTCCAATGACTGGTTCCATTTTGATAATTTGTATTTGCCTAGAGAATTGTCCATTTTACTGAGGTTTCTTAATGAATGTGTAGCGGCATCTTGTGATTCTAATTTGCATTCTGCTAATGACTAATTCATTCAGACTTTAAAATGGATTAGTAACATTTTAAAATTCTGTTCTGAATCTGACATTAATTCTTGATATTAAATTAGATCTTGTATACATAATTATTAGAAAAGCTTCAAGTGTTTACATATACACAGAATACATTCTGTGATCAAAAATGTTATTATTCATTTTCTTTAACTTAGAAAATAAAGTACGGATTAGAGAGCAATCTGACTCAAATGTGTCACTTTGCCCTTTTGATTTAGCTCATCCAAAGGACCATGCAAGCATTTTTGTGCCCACACTTTCTAACACTGTGAACTCCATTGAAAAGGAAGACCTTCTAACAGAGAACTGTGAAAAGAAAGACCTCGAACAGAGGTAGGAAAAGGAACGAGGTGTCAGTAAATGTCAGTGAAGTGACAGACTGGTGTGACAAATAAAAAATGAGGAAGGCTTTGGAGCTTGGGACCAGGAAATGAGAATGTGGAATTATTAGAATGTTTTCCTAAGAGCATGAAACAAACAAAATTTACAAATAGTATTGTTGCTATTAAAATAAGTTTTTTAAAGTTCAGTTTTATTTACAAATGGCATTGAACATAGAGGTAAGATTATATTCTGCAAAATAAAGATTTTTAAAATTTATTATCATTGCATTTATTCTCAATTAAGAGAGAAAATGGGTTTTAATGAGGATATATGTATGAGAATGAAGCCTCTTAAATACCAGAATGTATTACTTAGAGATCATATGAAAAATTTTCTGAGATTGTGATTGAAAAATTAAATCTGACATGATTTAAATGTGAATGAAGTTATATGTGGAGGCTAAAATGAGGGTTTTTTAATTTTTCAAGTATAAATTTTAATTTTTCAGGTGAAGATTTAAAGTTGTTTGGATAAGTGCTACTGGCAAAGTTGCTTTTTGTAATAGTTTTATAGAAAAATAAATATGTATCAATAAATGAATTGATAATCATTGATCCATGAATTCATTCAGTGAAAATTTCATTATTTGCATTCAATGTGTAATCAGAAGGCATGTATTTAAATCTTAGAAGCAATGCTTATTAACTGTATGCCAGCTTTTTCTTTAAATTTGTAAAGTAAGGAAAAAAACACTCATTTCATGGTATTTCAAGGGTCAACATATAGATAACATATATAATTTCCTAGCATAGGACTGAGCAAATAGTAAATAAAAGCGTAAGTTATCCTTCCCAGTCTTCCTAACTGTAAAATTATGATAATACTTTTTTTCAGAGTTGCCATGCAGAATAATGTGAAGTAGCTACTGTAATGTACAAGCATCTATCAAAATGCCTGGCAGCTCAATAGTAAGAGTTCGATCATTCCTTCATTCTTTCCTGACTTCCTATCATTTAATTTCCATATCAACAACATTTGCTGAGTATCTACTATGTGCACTAGGTCCTGAGCCATGAGGGTACATAAGGCAAATGTGATTCCTGCCCTCAAAGAATGTATAATCTTGAATTGAGGAGAAGAAAGATCAATTAATTGCAATTGATTGTAAGAGGAAGGAAGAAGGCTTCACTATGAATTGAGCTGACTTTTAACTCTGTCAATGCAGTGCTAGGTACAGGGAATGCAAAAGTTAGGTGTATTTGCTTTAATTTGTTTTGGGAAATTGGCCCATTTACACATCTCAGTGACATCCTAATCCTGCCTCAGCCCCATCTGTCATTTGTATTCTATTGTTCATATGTAGTTTTTATCCTTCTTGGTTTTCAGAAAGGGGTGAATGTCTGTTGATGACTATTTTGCTATAGCAATATTCACATTTCCAAAGTCTGAATGGTAAATGGTTAATTACTGTAGTTCACGTATAAGGTTGCATTCTTGGCAAATAGAATGTAACCCAATAAAAAGGAAATTATAATGTGTTAGGCCATTCTTGCATTGCTATAAAGAAATAGCTGGGATTGAGTGATTTATAAGAAAAGAGGTTCAATTGGCTCACAGTTCTGCAGGCTGTACAGGAAGCATAACACCAACATCTACTTCTCGGGAGACCTCAGGAAGCTTACAATCATGAGAGAAGGCAGTGGAGAGTAGGCATATCACATGGCAGGAGTGGGAGCAAGAAGGCAGGGAAGTGCCACACACTTTTACCAGATCTCATGAGAACTCACTCACTACCATGAACACAGCACCAAGTCACACAGGATCTGCCCCCATGACCCAATCAGCTCCCACCAGGCTCCACCTCCAACTCTGGGGATTACATTTCAACATGAGATTTGGCAGGGACGTATATCCAAACTATATCATTTCACTCCTGTCTCCCCAAAGCTCATGTCCTTCTCACATTGCAAACTACAATCATGCTTTCTCAATAGTCCCCCAAAGACCTAACTCATTCCAGAATTAATTCAAAAGTTCCAAGTCCAAGTCCAAAGTCTCGTCTGGAAATGAGTTCCTTCCACCTATGAGCCTGTAAAATCAAAACAAGTTATTTACTTCCATGATACAATGGGGATACAAGTATTGGAGAAACATTCCTGTTCCTAAAGGGACTAACTGGCCAAACAAAAGGGGCTACAAGCCTCACACAAGTGTGAAACCCAGCAGGGCAGTCATTAAATCTTAAAGTTCCAAAATAATCTCCTTTGACTCCATGTCCCTTATGCAAGACACACTGCTGGTAGAGGTGGGCTACCAAGGCTTTGGGCAGCTTTGCTTTGTGGCTTTTCCAGGCTCAGGATGTAAGTTGCTGGTGGCTCTACCATTCTAGGGTCTACAAGGTAGTAGTCCCCTTTCCACAGCTCCACTAGGCAATGCTTTGATTGAAACTGCCTTTGCAAAATTATGACTGAGACACTGAAAGAGATCTAATTTAATCAACTCCATCATGCTTCTAACCTCCAAGCTGTTCTTGTTCATTCTTGGGTGTAGGCTGAACTAACTTTGGGAGAAAATTAGTTTACAGTTTATAGGTTAAAACAAACACGATAATAGTCCTTTCACAAAGCAGACCTCCATCCTGCCTGGGGACTAGATTGCCTTTGTAGGACCAACATTAGCCACAAGATTAGAAATTACGGTTTAGTAGTCATGCAGCTGGAGGATACAAGATTCTGACCTACCTAAACTGCCCCTGAGACCATGTACTTGAGCTATTTTGCAGACCTTGTATTTGATGGATCAGCTGGTACCACCCGGATTGATACGGGCTCATCTAATCTCGTGGACCCCACCCAGGAACTGATTCGGTGCAAGAAGATAGCTTAAACTCCATATTATTTCTTCCGTGACCAATCAGCATTGCTGGCTCACCGGCTTTCACCCATCCACCAAGTTGTCCTAAAAAGCTCTGCTCCCCAAATGCTTGGGGAGACTGACTTGAGTAATAATAAAACACCGGACTCCTACACAGCCAACTTTGCCTGAATTACTCTTTCTTGATTGCAATTCACTTGCCTTGATGAATTGGTTCTGTCCAGGCAGCAGTCAAGGTGAAGCCATTGGGTAGTTACAGAGTGAGGACACTATGTGGAGCCTTCAAGCCCACATTTCCCCTCTGTACTGCCCTAGTATAGCTTCTTTGTGAGGACCTCTCAGAGAAAATTGTCATAGAAAACTTTCTATGACCTCTTATAGAAGATGACAGGCCATAGAAAATGTCTCTCAGGCTTATGCAGCAGATTTCCGGCTGAGCACCCAGGCTTTCTCATACATTCTTTGAATTCTAGGTGGAAGCCTCCAAGCTTCCTTCACTCTTGCATTCTGTGCACCTACAGCCTTAAAACCACATGGAAGCTGTGAAGGATTATGGTTTGCACTCTTTGTAGTAGTAGCCAAAGCTGTACCTGGGTGCCTTTGAGCCATGGCCTCAGTTGGAACAGCCATGATGTGAGGTACAGCCTCCTGGAGTGGCACAGGGCAGTGGTATCCCTGGTCTGTCCCCTGAAACCATTCAGTTCTTTTGGACCCCTGGGCCTGTGATGGGAGGGGCTCCCTCAGACATCTCTGAAATGTCTTCCAGGCCTTTTTCCCATTGTCTTGGCTATTAGCACTTGGCTCCTTTTTAGTTATGCAAATTTCTCTAGCAAGTGGATGTTTCACAGCTTGCTTGAATTCCTCCCCTGAAAATGGGCTTCTCTTTTCTACCACATGGCTAGGCTGCAAATTTTCCAAACTTACATGCTCTGTTTCCCTCTTAAATATAAGCTTTGGCCAGGCATGGTGTCTCACACCTGTGATCCTAGCACTTTGGGAGGCTGAGGCATGCAGATTGCCTGACCTCAGGAGTTTGAGACCAGCCTGGGCAATATGGTGAAACCCTGTCTCTACTAAAATACAGAAAAAAAAAAATTAGCCAGGCATGTTAGTTGGCACATGTAGTCCCAGCTACTTGGGAGGCTAAGGCAGGAGAATTGCTTGAACCCGAGAGGCAGAAGTTGTAGTGAGCCCAGATTAAGCCACTGCACTCCAGCCTGGGCAACACAGCAAGACTGTCTCAAAAAAAAAAAAAAAACTTTAAGTTTCAACTTCAAACCCTTTCTTTGCTCTCCCATCTAACCATAGGCTGTTAGAAGCAGCCAGGCCACAGCCTGAATGCTTTGCTGGTTAGAAATTTCTTCCACTAGGATACCCTAAGTCATAACAATTAAGCTTAAACTTCCACACATCCCCAGGGCATAAACACAATGCAACCAAGTTCTTTGCTAAGGCTTCATATGGGTGACCTTTGCTCCACTTCCCAGTAAGTTTCTCATTTTCATCTGAGACTTCATCAGCCTGGACTTCCCTGACTCTGTCACCATCAGCATTTTGGTCAACCACCATTTAACTAGTCTCTAAGAAGTTCCAAAGTTTCCCTTGTCTTCCTGTCTTCATCTGAGCACTCCAAACTCTTCCACCCTCTGCCCAGTATCCCATTCCAAAATCCCTTTAACATTTTCAGGTATCTTTATAGCAAGACCCACCTCCTTGGGACCAACTTGCTATATTAAGCCATTCTTATGTTGCTACAAAGAAATATCTGAGACGAGGTAATTTATGAGAAGAGAGGTTTAATTGGCTCTCAGTTCTGCAGGCCTTACAGGATGCATAGCACTGACATCTGCTTCTAGGAAGCCTCAGGAAGGTTACAATCATGGCAGAAAGTGAAGTGGGAGCAGGCATGTCACATGGCAGGAGTGGAAGCAAGGGGGCAAGGAGGTGCCACATATGTTTAACAACCAGATCTCATGAGAACTCAGTATTGTGAGGACAGCATCAAGCCATGGGGGATCCACCCACGTGACCCAGTCACCTCCCACCAGGCACCCCCCACAACAACATTGGGGATTACAATCATGGCCTATGAGATTTAGCAGGGCCATATATCCAAACTATACCCATTAATAAACCCTTCATTTGGCTATGGTCATAGAAAATTTCTCTCAGGCTTATGCAGGTGTAAATCAGCCATTTACTTGCAGGCATTTTTGGAACACTGTTTTCAGGCTTACCTGCTTGTATAAACTTCCTTCTGGCTTACCTTAGACTTCCTCTTTCCTTCTACCATGTGTACTTCCCATCAGTAAATTCATTTCTTCAGATTTAATTCAAAAAGGCAAATATGTATTGAGTGGCTATCGTATGCATGTTCTCAGAAATAATGTTTTAAATGTTCCTTGAATGGAAACAAAGTTCTTAGCCATCTCATATTTGTCTATGAGAACAGACTTAATGTAACGTATCGAAGTATTCTCCTTGGATGAGCTATATCTATTTGATGAAAACTCAGGACCCCAATTCACTCTACCAAAACAAAAAAAAATTAAGCTGAAAGCTGAGTTATGCAAGATACTGCCTTTCCATTTGTTCCTAAGCAGATAGCTACAGATAAAATGTTAAATATCTCCACGGGGAGCTGCTCTTATCTGATGTTAAGTGCTGTTTTCTTATGTTACGTAAACTGCTGATTTACAGCATGTGAGATGAATACATAATTGACTATTCCAGTACCTGCCTGTTTTCCCTTGTATCATGTAGGTTACCAGACCTTCCCTCTTTCCCCTTCAGTCAGCTTTTTCCTTCTGAATATTGAAGCCCTCAAAATTATCTCTGGAGAAAGGCACAGACCACAGATTGTTGCCTTGATTCTGTGCTTTGTTCTTCCAGCCATGCCCTTAAGCTTGGCCAGATAAACCTTTAAATTGATTGAGATCTGTCTTAGATACTTTTTGGTTTACCGCAAGTTTTAATGACTAAGAAAAGAAAATGATCACTCCACATCTGTGTGATGTGGTGGGCTGGGAAGGGCAGGGAGACAGCAGTCATGGGAGGGTTTTCCCTGAAGTAATGGAAACAAGATGCTAAAAGCAGGAACCTCAGTAGAGACCTTGCAGAATCACTGCACTAGGGCAATGAGTGTGGGTTAAGGAAATGAGAAAGGCTCTGTGAAGAGGTGGGCGTGGCTGAGCCCCAAGAAATATGGCAGTGCTCAGCAGAATAATGCTGCTTTGGAACTTCACTTCATATCTTTAAATCAAGAGCTAGAAACATATCATGAAAAAGTCCCTGAATAAGAGAACAGGACCAATTGTTAAGCTAGGCTGGAAAGCAGTAAGTTCTTGTGTGGGTGTAAAGCTGTAGAAGACACAACCCAGGGAAATTCCTGAGCTCCCAGCAATTCACCCCTTTGCCACCTCCCACCTTTCTTGTGGGTCACAATTGCTTCCCTTGCTTCATTTCCAACTCTAACTGCAGCTTTTTGTTGTTATTGTTTTTTTGAGATAGAGTCTAACTCTGTCGCCCAGGCTGGAGTGCAGTGGCATGATTCAGCTTACTTAAATTGAGGGGAGAGAGAGACCCTCTCATATTGTTTTATATTGTTTTATACTCGGTACCTGTTTTAAGAAAAAAACAAGGAAGTAAAACCAAAGACAGGCAGCCCGGTGCCAGGCCCAAAACCAGGCCTGGGCCTGCCTGGTCTAAACCCAGTAGTTAAAATCAACTCGTAACTTAGAAACCGATATTATTCATAGATTCCAGGCATTGTATAAAACAACGTAGTGAAACTCCCAGCCCTGTTTTGTTTCTCTCTGACCACTGGTGCATGCAACCCCTGTCACGTATTCCTTGCTCGCTCAAATCAATCACGACCCTTTCATGTGAAATCTTTAGTGTTGTGAGTCCTTAAAAGGGACAGAAATTGTGCACTTGGAGAGCTCGGATTTTAAGGCAGTAGCTTGCCGATGCTCCCAGCTGAATAAAGCCCTTCCTTCTACAACTCGATGTCTGAGAGGTTTTGTCTGTGGCTCGTCCTGCTACAAAACCTCCGCACCTGTGTTCAAGCAATTCTTATGCCTCAGCCTCCCGAATAGCTGGGATGACAGGCACACACCACCACGCCTGGCTAATTTGTATTTTTAGTAGGGACAGGTTTTGCCATGTTGGCCAGGTTGATCTTGAATTCCTAGCCTCAGGAAATACACCCACCTTGGTCTCCAACACTGCTGGGATTACAGGTGGGAGTCACCACCCCCTCCACCCCCCACCGGGCTAACACGCAGCCTTGGTTGGTGCTTTAGGACCTTGACTCCCTTGCTAGAGGGAACAACTATCTCTGGACATGCCAGTCATAGAACTCTAACACCTTGACTGTAGAGATTAGTTCAGAGGGCAAGCACATGGCCTAAGCCAATGCAACCATAGACCCTCACCAGATGTTTTTAAACTGAAATGGGAGACATATGCTCTTTTCCTCAGACTGGGAATATATGAGTCTGGAAACATCAGTAGTCAAGGTTCCTGCCTTATGGAGAAAGTCAGTCTGAGATATCAACACTCACATGATGAGAAAAACAAAAGCAGAAACGGAGAGTGATTCCTGCTCATCTGTGGTTCCCCAAGTCAAACATTACCGTTCTTTCTAAAATGGTTATAAGCGTGGTGTATTCAAGGAACTGAAGCCAAGTGTGTAAGAAGAGAGTGAAAGTAGATGAGTTGGACATCTCAGAAATAATCAAATTTTTTGTAAGTTAATAGATCTCAATAATGGCTGAAGATAAAAATCACCTGGAAGATTTCTAAAAACATCATTATAGACTTTCATTTATAGTAATGGTAGATTTTGCAATTCAAAACAAAATTCGCCATTCTATTCAACATTCTACTAGAGATTTTAGTAGTGTAATAAAATAAGAAAAAAAAAAAAAAGCCTTCCAGATGGGAAAGAAGTGTTACTTTGTCTTTGTTTGCAGATGACATGATCATCTAGGTAAAAAAATAAAATTAAAAAATCCAACAGATTTCACAAAACAGCTACTAAAACTAATATGTGAGCTTACCATGGATGAATATATAACAGCATTCTGCAGAAGTTACTCAATTGTGCTTCTATATCCAAGCATAGAATTGGAAATTGATTTCTTTTTAAAAATTACATTTATAATAACGTCAAAAATATGAAATGTTTTGGGATAATATGACAAGTGTTTAAAAATTACACACTAAAAAGTACAATATACTGCTAAGTTAAATATATAAATTAATGGAAAGATATATCATGTTTATGAAACAGAAGACTTAATGATTTTTTTCCTGGACAATTCTACCACAGAATCAATAATGTTAAGATAGTAATTGTGCCAAAATTATTCCATAAATTTGACAAAATCCCAATCAAAACTCTAGCAGGTTTTTTGATAGAATGTCAGAGGACAATTCTGATTTATACAGAAATTCAAAAGACTAGAATGACGACAACAACAACAAATCTGAAAAAGAAGAACAGAGTTGAAGGACTCACACTAGCTGACTTCAAGGCTTCCTATAAAACTACAGTAGTCAAGATAATATGGTATTTGCAAGAGAATAGACACATAGATCAGTGAAAGAGAATAAAGCCCAGAAATAGATCCACAGAAATAGATTTAACTGATTTTTGATGAAAGTTCAAAGGGAATTCAAAAGAAAAAGCATCACTTCATCAAACAGTGCTGGAAAAATTGCACATTCTTATCCAAAAAAAGAAATAATAATATTCTTGACACATATATAACACCTCATACAAAAATTAACTCAAAATAAGGAAAGATCTAAATATAAAATATAGCCCTAAATACAAAATATTAAACTATGTTTCTAGGAGAAAAAAGTATAAGAAAATCTCTATATCTTTTCCATTTAAATATGAGTTTTGAGAAATGACACCAAAAGCATGATCCGTGAAAGAAAAATCTGAAACTTAACTTTATCAAAAATTTAAAACTTTGTTCTGTGAAAGACATTGTTAAAAAAAAAACATGAAAAGACAAGCTTTGAAGAAAATATTTGCAAATCATATATCCAATTAAAAACTTGTAACTCTGGCCAGGTGAGGTGGCTCATGCCCGTAATCCCAGCACTTTTGGAGGCTGAGGAGGGCAGATCACAAGGTCAAGAGATCGAGACCATCCCGGCCAACATGGTGAAATCCCATCTCAACTAAAAAAATACAAAAATTAGCTGGGTGTGGTGGCGCACTCCTGTAGTCCCAGCTGCTCGGGATGCTGAGGCAGGAGAATTGCTTGAACTCGGGAGGTGGAAGTTGCAGAGAGCTGAGATCGTGTCACTGCACTCCAGCCTGGCAACAGAGCGAGACTCCACCTCAGAAAAAAAAAAAAAAAACAAAAAAAAAAACCTTGTAACTCTAATAAAAATATGAACAACCCAGTAGGGGGGGAAAAAAAACAAGCAAAACGTCTGAACAGATCTTCAGCAAAGATATACAGTTAACAAAAATAAGCATATGAAAAGATGGGCTTCACGTGCAACAATTATTATTATGGTGGGGTTTTTTTTTTGTATATTGTTGTTGTTTGAGACAAGGTCTCACTCTGTCACTCAGACTGGAGTGCAGTGGTGCCATCATGGCTCACTGCAACCTCAGCTTCCCAGACTCAAGCGATCCTCCCACCTCAACCTCCTGGGTAGCTGAGACTAAAGGTATGCAACTCCACGGATGGCGAATTTTTTGCCTTTTTTTAAGAGATGGGGTTTCGTCATGTTGCAGAGCCTGGTCTCGAACTCCTGGGCTCAAGAAATTCACCCGCCTCAGCCTCCCAAAGTGCTGGGATTACAGGTGTAAGTCATCACGCATAGCCTACTATGGTGATTTCTATGTTCTCATTTCTTCTTCATTTATGAATTGCAATGCTTTTAGTAGGATTTCATCTATATAGACCCAGAGATATTTATTTTATTCTTTTAGTTATAATCCAATATTATCATTATTTATTTTACTGAACAAGGTAAAATTCACATAACACAAAATTTATCACTTTAATCATTTTAAAGTACAAGCCCTTAACTTTATATGGGAAAGGCAGCCATGTGGTAAGAATTGAGATTAGAAAAACCCTGTTGCTAGAGTTAATTCAAAGTAATACAGTGTCTTAAAAAGCTACCATGAAAGATATATTATTTTCTGCTTTTAAAAATAATATTTTCACTGGGCGCAATGGCTCAAGCCTAAAATCCCAGCACTTTGGAAGGCCACAGCGGGTGGATCACATTCACAATGTTGTACAATCATCACTGCTATCTAATTCTAGAACATTTTCATCACTCCAGAAAAAAATATCATACCCTTTATGCAGTTGCTTTCCATTTCCTCTCCCCTCACCCCAGGCCCTGATAAGTACTATCTGATTTCTGTCACCATGTATTTGCCTATCTTGATATTTCATATAAATGTAATTATACAATATGTGGGACTTTTCATCTAGTATATTTCATTTGGCATAATGTTTTCAAAGTTCATCTTCATTATAGCATGTTATCAGTACTTCATTCCTTTTTATGGCTGAATAATGTTCCACTGTATGGATATACCTCATTTGTTAAATCCATTCATCAGTTTACGGACACTGGGCTCTTTCTACTTCTTCCATTTCTTCAGGATTATAGAATTTTTGGTTGACAGTTTTTTCCTTTCATAACTTTGAATATGTCATTCCACTGCCTTTGGGTCACCATGGTTTCTGATAAGAAATTAGCCATTAATCTTATTGAGAATCCCTTTGCATGACAAGTCACTTTTCTCTTGCTCCTTTTTTTTCTTTCTTTGTATTTAGCTTTCAACACCTTCACTATAATGTGTCTCCACAAAGATATCTTTGAAGTTACCCTACTTGTGGTATGTTGAAGTTGTTTCTTCTTTAGTTTTTTTTATTGTTAATTTTTGTGAGTACAGAGTAGGTGTATGTAATTATAGGCTAAATGTGATGTTTTGATACAGGAATGAATGTGAAATAATCACATCATGGAGAAAGGGGTATCCATCCCCTGAAGCATTAGTCCTTTGTGTTACAAACAATCCAACTATACTAATTTAGTTATTTTAAAATGCACAATTAAATTATTATTGACTATGGACACACTGGTGTGCAACCAAATAGTACGTCTTATTTACTTTTGTAATTATTTTTTGTACTCATTAATCATCCCCACTCCCCCGTGCCCAACTACCCTTCCCAGCCTCTGGTAACCATTATTTTACTCTGCATCTCCATGAGTTCAACAGTTTTTATTTTGAGATCTCTCAAATTAGTGATACATGAGATGTTTGTCTTTCTGTGCCTGGTTATTTCACATAACACAATAATCTCCAGTCCATCCATGTTGTTGCAAGTGACAGAATCTCATTTTTTATGGCTTGTGTACTTTTTATGGAGTACACAATGTGTACTCCATTGTGTATATATATATCACATTTTCTTTATCCATTCATCTGTTGATGAACAGTTAGCTTGTTTCCAAATCTTAGCTATTGTGAACACTGCTACAATAAACATGGGAGTACAGATATCATTTTGAAATACTGATTTCCTTTCTTTGGGGTCTATAGCCAGTAGTGCGACTGCTGGATCATATGATAGCCCTATTTTTAATTTTCTTGAAGAATCTCTAAATTGTTCTCTGTAATGGCTCTACTAATTTGCATTCCCACCAACAGTATAAGGGTTCTTCATCCTCACCAGCATTGGTATTGCTTGTCTTTTGGATATAAACAATTTTAACTGGAGTGAAAAGATAACTTATTGTAGTTTTGATTTGCATTTCTCTGATGATCAGTGATGTTGAGCACCTATTCATGTGCCTATTTGCCATTTGTATGTCTTCTTTTGAGAAAAGTCTATTTAAATTTTTTGCCCATTTTTTGATTAGATTATTAGATTTTTTTTCCCATAGACTTGTTTGAGCTCCTTATACATTCTGGTTAGTCGTTCCTTGCCAAATGGGTAGTTTGCAAATATTTTCTTCCATTTTGTGGGTTGTCTCTTCACTTTGCTCATTGTTTCCTTCGCTAGGCAGTAGCTTTTTATTGTGAGTAAACCTATTTGTTTATTTTTACTTTGGTTGCCTGTGCTCATGTGGTATTACTCAATAAATTTTTGCCCAGACCAATGTCCTGGAGAATTTCACCAAGTTTTTTTGTAGCAGTTTCATAGTTTGAAGTCTTAGATTTAAGTCTTTAATTCATCTTAATTTGATTTTTGTATATGGCAAGAGACAGGGGTCTGTTTTCATTATTCTGCATATGGATATCCAGTTTCCACAGTAACATTTATTGAAGAGACTGTCTTTTTCCAAGTGTATGTTCTTGGCACCTATGTCCAAAATGAGTTAGTGAACTCATCTCCCTAAGTGTAAGTGTATGGATTTGTTTCTGGGTTCTCTATTTTATTCTATTGGTCTAGGTATCTGTTTTTATGTCAGTACAATGCTGTTTTGGTTATTATAGCTCTTTAGTATAATCTGAAGTCATGTAATGTGATTCCTCCCATTTTGTGCTTTTTGCTTAGGATAGCTTTGGCTATTCTGGGTCTTTTGTGGTTCCATATAAATTTTAGGATTGTTTTTTCTGTTTCTGTGAGGAATGTTGTATTAGTCCATTCTCATGCTGCTAATAATGACATACCTGAGACTGGGTAATTTATAAAAGAAAGGGGTTTAACTGACTCATAGTTCAGTATGACCTCAAAAAACTTATAATGATGGTGGAAGGGGAAGCAAACACGTCTTTCTTCATGAGGCCTCAGGAAACTTACTATCACAGTGGAAGGGAAAGCAAACATGTCCTTCACACGTTGGCAGGAAGAAGTGCTGAGCAAAAGGGGTGAAAAGCCATTTATAAAACAATCAGATCTTGTGAGAACTCACTCACTATCACAAGAACGCAGCATAAGGGCAAGTGCCCCCATGATTCAATTACCTCCCACTGGGTCCCTCCCATGACGTGGGGATTGTGGAAATTACAATTCAAGATGTGATTTGGTTAGGGACACAGCCAAGCCATATCAAATGTCATTTTGATAGGGATTGCATTGAATTTGTAGATTGCTTTGATTAGTATGGACATTTTAGCAATATTGATTCTTCCAATTCATAAACATAGAATATCTTTCCATTTTTTGATGTCCTCTTCAATTTCTTTCATCAGTGTTTTATAGCTTTCACTACAGAGGTCTTTCACTTTGGTTAAGTTGATTCCTAGGTGTTTAATTTTATTTGTGGCTATTGTAAATGGAATTACTTTCTCAGTTTCTTTTTCAGATTGTTTGCTGTTGGCAGATAGAAATGCTACTAATTTTTGTATGTTGATTTTGTATTCTGCAACTTTACTGAATTTGTTTATCACTTCTAATAGTTTTCTGGTGGAGTCTTTAGGTTTTCCCAAATATAAGACCATATCATCTGCAAACAAGGATAATCTGAATTCTTCCTTTCTAAATTGGAAGTTCTTAATTTCTTTCTCGTCTCATTGCTCTAGCTAGGACTTCTAGTACTATATTGAATAACAGTGGTGAAAGTGGGCACCTTATTATGCTCCAGATCTTAGGGGAAAGGCTTTTAGTTTATCCCCATTCAGTATGATATTAACTGTGGGTCTCTCACTTATGGTTTTTTTATGCTGAGGTATGTTCCTTCTATACTCAGTTTTTTGAGAGTTTTTATCATGAAAGAATGTTGAATTTTATCAAGTTTTTTTAGCATCAATTGAAATGATCACATAGTTTTTATCCTTCATTTGTTGATATTGCATATCACATGGATTGATTTGCACATGTGGAAACATGCTTGCCTCCAAGGATAAATTTCATTTAGTCATGATAAACGATCTTTCTAATGTATTGTTGAATCTGGCTTGCTAATATTTTCTTGACATTTTTTGCATCAATATTTACCAGGGATATTGGCCTGTGCTTTTCTTTTTTGGATGCACCTTTGTCTGGCTTTGGTTCAGAGCCATAGAATGAGTTTGAAAGCATTTCCTCCTCCTCTATTTTTTTGGAATAGTTTGAGTAGGATTGGTATTAGTTCCTCTTTAAATTTTTAGTAGAATTCAGTCATGAAGCCATTGGGCCCCAGGCTTTACTTTACTGGAAAACTTTTGATTGCAGCTTCAATGTCATTACTTGGTATTGGTCTGTTCAAGTTTTGGATTTATTTCTGGTTCAATTTTGGTAGGTTGTATGTGTCTAGGAATTTGTCCATTTCATCTAGATTTTCTAATTTATTAGCATATAGTTGTTCAGAGTATTCACTAATGATGCTTTGAATTTCTGCAGTATCAGTTGTGATGTCTCCTTTTTCATTTATGATTTTATTTATTTGGATCTTTTTTTCTTAGTGTGGCCTAAGGTTTGTCAATTTTGTTCAACTTTTCAAAAAACCAGCTTTTGTTTCATTGATCTTTTGTATTGTTTTAGTCATTTCAAATTCATTTATTTCTGCTCTGATCTTTATACTTTTTTCTTCCACTAATTTTAGATTTAGTTTGTTCTTGCTTTTCTAGTTCTTTAGGATGTATCATTAGATTGTTTATTTGAAGTTTTTTCTCTTTTTTTGATGTCGGCACTTATAGCTGTAATCTTCCCTCTTAGTACTATATTTGCTACATCCAATAGGTTTTGGTATGTTGTGTTTTCATTATCATTTATTTCAGAACATTTTTAAATTTTCTTCTTAATTTCTTCCTTGATTCACTGGTCATTCAGGAGCATATTGTTTAATTTTCTTGTATTTGTATAGTTTTCAAAATTCCTCTTGATATCAATTTGTAGTTTTATTCCATTGTGGTCAAAGAAGATGCTTGATACTACTTCAATTTTTTAAAATGTTTTAAGTCTTGTTTTGTGAACTAACACATGATCTATTCTTGAGAACAATCCATGTGTTGACGAGAAGAATGTGTATTCTGCAGCCATTGGATGAAGTATTCTGTAACTATCTATTAGATATATTTGGCTTATAATGCAGATTATGTTTGATGTTTCTTTGCTGATTTGCTGTCTGGAAGATCTGTCCAATGTTGAAAGTGGGGTGTTGAAATCTCTAGCTGTTATTGTATCAGGGTCTGCCTCTCTCCAACTCTAATATTTGCCTTATGTATCTGGGTGCTCCAGTGTTGAGTGTTTATATATTTAAATTTTTATATTCTTTTGCTGAATTGATTCCTTTATTATTATATAGTTACCTTCTTTGTCTCTTGTTATGGTTTTTGTCTTGAAATCTATTTTGTCTGATACAAGTATTGCTACTCCTGCTATTTTTTGGTTTCCATTGGCATAGAATATCTTTTTCCATCCCTTTATTTTTAGTCCATGGATTTGCCACTAAACGTAATGGCAAAAACCGCAATTACTTTTGCACCAATCTAAATATTTTCATTAATTCAACCACTCTGTCTTTCGATTGAAGTGTTTAGACCATTTACATTTAGTGCTACATTGATAAGTAAAGACTTACTTCTGTCATTTTGTTATTGTTTTTGGTTGTTTTGTGGTCTCTTCCTTCTCTCTTTTCTTCCTGTCTTTTTTTAGTAAAGGCAATCTTCTCTGGTGATATGATTTAGTTTTGTGCTTTTATTTTTTTGTGTATTCATTGTATGTTTTTTTTTGTTTGAGGTTACCATGAGGCTTGCAAATACTACATTTTAATCTATTATTTTAAGCTAATAACAACTTAATATTTTGCATAAACAAACAAGCAAGCTAAAAGAAAACTAATAAAAATTCTGCACACTAACTTCATCCCCACAGTTTTTAATTTTTTGTTGTTTCTATTTATATGTTATTGTACTGTCTATATCTTAAAAAGTTTTTATTATTTTTGAGTGATTCATTGTTTAGTCTTTCCACTTAGGATAAAGCAGTTCATTTCACACACCACAGTTATGGTGTTATAATATTCTGTATTTTTCTGTGTACTTACTACTACCAGTGAGTTTCGAACCTTCAGTTGAGTACTTATTACTCATTAATGTCCTTTTCTGGCTGATTGAAGTATTCCCTTTAGTTTTTCTTATAGGACAGGTCTGGTGTTGATCAAACCCCTCAGCTTTTGTCTGGGAAAATCTTTATTTCTCCTTCATGTTTGAAGGATATTTTCACTGGATTTACTATTCTAGGATAAAAGTTTTTTCCCTCAGCACTTCAAGTACATCATGCCTCTCTCTCCTGGCCTGTAATGTTTCCAATGAAAAGTCTGATGCCAGATGTATTGGAGCTCCTTTGTATGTTACTTGTTTCTTTTCTCGTCTTCTTTTTAGAATCCTTTCTCTTTGATCATTGGGAGTTTAATTATTAAATGTCTTGAAGTAGTCTTCTTTGGTTTAAATCTGCTTGGTGTTCTATAATCTTCTTGTTATATTTTTGTTTGGATATTGATATCTTTCTCTAGGTTTGGTAAGTTCTCTGTTATCTCTTTGAATAAACTTTCTACCCCTATATCTTTCTCTACCTCCTCTTTAAGGTCAATAATTCTTAGGTTTGCCCTTTTGAGGCTATTTCTTATAACCCATAGGCATGCTTCCTTGTTTTTTATTCTTTTTTTCTTTTGTCTCTTCTAACTGTGTATTTTCAAATAGTCTGTCTTCAAGTTCACTAATTCTTTCTTCTGCTTGTTCAATTCTGCTATTAAGGATCTTATACATTCTTTAGTACGCCAACTGCAGCTTTCAACTCCAAAATTTTTTCTTGATTCTTTTTAATTATTTCAATCTCTTTGTTAAATTTATCTGATAGAATTCTGAATTTCTTCTGTGTTGTCTTGAACTTCTTTGAACTTCCTCAACTATTTTGAATTCCCTGTCTGAAAGATCACATATTTCTGTTTCTCCAGGATTGGTCCTTGGTGTTTTATTTAATTCATTTGATGAGGTCATGTTTTCCTGGATGGCCTTGATGTCTATGGATTTTCTTCAGTTTCTGGTCATTGAATAATTTGTTATTTATTGTACTGTCCTCTATCTGGACTTGTTTGTACCCATCCTTCTTGGAAAGGCTTTCCATATATTCTAAAGGACTTGGGTGTTGTGATCTAAGCTGTATCACTTTAGAGGCACCCCAAGCCCAGTTATGTTGTGATTCTTGCAGACTCGTAGTGGTACTACCTTAATGATCCTGGACAAGATCCAGGAGAATTCTCTGGATTATAAGGTGGAGACTCTTGTTCTTTTCTCTTTCTCCCAAACAAGCAAAGTCTCTCCCTCTGTTCTGAGCCACCTAAAACTTGGAGTGAGTGACAAGCACTCCTGTGGTCACCACCACTGTGACTGCACTGGGTCAGACCTGAAGCCAGCGCAGCACTGAATTTCACCTAAGACCTGCTATAACCACTCCCTGGCAATTGTCTGTGTTTGCTCAAGGCCCTGGGACTCTACAATCAGCAGATGGCAAAGCCACCCAGGTCTGTGTCTCTCCCTTCAAGGTGGTGAGCTCACCCAGCCCCTGGGTGGGTTCAGAGGTGCCATCCGGATGTCAGGGACTAGAGTCAAAAACCTTAGAAGTCTACCTGGTGTTCTATTGTACTGAAGCTGAGCTGGCGCTCAAACCAAAAGATGCACTTACTTCCCCTTTCCAAAGGCCGAGGGGCCTCACTCCCATATCTATCACCACAGGCCACAGGGAGTTCTGTCAGACTACCACTAATGTTCCCTTAAGACCCAAAGGCTCTTAAGTCAGCTTGTGGTGAATTCTGCCTGGCTTGGGACTCATCCTTCAGGGAAATGGGCTCTCCTCTGGCCCAGGGCAGGTCCAGATATGCTGGCCAAAAGTCATGTACTAGAACTGGGGACTGCAAGAGCCCACTGATGCTCTACCCCACTGTGGCCATGCTGGTACCTAAGTGGCAGGATAAAGTCCCCTTTACTTTTCTCTCTGCTTTTCTCAAGCAGAAGGAGTTTTGCCCCATAGCCACCACAGCTGAAAATGTGCTGAATTTCACCTGAAGCCACAAGTCTCAGAGTTTCATCCAAGGCCCACAGCATACTACCTCACTACTGGTTATTCAGGGCCCAAAGACTCTTAGCAGGTGATGGGTCCTGCCAGAACCAGATCCTTCCCTTCAAGGCAGCAAGTTTCCTTCTGTCCCAGGATGTGTCTAGAAATATCTGGGAACTAGGGTCTGGAACAGGGTATGACCAGTGCCTTATCTGCTGTGGCTGAGCTGGTATCCAAGATGCAAGATAAAGTGCTCCCCACCCTTCGTGTTCTCTCCTCAAGGAAGGAAGCAAAGTGCTCCCCACTTTTCCCTGTCCTCTCCTCAAGCAGGGGTCTCATTTGGAGCTATGAGTGGAGCAGCCTGGAGTTAGGGGAGGGGTGATGCCAGCACTCCCTTAGCTGCCCAAGCTGGTGTCTCAGTATGTCATATGCCCCCCACCAGTCCACTGTCTCTGGGTCCAGTTCAGCACTAGAACTCACCTAAGAGTTGCAATTCTTATGACTTAGGCTGCCTTTCAAGTTTAATCAGAGACCCAGAGCACTCCAGCCCTCAGTGGTGAGGTGTGTGGGAACTTAAGCTCTGATCTCTGGGATCTACAATTCCCCTCTGGCAAGGGCTGATTTTAATGCTCCCTTCATGAGTGGGTGTCATCTGAGTTTGGTCCAGTTTTCCTTTATGCTCTATCAGGACAGAACTAAGTTCAACTCCTCACAATTGCTGTGCTCTCCCTCCTTCAGTGCCCAGAGACTCTCTCTGCACCAAGCCACCACGGCTAGGGTTGGGATGGGGGTGGTATCAGTGGTTCAAAATTGCTTTTTCTATCTCTTCAGTGCCTCTTTCAGGGATATATAGTTAAAGCCAGGTACTATAAGGGTTCACCTTATTTTTTGTTCTTATGAAGGTGTTTTTCTGTGTACATAATTGTTCAATTTGTCTGGGCCTGACGGCTCATGCCTATAATCCCAGCACTTTGGAAGGCCAAGGCAGGCAGATCACCTGAGGTCAGGAGTTCGAGACCAGCATGGCCAACGTGGCAAAACCTTGTCTTTACTAAAAATACAAAACATAGCCCACCTGTAGTCACAGCTATTCAAGAGGCTGAGGCAGGAGAAACACTTGAACCTGGAAGGCAGAGGTTTCAGTGAGCCGAGATCAGGCCACTGCACTCCAGCCTGGGCAACAAAGTGAGACTCTATCTCAAATTTTAAAAAAAGAAAAAATTGGGGGCTGGGCGGGGGCAGGCGAGGGGCGCGGAGTGCTCTGGGTATCGGGCCCCCAGGTAGGAGCTTCTCAGTGCCCTCTTCGGAGGCCGGTAGAGGGCCACGAGGCGGTTGTCAGCGCCCGGAAGCCCACCCTCACGGGCGTTGCAGCAGGCGGGGCAGGGGACGCAGAACGTTAATTCCGTTGGCCCGAGTCTCCCAGGGGAGGTGAAGAGAGGTCGGCAGATCCAGCTCTCCTGCTTGGCAACCTGCTTAGTCTTTCTGAATCTGGTACACTAGGGGTTGGAAAAACCACACTAGACAAAGAACTTGCGTCAAAATCGGGACTGAAATACATTAATGTTGGTGATTTAGCTCGAGAAGTCTGATCATCGGATATCATGGAATCTGGCAAGATGGCTTCTCCCAAGAGCATGCCGAATGATGCCCAGAAGATGGCACAAATCCTGAAGGATATGGGGATTACAGAATATGAACCAAGAGGTATAAATCAGATGATGGAGTTTGCCTTCCGATATGTGACCACAATTCTAGATGATGCAAACATTTATTCAAGCCATGCTAAGAAAGCTACCGTTGTTGCAGATGATGTGCAATTGGCAATCCAGGTGCCGCGCTGACCAGTCTTTTACCTCTCCTCACCCAAGAGATTTTTTATTAGATATCGCAAGGCAAAGAAATCAAACCCCTTTGCCACATTCAGGTCCTAGGTTGCCACCTGATAGATATTGCTTAACAGCTCCAAACTATAGGCTGAAGTCTTTACAGAAAAAGGCATCAACTTCTGCGGGAAGAATAACAGTCCCACGGTTAAGTGTTGGTTCAGTTACTAGCAGACCAAGTACTCCCACACTAGGCACACCAACCCCACAGACCATGTCTGTTTCAACTAAAGGAGGGACTCCCATGTCCCTCACAGGTCAAAGGTTTACAGTACAGATGCCTACTTCGCAGTCTCCAGCTGTAAAACCTTCAATTCCTGCAACCTCAGCAGTTCAGAATGTTCTGATTAATCCATCATTAATTGGGTCCAAAAACATTCTTATTACCACTAATATGGCGTCATCACAAAATACTGCCAATGAGTCATCAAATGCATTGAAAAGAAAACGTGAAGATGATGATGATGACGATGATGATGATCATGACTATGATAATTTGTAATCTAGCCTTGCTGCATGTAACATGTATACTTGGTCTTGAATTCATTGTACTGATATTCAACATGCATGCTGGATGTTTTCAAGTTGTGTTTTAGAAAACTTTAATAATATTTAATGAGTAAATACAGTTACCATACTTTTTAATTGAAATGAAGGTTTTTCATCAGCCTTAAAAGTGTAAGAAAAATAAAGTTATCATTCATTTGAAAAAAAAAAAATTGTTAAATTGGTGTCCTTGTGGCAGGGATGATGGGTGAAGTCTTCTATTCCATCAGCTTACTCCTGTTGAGTTTGTTGAGTGTGTAAACTCATGTCTTTCATCAAATTTGGGAACCAAACTTTGGAAATTCAGGATTATCTACTCTAGCTGAACATATGCACACTCAACAACCCAGTAATTTTACTCTTAACAATATATCCAAAAATAATGTTTGCACATGTGCACTAAAATACTTGTTTTAAAATGTGCATAGCTGTGTTACTCATAAGAGCCAAAAACTAAATAGTTCTGATATCATAAACAACAGAATGGATAAATTATGGTATAGCAATAACATTTACGATAGCTTCAAAAACATGAAATACTTAGAAATAAATAAGTCAAAAACATATGTGCAAGACCTGTGCATTGAACATTACAAAGCATTGCCAAAAGTAATTAAAGAATAAATGAAAATATATACCATGTTCATAGATTAAAAACTCAATTCATTTTCCCAAATTGATCTATCTATTCAGTGCAAAGCCAAAATTGCAGTAGGCTTTTTTATAGAAAAAAAGTTGATTCTAAAATGTATATGAAAGAAATTTAGCTAGAATGGTTGAAATAACTTTGAGGAAAATCAAATTTAGAGGAGTTAGACTACCAGATTTTAGAATCTACTGTAAAGTTACAGTAATCAATATTATATATAGTAGTATACGTGAATATGCAAGAATAAACATATAAATCAATGGAACAAGTTGAAAGTCCAGAATCAATCCAGACATATTGATTTTTGACAAACATGCCAAGGTAAATCAATCAGAAAAGATCGTATTTACAACAAATGGTATTCAGGGCCCAAGGACTCTTAGCAGGTGATGGGTCCTGCCAGAACTGGATCCTTCCCTCCAACGCACCAAGTTTCCTTCTGTCCCAGGATGTGTCTAGAAATGTCTGGGAACTAGGGTCTGGAACAGGGTATGACCAGTGCCTTACGTGCTGTGGCTGAGCTGGTGTCCAAGATTCAAGACAAAGTGCTCCCCACACTTCCCTGTCCTCTCCTCAAGCAGAAGGAAGGGGTCTCATTTGGAGCTATGAGTGGTGCAGCCTGAAGTCAGGGGAGGGGTGATGCCAGCACTCCCTTAGCTGCCCAACTGGGTATTCATATGGAAATAAAATGACACTTTCCTTTACCACATCCCATATGGAAAAAGAATTAACTCCAAATTATCACACATATAAATATGCTATCTAATAATATAAAACTTCCAGGAGAAAACTAGAGAAAATCTTCCTGACCTTAAAGTAGGTAAATGTTTTAGGCAGAACATTAAAAAAATAAAATTTTCAATAATGGAACTTTATCAGAATTAAAGTCCTCTGCTTTTCAAAGGACATCATTAACAAAATACACACACACACAGCCATAAATGTCTTTTCATAATAAGATGACAATAATAATAAGATGCTCAATAATAAGATGACAAACAATGGAACTAAAAATTGGCAATATATTTGAAGAAATACTCTATTTAAAAAGACATACAAATAGCTAATAATTAAATGAAAAGATTTTCAAAAAAATTTGTCATCAGAAAATGTAGATTAAAACCACAGTGTAAAATTGCTATGTAGCCATTACACTGCACAAAATTTAAAAGACTGGCAATACGAAAATTAGGCAAAAATATGGATCAGTTGGAACTCTCATACATTGCTGGTTGGGCCTGGTGGCTCACACCTGTGAGCACTTTGCGAGGCCAAGGTGGGCAGATCACGAGGTCAGGAGTTCAAGACCAGTCTGGCCAACATAGTGAAACCCTGTCTCTACTAAAAATACAAAAAATTAGTCGGGTGTGGTGGTGTGTGCCTATAATCCCAGCTACTTGGGAAGCTGAGGCAGGAGAATCGCATGAACCTTGGAGGCAGAGGTTGCAGTGAGCCAAGATCACAGCATTGCACTCCAGCCTAGGTGAGACTACAAGACTGCATTGGGGAGGAGGGGGAAAGATATGCAAATAGCTAACAATCAAATGAAAAGATTTTCAAAATAATTCGTCATCAGAGAAATATAAATTAAAACCACAATGTAAAAGTGCTGTGTAGCCATTACATTGTATAACATTTAAAAGACTGGCAATACGAAAATTAGGCAAAGGTATGGATCAATTGGAACTTTCATACATTGCTGATAGGAGTGTAAAATAGTAAAACTACATTGGAAAACAGCAATTTCTCATAAAGTTATACATATATTTGGTATTCTACTCTACAATTCCATTCCTAAAATTACCTGAAAAAAATGAAAATATGTCCATTAAAAGACTTGTACACAAATATTCATCGTAGCTTTATTAGTAATAACCAAAAAAAGTAAAAGAAAAACTAAATATTCACCAACTGGTGAATGGATAAGCAAAGTGAAATAGCATTCATGCAGTGAAATGCTGTTTAATGATAAATAGTAATGAGCTACTGATACATGCAATAATATGGATGAATCTCAAAAACATTATGCTGAATGAAAGGAACCAGACATTAAAGAATACATACTGTACAATTCCATTTATATGAAATTCTAAGGCTGGGCAAGGTGGCTCACGCCTGTAATCCCAGCACTTTGGGAGACTGAGGCAGGCGGATCATGGGGTCAAGAGATCGAGACCATCCTGGCCAACATGGTGAAACCCCGTCTCTAGTAAAAATATACAACTTAGCTAGGCGTGGTGGCATGCTCCTATAGTCCCAGCTACTCAGGAGGCTGAGGCAGGAGAATTGCTTGAACTCAGGACGTGGAGGTTGCAGTGAGCCAAGATCGCACCACTGCACTCCAGCCTGGTGACAAAGCAAGACTCCACCTCAAAAACAAATAAATAAAAAATAAAAAAAGAAAAAAGAAATTATAATAAGTGTAAACTAATCAATAGTGACAGAAATTAGATTAGTGATTGCCTGAGACTGGGGATAGGGAAGAAGGATTGATTAAAAAGGGATACAAGTGAACAGTTTGGCATAATGGAAATGTTCTGTATCTTAACTGTGACCATAGTTACATAGGTACATAATTTTCCAAAATTTACAGAAATATATGCTTTAAATTGATTTTTTGTATATAAGGTACACTTTAATAAAGTTGATTTTCTAAAAATATCATTCTGGCTGCCATGATGAAATTGGATTTTGGCCAGGCAAGGTGAAAGCAGGTATGCTAAATAAGAGGCTATTGCAGAGATAACAGCAGCTTGGATTAGGGTGTTAGTCACAATGATAACGGTTCATGTGTAGATAGCATTTATTAGATGCCAGGAACTATTCTGTGTATTTTTCAGGTAGTGATTCATTAAATCCTATGAAATAGGTACTATTATAACTCTAAGGTACAAGAAGCTTAAGTAACTTGTGAAAAAGCTCATAGTCTGGGTTCAATTCACAGAATTAACCATTATGCTCTAGAAGATAGATTCAGAGCATATTTTGAAAATACAGCTGCCATAATAAACTGATATATAAGATGTGCTATGTAAATTCAAGAGAAGACTCAAAGATGGTGATGCCATACTGAGACGAGGAAAATTGGAGAAGGATTGTGTTTGTAGGTTGTTAAAGGAAGAGGCTTCCATTATGTATCTGAAAGCAAAATCTGACTTTTTGTGTGTGCTAGATAAAGAAGAGCTGTGTTTCTAGGCGAAGACTCTGAAGAAAACAAACTACTGATATATTTGATTTGAGGAAACATAAAATATTCAAAATAATGAAAAACACTTAAGAGGGAGTGTTTAAAGATTGATTAATCATAGGATTGATGGCCATAAAAGTGTGGTCATTGGAGTGAGGCTGTTGCTCCTTTGGCCAACTTTTTTTTTGAGACAGAGTCTCACCCTGTCGCACAGGCTGGAGTGCAGTGGTGTGATCTCGGCTCACTGCAACCTTCACCTCCTGAGTTCAAGTAATTCTCCTGCCTCAGCCTCCTGAATAGCTGGGATTACAGGCATGGGGCACCATGCCTGGCTAATTGTGTTTTTGTATCTTTAGTAGAGACAGGGTTTCACCATGTTGGCCAGGTTGGTCTCGAACTCCTGACCTTGTGATCCACCTGTCTCGGCCTCCCAAAGTGCTGGGATTACAGGCACGAGCCACCGCACCCAGACTCCTTGGCCAGCTTTTACAGGTGTGTGCTCTGGTAAGAAGCTGACATTGATCTATGAGATTAGTAAAATCTGTTGTTACTTTTTTACTATAACCAAATATCATTCCATCTCTTCCTAACAGAATAAGTATTTATTATTGTTAATAAGGAGATAAATTTTAATGCTCCATTTAATATATGTCATGTTTGGGATACCCGTTAGCCATCCAAGTAAAGATGTTCAGTAGATAATAGGTTATGTCAATCTGGAATTTCAGGTACACATCAAGTCTGAGAGTTATCGGCCTATAAATGGTATTTACAACTACAGATTGGATGAAAACACCTTAGGGAGAGAATGTATCTAGCTAGAGCCCTGGATGGGGAGAGGTCTCTAAACTTAGCAGGATACAACAAAGTTGTATGACAATAATGATCGGGAGGTCCATAAAAATCCTAAATATTTCATGAAGTATTACAGTTAAATACAGAAAACATACAAGTACTTTAAAGAGTAAAATTGACCCAACTTGACTTGAAAATTCTGAGTATTAAACTGCAAGTAAGTCATAAAGGAAACATGTTTATAAAAATGAAATTTAATGATAGCATTCAGTACACACTCCATACCTGGCATTATATAAGCACTTGGAGAATGAGATGAGTGGGAAGACTTCTCTCATGAAGCTTTGAATTCATCCTTCCATTCATTCTATCAAGAAATACTTAGCCAATGTCTTTAAGGTAACTGATACATGCTTAAGTCATGGAGATATAACTGTGAACAAGACAGACATACTCATGAAATTCAATGGAAAAGATAGCATTAATAGATAGTACTGATAGGTGGATTAATAAAAGATAGAATATACCATTCAAGTGCAACATATAGGATGCTATGGGCACTTTTATATCAGGGAGAGCTAACATAATCAAGGAGTCATAGAAAGTTTCTCAGAGGAAGTAAATTTTTAGCTAAAAATTTAAAGAAGAAATGAGTAGTCACGAAGAGTGTAGAAAATAATGCCCAAGGCAACAGGAACAGCACATGTAAAAAGTTTGAGAAGAGAGCCTCAAGCAGTTGAGAAATAGAATAATCTGACCAGATGAGACTGAAGGATTAAGTATGCGGGCTGTGATAAGGTGGGGTCCTTGCAAGTCTCGCTAAGGATTTTAGACTTTATCATAAGGTAACTGGGAATAACACAGTAAGAACTTGTTTTCCAAAGCTCACTATTGTAGGTGATATAATACATACAACTAAAAATGTCTGTAGAATCACAGAGGAGGCAAAGACTAATTGGTCAGGTGGGCTTCCCAAGAAGCAGCATTTTAGTTGAATTTTGAAGAATGTGAGAGATTCTACCAGGCAGCAAAAGAGAAAGGGCATTACAGAAAGAGGGAATGACAAGGACAAAGGCACAACCGTCTTAAAAAAAAAAGAGCTGGGTATGCTGGGAACAGGGAGAAACCATAAAGTATAGCAGCATAAAGTGGCATGAACATAGTGAAAAATAAGGCTAAGAGGCACAGTTCTAACATTTGTGTACAAATGGAACAATGTGGCACAAGGAACATACATTTAAATATTTAAAAGTTATAAATCATGTTAACAAACAAAATTTGTTCTCCTCTCTACATATCTTCAAATTCAAAATATGGTGGATGACAGGCTGTGGAGTACAGGTAAATACGATAAATTTACTTTTATACAGGCCTTTACACTTAACAGTCCAAGCATTATATCTTTATAGGAGTTTAACAAGTCACTCCAGTTCTAAATCAAAGTTCATGAACTGTATTAGTCCATTTTCAAACTGCTATAAAGTTACTACCTGAGACTGAGTAATTTATGAACAAAAGAGGGTTAATTGACTCACAGTTCTGTATGGATGGGGAGGTCTAAGAAAATTTGCAATCACTGAGAAAGGGGAAGCAGTCACCTTCTTCACGAGGCGGCAGGAAAGAGAGAAGGAAGGAGGAAGTGCCGCTTTTAAAACCATCAGATCTTATGAGAACTCACTATCACTAGCACAGCACAGGGGAAACTGCCCCCGTGATCCAGTCACCTCCCATTAGGTCCCTCCCTCAACACGTGGGGATTACAGTTCAGATTACAATTCAAGAAGAGATTTGGGTGGGGACACAGAGCCAAACCATATCATGAACTTTATGATTAAAGTTACATAAATCTTATCAGAAAACAATAATTAACAGTAAACTTTTAGGTTCTAGGACCAGTTTTTTTTTTTTAATGATTCCAGTAATTACTGTGTATCTGATATGAATAATTAGATATGAACACAAGACTGTATAAGACTGGAAAGTTTTCAGACTCTTTATTAAATATGTGAAAATGGAAAACTGCCATTGAGTGAGGTTAACTCCACTAGAATCTTACAGGGACTTACAATGGTATCTAAACAAATTCTTTACTCTGCAAATTCATTTATTTAATGTTTCTACTCTCTTCTCATGCTGTTTTCCATAGCACAAAATTAGGTATCCAGTATTTAGGCCTTCTTGATGTTTTTAGGATGTTTTTGAATTTTTTATTGATATATCATAGTTGTATATATTTTTTAGGTATATGTGATATTTTGATACATGTATACAACGTGTAATGCTCAAATCAGAGTAATAGGGATATCCATTACCTCAAACATTTATCTTTTGTGTTGAGAACACTACAATTCTTCTCTCCTAGCTTTTTGAATTATGTATGTTAAGTATAATTTCTTGATAGTACTATTAAATAATTCATTCCTTCTATTTAAACGGCATTTTTGTACCCATTAACCAATTTTGCCTTAATTTCAGTCATATATTCTTAACCCTTCCCTGAGTCCAAGTTCATTTCTCTCCCTTCTCTGCATACCAACTCACTTATTTTAACATTTAAATTAGCTATTTTTATATATAGTTTATATGTAAACTGTATATAAATAGTTATATATAGTTTATAAATAGTTTGCATATAAACTATATATAATTTATTTAAATGTTAAAATGAGTGAGTTGGTGTTCAGAGAAGGGAGAGAATAAACTATAGATATATATAAATCTAAGGAAACTAAATTTCAAAAAGGGAAAACTGTTCCTATAGGAGGCATGGGCATAAAGATAGGGTGTGTTTTAAGCAGAGGAACTCTGCTGAAGTAAGGCAAAGCCAGCAGAACTTTTAACAACCATGCACACTGATGTAACGGATTGGAATCTGTAGGAGCCCCAATGGCAGAGGTAATCCTGCCTACCTATCAGTTCTCTCCATGAGACTTTTGTTGAGTAAGCAGCAGCACAATAGGCTGGTGGCTGGGGTGGAAAGCAAAAAGTCTTAAAGTGCTTAGGTCTCAAAATCCTTTTAGAGGGTGAGCCCTGTAATACACACAGAACAGGTAAGATATTTGAAACTAGAGGTGAACTGAAACTACCTAAAGCTGCAACCCAGCACTGACTCAACTTGACTCCTCACAAAGAAAGGGCACACTTTTCCTAGGAAGAAATAATACTTACTTGAATCTCTATAATTATTTTTAAAACAATTAGGTTTAAGCATATAAATTTTAAAATGTCAATATCAGTGCATGTAATTTTTTAAATGGGAGACATGTGAAGAACTGGGAAAATATGAACCATAATTAAGAAAAAAATTATAAATCTGTTAAAGAAATTGATGAAAAAATGAAGAATTTCAACAGATAAATTGAATCTCTAAAAAAAAAACTCTCTCAAGGCACAGCCCACTTTTTATAAATAGGGTGAAGGAATAGGAGAGTTCAAAGTGTGGCCTTAGGCTATATCCTCTCCAGGTACCTCAAGATTTGACAGCTTCTGTAGACAACCCCTTGGCAAGGACATCAGCATGTAGAAGTGTATGCTAGTCACAGTGGTTATGATAAAACTCACCTCCGGTGACTCTGAGGACAAAGAAGATCAAGGAGAGGAAGGATTTAGCTTATGTTATTTCAGATATGCACCTGCAAGACATACCTAGACTTTCAGGGAAAACTACTTAGACTTGAAGAAAAACTACAGGTAAAGTTTGGAAAAAATGCAATTTAAATTTGAGTTGTTATCGTTAGTGTAATCACATTTATATATATGGTATCTAGCTCTTTTTCTATTTAGAATTAATAGACTTATGATTAGGAAACATCACCTTAAACATACTATACATAAAGCCCAACAGAGAAATTACCACTGGGAATCTTTTGAACTTACCTTCTGGCATACATCAGACAGAAAATTGGAAAAGCAGATATCATGGGAAACAGATTGAAAAATTAGCAGAATAAGGTATCACGTGACAGTAGAAAACTTCTTGATATCTGCCTCCTGATGACAAAATAAGTACATTTCCCAGCATGAATTTCTCAACCTTCTCCATATGTATCGACATGCTCTGCCTTCTCACCTATTTCAACTGTTCCAAATTCTTTCCCATAATGTCCTCTCTTTAGCCCTACATCATCAAACGTTGTTTCTCCAGTGGATCATTTCCATCATTATAGTTGCTACAATAGTTCCTATCTTAAACTACCTCTCTCAGCTACTGCCCATTTCTGTTTCTCTTTGCAGCAAAATCCCTTGAAAAGATTTGTCTATATTCACCATCCTGCTTTATCACTGTCCATTCTCTTCTAGACCTGTTCCTATAAGGTTTCTTCTTGTCAAGTTTGTTAATGAGCTATATCTTGGCAATGCCAATAATATGTTTTTATTTAATTTCTCAAAAAATCGACTACTCCAGCCCTTCTCCTCCTAGCCTGTCTCATCTCAGTGAACAATAGTATCATACATTCAAGGCTAAGGTAAAAAATGTAAGAGTTATCTTCTTCTCACACGTCACACCAAATCAAGTCCTAACAGCACTACCTCCAAAACAAATTCAAAATCAATTCTTCACCTTTTCCATTGTATAACTGTAGCCCAAGCCACCATGACTTCTATATGAACTATTAAAAGAACTTCCTAACTGATTTTCCTGACCCAGTTCTTGGCCTCTACCACCTTTTCTTCACAAGGTTATTATCCTGAAGCACATATCAGGTTATAGCACTGTCTCTCTTAAGACCCTTTTAATGTCTTCCCGTTATACTTAAAGTTCAGCTCCTTTCCATGACTTTCAAAGCTCTATGTGATCTAGCCTCTGCTTATCTTTCTGTCTTCACCTCCCTCCTGCATTGCATTTCAGCCACACTGGCCATCATTATTTCACTCAAATATGAAAGCTCATTTTTCTCTCAGGGACCTTATACTTGCTGCTTTTCTGCCTAGAATATCCTTTCCCTAGATATTCACACTGATAACTCCTTCTCATCACTCAAGCCTCAAGCTGAATGTCACTTCTTGATTGAGGCTTTCTATGTTTATTATTCCCACTAGAATATAAGCACCTCGAGGTCAGGAAACTATCCAACTTGCAAATTACTTTATTTTCAATGCCTGGAATAGTGACTCACAGGCACTAGATAAATACTTGTTCATAAACTTAACTCCTTTAGAATATTTTAAGCATTCATTATAATTATAAAGGCCATCGACATATGTATATTAAATGTTCATGTACCAAATCCTGTGCTTTGTGCTAAGAGTAAAAAGACAAATAAAATTCTATCTAGAGAGTGACATCAGCAAGATAGTGGGATAGAAGGTGCCAACCCTCAACTGCCCAGAGAAGCACCAACTTTACAACCACCCATGGATAAGAATACCTTTCAGGAGCTCAGGAGTCTAGCTGAGATGTTCTAGAATCATGGTGGAGCAAAAATAATTCAATAATATGTGCATTAAAGTAGGTAAGAACAGTTACATTTTATGCACATCACCCCCTACACAAGATGGCACAGCTGAGTGCCAAGGAAGAACCCCTTGGTTGATGATTTCTCCCACAGGTGGAAATGAGGGCAAAGTGAGCACCCAGCTCTCTCAGCATTGAAGGTTGAATCCAAGAAACCTAGTTCTATCTTGTCCCATCCAGAACACTGAGGGGATTAGCACAACTGAATTATCTGGCAGCAAGAAGCAGTGAAAAGGAGCAGAAGCTCAAAGTAGCGGGCACACAGATCTCAACAATTGGCCACAGATGTTACTGGCTGGCCTGTAGACACCACCCATGAACTCTGTGGGGGTGTATCACATTTGAACCCCCAAACTGACTGACATGTCACAGCACTCCATGCACACACTCCTACCACCATCACCATCACCAGCACCTTGCACTCCTCCACAGATTGCACCCCAGGTTCCCCTGCAGACAGTACATGTGCTCCCCTGAAGATGGCAAACATGAGCCTGCAAAGACAGTGCACAGATATCAACAGATGGCTCAACTCTGCTAAACTTGGAGAAGGTACACAACTTTGATCACTCCAGATCACAGCCCTAGTGAGAGGAGGTGCCAGCTGGGCTCCCTGGATCAAGTAGGGGCTCAGAAAGCTGTGAAACTCACTCATTTCCTGCATTCAGACTTACTTTGGTCCTGGATGAATAATATTGAAGATACCTGCTTAAAATATTCCTAACACCCAGATTTGTGCATGTGTTTTCTTCCCCAAGAAAGCTATAAACAGTGAAAATTTTGCTATAAGCTTCCCTGTGTCCTCTCTTCCCCCTTCCCTGAAACTAAAAAGGATGTTAACTGCCCATTTCTCTGTGACCAGCAGACTTTACCTATGCTCCCAATTCCAATTCCTTGTAAACATACTTTGTAAAATCCTATAAAATCCTGTCTCCTTTGCCATGCCGCTGCAAGGTCATAAAGTAGATAAAACCTAAGCTGCAATTCTGGTTTTCCTCAAAAGGAAATGTTCTAAGACATGTCACACAATAACTTACTGCCTTTGTTTCTCACTCTGGTAACATCTTCCCTCCACCTTAAAGAGTTTAAAAGGCAACTGCATAATCTAACTCTGGCTACCCATTCGGGACCCCTTCCACGCTGTGGAAGCGTTGTACTTTCACGTTGCCCAATAAAGCCTACAGTTTTTTCTATCAGTCCGTGTCTCTATCACTCGCTGCGGGCAGTTGCCACACCAATTCTTTGGCCTGACTAAAGGCAAGGACCTTTGGTGTTACACTAGGAGAAGTAAATGGAAAGTTCTCACTTCCTGGCCTGGTTTTATGGGATCAAGGGAAAGCATACAATCCTGACACTACCCCCCAAGAGGGAATAAGAACAGTAGGGGGATACATCAATTGAAATGGTCTGGGACACCTCCAGATCTCTAGCCAGGCTGAATGGTGCAGATTGTTCTCTCCCAACGCCAGTAATCAAAGACTTGAGAAGTTTACTCCTTCTTCAAATGAGAAGGCAACAAGGCAAGGCTTCAAAGAACATAAAAAATCAAGGAAATATACCACCAAAATAATAATAATAAAGCTCCAGTGGCTGACCCCAAAGAAATAGAGATATATGAATTGCCTAAAAAGAATTCAAAATATCTTTAAAAAGCTTAGTAAGCTACAGGAGGAAAAACTAAGGGATCATGATGGATAGGAGGCAGGACTAGACTGCACCTCCCCCACAAACAGAGACTTGCATTGTGAACTTCTGCTCCAAAACTACTGCAGGAATAAACCAGAAAACCTGAGAGAACCCACAGACCCTCTGAAGGAAGCAGATTGCTCCTGCAGGAGCCAGGAGACACCCCAAATACAGTGAGTGCCCAAGCTGTGGAAGTGGGAAAGGAGGATTGTCCATCTGCAAACACACACCCTCACTGGGGAACCTGAAGGTCTGGATCATGGGAGAAGATTCTGGCCTTACCTGGAACTGAGTTAATTTAGAGAGTCAAGCTAAATACAGAGGTAGAGGAAGCAGCAGGAGAAGACCCTCTCTAGGTCCCCTGGAGAGCCGTTTCTGCCTTGTCCACAGAAGTCCTTGGAAAGGGCTGTCAGAGGTACTGGGAAAAGACCACAAGGAGAAGGAAACCTCTAGCTGAACTTTGTAACAATTCCAACCAAACACAAAGTTTCCTGGCCAGAACTCTGGGGAGGGCGTGAATCCAGTGTGCAGACTCCTCAGGTGGGAAGGCACGAAAGTCCTGCTTACTTTCACACATAGGAGGCTAGTAACCTGGGGCAAGTTCTCAGTCCTGCTCTTCCACTGCCTGGAAACAGACTTGGTGTCTTTTGGGGGCCTGGGGGCACGATGGAAGTGAGACCAGCCTTCTGGGTTGCTTGGCAGCTGGGTGAAGCCTGTGATGCTGGCTTTCCCCTACTCTCTGACAACCTGAATGACACAGCAGAGGCAGCCATAATCCTCCTGAGAACATCATTCCATTGACCTGGGAACCACAGCTCCATCCTCCACAGCAGCCACAGCAAGAGCCACCCAAGGAGAGTCTAAGCTCAGACACACCTAGCTCTGCCCCCACCTGATGGTCCTTCCCTACTCACCCTGGTAGCTGAAGACATCAGCATTCTATGAAGCCAGTATCTTCCTAATACCAAAACCAAGAAAGAACATAACCAAAAAAGGAAACTACAGATCAATATCTCTGATGAACATAGATGCAAAAATCCTTGACAAAATACTAGCTAACTGAATCCAACAACATATCGAAAAGATAATCCACCATGATCAGGTGGGTTTCATACCAGGGATACAGGGATGGTTTAATATATACAAGTCAATAAATGCGATACACCACATAAACAGAATTGAAAACAAAAATCACATGATTACTCCATAGACACAGAAAAAACATTTGACAAAATCCAGCATGCCTTTATGATTGAAACTTTCAGCAAAATCAGCATACAAGGGGCATACCTCAATGTAATAAAAGCCATCTATGACAAACCCACAGCCAACATAGTACTGAATGGGGAAAAGTTGAATTCATTCCCTCTGAGAACTGGAACAAGACAAGGATGCCCACTCTCACCACTTCTATTCATATCGTAGCCAGAGCAATCAGACAGGAGAAAGAAATAAAGGCCATCCAAATCAGTAAAGAGGAAGTCAAACAGTTGCTGTTTGCTGATGATGTGATTGTAGACCTAGAAAACCCTGAAGATTCCTCCAAAAAGCTCCTAAAACTGATAAAAGAATTCAGCAAACTTCCAGGAAACAAAGTTAATATACACAAATCAGTAGCTGTCCTATACACCAACAGTGACCAAGCTGAGAATCAAATCAATAACTAAACTCCTTTACAATAGCTTCAAAAAAATAAAATAAAATACTTAGAAATACACCTAACCAAGGAGGTGAAAGACCTCTATAATAAAAAGTACAAAACACTGCTGAAAGAAATCATAAATGACACAAACAAATGGAAACACATTCCATGCTCATGGATGGGTAGAATTAATATTGTGAAAATAACTGTACTGCCAAAAGCAACCTACAAATTCAATGCAATTTCCATCAAAATACCACCATCATTTTTCACAGAACTAGAAAAAACAATTCTGAAATTCACACAGAACAAAAAAGAGCCCACATAGCCAAAGCAAGACTAAGCAAAAAGGAGAAATCTGAAGACATCACATTACCTGATTTCAAGCTATACTGTAAGACCATAGTCACTAAAACAGCATGGTACTGGTATAAAAATAGGCACATAGACCAATGGAACAGAATAAAGAACCCAGAAATAAACCCAAGTACTTACAACCAACTGATCTTCAACAAAGCAAACAAAAACATAAAGTGGAGAAAGAATACCCTTTTCAATAAATGGTGCTGTGATAACTGGCAAGCCAGATGTAGAAGAATGAAACTGGATCCTCATCCCTCACCTTATATAAACATCAACTGACGATGGATCAAGGACTTAAATCTAAGACCTGAAACTATAAAAATTCTAGAAGATGACATCGGAAAAACCCTTTTAGACATTGGCTTAGGCAAGGATTTCATGACAAAGAACCCAAAAGCAAGTGCAATAAAAACAAAGATAAACAGCTGGGACTTAATTAAACTAAAGAACTTTTGCACGGCAAAAAGAAGTCAGCAGAGTAAACAGACAACCCACAGAGTGGGAGAAAATCTTCACAATCTATACATCTGACAAAGGACTACTATCCAGAATCTACAATGAACTCAAACAAATTAACAAGAAAAAAAAATCCCATCAAAAATTGTGCTAAGGACATGAATCAACAATTCTCAAAAGATACATAAATGGCCAACAAACATAAGAAAAACTACTCGGCATCACTAATGATCAGGGAGATGCAAATCAAAACCGAAATATGATACTACCTTACTCTCCCACAAGAATGACCATAATCAAAAGTCAAAAAATGGTAGATGTGGGCATGGATGTGATTAAAAGGAAACACTTTTACACTGCTGGTGGGAATGTAAACTAGTACTACCGCTAGTACTAGTTTTGTAAACTAGTACAAAACAGTGTGGAAATTCCTTTAAAAATTAACAGTAGAACTACCATTTGATCCAGCAATCCCACTACTGGGTATCTACCCAGAGGAAAAAAGTCATTATATGAAAAAGACACTTGCACACACGTTTATAGAAGCACAATTTGCAATTGCAAAAATGTGAAACCAACCCAAATACCCATCCATCAACGAGTAGATAAAGAAAATGTGGCATAGATATATGATGTAATACGACTCAGCCATAAAAAAAGGAATGAATTAACGGCATTTGCAGCAACCTGGATGGGATTGGAGGCTATTAATTCTAAGTGAAGTAACTCAGGAATAGAAAACCAAACATCATATGTTCTCACTCATAAGTGGGAGCTAAGCTATGAGGATACAAAGGCATAGGAATGACACAATGGACTTTGGGGACACAGGGGGAAAGGGTGGAAAGGGAGTAAGGAATAAAAGACTACAAATTGGGTTCAGCATATACTGCTTGGGTAATGGGTGCACCAAAATCTCACAAATCACCACTCAAGAACTTACTCATGTAACCAACTACCACCTGTTCCCCAAAAACCTATGGAAATAAAAAACTTTTTTAAAAGAAAAACTGTTACCCAACTTTTGGCTTCCTGGCACTGTGTTTGTAGCTGTCTTACAGAATTTTTTCTTACTTCATCTTCTATTTTAATTTTTTGTATTCTAATCGAATCCATGCAACAAATTGTCAAGTTCTTTGGAAGCAGTGACTGTGTTTTACTCATTTCAGTACTCTCTAAAGAGCAGAGCACTGGGCCTGGCACATAGAAGCACTCACATATTTTTCATATGAATTATAAGGAATAAGGAAAAGAAAAAAATAAATTTATTGAGGTTTATGTACCAGCACTTATAATGGGTGCTTTCCCACAGGTTATTTCATTTAATGTTCAAAACATTTCTTCTAGATAGCTATTACTGTCCTCATATAACAGTTAATGAAATTGAGATTGATAGGTTACACTCAGAAAAAAATAATCTCTTTCTTCCAAAGAAGAGTTTACAATCTAGTAGGGAGATATACTATGTATATTAATAATAATAAATGCTATACAGGTAGTATATAAATATACTGGTTCAAACAAGTACAAAGGAAGTAAGATTACTTTTAGTGCAAATGATTTGGGAAGATTTTATAGGTGAGGCCACACTAAACTGAACCAACAAGGATACGATACTGTCAATAGATGGAGATAATCAAGAGCATTTTTTAAAAGGTTATAGTTTCATTCTGACAGTTTTTCCTCTAACCATTTCTCAGGAAAGCTCAGGCAAGTTCGTTCACCTGTTAAACACTGGAAGACTATATTTAAAAGTTTTATAAAATAACAATGAAAACATAGAATTCAATTGGCAAAATTTTACAGCAAGCTTTGTATTCATAATATAATATATAATATTTAATAATAATGGATAGTATGTCTTGAATGCTTACTAGGTGACAGAAGTCTTTTATGGAGTACTTTCCATGGATTATCTCATTTAATTCTTCCAACATTCCATAATTAGTCTGATATCACAGAAAAGAAATTAGCCTTAAAAAGAGCCACACAACTCTTACAAAGAATAACTTGATTGTTGAGTGACCAAGGCAAGAGTCAGGTTTACATGTATCTGACTGCGGAGCCAGCTCACAATGCTGAGTACAGCTCTTCCAAGCTAAGGAAGATTTGCATTCAATCCAAAAAAGAAAGCTTAATTGAAGCATATTAAGTATCAGTTACACAGGTATGTAAAACATTCAACGCTATCTGAAAACTGAAATAAATATACAACTAGTTATTGCAAAAGATAAAAATAAAATTCCCCTTAGCTATTCCCAACCACTGTGCTTATATTACTCCCATAAAGAGTGAATATAAACCCTTAATCCACTGTCACTCCTACTCCAATCCCTTTATTCTTTTTTTAAACCAGGCCTTTTAATCTACTGTTTCCTGGTTCTTTTAATTATAGTTCCTCATCCCTCCAGATTGTACTTCTTTATAAACAAATACCATCTCTAATACTATTTGATGGTGATTATGATGACAATTACGATCTCCCACCATTATGATGACAACTACACAATCTAAAAGAATTACTCAATCCAATGAATATTAATGCCCCAGCTGTCTTAGAAAGTATGATAAATGTGTTCAGCATAATCCCTATTGCTACTTAGCAACTCCAAGATATTTTAGTAATCTACTATACTAACTTTATGCAAATATTTTGGTCTTGATGCAAATTCCTGAGTTAAGCAGATACATAAATGCCCTTTGTACATTTCCAAAAGGTTTGTTGCAACGTGCAAAAATGGTGTTCAGTCTGAAGGTGATTCTCTTCCTATCCTTGCTTCTCTTGCCTGTATTGAAAAGCTCGCAGGTAACTTTAAATAACAATGGATATGATGGCATTGTCATTGCAATTAATCCCAGTATACCAGAAGATGAAAAACTCATTCAAAACATAAAGGTAAGAGAAAAATTTATTAGCCACATATTTTTATTTCAATAAGTATTTTCAACTCATGGTGCGTAGGTATTCATTGAGTGATAACTTTCCAAAATTGCTTCAACAGCATTTATCATTTATATAGCATTTATCTAAACTGTCAGATTAATACTTGCTTAGTTTAAATGTGTTTTATTATATGTTAATACTATTGGCCATTCCCCAATGAATTATTAAAAGGCTGAACTAATATTTTTTTTCAACTAGTTAAGCTAACAGAAAGACATTACAGCAAGTAGAAAATTATTCTCAAATTTTATCTTCATAAAGTTACTTTTATAAAGTTTAGCTAACTAATCTACACTTAAGCCCTAGAGTTTTATCCTATACATTTTTTCAGTTGTTCACACTTGTTCAAACTCTGGAAAAGTAAAAAGTCATATGTATCTTAAAGAAAAAATGACACATTTTTAATGGATGTACCTTCTTTATTTGTATTATTCAGTATAATAAAAAACACTTTATACTTATCACTTTAATATATACTGTCTTCTTTGATCTTCCCAATATCTCCATGAGGAATTCAAAAACAAGAATTATTACCTTTGCATAAATGAAGTGATTTGTAAAAATCTCACAATAAGTGCCAAAACTGGGATCTGAAGCCAATGAAACCTATGTATTTCTATTTTCATTTCTACTTGGTAAAATTTTGCCTTTTATGAAAACACTACATAGGAGAAGATAACCAAAAATAAATCTAGCAAATTTTTTTTCAATTGACATCAATTACAATAATCTACCAAACTTTAAACTCCCAATTTATCTAAACAACCAGAAGCAACTCTGTTTGATCAAATAAACAACTTTACCAACAGGCTCCCAGTCTTAATCACCTTGACATCTCACCCAGCACCCTAATTTCCATCTCCAACCCATCATGCTGAATGCAGGTAAAAAATTTTAAAACGTGGTTTTGAGCATGTGAAAATAAGGAGTTTACAGACTGAAGAACTATAGAAAACTTCAATCTATTTTTCAGTTAGTTTTCCCAAAATGTTCGGGGAAAAGAGGCTTAGATTTGCTTCATCTAGTTATATATGTACTGTTATATTCATTTCACTGTGAAATTATTACCACAAGGTATTTTAAATTTTGTCAGGAAATGGTAACTGAAGCATCTGCTTACCTGTTTCATGCCACCAAACAAAGAGCTTATTTCAGGAATGTAAGCATTTTAGTTCCAATAACCTGGAAATCAAAATCTGAGTACTTAATCCCAAAACAAGAATCATATGACCAGGTAGGCTATTTCATCTAACTCCTAAACTGCTTTTTTCCTCCTGTGCTTTTAAAAACTTAATATCTGTAATTGTTTAATAATTACTAATCACTAATTTAGTAATTAGTAATATAACTTTTCTTAATGTATATGAAAAAAGTCCTATTTTCTAAAATCTCTTGTTTCTATTGCTCTTGGAATTTGTTTTTGTTTGTTCTTTTGCTTTTTAGGCAGATGTCTTAGTTGCTGATCCTCACCTGAAATACGGAGATGATCCCTATACACTTCAATATGGACAATGTGGAGATAAAGGACAATATATACATTTTACTCCAAACTTCTTGTTGACTAATAATTTGCTTACTTATGGGCCTCGAGGTAGAGATATCTAAGATGTACTTCTGTTCTTATTTCCGCTGGTGGAAAAAAAATAACACTATGTTTAATGGTATTTTTTAAAAAATTTAAAGAGGCCAGGCACAGTGGCTGACACTTGTCATCCCAGCAACTTAGGAGGCTGAGGTGGGAGGATCACTTGAGCCCAAGAGATAAGAGACCAGCCTGGACAACAGAGTGAGCCTTCAGTCTCTAAAAAACTAAAAGTAAATTTTAAATACTAGCCAGGCATGATAGTGCATACCTGTAGTCCCAGCTACTTAAGAAGCTGACACAGGAGGATCACTTGAGGCTAGGAGCTTGAGGCTGCAGTGAGCTATGATCATGCCGCTGCACTCTAGTCTGGGCAACAGAGCAAGAGCAAGATTCCGTCGCTTAAGAAAACAAAACTAAGAAGAAAAAAATAGGTAGTAAATAATACCTTTACTTGAAAATATGCTAGTTATGTTCCTAATTATATTTCTTTGTGTGTGTGTCTGTGTGTGCGTGTGTGTGTGTGTGTGTGTGTTTAATAACAAAATGCGTCATTTATTGGCACCAACTCATTTCAACTTTTTTGGCCTAATAAAAGGCATCAATTTCTGGAGTACCTTGACTCAGTTAGGTTGGGGAGAGGTTTAAGAGAAATATAAGGAAACTGTCTTAAAATATTGTAACTATAAATGTATAAGTGGCAGTATTCTCTCACAGGTAGAGTATTTGTCCATGAGTGGGCCCATCTCCGGTGGGGAGTATTTGATGAGTATAATGTGGACCAGCCATTCTATATTTCCAGAAGAAACACTATTGAAGCAACAAGGTATCATTGTATTGAGCAAACCTGTTTTCAAAATGTTTTACTTATGACTCTTTAATTTTCTATGCTAGGCAAACAAAGGCTATCTCAGGTAACTACCTGAGAATGTTCAAACAGTTCATTGCAATATCCAACCTGCCCCATCATGTATGCCACCAATTAATTCTAGAGATTCCACCTTGGCATCAAGATGAATCAAAAACAGGAAATAATTTCAGTATTCACAGGGACTGTGCTGTAACATGTTATGGGCAGAGGAGAAAGGAAAAAGCCGTAGCCTAAATCCCAACATATCCGAGAATAGGTATTCAACCCTACCCACTCCTTTGCTACACTTGATTCATCACTTTTTAAGGTAAATCTGTTTCACTGAAATCAGTTAGGCTGCTAGAGCTTCTTTGTAAATATCGTATTATACTTTTCATTTAATCTTGATCTTAAAGAAAAAGTACTTTTCATAAGGATAAGGTAGTAAGTTGATTTTTTAAAAATATAACTCTAAGTGCTGCAGGCACTATTACAAATAGATGAGAAGTTTAAACTTAGTTAAAAATATCAAGCACATAGAGTATTTAAAGAATATTGAAGAACAATGGAAGTTAATGTAATAGGAAATAAGTCTTTGCGATGAAAAATGTATTCAAGGAAAGAGGGGTAATGGAAAAATGCCTCTCGTCATCTCCATTGTGTTGTTCGTTTGATCTCCACTGAGCTTCCTACAGTTTTTCACACAGACTGGGCTCCTCTCAGTGCAGGACATTCATTTCTTTCAACCTCATCCCACACAACTCCTCACTTACTCAAATAATGCCTGTTCATCCTTTAAGATTCCGTTTAAATATTTCTTACTTAAATGTCTTTCCTCTCCCTCCATTTGGGATTAAATTCCCTTAAGAATGCTCCCACAGCATGTATGGGCTCCTCTCACACGTATGTCGCTGGGCAGTAATTGTCTATACAATTTTATTCTCCCCATTAGACTTTAACATTCTTAAGAACTGCACATTTTTTTAATCTTCTGGTCTTGGACCTGGCGTAAAGTAAAAGCTAAACAAAGAATGTATCAAACAACAAATTTTTTATAAATTCATGAAAAATAAATGAGTTTCCTTATAATCAGTCATAAAAATAGATACATTAGTAAAAACAAGTATCTAAAACATTTATTGAGCTCCCACTGCATGTCAGGCACTTTCAAGCAGTGAAGTCTCGTCATATCTAAGTTTAATTTTCAGGCTTACTCAAGAACTAACCCTCTGGGAAATATGACTCACCATGTCCCTAAATTCTTGCAACACAAATTCATTAAAATTGATTAATGTCATGAAGTTTAACATTAACACAGAATGGTAGGATATCCTGCATATAAACAGAAACTTTAGAATCCTGCCCCCTATTCCCTGCCAGGGACTGGACAATTATTTTTACCATAAGGACCAAATGGCTTGAAGGCACAAGCCTTTTCATGCAGGGTTTAGTTTTATTTCTTCCACCAGTTTAGTGAAGTGGTTCTCAAAATATAGATTACAAAATGCTATAAACACAAAACTGTGAATACCACATATGGAAATTGAAAAGGATTTTAAGCATAATATTGACTTTCCTATTAATAAGCAATTCCACTGTGCCTTTTAACTCATCTAATCTTTACAACATCCCTCTGATTAGGAATTATCATCTTTAGCTCAAAGTCACAAGGATAATAGATTTATTGATCACAATGATCAATGCATGTTTAATAAATATGAACTGACAACATTGTTTCTATTGAAACTGATTACAAATTGAGGTAGAATATTGTGCCTATTTCTGTCAAAATGTAATGTTTAGTACATGATCCATGGCAGTTGTCACTGAAGGAAAAATTTTAGGATGTTGGTCTTCATTCATGATTTGCCAAGTCTTCATATACATATATAATCTAATTCTTTCCTCATAGATGTTCCACTCATATTACTGGTGTTAACATGGTTTTGAACGAATGCCAGGGGGGCAGCTGTATACAACGACCATGCAGACGTAACCCAAAGACGAGGCTGTATGAAGCAAAATGTACATTTATCCCAAACAGATCCCAGACTGCCAAGGAATCCATTATGTTTATGCAAAATCTTGATTCTGTAAGTACCTTTTTTCCAGTCTCTCAAAGGAATCCATGGGGAAAAAAAATTAGAGAAACTGGATTTTCTACTGTGAAATTATGGGTACCAATAGAAAGGCAGAAAATTACTCAGGGAATTAATTAGAGGTCATTTTCTCTGGCATGTATCAGGGTTTCTCTGGAAATTACCCTATCTTTTCTTATTAACCTATTTCTTTTATTCAAATGTAGCACTGTAGCCTTCTCACTGGAGTCATACAATAAATTCTTAGAATACATCTCTTCCTTCATTGACTTCTGTGGACTTCTGTATAGAGTCACAATCTTACTTTTAATTTGTTTTCTAAGTGTTAGCCATACTACTTTTCTAAAGTAATTTATAATGTAGCTTTGAAAAGGATTGACATTTTAGATTTTCCATTACCTTCACACTAAAGCACGCCAAGCTATTGCAAAGTGGTATTGTGAAAATACATAGGGCTCTTCCTCCACTGAACAGACTTAAGAAAAAAAAAATCACAATTACCAATATGTCTAACCAATTAAATAATAACACACCACAAAAAAGTTGAAAACTAACGTTTGACCTGAAATATCTGGTTTAAATATGTAAAACTTAGTGCATAAGAATAGGTACCTTGGAGTCTTGGAGTCAGATAGAGCTGATATCGAAACCCAGTCTGTCATTTTAAAGCTGTGTCCACTGTGAGCAAACTGCTAAATCTGAGATTTAGTTGTCTTATCTTTTATATAGGAATTATAATACCTACTTCACATAGTCATTCATGTTGGGTTTACAAGAGCTAATGTAAAGTATTATCATAGTGTTTAGCACAAGTTGAATGCAATATAAACTTTAAATTTTTAATTTTTAAAATGTGTTAAATATTTGAAAAATAACCAGTTGTTTCTTCCCATGGATAAGCCTAATCTTAATTAATCCAAACATATTATACTTACCTAATGAACATTTCTAAACATATAAAAATATTTTAAAATATAAAATGTATGAAACTTATCAAAAACAACAAATCAAAACAAAGTACACTACCTGTAAATAGTGGGACTAACTTACTTCAAAGAAGCAAATTTTTACATACCAAATTTTCACAGGTATATGCCATATACCTTTATAAACCTCTGTATTTGTTGGTAGTGATTGGTGTTTTCATATACCAATACCAAAACAGTTCTATAGACAGAAGTTTGTAAAGGCCTAGTATCTCTGATAAAATTTAAAATTCCTTTGGACCGTCGGGCATTAATGATAAAAGGCATGACTACATTTGACACTTGAGTCAGGAATGTTCCCTTTTATCTGCTAAATCTGGAGCAATGCGTACAAATAGATATCAAATCATGTGACAGAAGAGGATAACTACAATACTGTATGTACTGCCTGATCCATACTATAAATTCCAAAAGCATTTACTATCAGGAGATAACTCACGCTGCCTACATGGTACATAAATAATAATGAAGAAGATTGTGGAGCTGAAATATGGAGGGCAACTAATTATACAAGACATGGCCCAGAGATAAAATGGTTACATTTCCAGAATAACACTAACTTCTAATTATCATAACATAAATATATTGCATAGTATCTGTACTGAGGGCATGAATTCAGAGCTAGGAAAGATATGATCTAATATGTTGAACAGTCATCCTTATTATTTACGATTCTTACTTCATGCCTAGTATTTACTGCATTAAGAACTGGGAACACAGATATAATTAAAGATGACTGTTCTTGAGAAAATCAGTTTAGGGAGAAAGAGATATGATAAAATAAGTATATATTATTAAGTGGGAAGACACATAGAGATATGACCCCAGTGTTATGAAGCAGTAACCATTGCCAACTGGAAGTCAGAAAACAGTTTCTGAAGAGTGAGTTTTGAGCTGGGATTTGAGAAAAGTGAGTATGTATTTGCCAAAGTGAGAAGGGGAAGAGTATTCTATACAAAGAAACAGATTTACAAAAGCAAAGAGTGGAGTAAGGCAGGGATGCTGTTCATGATTCTGGAAGCTCAGCATTGCCTAAATTATTTGCATCATGGTCATTAAGATTTTAACATTTATTAGAACAATTTTCTGGCAGATAACAGTAAAAGAACTTGAGAAAGGGGTGCTTTTTCTGATTTGCACGAAATTACCATTTGGGTTAGCACAGACCCTAATGAAAGTTTCTGACATATTTTAAGGATATAAAGAAATCCAGTATGGTAGAAGCAAAGAATACACGGTGAGTAAGAGGCAGGAAATGAGGTTGAAACAAAAAATGGGGACATACAGAGCTAAGGTGTTTGAGTTTTATCCTCTCAGTTTTAGACTGGTGATAAGTTTAATTATTTCAGGAAGGTAATCCTACTAATTCTAAAGGATGAGATAGAGTGAGCTGATAGTGGAGGCAAGGGAGACCAGTTGGAAGGCCTTGGCAACAGGTAGGTAAGAGGCCCAAATAAAGGCACTGGCAGTGGTAGGGGAAAGAGGAACCAGGTTTGATAGGCATTTCATACTAGCAAGACTTGGTTATGAATCACTGCTTTGATTGCAAACTACATTTTTCTCCCATCCAATATAACCCCATTTGGGAAATGTATCAGCCATATCAGAAACAAAACAAATTCATAAAACTTAGATAAAAGGTATTCAAATGTAATAATTTAGTTCTTCTAATTCTGAGCTTACATCTGGATATTTTACATTGGGAGGGCATTAAAATAATGAAATGACACTACTAAAAATATTTCTTGTAAGCTGAGGCTCATCTTGCAGTAGCAAGATGAATTCCTTCTTGGAGACTACATTTTTCCAAGTTACTACGTTTTCAATACTTAAAACATTTTCACAGATTCTATAGTAATGAAATATTCATTGGCAGAATTACTGGATACAATTCACCACTTGCCTCTAAAAGACAAATAATTACATTTCCTCATTTTCTCCCTATACTTTCATTCCTTTCTCAGGAGTATAACTTTATGTCAAAATTTGCCAGAGCCAGTAGCGATCCAGGTTGTAGAATACCTGTCCTCAAGTTTTTTGATCAACTATGATGATATGGAACATACCTAGACAATTAAAGAAGACCATTTTCTCTATACCATTTTTAGGAGGTAGCTAGAAATTATCACAAGCCCTGCCCCTTTTTCCTCAAACTTAATTCAAGGCTTGAGCTCCCCCAAAGTTTAGAAGGGAAAGTAAAAAGTTAACATAAGCAGTCGTGCCAGCTGCCACAATGCCCCACTGATGTTTCTATCTATAGCCAAAAGAATCAGCAAAAATCTTTACCAGTACATATTGATAGCTTTACCTTGCTTCTGTTCCATTCAAGTATGCAAATGGATGTCAGAATGTTAGATTATAAAGTAGTTTTTAACAGGAGATAAAATCTGTGGAGGATATGTATGACAGATAACTACATATTTGATGCCTCACAAGTTATTGTAATCTTGTCTTCTAATTGATTTTTTTTTCCAGGTGACTGAATTTTGTACTGAAAAAACACACAATAAAGAAGCTCCAAACCTACAGAACAAAATGTGCAATCACAGAAGCACATGGGATGTAATCATGAGCTCTGAAGATTTTCAGCATTTATCTCCCATGACAGAAATAAATTCACCACCTCGTCCTACATTTTCATTGCTCCAGTCCAAACAGCGTGTAGTCTGTTTGGTACTTGATAAATCTGGAAGCATGTATAGAGTAAGATAGTTTTTAGTTAACTGTCTTAAATTATTTAAGTATTTAAGCTACTAGAAATGTAAGTATTAAGTATTTAAGCTGATGGAAATATAATCTTAGGTTCAGTTCTAGTAACAAACATACATATGTATTTATGTTCTAATAAATTTTAGCACATAATTTTATATAGATAAGTACTAGAAGACAATATGCTAACAGAAAAATGTAGGCTGGGTGCAGTGGCTCACACCTGTAATCCCAGCACTTTGGGAGGCCAAGGCTGGTGGATCACCTGAGGTCAGGAGTTCGAGACCAGCCTGGCCAACATGGTGAAACCCTGTCTCTACTAAAAATACAAAAATTAGCTGCGAGTGGTGACACATGTCTGTAATCCCCGCTACTTGGGAGGCTGAGGCAGGAGAATGGCTTGAACCTCGGAGGCAGAGGTTGTAGTGAGCCAAGATTGCACCGCTGCACTCCAGCCTGGGTGACAGAGCAAGGCTCCATCTCAAAAAATTAAAAAGTTGTTATATTAAGGTATTGGATTATGAATCATTTTTATTCCTTAACTTTTAGTTCTAACTACAAAAATTAGAGCCAAGCAAGAAAATGAAAATCATCCATAATTCTGTCATTGAAAATATGATACTTCAGTCTTTTCTTTGCTAATGTATTTGCTTTCCCTTCTCAAAAATATGATTATATTTTATATAATGTTTTATAATCTGATTTTTTTACTTAATATATCTTTAATACTCCCCACGAAAAAAAAAGATTCCATGACATAATTTTTAATGCTTGTATAACATGCCCACACTATAATTAGGCAAGCAATCCCCTGTTGTTGGACAGTTGGGAGATTTACACTTGCTATTATTAAAATGAGCATCTTTGTATGCATTTTTAAAATTATTTCTTTAGGAGAAATTCCTCAATGTAAAACCATTAAATAAAAAGGTATCGATTTTTAAGGCTTTTTCAAATATAACTGAATTTTTAAGATTTTCTTTAAATTTTTAAAATAAAATGAAGAAGCTAAATTTTAAAATACAACCAATCAATTATTATCATGATCTATGGCCTATAAATGATTTGTCGTTCATTAATCCATCAAGATTTGGAGAGTCTTGTGAGTTATTCACACCTTTTTCTTACAGGAAGACCGTCTCTTTCGAATGAATCAAGCAGCAGAACTGTACTTGATTCAAATTATTGAAAAGGGATCCTTGGTTGGGATGGTCACATTTGACAGTTCTGCTGAAATCCAAAATAATCTCACAAAAATAATTGATGAGAACACTTACCAAAAGATCACTGCAAACCTGCCTCAAAAACCTAGTGGCGGCACTTCAATTTGTGCGGGACTCAAAGCAGGATTTCAGGTAAAATAAAATATTTTTAAAATATCATTTGCCATTTACTATCGTTTTTAATTTTCTCCAATTACCTTTGCACAAAGGACAAGCATTCATGGGCCCCTCAATTAATATTATTATGACCTGATCAAGGTAAATCATTTATGAGAAGAAAAAAATAACCTCTCCTAGTATCTGTTTACAGCCACACCCTCTCTGAGGGTGGCTATTCCAATGACATACTCCTGAGGTGCTAAGTTGCACTGCGGAATGGTTAAGTAAGTGGGGAAAATTTCAGGGTGCACACAATCATGATTTTATTGGAGAGCTCCCCATTTCTCTAATACTCCCACAGTCTGAGTTTCAAGGAGCAGAAAAAAATGCCACTGAGGGGATTATGGAAAAGGGAAATTAGTAACATTTCCATATGATGGATAAAGACAGACCCAGTTTATCAAGTTAAATTGACATTTAAAAATCACAAAGAGGCTGGGCGCGGTGGCTCATGCCTGTAATCCTAGCACTTTAGGAGGCCGAGGCAGGTGGATCATCCAAGGTCAGGAGTTCGAGACCAGCCTGACCAACATGGTGAAACCCCGTCTCTACTAAAAAACAAAAATTAGTCAGGCGTGGTGGTGCAGGCCTGTAATCCCAGCTACTCTGGAGGCTTAGGCAGGAGAATCACTCGAACCCAGGAGGCGGAGGTTGCAGTGAGCCAAGATTGTGCCGTTGCACTCTAGTCTGGGCTACAGAACAAAATTCTATCTCAAAAAAAAATAAAAATAAAAAATACATTAAAATTTTTTAAAAATTAAAACGTCACAAAAATAAGCCAGACATGGTGGGTCCCCCTGAATCCCAGCACTTCGGGAGTTTGAGGCAGGCAGATCGCTTGAGCTCAGGAGTAGGCACCAGCTTGGCCAACATGGGGAAACCTTGCCCCTACAAAGAATTAAAAAAATCAGTTAGGCATGGTGGTGTGCACCTGTAGCCCCCGCTACTTGGGGGACTGAGGTGGGAAGATTGCTTGAGCTCTAGAGGCAGAGATTGCAGTGAGCCATGATCATGTCACTGCACTCCAACCTGGCCAACAGAACAAGACCCTGTCGAAAAAAAGAAGGGAAGGGAAGGGAAGGGAAGGGAAGGGAAGGGAAGGGAAGGGAAGGGGGAAGGGGGGGGAAGGGGAAGGGAAGGGGAAGGGAAGGGGAAGGGAAGGGGAAGGGAAGGGGAAGGGAAGGGGAAGGGAAGGGGAAGGGAAGGGGAAGGGAAGGGGAAGGGAAGGGGAAGGGAGGGGAAGGGGGGGAAGGGGGAAGGGAAGGGAAGGGAAGAGAGGGGAAGGGAGGGGAAGGGAGGGGAAGGGGGAAGGGGGAAGGGGGAAGGGGAGGGAAGGGAGAAAGGAAGGGAGAAAGGAAGGGAGAAAGGAAGGGAGAAAGGAAGGGAGAAAGGAAGGGAGAAAGGAAGGGAGAAAGGAAGGGAGAAAAGAAAGGAAGGAAAGAAAGGAAAGATCACAAAGATAGAAGCAGCTCTGTAACCAGTATAGTACCTAACCTAACAAACATAGATTGAAGTTTAATGTAATTAAAATGGTGAATTCGAAAAATTGGGAGCACTCTTGGAGCACTATACCCAATTGCCTCCAGTACTCATTTGAATTGCTTCCAACCTAACTTTCATTTAAGCCTATTTATTGTCATGCTTTAAGTCACAAAAACAGAAAACTACTTCCTTCACTGACCTCTCCTTGCCTCAAAATGGAGCTTGCTAGTCTTATCCAGGCTATTGATTAATACTACATCTCAACTTTCTTCATTGTGTCTATTTGTGATTAAATGTGTTCGTTTAAGAAGGCAGGACGTGGATGCAGACAAATGTGGTATCTTGGCTCTAATATTTATTAGCTAAATGACCTTGAGTAAGTAACTCAACTCAGAACATCTGCTTCCTCAACCAAGATAATGTGGATTATAATAGTATCTATCTCATTTAATTGCAGGCATTATGTAAGATAAATCCTTAAGAAAGGTTTATTATTATGATAATTATAATTCTTACTATATATGTTTATTCAGTTCTAAAATACGACAAGCACTGTAAATTAGGAATATGTTACAATGTTTACACATATTGGTTCATGTATTTTTTTAAACATATTTTGATATATATCTTTTTTTTTTTTTTTTCTGAGATGGAGTTTCACTCTTGTTGCCCAGGCTGGAGTGCAGTGGCATGAGCTCAGCTCACTGCAACCTCTGCCTCCCAGGTTCAAGCAATTCTCCTGCATCAGCCTCCTGAGTAGCTGGGATTACAAGCACCCGCCACCACACCCAGCTAATTTTTTGTAGATTTGTAATTTATTAGAGATGGGGTTTCATCATGTTGGCCAGGCTGGTCTCAAACTCCTGACCTCAGGTGATCCACCTGCCTCAGCCTCCCAAAGTGCTGGGATTACAGGGATGAGCCACTGTGCCCAGCCTTGATATATATCTTATGATACCTTGACCACAAAGTCTATCACTGAATAGATGGTGTCAAATCACATTCAGAGCTATAAACAGCTCTTAATTACTTATATAATAAAACTAATCAATACATAAGCATTTTACTTACAAAATTCTAACAATAATAGCATAATAGCTAACATTTACTGATCATATTATACGTTATTGCCTATGCTAAGCGCTTTAAATGCATGGTCTTATTTTACCCTTACCATTACTCTGTAAGTTGAGTAATATTAGTATGCCAGTTTTGCAGATAAGAAAACTGAAGTGCACAGTAATTAAATCTTTCTCAGTATCATATAGTCAAAAACTGGCAGATATAAGATTCAAAACCTGGTCTTTCTGACCCCAAAGTCCATAAATTTAATCATTACACTAATCTATGTATAAAACTCTGTTATAAATGTATATAACCCTTACATACATGTATGTACTATATAATATACATGTATATACTTTAATATAAAGTCTTGAGAAAAACTAAACACTAGCTATTCTATTTAGCAAATGGCAGAGCTGGAATTTACTCTCAAGGTATCTAACGCCAAATCTCTTGGTAGGAGTTAGGAAAAGATGAAAAAAAAAAAATACATTTGTAATAATTGACAAAATTAGGAACTTTCTTCTTTGCGATAGGTCAAAGTTTTTTTGTCCAGGGAATCCTGAGAGTCTTCAGAAGTGATCAAATAAAATGTGTTTTTAAAGCACATAATACACTGTTTAAATTTGCACACCCACCTTTGGTCATGACTTTCCAGATAATATCTAGTCTGCAGTCTTTTAGAACTGCCTGAGTCACTTGCCTCCACCCCACCTACCTCTTAGATAATACTGACAACAATAATAGCTAATATTCAGTGAATACTTACTGTGTGTCAGGCATTGCTCTAAGTGCTTATTTTTCCTCCCTTTGGTAGCAAGAGTATATTTGAGAGGATTAGAAGAAGTATTGACACTCTAGCTTTGAAAACTTACAAGACCACTGTAAATTACACTCATTTCCATATGCCAACTCAGACTGAAATGACTTCGCTGAGTTTCCTTTTGCTTACTCTGATGCAAGGACTAGAAGAACAGGTTTATTCTTATCTTAAATATATTAAGATATGGGCCAGAAACAGTGGCTCATGCCTGTAAACCCAGCACTTTGGGAGGCCAAGGCAGGCAGATCACCTGGGGTCAGGAGTTCGAGGCCAGCCTGGCCAACATGGTGAAACCCCATATCTACTAAAATATAAAAATTAGCCAGGCATGATGGTGGGCGCCTGTAATCCCAGCTACTTGGGAGGCTGAGGCAGGAGAATCACTTGAAGCCGGGAGGTGGAGGTTGCAGTGAGCCGAGACTGCACCATTGCACTCCAGCATGGGTAACAAGAGCGAAACTCCGTCTCAAAAATAATAGATAGATAAGTAGATAGATAGATAGATATGACATTCTACAATTAATAACCTGGCTTTTTCATTATCAGGCAATTTCCCAGAGTAATCAGAGTACTTCGGGTTCTGAAATCATATTACTAACAGATGGGGAAGATAATCAAATGAGATCATGCTTTGAAGAGGTAAAACAAAGTGGTGTAATCATCCACACCATTGCTCTGGGGCCGTCTGCTGACAGAGAACTGGAGACCCTGTCAAATATGACAAGTAAACTTTTGGAATATAGTTTGAATAAAAAAATAAATTTCTAGTCTCTCCCATTCCAGAAGCTCTTTCTCTATAAATCTGCTCAAAAATTTCCTATCCTAAAAATTAATCTTTGTCCCTTCTTCATCCTTTAGATTAAGTTCTTTTCCTTTTCTTCCACTTCATACACCAGTTTTTTTCTGATGTTATTTAACATTTGCTGTCTTCATTCCCCACTTACTTTCTGCCAATGCTACTAAACAGAAACTTATTTCTCTATGGTTACTCAACTGGAAGTCAAAAATTATTGCTTAATTCCAAAATACTACTCAATCACACAGTAGGGATTTTGACAATCCTCTTTTATAGATGAGGAAATGGAAACCTAGAGAGTGCAAATGATTTGCCAAAGGCCATAGAGTCCTGATTATCAATTCAGAGCTCTTCCATCATACTACCCTATTCCTGCTTCACCTCTTGCTAAATCTTAGTTTGAAACAGTTCTGTATTTCACCTTTCTATACAATCCTTCTACCACTGCCATTATAATCCAGCTCTTACAATTCCTTGACTGGGATACTTCAATAACCTTCTAGCTTATCTTTCTGCCATTTATCAATTAAATAAATATATATTGATTGTTGTATTTGTGGCAGTCACTTGTGTTAATTCTTGCCCTCTGCAATCTAGTCTTTCCTAACTCCTTACACCTAAGTAATCTCTCCCTTCATTAATTTCTACATTATTTATTTCCTTCACTTAATTTTTACTTTATTGTAGACTGTAATTGTCTAATTGTTTTGGTGTACCTTAGACTCAACTAGAAAATAAACAGCCGGTTCAGAAGAACTATCTTAAATTTCATTTTTATAACATTATTTAGTGCTTACACCAGTTTTACCAATGCGGCGGGCACTTACATTTGATGACTGATTGATGTAAAGACAATACAATTTGGCCCATTCTTTAAAGTTTCTTTTAATCTTATCTTTCTTATTTTGAGCAAGGTGTTAGTTATTATTGTAGGATTACATAAGGGACACTGATATAATGAAAGTTCACAAAGTGCTGGGAAATTCATCTTTTGTAAGTTTAAAACAAAATTTTAAAATAGATTTTAAAGTGTATTGATGAGAGCAAAATAACAAATACGACTTTTCCACTTAAAATTCAATTTTAGGAGGACATCGCTTTTATGCCTATAAGGACATAAATGGCCTTATTGATGCTTTCAGCACAATTTCATCTAGAAGTGGCAACATCTCTCAGCAGGCTGTTCAGGTCAGTGTAATAAAAAAAATTATTTTCTTTCTCACAGTTGTAATAAATTTATATTATCCTAATTATTAACTCCTATTTCTCTAATAATTATTTTGCCCGAAAATATTTCAAATATGCAGAAGAAAAACATCCTTACTGAATTTGATTTTCCATAACACTTAAAGCCATTTTTTCTCTTGAATTTTTCTATTCTCTGTATTTGGAAAATTATTTAAAATAATTCTTATTCTAATTGAAATCTTAAAAACAAATTTAAAATTACTCTAAACTGACTAAACTCAGAAATTTCATTAACTATGATAACAAGTGGATTTCATATGTTTATTGTTTTTGTTTATCCAACAGTTGGAAAGTAAAACCTTGGATATCCCAGGGAAGAAATGGATAAATGGTACAGTGCCTGTGGATAGTACAGTTGGAAATGATACTTTCTTTGTTGTCACATGGACAATACAAAAGCCGGAAATAATTCTTCAAGATCCAAAAGGAAAAAAATATACTACCTCAGATTTCCAAGAAGATAAACTAAATATTCGATCTATCCGTCTTCGAATACCAGGTATTGCAGAGGTAGGTCTATTATTTTATGTTCTCTAAGTTTTCTTAATCAATTTCTATTTTTAAAAGATGAAAATAACATAAATAACATCTTATACACTGCCAATATTAAAATGATGACAGATCATCTGTAATAAAGAAATCAAATGGAATAATTAGGGATTCATATTCATACTGTTTGTGAAATTCAATATTAAAAATCATGATTATTATTCTGTTTAAATTTGTAAATAATTTTGTATTCCAAACAAAAAGTAGGAAAATATTACCAAAGCTCTCAGATATATATATATTTTTTAATATTTCAGACAGGTACTTGGACTTACAGCCTTCGAAATAATCATACCAAATCTCAATTGCTAACTGTGACAATGACCACTCGAGCAAGAAGCCCTACCACACTCCCAGTAATTACAACTGCTCACATAAGTCAAAATACAGCTCATTATCCTAGCCCAGTGATTGTTTATGCACGAGTCACTCAAGGGTTTCTGCCTGTTCTGGGAATCAACGTAACAGCCATTATAGAAAATGAAGATGGACATCAAGTAACATTGGAGCTCTGGGACAATGGCGCAGGTAATAAGAATCTGCATCAACTTCCACTAAACTTAAAATCCTCCTACCGTTCTATGACCTAGAAGTCAATATTTCCTGTATTTTCTAATGAATCACATTTTTAAGTAAATGAATTTTAATCCTAATGTTTTAAAAACTTTTTTCTCAGTTATCTTGACAACTTGTAGACATAGCACATATGCCATTTTTAAATTTTATGAACAATTTTACTTTTTCCATGGAACTTAAGAGCACAATTTTTCTCTATTTTCATTAATGTCAGTGTTTCATATATGCTTTCTCCAGTTGCGTTTTCTTATTTTGATAAGTATTTTTTATGAAATAATAGTAACAGCTAATATTAATTGAATGCCTACCATAAATTAGACTTTTCCAAAAACACAGAGTTAGCAAGCGGCCCAAGCTTTCAACCAAAATAGTCTGACTCCAGAATTCATGTACTTAAAACACTGTGCTACATACTGTCTCCCAAATTACTAACATTATCAGTGTTCATAAACAGATATGACTGTCATTTTTACTTTATGGGATGACTAATTTTTACATTTCATTATCAAGGTGCTGATACTGTCAAGAATGATGGCATCTACTCAAGGTATTTTACAGATTACCATGGGAATGGTAGATACAGTTTAAAAGTGCATGCCCAGGCAAGAAAAAACACAGCTAGGCTAAGTCAACAACAGAATAAAGCTCTGTATATACCGGGCTATGCTGAAAATGGTAAGTAGCACTAAAATAGAAATGTGCCAGGTGTTTAGATAAATTGCACACGGCAAACATTGAAAATATAATGTACTACAGAAAGCCCAAGTATATAACGTTGTAATCATCTGTATGTTTCAAAGCCATATTGTTATTAGTAGACCTAGCAAAGACCTATGTTTCCACATATTTTGTTCACATCCCCCTGAGTTCATTTCATTTACATTGAAAAAAAAATTACTTAGCATCTACTATATTGCAAGCACTGTGCTAGGTGCTAGAGCTACAAAGACAAAACATAATCCTATTCCTCAAAGAATTTGCAGTCAAGTGGTAGAGACAGATAGGTTGAAAGATAGTTTTAACATAGCATAATGTTTCCTCATCAATTTTAAAATATCAATAAAGAAGCTTTTTCTCAATAAAAGCTGTTACTTTTTCAAAGTCTGCCATCAATCAATATCAATCCTCTACAGCTGCAAGATCAGCTTGCACTATGAATAGACATGGCGGCTGGGCACGATGGCTCACACCTGTAATTCCAGCACTTTGGGAGGCAGATGAGGGTGGATCACCTGAGGTCAGGAGTTTCAGACCAGCCTGGCCTACATGGCGAAACCCTGTCTCCACTAAAAATACAAAAATTAGCCGGGCGTGGCGGCGGACGCCTGTAGAACCTGCTACTCGGGAGGCTGAGGCAGGAAAATTGCTTGAACCCAGGAGGCGAGGGTTGCAGTAAGCCAAGATCGCACCACTGCACTTCAGCCAGCCTGGGCAACAGAGAGAGACTCTGTCTCAAAAAACAAAAACAAAAAAAGAGTAGACATGAAAAAATGAAATATTACAAGAGTTTTTCTTGGTAGGAAAAATTATACCGAACCTACCCAAACCTGAAGTCAAAGAAGATGTGGCAGAAGCTGAAATGGACGACTTCAGCAGATTCGCCTCTGGAGGGTCGTTTACTGTATCAGCAGTGCCGCCTAATGGTAATCATTCTCAGGTGTTCCCACCTGGTAAAATTGTAGACCTGGATGCTAAGTTTCAAGGAGATCGTATTCAACTTTCATGGACTGCCCCTGGCAAGGTCCTCGATAAAGGAAGAGGTAAGTTTGACATTATATTTTAAAATATACTAAAAGAAATCCCATTGACTTTCATTTGCTGAGAATTTTCTAATGTTCCGTTTATAAATAACATTTATGAACTGTCTACCAAAGGCCATTTTTTATTTTCAGATGTGAAAACTAAAGCTGTAAGAGTTAATTGGACCAAGTTCTTTCTATATTTAGTAATTTACAATTCTAACCCAGTCATATCAGATTCTATTATGCCAAATTGTCTGTCAGAAATTGAAGCAGCTTAGAAATTAAGAGGACAGTTAACAGCTTTCTGTTGCATTATCTTCCCCCAAATTTTAAGTATTTCTGTACTTGCACAGTTTCATTCATTTATCAACCTTCTGTTGAGCTTTCACCCTATTAGATTCCTAAGAAATGATCTATACTCTCAACAGTCAATTAAGTACAAAAGACACACAAGTAAACATATAATTACGTATAACAAGACATATGCTTTTATAAACAGAGAATCATGTGGCAACCCATAGGTGGGCCACAAACCCCTAGTTAGAGGCTAAAATCAGAGTATATCATAAAGCCTTCCCAGAGAAGACTACCCCTGAGTATTAAAGAATGAGAGTAGTTACCCAAGAGAAGTGAAGGTGTCCACAGAGAGATGTTCATGTGCACAGAAATTCACTAGTTTGAAAGATTTGTTCATGGAGTTTGAATAAAGTTCAAGGCCAAAAGATCTCATTTATTCAAAGTTCCTAATAATAAATGACCCTCATTCCAAAAAGTTTAAATTACTTCTATCATTGCTTGAAATTTAACTGAATTCAATCAGTATTTATTGAATGCCTACCATATTCCAATATTGTGTAGGTTAGTAGGTTTTTATGGGATAATGCCAGTCTTGCTGTTTTCCCTTTAAGATTGGGAAAATGAAAGCAATATGCAATATACATATACATAATACCTCAGAGATTGCTAGTGCTAAAACACCAGAGTTCAGTACTCTTTCTCCTGGGTTACAATAAACCCCTCATTGTACACGCTCAAAAGAAAAGATGCTTCTTAATCTTTCACTATGTAGCATTTTCAAAGCTGCATTTCTTATCGTTATTATACAAGAAGAAAATCATTCTAAAGTCAGAGGAAACATAGAATATGTACAGAGTTTTTGTATTTCAGTGTTGAAAATCTTATGACAGCTTTTGAAATACCTTATTTTCTCATGGTATGACCCTTAAACATATGGCAGAATCAAAAAAAGTGAAAAATACCATTGCCACTGAAAAAGCCACAAATGAAATTTCTTAACCAAATATTTAGTTCTATAGTGAATTCAGTAAAACCAAACTTTCAGTTCAAGATTGGGTTAATAACAAATATCCCTCATGCTGATTATAAGAACTAAAAGTAGCAGTAATGTATTATCACAAATGCCTAAAATAGGTGGCATCTAATCTTGTCTTTCCTTAGGAAGAATAGGAAGAGGTTGTGGTACCTGTTAAATGTTACCTGTAGATATTCCAAAAGTAAGGTAGTAGCAGTTTCTTAAAGAATAAATGAACGTCTATGTAAACCCAAATGAAGCACTTAAATTACCCGGGACACAATTTCCACACCTGTCAAATATACAAATTAGATTAGATCACCTAAAATTACTAAAACAAGTAGATATAATTCTAATATTTTATGATTTTCTAATTTTATCATGTTGGGTGTCAACAACTGTATTGTTGGTCAAGTAATTAAGGAGATCAAATACATGTCAACACAGGACCAGGTACCCTGAGTGATACGAAGAGTACAAAACACAGTCTTTACCCCAAAAAATAATAAGATCTAATCAGAATGAAAAGTTGAACCTCTACTAAAGTATCTGAAAAACTCCATTCCATGAAAGAGAAGTTCATGAAGAGAGTCATCAGGGTGAATGAAATACTTGGATGGAACTTCATGCAGTTGGGCTTGGTTGGACCTTAAGGAATGAATACAATTTGCATACATATGGAGAAGGAGGCACAACCGTTTTGGAGAGAGAAAGAACAAAATTATATGAGCAAGGTCAAGAAAGCAAAATTTCACAATGGAATATTCTAATCAAAATAAGGAATAGACAGGTGGAGAGAAGAGAGAGAGAAAGAGAGAGAGAGAGAGAGAGAGAGAGAGAGAGAGAGAGAGAGAGAGAGAGGAGACCTACCTAAGTGAAACACAGGGTTTTTGTGAAGAATAATAGAATGGATTGATAAGGCCTATTTAAGAGGAAACTAAATGTTAAGCAGAGGACCTGAATTCTTTTTAAAAATACACTAAAAGTTATTCACCACACACTTGAAATACCTTCAATATTTAATGGAAAAATTAAAAACAAAGTCCTTACATCAAAAAAGAACACCTGGTGTTTTATTTTTCATCACATTTCAGAATGTGAGAATATATTTTTACATGAATGGTAGATATTGAAAAGCAGTGTAGAAAGAAATATTTATGTTGGCATCTTCTTTTCCTTTCTTGATAAAATAACGGCCAACATTTCAAACATTTATTAATTTACCGTTTATTAAATTGTAGTAAACATGCATCATGCATTATCATCTATAATTCTTACCACTAGAATAGTAGGCACTTAATAAATATTTGTTGAATAATTTGAATAACTGAATCTCTATTTTAACAGATAAAAAACTAGAGATAAGAAAGCTTAAGGCCGGGTGCAGTGGCTCACGCCTGTAATCCCAGTACTTTGGGAGGCCGAGGTGGGCAGATCACAAGGTCAGGAGATAGAGACCATCCTGGCCAACAAAGTGAAACCCCTTCTCTACTGAAAATATATATATATGTATACAAAAATTAGCTGGGTGTGGTGGTGCATGCCTGTAATCCCAGCTACTCAGGAGGCTGAGGCAGAAGAGTCTTGAACCAGGGAGCTGGAGATTGCAGTGAGCCAAGATCGCACCACTGCACTCCAGCCTGGTGACAGAGCAAGACCCTGTCTCAAAAAAGAAAAGAAAAAAAAAAAAGAAAGAAAGCTGAAATACATTTCTTTTTATTACACAGCTAGTAAGTAAAATTAGGGTGCTACTTAAGGTCTGTCTAGGTCCTTAGCACATACATACTTTTATTTTTTATTCTTATATTTTTACATTTTTAATTTTTGTGGGTACGTAGTAGGTGTATATATTTATGGGGTACATGAGATTTTGATCCAGGCATGCAATGTGAAATAATCACATCATGGAGAATGGGGTATCCATCCCCTCAAGCATTTATCCTTTATGTTACAAACAACCCAACTACACTGCTTTAGTTATTTTTAAATGTATGATTAAGTTATTATTGACTATTGACTATAGTCACTCTGTTGTGCTATCAAATAGCAGGTCTTATTCATTCTTTCCAACTATTTTTTTGTACGCATTAACCATCCCCACCTTCTCCTGCCCAGTCCCCCACTACCCTTGCCAGCCTCTAGGAACCATTCTTCTACTCTGTATGTCTGTGAGTTTAATTTTTTTGATTTTTAGATCCCACAAATAATTGAGAACTTGCAATGTTTGTCTTTCTACTTAGCACATGTTTAATTAGTACACATTCCAGTCTCTCTGCCTCCTTTTGCTGGTTATCCTTATCCCTGTTTCCCACTCCATTTATCATCTCTCTTTCTCCTCTATCCTATTACTTTCTCTTTTAACTTAATAAGAAATGACACAGAGATAGGGTACTGAATATCTTCACTATCCTAGAATACTATTATGTTCCTTGTTCTAAAATAAAAAGTAGATGCAACTCCTTATATTTCTCTTCCTAAAAAGGAATCTAGATTCTGACTTTTTAGTATCATATGATTTTGAATTAAAATTTCCTGGGATTAGAGAATTCTACATTTTAAGAAAAACTGTTCACACATTTGTCCTTACAATAAAGATGGAATAACCAGACAAAAGCTAATGGGATTTCCATAATTAAAACCTAATATGCTTTTCTGATAGGTTTCTAAATGTAAGGCAGTGTGGTGGCAGCAAGGCCATCCTAGTGATTTTAATATATCTGAAGTATCTATTTGTTTTCCAGCTGACAGCTACATGATAAGAACAAGCAAACATGTCCTGGACCTCCAAGAAAATTTTGATAAAGCTGATTTAATAAATACTTCTGGTCTGATACCTAAGGAGGCTGGCTCAGTAGAAAATTTTGAATTTAAACCAGAACCTTCTAAAATAGAGAATGGTACCACATTCTATATTGCAATTCAAGCCATCCGTGAACCCAATGTCACCTCAGAGGTTTCAAACATTGCACAAGCAACTAACTTTATTCCTCCACAGGAACCCAGCATTCCTGATCTGGGTACCAATATTTCTGCAATCAGTTTGGCAATTTTTGGATTAACTGTAATTGTATCCATATTTTAAACTAGAAATTATAATGTTATACATACTTGGTAAACATTTATTTAGAATTTAATTTACTATACTTATTGTCTAGTATAAAGCTCATTATAATATAAAAGTGAATATAAAAAAGTTGTAAGTTTTCTAATTAATTAATACTACTTGAGTTGTTAAATGTTAATCAAAATGAGTATATCATTTCTTGTCTTTGAATAATCCATTCATTAATTTTGAATATGAAAAGATACATATTTGTACTTGTAAGCATTTTAAGAAACATTTTTAGAGTGTGCTACAGATTCATCTGGTATACTGACATCAAAATGTATCCAAGCCATTTAAAAATATTTGTATATACATAGTAGCAAATAATTTTATAGATTTATTTGTATCACTTTTTTATTACAAATGAATACTTCATGTTTATATAAGCTATAATTGAAAAGGACTAGTAGTAAGTAGTAAGGAAGTCAAATTTGATTTTTTATCATTGATTATAAGTGGTATATATGTTTTTTGTCATTGATTAAAAGTGATTTTAGCCCTAGGCCTGAAATGACTAGCAAAAATCGTTTTCTGTATGAATTGTGGAACATCACAATAAAGTTATTTCTATGCTGATGCCATCATTAGGTCCTAAGACTATTACCAAGAAGCTTGATTGAGACAAGGATTTTTTCTTTTTCCTATTACTGTGTCCTCGACATTTAGAATAATAATTGACACATAGTAGATATTCAATAAATATGTTTAAATAACTTAATGAATATTTTCATAACCTCAAAAAAATTCCAAATTTGACTTCATTACATTAAAGAAAACCACAAAGTATCATGTGCATATGGTATTATGAGGACTTCATATAATGAAAACTAACCCCTTAATAACATTGTTGAGAATCAACACATAAAGTTTCAGAAAGTTAACTATTAATAGAATGTATAAACTATCTAATAAAAGGTAAATTGAGCTATTAATATAGCAATGGGGTGAGTTTTCTTAGAGAGAAAGAGAGAGAACACCACATTGGTAGAAAATCCTTTGTTTATAGACAAGAAGATTATTGAAACTCTTTAAATATCTGAAACGAAGACACTGTATATATCTGGAAGAGTCAAGAAAAAAATTATAAATCATTAGCAAACCAAATCCAGAAAAAAATATGAAAAATAATAATATATCATCACCAAGTTGAATCTATCTCAAGAATCCAAATGTGATTTAATACTAGAAAATTAAAGTAACTTACTACATTAACAGTTTTTGTTTAGTTATATGATTATCTCAATACATGCAGGAAAGTATAATTCAACCATCATTCTTCAGTCAAAATGAAATATATGAAAATTATTAACCTGATATTTTAATCTTAAAAGTCAAAACCTCACCTTTTAAAAACAAATAAAAATGGCATTAAATTTTCAAGTAGAGATGAAAAATTATACATCAGAGGGTGAGACTTCTAAAGTCCTAAGAAAATAAATCACTTAAGCATCAGTAAATAATTTTAAAAATTGATTATGAAAACCTCAAAGAGTCAGGAGATAGTTAACTTATTCTTAATACATGGTCACTATACTGAATAATTTATAGAGCTTTAGAAGTTAATAAGGGAAGATTCCTATGCAATAAAAAAATAGAAGATACAATAATTCAAAAGAAAGATATAAAATTGTAATTACTTACAGGTGAGATTGAAATCCAATAAAATCAACAAATAACTAAAAAGAGAGAATTATGAAAAATTCCCAGATACAAGATCAATTTACTAAAAATCAATAGCACTAGTCTGATATTTACAGAGCTTTGAAGTTGTCACTCCCATCCTCACAACAAGAAAAAAAAAGCTGAACTGAAAAATAAGAATTCTTCTTAGATTCATCAGAAAGTTGAAGTCACACTGCAACCTGCTACAAAATATTGGAGAGACAGAAAAATACAGAATCACAGCTTACGAGGAGCAGAAACCCAGTAGCAGAAACCTGTCAGTGAAGCTAATACCAGTAGGAACACAAACTGTAAACGAAGATGTGCCAGAGGCTAAGCATGAATGAGGCTGAGAGTTAAAAACTCTCAGAGGCCTTAGAGAGACCTCCACACTTCCCTGAGTTTTTCTTCCAAGAACTCCATGAAGTTTTCAGAATGAGGATTAGAGAAAAATCCCCTCAGACTTTCAACATGAGAGAGTAACGATTTTGAAATACACACAAAGTGTCCTGTTCTTAGCAAAAGCCTGTCCTCAAGGGAAACTGTTTTACCAGAGTCTGACTAACTTAGGTTTTACAAGAGCCTAACTAGCTTGGGAGAAGAGAAATACCCAACTCCAATCTCCCCTAGCCTTCCTTGTGGCAGAGGAAGATACTCAACTCCGAAGCCCTCTAACATTCCTATCTGATCAAAGAGGGGGAAAAAACTGGACACTAAGAAGGGAACAACAGACACTGGGGCCTACTTAAGGTTTGAGGGAGGGAGGATGGTGAGGATCAGAAAACTACCTAACAGGTACTATGGTACTAGATTTATTACCTGGGCAATGAAATAATCTGTACACCAAGACCCTGTGGCACACAATTTACCTATATAACAAACCTGCACATGTATCCCTGAACCTAAAAGTTAAAAAAAAAAAAAAAAAAAAAAAAAAAAAAAAAAAAAAGCAGAAACGCATTTGTGAAGGCCACAGCCCAGGGAGACAAGCACAATAAAAGACCGAGACCTATTCCGTTCCAAGATGGCCGAATAGGAAGAGCTCCAGTCTGCAGCTTCCAGTGTGATCAACGCAGAAGGCAGTGACTTCTGCGTTTCCAGCTGAGGTACCTGGTTCATCTCACTGGGACTGGTTGGACAGTGGGTGCAGCCCACGAAGGGTGAGCCAAAGCAGGGTGGGCATCACCTCACCCAGGAAGTGCAAGGGGTTGTGGGATTTCCCTTTCCTAGCCAAGGGAAGCAGTGACAGACTGTACTTGGAAAATCGGGACAACCATCCCCCCACATACTGCACTTAACCAATGGTCTTAGCAAACGGCACACCAGGAGATTATATCCCACACCCGGCTCAGTGGGTCCCATGCCCATGGAGCCTTGCTCACTGCTAGCACAGAGGTCTGAAATTGACCTGTGAGGCAGCAGCCTGGCAGGGAGAGGAGTGTCCACCATTGGTGAGGCTTGAGTAGGTAAACAAAGTAGCTGGGGAAGCTCAAACTGGGCAGAGCCCACAGCTCTGCAAGGCCTGCTGCCTCTGTAGACACTACCTCTCACGGGCAGGGCATAGCTGTACAAAAGGCAGCAGAAACTTCTGCAGATTTAAATGTCCCTGTCTGACAGCTCTGAAGAGAGCAGTGGTTCTCCCACCATGGTGTTTGAGCTCTGAGAACAGACTGCCTTCTCAAGTAGGTCACTGACCCCCATGTAGCCTAACTGGGAGACATCTACCAGTAGGGGATGACTGACACCTCAAACAGGCAGGTGACCCTCTGGGATGAAGCTTCCAGAGGAAGGATCAGGCAGCAATATTTGCTGTTCTGCAATATTTGCTGTTCTACAGCCTCCGCTGGTGATACCCAGGCAAACAGGGTCTGGAGTGGACCTCTAGCAAACTCCAGCAGACCTGCAGCTGAGGGACCTAACTCTTAGAAGGAAAACTAACAAACAGAAAGGAATAGCATCAACATCAACAAAAAAGACATCACACCAAAACTCCATCGGTAGGTCAACAGCATCAAAGACCAAAAGTAGATAATAACCACAAAGAGGGGGAGAAAACAGAGCAGAAAGGCTGAAAATTCTAAAACCCAGAGGACCTCTTCTCCTCCAAAGAATCGCAGCTCCTCGCCAACAACGGAACAAAGCTGGATGGAGAATGACTTTGACAAGCTGACAGAAGCAGGCTTCAGAAGGTCAGTAATAACAAACTTCTCCAAGCTAAAGGAGGATGTCTGAACCCATCACAAGAAAGCTAAAAACCTTGAAAAAAGGTTAGATGAATGACTAACTAGAATAAACAGTGTAGAGAAGACCTTAAATGACCTGATGGAGCTGAAAACCATAGCACGAGAACTACGTGATGCATGCACAAGCTTCATTAACTGATTCAATCAAGTATAAGAAAGATTATCAGTGATTGAAGACCAAATTAATGAAATAAAGTGAAAAAAGAAGTTTAGAGAAAAAAGTAAAAAGAAACAAATAAAGCCCCCAAGAAATATGGGACTATGTGAAAAGACCAAATCTGCGTTTGATTGGTGTACCTGAAAGTGACAGGGAGAATGGAACCAAGTGGGAAAATACTGCTCAGGATATTATCCAGGAGAACTTCCCCAACATAGCAAGGCAGGCCAACATTCAAATTCAGGAAATACAGAGAACACCACAAAGACACTCCTCGAGAAGAGCAACCCCAAGACACATAATTGTCAGATTCACCAAAGTTGAAATGAAGGAAAAGATGTTAAGGGCAGCCAGAGAGAAAGGTCGGGTTACCCACAAAGGGAAGTCCATCAGACTAACAGTGGATCTATTGGCAGAAACTCTACAAGCCAGAAGAGAGTGGGGGCCAATATTCAACATTCTTAAAGAACAGAATTTTCAACCCAGAATTTCATATCTGGTCAAACTAAGCTTCACAAGTGAAGAAGAAATAAAATCCTTTACAAACAAGCAAATGCTGAGAGATTTTGTCACCACCAGGCCTGCCTTACAAGAGCTCCTGAAGGAAGCGCTAAACATGGAAAGGAACAACCAGTACCGGCCATGCAAAAACATGCCAAATTGTAAAGACCATTGGTGCTAGGAAGAAACTGCCTCAACTAATGGGCAAAATAAACAGCTAACATCATAATGACAGGATCAAATTCACACATAATAATATTAATCTTAAATGTAAATGGGCTAAATGCCCCAATTAAAAGACACAGACTGGCAAATTGGATAAGGAGTCAAAACCCATCAGTGTGCTGTATTCAGGAGACCCATCTCATGTGCAGAGACACACATAGGCTCAAAATAAAGGGATGGAGGAAGATCTACCAAGCTAATGGAAAGCAAAAAAAAAAAAAGCAGGGGTTGCAATCCTAGTCTCTGATAAAACAGACTTTAAACCAACAAAGACCAAAAGAAACAAGGAAGATCACTACATAATGGTAAAGTGATCAATTCAAGAAGAAGAGCTAACTATCCTAAATATATATGCATCCAATACAGGAGCACCGAGATTCATAAAGCAAGTCCTTAGAGACTTACAAAGAGACTTAGACTCTCACACAATAATAATGGGAGACATTAACACCCCACTGTCAATATTAGACAGATCAATGAAACAGAAGGTTAACAAGGATATCCAGGAATTGAACTCACCTCTGCACCAAGCAGACCTAATAGACATCTACAGAACTCTCCACCCCAAATCAATAGAATATACATTCTTCTCAGCACCACATCGCACTTATTCCAAAATTGACCACATAGTTGGAAGTAAAGCACTCCTCAGCAAAGGTAAAAGAACAGAAATCACAACAAACTCTCTCTCAGACCACAGTGCAATCAAATTAGAGCTCAGGATTAAGAAACTCACTCAAAACTACACAACTACATAGAAACTGAACAACATGCTTCTGAATGACTATTGGGTAAATAACTAAATGAAGGCAGAAATAAAGATGTTCTTTGAAACCAATGAGAACAAAGACACAACGTACCAGAATCTCTGGGACACATGTAAAGCAGTGTGTAGAGGGAAATTTATAGCACTAAATGCTCACAAGAGAAAGCAGGAAAGATCTAAAATTGACACCCTAACATCACAATTAAAAGAAGTAGAGAAGCAAGAGCAAACAAATTCAAAAGCTAACAGAAGGTAAGAAATAACTAAGATCAGAGCAGAACTGAAGGAGATAGAGACACAAAAAAAACCTTCAAAAATCAATGAATCCAGGAGCTGGGTTTTTTTTTTTTTAAGATCAACAAAATTGATAGACCACTAGCAAGATTAATAAAGAAGAAAAGAGAGAAGAATCAAACAGATGCGATAAAAAAATGATAAAGGAGATATCACTACCGATCCCACAGAAATGCAAACTACCATCAGAGAATACTATAAACACCTCTATATAAATGAACTAGAAAATCTAGAAGAAATGGATAAATTCCTAGATACATACACCTTCCCAAGACTAAACCAGGAAGAAGTTGAATCCCTGAATAAACCAATAACAGGCTCTGAAATTGAGGCAATATTTAATAGCCTACCAACCAAAAAAAGTCCAGGACCAGATGGACTCATAGCTGAATTCCACCAGAAGTACAAAGAGGAGCTGATACCATTCCTTCTGAAACTATTCCAATCCATAGAAAAAGAGGGAATCCTCCCTAACTCATTTTATGAGGCCAGTGTCATCCTGATACCAAAGCCTGGCAGAGACACAACAAAAAAAGAGAATTTGAGACCAAGATCCCTGATGAAATCGATACAAAAATCCTCAATAAAATACTGGCAAACCGAATCCAGCAACACATCAAAAAGCTTATATACCACTATCAAGTCTGTTTCATCCCTGGGATGCAAGGCTGGCTCAACATATGCAAATCAAAAAACGTAATCCATCACATAAACAGAATCAACGACAAAAACCTCATGATTATCTCAATAGATGCAGCAAAGACCTTTGACAAAATTCAACAGCACTTCATGCTAAAAACTCTCAATAAACTAGGTATTGATGGAATGTATCTCAAAATAATAAGAGCTATTTATGACAAACCCACAGCCAATATCATACTGAATGGACAAAAACTGGAAGCATTCCCTTTGAAAACTGGCACAAGACAGGGATGACCTCTCTCACCACTGCTATTCAACACAGCATTGGAAGTTCTGGCCAGGGTAATCAGGCAAGAGAAAGAAATAAAGGGTATTCAATTAGGAAAAGAGGAAGTCAAATTGTCCCTGTTTGCAGATGACATGATTGTATATTTAGAAAACTCCATCATCTCAGCCCAAAATCTCCTTAAGCTGATAAGCAACTTCAGCAAAGTCTCAGATTATAAAATCAATCTGCAAAAATCACAAGCATTCCTATACACCATTAACACACAAACAGAGAGCCAAATCATGAGTGAACTCCCATTCACAATTGCTGCAAAGAGAATAAAATACCTAGGAATCCAACTTACAAGGGATGTGAAGGACCTCTCCAAGGAGAACTACAAACCACTGCTCAACGAAATAAAAGAGGATACAAACAAATAGAAGAACATTCTATGCTCATGGATAGGAAGAATCAATATCGTGAAAATGGCCATACTGCACAAGGTAATTTACAGATTCAATGCCATCCCCTTCAAGCTACCAATGACTTTCTTCACAGAATTGGAAAAAACTACTTTAAAGTTCATGTGGAACCAAAAAAGAGCCCTCATTACCAAGACAATCCTAAGCAAAAAGAACAATGCTGGAGGCATCCCACTACCTGACTTCAAATTATACTACAGGGCTACAGTAACCAAAACAGCATGATCCTGGTACCAAAACAGAGATATAGACCAATGGAACAGAACAGAGGCCTCAGAAATAACACCACACATCTACAACTATCTGATCTTTAATAAGCCTGACAAAAACAAGAAATGAGGAAAGGATTCCCTATTTAACAAATGGTACTGGGAAAACCGGCTAGCCATATGTAGAAAGCTGAAACTGGATCCCTTCCTTACACTTTATACAAAAATTAATTCAAGATGGATTAAAGACTTAAATGTTAGACCTAAAACCATAAAAACCCTAGAAGAAAACCTAGGCAATACCATTCAGGACATAGGCATGGGCAAGGACTTCATGACTAAAACACCAAAAGCAATGGCAACAAAAGCCAAAATTGAGAAATGGGATCTAATTAACTAAAGAGCTTCTGCACAGCAAAAGAAACTACCCTCAGAGCGAACAGGACACCTACAGAATGGGAGAAATTTTTGCAATCTACCCATCTGACAAAGGGCTAATATCCAGAATCTACAAAGAACTTAAACAAATTTGCAAGAGAAAAACAAACAACCCCATCAAAAAGTGGGCAAAGGATACGAATAGACACTTCTCAAAAGAAGACATTTATGCAGCTAACAGACACATGAAAAAATGCTCATCATCACTGATCATCAGAGAAACGCAAATCAAAACCACAATGAGATGCCATCTCACACTAGTTAGAATGATGTTCATTAAAAAATCAGGAAACAACAGATGCTGGAGAGGATGTGGAGAAATAGGAACACTTTTACACTGTTGGTGGGACTGTAAACTAGTTCAACCATTGTGGAAGATAGTGTAGCAATTTCTCAAGGATCCAGAACTAGAAATACCATTTGACCCAGCAATCCCGTTACTGGATATATACCCAAAGGATTATAAATCATGCCACTATAAAGACACATGCACATGTATGCTTGTTGTGGCATTATTCACAATAGCAAAAACTTGGAACCAACCCAAATGTCCATCAATGATAGACTGGATTAAGAAAATGTGGCACACATACACCATGGAATACTATGCAGCCATAAAAAAGGATGAGTTCATGTCCTTTGCAGGGACATGGATGAAGCTGGAAACCATCATTCTGAGCAAACTATCACAAGGACAGAAAACCAAACACCACATGATCTCACTCGTAGGTGGGAACTTAACAATGAGAACTCCTGGACACAGGGCAGGGAACATCACACACAGGGGCCTATCATGGGGTGGGGGACAGGGGAAGGGATAGCATTAGGAGAAATACCTAATGTAAATGACGAGTTACTGTGTGCAGCAAACCAACATGGCACATATATACCTATGTAACAAACCTGCACATTGTGCACATGTACCCTCGAATTTAAAGTATAATTTTAAAAAAAAAAAAGACTGAGACCTAATCATATGATTACACAATGCTTCTCCTTCCCTCACACCTTGCCAACACATTTTTAGGCTACTGTGTATGAACAGGAGATTATAGATGAAAGAACTAGAAGCCTCAGACCCAGTTTGAGACAGAGTCTCTAGGGAAACCCAAAGACGAGGGAGTCAAAAACAAAACGTTAAGGAAAATTTTTGCCTGTGACACAGCTACAGCAAACAGTGAACATGGTCTAACTTCTAGCCAAATAACATAAAATTTCACACTAATGGACTATTTATGACAATTTTTTTAGCCAATATATTATATCAGGCTTTAAACAAAAAATTACAAGGCATGTTAAAGTCATAAAACAGTCTGTTCTACTTGAAGAGCATCTTGAAGAAAAAAAAAAATCAGGACCAGATTCAGATATGTCAGAAATTTTAGAATTAACAGATGAAGAATTTAAAATAGTTATGATTAGGGAGGAGGCAGAGCAAGATAGCCAAATAGAAGCCTCCAGCAATCATCTCTCTCAGAGGAAAACCAAATTGAACAACTATCCACAAAAAAGGTCCTTTACAAGAACAAAAAACTCAGATGAGCTATAATAGCACCTGGTTTTAACATCGTATTAAGGAAAGGGGCACTGAAGTAGGTAGGAAAGACATTCTTGAATCGCCTACCCCTCCCCTCCCCAATTCCCTGGCAGCAGCTTCATGGCACAGAGAGAGAATCTGTGTGCTTAAGGGAGGCAGAGCACAGTGATTATAGGACTTTGCTTTGGAACTCAGTGCTGCCCTGTCACAGTGGAAAGCAACATGGGGCAGAACTCTGCCAGAGCCCATGGAGGAAGCATTTATACCAGCCTTAGTCATTGGTAAATCTTCCATCTCAGTAGTTGGGACCTGAGTACCAAGGCCCACCACCATTGGCTAAAGGGCTCTGGGTTTCTAAACAAATTTGCAAGGCAGTCTAGACAACAAAAGACTGGAATTCCTGGGCAAGTACTGGTGCCATGCTGGGCTCAAAGCCAATGGACTTGGGGAATATGTGACCTACTGAGACACCAGCTGGGGCAGCCAAGGGAGGGCTTGTGTTACCCCTTCCCCAACCCCAGGCAATGCAGCTCACAGCTCTGGAAGAGACTCCTTCGCTCTGCTTGAGAACAGAAGAGCAGAGAGTAAAGAGGACTTTGTCTTACAACTTGGATACCAACTCAGCCATAGTAGGATAAGAAATGAGGCAGAGGAGGCCCCTATTCCAGGCCCTAGGTCATGGAAACATGTTCAGGTAACATGGGCCAGAAGGGAACTTGCTGCCTTGAACAGAAAGAACCAGTCCTGGCAGAATTTATCACCTGTTGACTAAAGAGTCTTTGGGCCCTGAATATTCAGCAGTGGTGGCCCGGCAGTACTCGTTACAGGCCTTGGGTGAGACTCAAGCCTGTACTGGCTTCACGTGGTAGCTATGGGGGAAAAAAAAACCTCCTTCTACTTGAGGAAAGGAGACGGAAGAGTAAAGGGGACTTTTTCTTGCAACTTGCATACTAGGTTGGCCACAGTGGGGCAGAGCACCAAGTGGGCTCTTGGGGGTTTCTGGTTACAGACTTTGGGTCCAGGATGACATTTCTAGACCTGTCCTGGGACAGAGGGGAACCCACTGCCCTGAAAGCAGAGACTCAGGACTGGCAGAATTCACTGCAAGTTGACTAAAGAGGCCTTGGGTCTTTGATAAATATCAGTGGTAGCCAGGCAGTACTCACCACAGGCCAGGGGCAATGGTGGCCATAGGAATAGGCCCCTCTGCTTAAGGAAAGGGAAGGAAAGAGTGGGAGGGACTTGTCTTATGGCTTCAGTGCCAGCTCAGCTGCAGTAAAATAGGGCACCAGGTAGATTCCTAAGGTTCTCTACTCCAGACTCTGACTCCTGGGTGGCATCTCCAGACCTGCCTGGGGCTGGGGGAACTCACCACCTTGAAGGGAAGGACACAGACCTGGCTGGATGCGCCCCTTTCTGATTGTAGAGCCCTTGGGCCTTGAGTGAATGTAGGCAGTAACCAGGCAGTGGCCACTGTGGGCCTTGAGCTATACTCAGTGCTGTGCTGGCTTTGAGTCTAACCCGGCACAGTCCCAGTGGTGGTGGCCACAGGGCTGCTTGTATCACCCTCCCCCAGCACAGAGAGAGAGAGAGAGACTCCATTTGTTTTTGGGAGAGTAAGGGAAGAGAACAAGAGTCTCTGCCTGCTAATCCAGAGAATTCTTCTAGATCTTATCCAAGACCACCAAGGCAGTACCTCTACAAGCCTGCAAGAGCTACAGCATTACTGAGCTTGGGATGCCCCTTAAAGCAGATATAGCTTCAGTGACCAAAGACTTACATCACAACACCCAGGTCCTTTTGAATACCTGGAAAGCCTTCCCAAGAAAGATAGGTACAAACAAGCTCCCAGACTGCAAAGACTATAATAAATACTGAACTCTTTAATGCCCAGACATCAAAGACCATCCACAGACATCAAGACCATGCAGGAAAACATGACCTCACCAGACAAACTAAATGAAGCACCAGGGACTAATCCCAGAGAGATAGAGATCTGTGACCTTTCAGACAGAGAATTCAAAATAGCTGTTTTGAGGAAGTTCAACAAAATTCAAGATAACACAGAGAAGGAATCAAAAACATACTCCTATAAAGACACACATAGACTAAAAATAAAGGGATGATAAAAGATACTCCATGCAAGTGAAAACTATAGCTATGCTTATATTAGATAAAATAAATTTCAAGACAAAGAAGACTACCTCAACACATTTAATAATCAAACCCTCGAAGGTCAAGGATAAAGGAAGGATCCTAAAAACAGTAAGAGAAAAGAAACAAATAATATACAAAGGAGCTCCAATATGTCTGGCAACTGATTTTTCAGTTGACATTTTACATACCAGGAGACAGTGGCATGACATATTTAAAGTACTGAAAGAAAAAATCCTTTATCCTAGAATAATAAATCCAGTGAAAATATACTTCAATGGTGAAAGAGAAATACTTTCCCAGATAAACAAAAGCTGAGGGATTTCATCAACACCAGGCCTAGCCTACAATAAATGTTAAAGGGAGTTCTTCAATCTGAAAGAAAAGAACTGTAGTGAGCAATAAGAAATCACTTGAAGGTACAAAACACACTGGTAATAGTAGGTACATAGATAGACACAGAATATGATAACACTGTAATTGTGGTGTATAAACTATTCATGTGTTGAGTAGAATGACTAAAAGACGAACCTATCAAAAATAAAACTAAAACTACTTTTCAAGAATAGACAGTATAATACAGTATAAATAGAAAGAACACAAAGTTTAAAAGTGGGAGAATAAAGTTAAAGTGTAGAATTTTTTAGTTTTCTCTTTGTGTGTTTGTTTTTTGTCTGTTTATACAATCAGTGTTAAGTTGCCATCAGTTTAAAATAATGGAGTTTGTAAGATATTATTTGCAAGTTTCATGGTAATCTCAAATCAAAACATATACAACAGATACACAAAAAAATAAAAAGCAAGAAATTAAAACATGCCACCTGAGAAAATGATCTTCACTGAAAGGAAGACAAGAAGAAAGGAAAGAAGGAAGAGAGGACCAAAAGACACCCAGAAAACTAATACCAAAATGACAGGAGTCATATTATCAATACTAACATTGAATATAAATGGACTAAAATCTCCAATCAAATGACTGAGTGACTGAATGAAAACAAAACAAAACAACAACCAAAAAAAACCAATGACTTGTTGCCTACAAGAAACACAGTCCCCCTGTAAAGACACATAAAGACTGAAAAATAAAGGGATGGGAAAAGATTTTCCATGCAATTGAAAACAAAAACAGAGCAGAGCAGCTATACTTAAATAAAATAAATTTCAAGACAAAAGTTATGAAATAAGACAAAGTCATTATATAATGACAAAGGGGTCAATTCAGCAAGAGGTGCATAAATATATATGCACCTGACACTGGAACACCCAGATATATAAAGCAAATATTATTAGAGCTAAAGACAGAAATGGACTCCAATACAATAATAGCTGGAGATTTCAACACCTCACTTTTGGCATTGGACAGATCTTCCAGACAGAAAATCAACAAATAAACATTGGATTAAATCTGCACTATAGACCAAATGTACCTAATAGATATTTACAAAACATTTCATCCAACAGCTGCAAAATACACATTCTTCTCAGCACATGGATAATCCTTAAGAATAGACCATATGTTAGGCCAAAAACAAGTCTTTAAAAATTCAAAAGAAATGAAATCATATCAAATATCTTTTCTGACCACAATGGAAAAAAACTAGAAATCAATAACAGAAGGGACTTTGGAAACTATACAAATACATGGAAATTAGATAATATGTTCCTGAATGTCCACTGGGTCAATAAAGACATTAAGAAGAAAATTTAAAAATTTGTTGAAACAAAGGAAAATGGAAATATAACATACAAAGTCCTATGGGATCTAGCAAAAGCAGTATTAAGAAGAAAGTTTATAGCAATAAGCACCTACATTGGAAAAGCAGAAAAACTGCAAATAAGCAACCTAATCATGTGGATTAAATAATTAGATAAACAAGAGTAAATCAAACCCAAAATTAGTAGAAGAAAAGAAATAATATCAGAGAAGAAATAAATAAAATTGAAATAAAAAATACAAAAGATCAAAGCAAAGTTGATCTTACGAAAAGCTAAAGTGACAAATCTTTAGCCTGACTAAGGAAAAAAGAAAGAAGACCTAAGTAAATAAAAAATCAGAAATATAGTCTCTAATCCATCTTGAATTAATTTTCGTATAAGGAGTAAGGAAAGGATCCAGTTTCAGCTTTCAACTTATGGCTAGCCAATTTTCCAGTTCAACCATTATGGAAAACAGTATGGCGATTCCTCAAGGATCTAGAACTAGATGTACCATATGACCCAGCCATCCCATTACTGGGTATATACCCAAAGGATTATAAATTATGCTGCTATAAAGACACATGCACACGTATGTTTATTGCAGCACTATTCACAATAGCAAAGACTTGGAATCAACCCAAATGTCCATCAGTGACAGATTGGATTAAGAAAATGTGGCACATATACACCATGGAATACTATGCAGCCATAAAAAAGGATGAGTTTGTGTCCTTTGTAGGGACATGGATGCAGCTGGAAACCATCATTCTTAGCAAACTATCACAAGAACAGAAAACCAAACACCGCATGTTCTCACTCATAGGTGGGAACTGAACAATGAGATCACTTGGACTCGGGAAGGGGAACATCACACACCGGGGCCTATCATGGGGAGGGGGGAGGGGGGAGGGATTGCATTGGGAGTTATACCTGATGTAAATGACGAGTTGATGGGTGCAGCACACCAACATGGCACAAGTATACATATGTAACAAACCTGCACGTTATGCACATGTACCCTACAACTTAAAGTATAATAATAATAAATAAATTTTTTTAAAAAATCAGAAATATAAAAGGAGACATTACATTTGAAACCACATAAATTCAAAGGATAATTAATGAGTACTATGAGCCAGTATATATGACAATACATTGAAAAACCCAGAAGAAATGGATACACTCTTAAACACATACAACCTACTAAGATTGATCCTGAAGAAATCCCAAACAAGATTAGATGAATAGCAAGTAATGAGATTAAAGCCATAATAAAGTCTGCCAGGATAGAAAAGCTCAGGGTTTGTTATCTTCACTGCTGAATTCTACCTAACATTTAAAGAAATACCAATCCAACTCAAACTACTCCAAAAAGTAGAAGAGGAAGGAATACTTCTAAACTCATTCTATGAGGCCAGTATCACCCTGATACGAAAACCAGACAAAGGCACACCAAAAAAACACTGCAGGCCAATATCCCTGATGAACATTGATGCAAATATCTTCAATAAAATACTAGCAAACCAAATTAAACAACACATTAATAAGATCATTAATCATGACAAAGTGGGATATATCCCAGGGATGCAAAGATAATTCAACATATGCAAATCAATCAGTGGGATACATCATATCAACAGAATGAAGGATTAAAACCATATGATCATTTCAATTGACACTGAAAAAAACACTTGATAAAATTCAACATCCCTTCATGTTAAAAAACAAAAAAACTTAAAAAACTCGGTATAAAGGACATACCTCAACACAATAAAAGCCATATATGACAGACTATACAGCTAGTATCATACTGAACAATGAAAAAGTGAAAGCCTTTCCTACAAGAGCTGAAACAAGATAAGGATGCCCATTTTCATCACTGTTATTCAACATAGTACTAGAAGTCCTAGCTGAAGCAATCATATGAGTGAAAGAAATAAAGAGCATGCGAATTGGAAATGAAGAAGTCAATTATCCTTGTTTGCAGATGATATGATCTTAAACTTGGAAAAACCTAAAGACTTCACCAAGAAAACTATTAGAACTGACAAACAAATTCAGTGAAGTTGCAGGATATAAAATCAACATACAAAAATTAGTCGCATTTCTGTCTGTCAACAGCAAACAATCTGATAAATCATGAAAGTAACTCCATTTACAACAGCTGCAAATAAAATAAAACACCTAGGAATAAACTTAACCAAAGAAGTGAAAGATTTCTACAGTGAAAACTATAGACCGGCTGCGGTGCCTTACGCCTGTAATCCCAGCACTTTGGGAGGCCGAGGTGGGCAGATCACGAGGTCAGGAGATCGAGACCATCCTGGCCAACATGGTGAAACCCTATCTCTACTAAAAATACAAAAATTAGCTGGGTGTGGTGGTGGGCACCTGTAATCCCAGCGATTCAGGAGGCTGAGCCAAGAGAATGACTTGAACCCAGGAGGTGGAGTTGACAGTGAGCCAAGATCATGCCACTGTACTCCAGCCTGGTGACAGAGAAAGATTCTGTCTCAAAAAAAGAAAAGAAAAGAAAAGAAAACTATAAAACATTGATATAAGAAATTGAAGGTAATAAAAAAATGGAGAGACATTCCATGTTCAAGAATTGGAAGAATCAGTATTCTTGAACTGTCCATACTACCAAAAACAATCTACAAATTCAGTGCAATCACTATCAAAATACCAATGACACTCTTCACAGAAATAGAAAAAAAAATCCTAAAATTTATATGAAACCACAAAAGACCCAGAATACTCACAGCAATCCTAAGGAAAAAGTACAAAATTGGAAGAATCACATTACCTGACTTCAAATGTACTACAGAGCTACAGTACCCAAAATAGCATGGTACTGGCATAAAAACAGACATGTAGACCAACAAAATGGAACAGTGAATCCACAAACAAATCCATGCATCTTCAATGAACTATTTTTTGACAAAAATGTCAAGAACATACCTTTAGGAAAGGACAGTCTTCAATAAATGGTGCTGGGAAAACTGGATATCTATACGCAGAAGAATGAAACTAGACCCCTATCTCTTACCATAGATGAAATCAAATCAAAATGTATTTAAGGCTTATATCTAATACCTCAAACTATGAAACTAGTTAAAGAAAACATTATGCAAACTCTCTATGACGTTAGACTGAGCAAAGATTTCTTGAGTAATACCCCACAAGCTCAGGCAACCAAAGCAAACATGGACAAATGGTATCAAACCAAGTTAAAAAGCTTCTGCACAGCAAAGGAAACAATCAACAAAGTGAAGGACAACCCACTGAATAGGAAAAATCGTTTGCAAATTATCCATCTGACAAGAAATTAATAACCATAATGCATCAGGAGCTCAAACAACTCAACAGGAAAATATATATAATAATCCAACCTAAAAACTGTGCAAAAGATCTGAATAGACATTTCTCAAAAGAAGACATACAAATGGCAAGCAGGTATATGAAAAGGTGCTCAACATCACTGATCATCAGAGAAATGCAAATCAAAACTACAATGAGATAGCATCTTACCCCAGCTAAAGTGACTTTTACCCAAAACAGAGGCAATAACAAATACTGACAATGATGTGGAGAAAAGAGAACTTCCATACACTGTTGGTGGGAATGTAAATTAGTACAACCGCTATGGGAAAAAGTTTACAGATTCCTCAAAAAACTAAAAATAGAACTACCATATGATCCAGTATCCCACTGCTAGGTATAAACCCAAAAGAAAGGAAATCAGTACATTGAAGAGATATCTGCACTTCCATTTTTACTGCAGCATTATTCACAATAACCAATATTTGGAAGCAACCTAAGTGTCCATTAACAAATGAATGGACAAAGAAAATATGGTAACTATACACAATCTCAGCCAAAACAAGAAGGAGATCCTGTCATTTGGAACAACATAGATGAAACTGGAGGTCATTATGTTATGTGAAATAGCACAGAAAGACAAATTTTACATGTTATCACTTATTTGTGGGAGCTAAAAAAAAATTTAAAGCAATTAAACTCATAGAGATATAGAGTAGAATGATGGTTACCAGTACCTGGGAAGGGTAGTTTGCAGGGTTGGGGAGTGGGGGTGGTTAGTGTGTACAAAAATATAGCTAAAATGAATAAGAACTAGTGTTTGGTATCACAACAGGGTGACTATAGTCAACAATACCTTATTGTACATTTAAAAATAACTAACAGAGTATAATTGGATTGTTTTTAACACAAAAGAAAAATGCTTGAGGTGATGAATACCCCATTTACCCTGATGTGATTATTACACATTGAAGCTTGTGTCACAATATCCCATGTACCCCATAAATATATATACCTACTATGTACCCACAAAAATTAAAAATGAAAAAATATAATAATAAGTTTTAAAAGGTAATATTTGGGGTAATCAACACGATTTCTCTGAAAAAAAAGTTAAATAGGTATGATTAGGCCAGGTACAGTGGCTCATGCCTGTAATCCCAGTGCTTTAGGAGGTCAAGGCAGGAGGATTGCTTGAGACCAGTAATTTGAGACTACCCTGGGCAACATAGCAAGACTTTATCTCTACAAAAAAAAATTAGTAAAATAAAACTATTAATATGATGAGTAAGAGCTTTAATGGAAAAGGGAACATATGCAAGAACAGAGGCAGGGATAATACAAGCAGAAACATGGAAATCCTAAGAAAGAATCAAAATGAAATGCTAAAAATAAAAAATACTGTAACAGACATGAAAAATGTCTTTGACAGGCTCATCAGCAGACAAGACACAGCTGAGAAGCTGAGAAAAGAATCAGTATGCTTGAAGATATGTCAATAGAAACTTCCAAAAATAGAAGAAAAAAAAAAAACCTTCCAAAAGTAAGAAAGAAAAAAAAACAAGATGAAAAGATGAAATAGAATACTCAAAAACTGTGGAACAATTATAAAACACAGGTCCACAAAACTCAAAGACCACCCACTACAATAAATATCAACAAATCCACATATAGGAATATCATAAGCAAACTTCAGAAAACAAAGACAAACTCAAAATCTTGGAGAAATAAAACAGAAATAAAAAAGACCTTACCTATAAATAAACAATGATTAAGAATTACATCATGCTTCTCTTCAGCAATCATGCATGCAAGAAGAAAGTGGAGTGCACATTTAAAGTTCTGAAAGAACCAAAAATAAATTCTTTTTATTTTTTGGAGATGGAGTCTCACTCTCAGTCTCAGCTCACTGCAACCTCTGCCTCCCGGGTTTGAGCTATTCTCCTGCCTCAGCCTCCCAAGTAGCTGGGATTACAGACATCCGCCACCACACCTGGCTAATTTTTGTAATTTTAGTAGAGGCGAGGTTTCACCCTGTTGACCAGGCTGGTCTTGAACTCCTGACCTCAGGTGATCCTCTCACCGTGGCCTCCCAAAGTGCTGAGATTACAGGCATGAACCACTATGCCCAGCACCCACCAACATAGAATTCTGTACCTAGCGAAATTATTCTTCAAAAGTGAAAGAGAAATAAAGGTTTGCTCAAGCAAAACTGAGGCATTTGTCTTGCAAGAAATGTTAAATGGAATTTTGTGGTGCCCATCCTTCAAGATGGCCTCCAGTGATTCTTGCCTCCTGGTACATATGCCATTGTGTAGTCTCTTTTCTTAAGTGCATAAGTCTTCAGACCGAGAGAAACTGTACTTGAGGAACTATACAGAAGGAACTTCACCTGCCCCCAGGCCTAATTTAGATGAGATTTTGGACTTCAAGCTAATGCCATTATGGAATGAGACTTTGGGGAGACTTGTTAGGAGAATGAGTAAATTTTGCATGTGATGTGGGAGGGACATTAATTATTGGCAGCCAGAGGATGGACTGAGGTAGCCAGGTTCCAAAATGACCCTCAATGATACTTGCTCCCTTGTGTTGTCCTCTCCACACTGAGGAGAACTGACCCATGCAATCAATAAGATAGTTCAGGAATGTTGGAGGGTAACTTCCAATGCTAGGTCATAAATGACAAATGACATTGCAGCCTCCACCTTGCTGTCTCCTAGATCACTTGCTGTAGTGGACATAAGCTTCCATGTTGTGAGGATATTCAAGAAGCTCTACCAAGAGGTTTATGTGGCAAGGAGCTAATGCTGCCAATTGCCAGTATCAGCTTGCCATCCATGTGAGTGAACCATCTTGGAGAAGAATATTCTACCCCCAACAGCAAGCCATCAGAAGACTATAGACCCAGGAAACATCTTGACTGCCAACCTCATGAGAGATCCCAACTCAGAACTACCCAGATACGGTGCTTCTGAATCCCTGATTCACAGAAGCTGAGAGACAATAAATATTTGTTGTTGTTTTAAACTACTAAACCATGGGGTAATTAGTTATGCAGCAATAGGTAATGAATTCAGATTTCAATAAAAATTCTAGGACATTTAGCAACCACATCATCCAAATTATACAAAATAAAGGTTCATGAAAATCTAATTTGATTTTGAAAAAGATTAGTAAAAGAGAGAAATTTCTTTCCCAAGTACTAATACAATCTAGAAAGCAATGGTAATAAATACAGCATGTAATTATACAGAAACAACAACATAATGGAATAGAATAAAAATTCAGAAAGTAAAAATAATGTCTAGTAAAGGTAGCACTATAAATCAATAGAAAAAAGAAACTAATTTCCAGAGAGCATTAGGAAAACTAGCTCAACATATAGAGAAGAGTAAAATAAGTCATGTGATATACACACATGAATTCCATTTGGAATAAAATGTTCAACTTAAAAGGCAATTTTTAAAAACTAATAATGGAAAATGAAGGAAACATATGAGTGAGCTTAGGGCTAGAAAGACTTCTTAAGAAGGACCTCAAAGCACAAAATACTAAGTCCCCCAAAATTATGGGTTTAATTACTCAAAATTAAGAATTTCTGCTTGCAAAGGATACCATAAGCAAAATTAATGACAGACTAGAGAAGATATTTGCTATATTTAAAGCCTACTAAGGAATTAATATTTAGCAGGTATAAGTAACACCTGCAAATTAACAAGGAAAAAGCAGGAAACCTCAATGGAAAAATGGATAGAGGATATACGTAGGCAAATCCTTTAAAGGGAAGCCTAATGGCAAGTAAGTATTAAAATCCAAGAAATGTGCTAGTAATCAGAGAGATGACAATTGCAACAACATTGAGATATGATTTAATATCCATCAGATGCACATAAACTTGAAAATCCAGAGGAAATGGATAAATTCCTGGAAAGACACTGCCTCCCAAGTTTGAACCAGGAAGAAACAGTAATCCTGAACAGACCAATAAGGAGTAGTGAAATTGAATCAGGAATAAAAAAAAACCTTACCAAACAAAAAAAAAGTCCTAGACCAGGTGAATTCACAGCCAAATTCTACCAGATATACAAAGAAGGGCTGGTACCAATCCTACTGAAAGTACTCAAAAAAATTAAGGAGGAGAAATTCGTCCTTAACCCATTCCATGAAACTGATATCATCCTGATACCAAAATCTGGCACAGACACAACAGAAAAAGAAAACTACAGGCCAATAACCCTGATTAGCATAGATGCAAAAATTCTCAACAAAATTCTAGCAAACCAAATACAGCAGCACATCAAAAAGTTAATTCACTGTGATCAAGTGGGCTTTATTCCTGGAATGCAAGGATGGTTTAATTTATGCAAACCGATAAATGTGATTCACCGCATAAACAGAATTAAAAACAAAACCCATATGATCATCTTAATAGATGAAATAAATGCATTCAATAAAATCTGACATCCCTTCATGATAAAAAACCCTCAACATAATAAGAAACATACCTCAAAATAGTAAGAGCTGTCTACAACGAAACCACAGCCAAAAACATGGGCAAAAATTGGAAGTCTTTCCCCTTAAGGAAAAAGATGGCCTGGTGCAGTTTCTCACGCCTGTAATCCCAGCAATTTGGGAGGCTGAGGTGGGCAGATTACCTGAGGTCAGGAGTTCAAGACCAGCTGGGCCAACATGGTGAAACCCCGTCTCTACTAAAAATACAAAAATTAGCTGGACATGGTGGCAGGTGCCTGTAATCCCAGCTACTCAGAGGGCTAAGACAGGAGAATCGCTTGAACCTGGAGGCAGAGGTTGCAGTGAGCGGAGATCACGCAGGTTGCAGTGAGCTGAGATTGTGCCACTGCACTCCAGCCTGGGCAACAAAGAGCAAAACTCCATCTCAAAAAAAGAAAAAAAAAAGAACTGGAAAAAGACAAGGATATCCATTCTATCCACTCTCACCACTCCTATTCAACATAATGCTGAAAGTCCTAGCTAGAGCAATCAGGCAAGAGAAAGAAATAAAAGGTATCCAAATAGGAAAAGAGGAAGTTAAATTTTCTCTCTTCACTGACAATATAATTGTATACCTAGAAAACTCTAGAGATTCTGCCAAAGGACTCCTAGACCTGATAAACAACTTCAGCAAAGTCTCAGGATACAAAATCAACATACAAAAATCAGGAACATTTCTATATATCAATAACATTTAAGCTGACAGCCAAGTCAAGAATGCAATCCCATTTACAATAGCCACAAAAAAACCCCACAAAACCTAGGAATACATCTAAGCATAAAAGTGAAAGATCTCTGCAAATGGAACTACAACACACTGCTGAAAGAAATCATAAATGACACAAACAAATGGAAAAGAATTTCATGCTCATGGGTTGGAAGAATCAACATTGTTAAAATGGCCATACTTCCCAAAACAACCTACAGATTGAATGCTATTCCTATCAAATTACCAAGATCATCTTTCACAGAAGTGAAAAAAACTATTATAAAATTCATATGGAACCAAAAAAAATGAAAGAAAAATATTAGCAACTCAACAACAAAAAAAAAAATGGGCAAAGCAGACAGTCAATTTCAGAGAGAAGGGAAATTAAAAAGCCAATTACCTAAAGAAATGAGTCTCAATCTTGAAGATAATTAGAAATGTAAGTTTTCTTTTAAAAGTATAAGTAGATACTATTTCCACCCAATTGTAATATCAATCAAACTTTTGTGAAAATGGGAGGACTTTCTCCTGGAGATAATTTTGTTGTATTTGATAAAATTAAAAATATGTGTGCTACGTACAACTATATCCCTATTTATTTGTGTTCCAGGATAT